>NC_044402.1:33052802-33662177 GCF_006542625.1 Nomascus leucogenys | reverse complement strand
ACTGCAAAACAAACATGTTTGGAAAGCAAGCTGGAGCTGATTTGAGGGGCTGAGGTCAGACTGAGGTTCTGGTATTCTATCTGGTGAACTGTGAAGAGTTCTTGAAGACTTTTGAACCATTAAGTCTGAAGTCACAGCAGTGAACTAGAAAACTTAATATGATAACTGGAAGTAGGATGGAGCCTGAAAAGTTTATTACAAGGTTAAGGGCTGAAAGAGTGGTCAGTGGTTTGCAGGAGCTTGAGGAACTATTTAGTCATATTGTAGGTGGGCTGCTCCTCAAGAATGATGGCAGGTGACAGGTAAAGAGAGCTGTAAGCCAGGTATTGGCAAGCTTGGGTGCTAGAACAATGTTTTCAGAGTCCACCAGACCACGCTAATGAAATGAGTAGTTCATGTGAGTAGGCAGTGGGAACTACAACTGCTGAGAAACTGCATAACGACAGTCTCAGGAGCAAAGGTTCACCAATGCCTCCTCCTCATGCTCAGTCAAAGGCAATGAGAAAAGCAGCCTCCCCTAGAGAGGGTTCTGAGAGGAAGACCAGTCACATGAGAAGGTCTAAATTTCAGGAAAGGGGAGCACATGGACATCATGAAGGCCCGGTTGGGTTAGCAATGAAACCTGAATGCCTTAGGGCCAATGAAAACGCTAAGAGTGGGAAGGCCACAGGTGAGTGAGCTAGACAAGGTTAGGATTAAGTGTAGCTGGAAAGAAGTTAAATAAAGAAATGGCAGGCCACACGATTCCATGAAGTACTCATAAAACTCATAATAAAATCACAACCACAGGATGGTTACCTTACATTCTGGCTTAGTTTCTGGTGAGTATAGTTAAAATACTTCCATATACTTCCTTACCCAGTAAGACATCTTTATATCTATGGCTGGATTAAGACCTTAAATGGCCCTAAAAACTGTAAAGGGTGTCATGCACCTCCATACCATAAATAATTCCAAGAAGTATACTAACTGTAAAAGAAGTGAAAGGCAACTAAGTACCCTTCTTTCTCATGAAGTGTTTTTTTTAAAGAATTCAAAATCAAACTATTTCCAAAACTAATAGAAAAACAAAAATGAACAAACAAACTCTACTAATTTTAGGGCTTCATGCTTTGCTACAGCACGAAGTACATGACTGATGTGCCTTAAAAAATTTAACTTGTTCATAATACATAAACCATTGCACTTTCAATCAACTATTTTCTAACAAATACTAGCCATTAGCACTATGATTGTTTATTCAGCTTTCTTATGTGAATTTAAAGAAGCTTACTATTTAACACTATAAAAGTAAAGAGGTAATCAAATCCATTTGTAAAAACTCTTGATTAACTAAAAACCTACTTTCAAGAAAGACAAATTAGGATGAAATAGAGTAGCATAAAATATTTATATTAAATGAGTATTTATAATCTATGGCTTTGTCAAGTATAAATTCAATACAAGGTCTGATTTTATACCTAAAGCTATATAAGTAAAATCAAATACAAAGTACTACCATTAATTATAGCAAAATATACAGCAATAGTAATTCATGTGAGTAATCATAACTAAAACATTGATCCTCAACCATCAGTAAGAGTCATTAAGGTTTGCTAACTGTACTTATTGTGACATGCACAAACATATATATAAAATACTGTATACCTATATTTTAGGAAGATTTGACTGAATTTCAAGCATTGCTGTAAAAAGCTTTTTAATTAATTTGGGGTATGGTAAATTTACTCCATCAGTACCAATTTTGTAAACATTCTTGATTAGTCAATATGGTACTACATTAGAAAATACTGTTCCTTCATTGCTATGGGCTTTGGGAAACTATTTGGATTTCTCAGCAGAGCACAAAACTGTACAGCACAAAACTCCCCCTGTTTGCATTCACATACTAATTTTCACAGGAGAAGACTTCAGCATGCTTTGTGAAGTGAAATGGATTCTGAAGTTTTCCTGATTTTTATAATACCTTTAGATAGGTTTTAGGGGGATGAAATTTCTGGACCCCTAAATATGGAAAAATGCCTGAATTCTGCCCTCTTACTTAAAGTTTAAATACATGAGCATAGGGGTTAGAAATCACTTATCTTTTTTAATTAAAAAAATACAAAATAGAAAACTGCAGAGTATAATCAAGCAAACACCAACAGACTACCAACTCAATTTGTCCATTCTTAATATCAAGCCATAAGTGCTTCACATCTCGTTTATTAAGGAATTAAAAATTACAGATAGAATTGAGGCCCCCTGTATAATCCTTCCAAGAAATTAGTTAGAAATATAGGGTTTTGTAAAAATAGTTTTTAGACACATAAGAGGTTTCCTTAGCTCGCTTTTGGTTATTGGCTTTTAATTGCACAGTGATCAAAAAAAAGTTCTCTGTATGATACCCATATTTGGTGCTTATTGAGTTGTCTTTATTCCACATTACTCAGTCCACATTATTCACTGTAAAATTGAAAACGTGGTTTATTATCTAATTATTGGGTACAGGGATCTCTATATAAGAGGATATACATATAAATGCAAGATATAATTCATGGAAAATGAATATTATTAAGAAATTATGCATAAATTTCAAAATTTTTGCATCAAACTAAACTCATACTAACTTGCTATAACGTGTTTGAACAGGATCTAGTTTGAGGCACTAAGAGGACTAAGTAATGGGTTTGAAAAGAGTCCCTATCAGAGCAACATGAATTCTGTAAAACTGAAGCAAAAACAAACATCAAATTTATGGTAAAAACTGGGTGGAAGAATGATGCAATCACTGATGTTTTATGGAAAAACTTACGGAAACAATGCCCAAAGGAATCAGTAGTTTACAAATGAATAACTCCTTTTAAGAAGGGATGAGACAATGTTGAAGATAAAGCCCACAATGTCAGACCATTCACATCAATAAACGAAAAAAAAAAATTCCTCTTGTTTATGCCCTAATTGAAGAAGACTGATGATTAACAGCAGAAATAACACCACAGACATTTCAGGTGGTTCAACTTGCACAATTCTTACTGAAAAATTAAAGTTGACCAAATTTTCCACTCGATGGATACCCAAACTATTGCACCCAGATCAGCTACAGCCAATGGCAGAGCTTTCAACAGAAATTTTAAACAACTGTGATCATGATCCTGAAGCATTTCTTCAAAGAATTGTAATAGGAGATGAATCATGGTCCCACCAGTACTGTCCTGAAAACAAAGCACAATCAAAGCAATGGCTACCAAGAAGTAGAAGTGGATCTGTCAAAGCAAAAGCAGACCTGCCAAAGGCAAAGTTCATGGCAATACTTTCTGGGCTGCATGGTGCAAGCTGTCAATTGATCTACCATTTGGGGGTCTGGAGGACGGTGGCCCTCTTCTCACAGCTCCATCAGGCAGTGCCCCAGTAGGGACTCTGTGTCTCCATGCCACATTTCCCCTCCATACTGCGCTAGCAGAGATTCTCCATGAGGGCCCTGCCCTGAAGCAAACTTCTGCCTGGACATCCCAGCATTTCCATATGTCCTCTGAAATCTAGGCAGAGGTTTCCAAACCTCTCAAGGTGAACACCATGTGGAAGCTGCCAAGGCTTGAGGCTTGCACCCTGTGAAGCCACGACCTCAGCTCTATGTTGGCTCCTTTCAGACACAGCTGGAGCAGCTGGGATGCAGGGCACCAAGTCCCTAGGCTGCACACAGCATGGGCTCCCTTTGACCAGCCCACAAAACCATTTTTTCCTCCTGGGCCTCTGGGCCTGTGATGGGAGGGCTGCCATGAAGACCTCTGACATGCCCTAGAGACATTTTCCCATTGTCTTGGAGATTAACATTCAGCTCATTACTTATGTAAATTTCTGCAGCCAGCTTGAATTTCTCCTCAGAAAATGGGATTTTCTTTTCTATCACATTGTCAAGCAGCAAATTTTCAAACTTCTACACTCTGCTTCCCTCGTAAAACTGAATGCCTTCAACAGCACCAAAGTCGCCTCTTGAATGCTTTGATGCTTAGAAATTTCTTCCACCAGATACCCTAATCATCTCTCTCAAGTTCAAAGTTCCACAAATCTCCAGGGCAGGGCAAAATGCTCTCAGTCGCTTTCCTCAAACACAGGAAGAGTTACCTTTACTCCAGTTCCCAACTGCTTGCTCATCTCCATCTGAGACTACCTCAGCCTGGATTTCATTGTCCATATCATTATCAGTATTTTTGTCAAAGCCATTCAACAAGTCTCCAGGGAGTTCCAAACTTTCCCACATTTCCCGGTCTTCTTCTGCGCCCTCCAAACTGTTTCAACCTCTGCCTGTTACTCAGTTCCAAAGTTGCTTCCACATTTATGGGTATCTTTTCATCAGCAGCCCACTCCTGGTACCAATTTACTGTATTAGTCTGTTTTCATGCTCCTGATAAAGACATACCTGAGACTAGGGAATTTACAAAAGAAAGATGTTTAATGGACTTACAGTTCCACATGGCTGGGGAAGTCTCACAATCATGGCAGAAGGCAAGGAGAAGCAAGTCATGTCTTACATGGATGGCAGCAGGCAAAGAAAGAGAGCTTGTGCAGGGAAACTCCCCTTTATAAAACCATCAGATCTCTTGAGACCCACTCACTATGACAAGAACAGCATGGGAAAGACCTCACCCCATGATTCAATCACCTCCTACCAGGTCCCTCCCACAACACATGGGAATTCAAGATGAGATTTGGGTGGGGACACAGCCAAACCGTATCAGGAGTAGTGCTGCCCAAGACCATGGGAACTCACCTCTTGCATCAGCATGACCTGGATGTGAGACATGGAGTCAAAGGAGATCGTTTTGGAGCTTTAAGATTTGACTGCCCTGCTGATTTTGGACTTGCATGCGGCCTGTGGCCCCTTTCTTTTGGCCAATTTCTCTCATTTGGAATGGCTGAGTTTACCCAATGCCTATACCCACATTGTAACAAGGAAGTAACTAACTTGCTTTTGATTTTACAGGCTCATAGGCAGAAGAGACTTGCCTTGTCTCATGACAATATGCTTGTCTCAGATGAGACTTTGGACTGTGGACTTTTGAGTTAATGCTGAAATGAGTTAAGAATCTGGGGGACTGTTGGGAAGGCATGATTGGTTTTGAAATGTAAAAAGGACATGAT
The DNA here is from genome assembly GCF_006542625.1 of Nomascus leucogenys. Lineage (NCBI taxonomy): Eukaryota > Metazoa > Chordata > Mammalia > Primates > Hylobatidae > Nomascus > Nomascus leucogenys. Next base: position 33,657,056 of record NC_044402.1, on the reverse strand, counting down.
ATTTTGGATGGGCCGGGGCAGAATTATATGGTTTGGCTGTGTCCTCACCCAAATCATATCCTGAGTTCTAAGTCCCACAATTCCCACGTGTTGTGGGAAGAACCCACTGGGAGGTTACTGAATCATGAGGGTGGGTCTTTCCCATGTGGTTCTCATAATAATGAATAAGTCTCATGAGATCTAATGGTTTTAAAAACGGAAGTTTCCCTGCACAAGCTCTCTCTTTGCCTGCTGCCATCCATGTAAGATGTGACTTGCTCCTTCTTGCCTTCCGCCATGATTATGAGGCCTCCCCAGCTATGTGGAACTATAAGTCCATTAAACCTCTTTTTCTTCCCAGTCTCGGGTATGTCTTTATCAGCAGCATGAAAAGAGACTAATACAAAGGCTACACTAACTTTATTTTTAAATTTTTTCTTTCTTCAATAATAAATTAATCTTTCCTTACTGTAACTGTTTCTACTTTTTAAATTTTTTAATTTTAACTTTTAAAACTTTTTGACTCTTGTAATAACACTTACATGAAACACAAACACATTGTGCAGCTGTACCAAAAAAAAAATTTCTTTCTTTATATACTTATTCTATAAACTTTTTTCTATTTTAAATTATTTTTTCACTTTTAAAATTTTTTGTTAAAAACTAAGGCACAAACACACATATTAGCCTAAACACACAATTAGCCTAGGACTACACAGGGTCAAGATCATCAATACCACTGTCTTCCAATCCCACATCTTGTCCCACTGGAACGTTATCTGGGGACAATAAAATGCATGGAGATGTCATCTTCTATGCTAACGATGCTTTCTTCTGGAATACCTCCTAAAAGGCCTGGCTGAAGTTGTTTTGCAGTTAACTTGTTTTTACATCAGTGGAAGTACACTCTAAAATAATGATAAAAAGTATAGTATAGCAAATACATAAATCAGCAACGTACTAGTTTATTATCATTTTCAAGTATTATGTACTGCAAACAATTGTATGTGCTATATTTTACACAACTGACAGTCAATGCAGCAGACTTGTTGACACTAGCATCACTGCAAACACATGAGTAATGTGTTGTGCTATATCATTAAGATAGTTATGATGTCATTAGATGACGGGAATTATCCTCATTAGCTCCCTTATAATCTTATAGGAACATCATTGTATAGGCAGTCCATTGTTGACTGAAACATCATTATGCAGTGCATGACTATATGCTAAAAACTCATCTATTCCCATTGAGAATTTGTCAGTTTCTTCTTGTTATTCTGTTTGCTTTGTTTAGATATTTAAAGGCTATGTTATTTGGGTACACATACCATCCAAACTGTCATACTGCTCTGGTGAAATGTTCCTTAAACATTTAATAAACTAATCCTTTTCTGTATGCTAATTGTCCGTCGGTTGACCCATGTTAGCCTCCAAACTGATATGTCTACAGGATTATGAGCATACCAAGCATGAAAATAGTCTTTCCTTTGAACCTCTTTTTCTGAAAGACTCCTGGGAGTATGGACCAGGCAGAGGGTTAAATGTGGGGAGTGGGTATAGCAGGGAAGAAAGAATGGCTGGCAACTCAAACTTCGGAGCAAAAGGTCATCAAAAAGACCGTATCCAAAAGTGAAATGGTAAACAAAAACTCAAACAAACCATCCCAACCAAGCAGCTTACAGAAAGAGCCAGTCAGAGAAATAGAAGGTATTATTGACTGAATTGTTTATTCCCAAAATGTGTGTGTTGAAGTCCTAACTCCTAGTACCTCAGAATGTGACTGTATTTGGAGGCAGGGCCCTTAAAGAGGCAATTAAGGTAAATGGGTAAGCCCTAATCCAGTATGAATGGTGTCTTTATAATAAGAAGAGGTTATGCCACAGAAGAACACAAAGGAAAGACCATGTGAAGATAGAGAGAGAAGATGGCTATCTACAAACCAAAGAGAGAGGTCCTCAGAAGAAACCAACCCTGCTGACATCTTGATCTTGTACTTCTAGGCTCCAGGAGCATGAGAAAATAAACTTCTATTGTTTAAGTCACCCACTCTGTGGGACTTTTTTATGGCAGCTCCAGAAAATAAATATGGAAGATAAGTGCAAGGTATAAACCATAGGTACCAGACCCAAAGAGCTGCAGATATTGACAAAAAACAGGATACAGAGCCTGAAAAATGTCTTCTGCGGCCTGGTAAAGTTAGAGATTATTTTACAGAGTCTCTAAAACCACCAATGGAGAGAAAATTCTAAATGGCTAGTCAAACACTTTTATGCATTCAAAACATCTTAAATGAACACATTTATTCAACAAACATTTATTGAGCATCTATACTATGTGCCAGGTACTGTTCTATGAACTTGACTTCAGTAAGCAAAAGCAGACAAACATTCCTACCTACAATGGAGTTTCCATTCTGGTGCGGAGTAACAGATAGTGAATAGACCTAATAATAAATAAATGAGTTATAAAGTATGTTAAAAAAGTGGTAAATGTTATAGAGAAAACAGTATGGGAGATTAAGAATAATAGGTAAAAGCCGTTTGCAACTTAAACACAGCTGCAGGACAGGCTTCAATGAAAAGATGACATTTGAGCAGACTTGAAGGCAATTAAGCATGTCAACCTTGGATCCAGTATTGTAGTAAGAAATGTATAAATATAATCTCATTTATCATCAAGATACTAATAGTGAGAAAAATAAACCTATTTTAGGATAAAGAAGCTCAAGCTTAGAAAAGGCACAGAGCTATTGTGTGGAGGGCCTGGGATAACTGTGTAAGCCAAGTATTTGGCAGTAAACAAACATGGCTCCAGATTTTCTTTAAGGGCAAGTGAGGGAAACTTGGAAGAAAATAAATAACTATAGCAGAAATGCCAGTGATATATTAGAGGCAAGTGCAAGGAACTACAGGAGAATAAAAGTGCAGCAAAGATAGGACAACTTTCTCAGACAGAAGAGCTCTTGGAGAAGTGACAGTGAGTTGCATGTGTTGTGTATAAATAGAACTTTTGGCATATGAAATACTCACTAAGTTAAAATGGAAGAAAAATATTCCTAGGATAGATTTTAAGAAGACTTTTATATAGTAAGACAAAATAATTGTCCAAAAAGAGTGAACCAATTCAACAAATTATGGTACATACACATGTTAAGTAGATATAAAAATGTTTACAAATAATTTTAATAATATGGGAAAACAATGAGCACATACGATGAACCAAAAATATATAAATTCAGTAAAGTGCACTATAAACTGTTTAGCCTCACTCTATGTGGGTTTGTGGGTAATGTATGGACATGTATGTATATCATACATAGACATAGGTAAGAAAGCAAGCAATTTTTATCCCCGTTTACCAGGATAACAGATGATCGATAACCTGCAAGTAACAGTAGTTTAATCAATACGCAAGTTATTTTTCTTCTACATTGAAAATTCGAAGTCTGAAGGTTGGCAGAAGCTTATGCCAAGTTGTTAATGGCCCAGGCTCCCTCTAGTTCCTCATTCTGCCACCATGGTCCAATATGGCTGTGGAGCTTTATCCATCAGATATCCATTCTGGTCAGAAAGATGGAGGAAAAGAAAAAGAAGAAAGGCACCCCTTTGCTGTTAAGATGATTTTCCATAATGACCATACAACATTTCTGGCTACGACATAACCTCCTGTAGCACAGCAAGGAAATACAGTCTTTACATGTGTGCAACATGCCAATCTAACTGTTGTTATTATTGCTTTTTTTCTAATTAATAAAGAAAAGGAGACTAAATTAGGAAAGCATCTAGTAGTCACTGCCAAGACTGCTTTCTATGTTCTTCAATTTTTCTACAATGCTGGATAATATTTACAATTCTAAAGATATAAATGTTTTCTTGTTTAAGGTATGTCAAGTTGTTGAGTGCTACTAAAACATAACTGGTCTGTAAAGAAAATGCTTAAAGTTAAATAAAAAAACTAAATTATTCAGAGGTTACCTAAATGTCTATTTGTTAATGAATATTAAGGAGCTATACTATCTTAGACACAAAATCTGTACATGTTTAATGTATTTACCACCTATAAGCACACTACCAATATGACTATTCACAGATGGAATTATTAGGTCATAAAACATACTTTTAAAAATAGTTGCAAAATTACATTTTTTATACTGAAGTTCAACATTTGGAAAATACTTACATAAACTCTAAGCATAAGACAATGGGACAGAAATAAATGTACAATTCCAAAAACATGAGTAAATAGAAGATGGCATATAATTTTAATAGTCTGACTTAGATAATCCCACATTTTGCATGCTAGCATATTTGGCTAACTTGATAAAACTAATACAACTGAAAAAAATCACTACCCACATAGCATTTGTAGTACAATCATAGTTTACAGTATAACAGAAATAATGTCTAAGAATATGTTAATGTTTATAGAATACTATAGAATAACCAGCAAAAACCTCTATATGGTTGAAGAAAAACAAAGACTTCTGAACAACAGACTATGCATCTATTGTTATTAAATATTTATTATGGAACAGAAATGTACTGATTCCCCTGCCAACTGGAGGCCCAATATCTTGCTTAAAATTTACAATCTACAATGGGGTGTTGATGAATCTATTTAATAACAGCTCAGGAGTTTATCTTACCATATTAAATACAGGTGTCAATTGTAAAGTATAACTTGATTTCAAATAATAAATTTTAAAACCTTAAAATTAAGAAAATATGCTATACATATATGTTATACCTAACCAGTATTGCATTTTTCAACATCTAAGTAGTGATAGTTCCTGCTCATATTTATTCATTCAATATCAAACTAAAATCAACATTTACTGATGTTAGGCATTCTTCTAGGCCCTGTGATACAGGTATAAACAAGAAAAATCCCTGATTTATGGAGCTTACATTTTACTGTGGGAAACAATTAACAAATAAATATACATACAGTTTCAGGTGGTAATAAGTGCTCCAAAAAAACTGATACGGAAAAAATGAAACATGAAGGGAAAGAGGGAGTATTTTGAATTTGGTCAAGGGTGGTCTTCCTGAGGGGTGACGTTTAGCTGTAGCTCTGACTGAGGGAGACAGGGTACCCTATGAATATCCAGGAGAAGGCCACTCCAGGCAGAAGGCTCAATGAGTGCAAAAGCCCTGCACCATATACACCTGAACAGCAAGGAGCAAGACTGGAAGGAGCAAGGAAGGAAGTCACAGATGGCACACTGGCAGCCAGGTGCTGGGCCATGCAGGCTCTTGCGGGCCAGGTTAAGGGTGTTTGGTTTTACTGAAAATGAGATGGAAGCCAGGCGGAAGGCTAATAGTAGAGCAGGAACATGATGGGCTCACTTTAGAAGGATCATTCTGACTGCTGAGAAGAAAAGAATCATACATAGACAAAGACAGAAGCAGAGGCCAGCTAGCTGGTTGACTGGCAGGTGAGAGTGATAGTGGCAAGGACAAGGAAGTGATAAAAATGAGTAGAAGGTGTCAGAGTTGGGATACATTGTAAAGATACAGCTGAAAGCACTTGCTGATGAACTGGATATGGGATAAATGTGAAAGAGAGAAGTCAAGCATGACACCTGTGTTAAAGTGACCTCATGATGGAAAACTCCACAGCTCCCAAGTTTAAACATGTTACACAGTTTGGGCTACAAATAGAGACCAACTGCATGGTCAATAGCCAAATCCCTAGGAAAGATAATCTGATTGGCCCAGTTTGGATCAGGTGCCCCAGCAATTTCTGTAACTCCTGTACTGCAGTGGGGGTTGTGTCTAATATAATGCATTAGCTTCTTCCAGGATCTTCTCAGGCATGAATGTGCCAGGCAAATCCTAACTATAATCAACCCACCCTCCTTCATTCTAACCATTGTTCCAAGAGCTGTGCCAAGGACATTGCGTATATTACCACGGTAATTACAATGAGTTGTGGTAATGTATAAATGGAAAAAACAAGATCCATAAATGCTAAACAACTCATCACTCGGCTGGGTAAGTAGCAGAGGTGAGATTTTCTGCCTCGTATGCAAACTTATCTAAGCTAATTTCACCATATACAACATGAGGTTCTTTTTTGGTAGCAACCTCCAATAGTGAGAAGTAAGTGAAGAGTCTAAATTTACTTCCCTGGACATCACAAGCAGGTAGGAAAGGAAATCTTCGAATACACTGTGATCCACTGAGTATTAATCATCAACTACAAAAGTGCAAAAACAAAATAAAAAAAAACAAATCTTTAAACTTGTTTACAGCTTTCTATTTTTTGTAGGGACTCTGATCATATATTTCATGCAACAGACTAACAAAAGAATTCAGTCATGTTCAAACAGGTATCAAAGCAACCACAATCCTCTGAAATACCAGCTAGCCAGTTTAAGATTCATGCTTCCATTGCCTTTCACAAAGGCCTCACTAAATTCAGATTCCTATGCTATGTTCTTGAAGGGGCAGGAAGTGTCTCTAAGATATTGTAGCCAATCCATAGATCTTGAACTCCACTTTCTATTTAAAGCATACACACACATGAATGCATGCGTGCTCTCTCTCTCTCCCCCCACCAACCTTTCACTCTCTCTAGGATTGGCAGAAGATGGTGCGGCAAGAAGCATAGGAATTGTCTCCCCACCTAGACAACAATTACACTGTCAGAATAGGTCTTACATAATTATTTTGGAACTCTGATGTCTATTGAAGGCTTACGACTAAGAATGCTTGGATGGTCAATGAGGGTTAATTTTGGTTAATGTCAGTTCTTCACACAGTAACAACTACTTATTTCCTACACCCAGTCCTATGGCAGGCAGCTCTTCTTGTGTTCATACAGAAACTTGCTTACGGCTTATAGGAGCCAAGATGGGCAAAAAGGACACTGTCTTAAATATCAGAGATCTGTGTTCTGATTGCTGATTGCTGCTTCTGATCAAAAAGATGCAAAAGGTGGATGGCCATTATTGCACCTCTCCCCACTCTCTCAAAACCCTTTCCATCAAGCTGAAGCGACGTCCAGAGGAATTAAAGGGCCAGTACTCTTCCCACTCCACCCACCACACACACACTTTATTTTTCACTTTTTTCCTTTTTGAAAGCCAGGCATTAAACACTAAAACATGCAAAAGCAACTGCATATATGGAGAAAATTAGAAAGTGATTGTGCATGCTCAGAAAGGACTTGAAAAGACCTTAAGTTGACACCTCAGGTTGATCCTTGGCACAGAGACAGCCTACAACAATTTTAAAAAGAATAAGGAAAAAAAGAAAACAGCAAACCCTGAAAAAGAGAGAGAATCTGATTTCCAGAGCTACCACATTACCAGATTCAAACGTCTGGTTCTCAACAAAAATCACAATCCACACAAAGAAACAGAAAACTATAATCCATCCAAATAAAAATTAACAGAAACTGTCTGTAAAAAACACCTGATGACATCTACCTGACAAAAACTTCAAAACGACTGTCTTAAAGATGCTCAAAGAACTGAAGGAAGATGTAGATAAAGTCAATAAAATAATATATGGCGAAGGATCAGTGAAACCAAAGTTGGTTCTTTGAAAGGATAACAAGATCAACAGGATGCTGGCTAGATTAACAACAACCACAACAACAGAAGATCCAAATAAGCATAAACAGAAATGACAAAGATGTAACATTACAACCGATCCCAGAGAAATACAAAAGATCCCCAGAGACTATCATGAACACCTCTTGACATGGTTTGCATTTGTTTTCCCACCAAAATCTCATGTCAAATTATAATTCCCAGTGTTGAAGGTGGGGCCTGGTGGGAAGTGATTGGATCATGGGGGCAGATTTTCCCCTTTGGTGCTGTTCTCATGACAGAGTCCTCATGAAATGTGGTTATTTAAAAGTGTGTGACATCTCCCTCCTCTTTCTTTTCCTCCTGCTCTGGCCATGTGAAGACATGCGTGCCTGCTTCTCATTCACTTTCCACCATAATTGTAAGTTTCCTGAGACCTCCCCAGCCATGCTCCCTGTACAGCCTGTGGAACCATGAGCCAATTAAATCTCTTTTCTTTATAAGTTACCCAGTCTAAAGTATTTCTTTATAGCAGTGCAAGAATGGAGTAATACACCTCTATGCACACAAACTAGAAAATCCAGATAAATTCCTGGAAACAGACAACTTCCTAAGATTGAACTAAGATTGAATCAGGAAGAAACTGAAACCCTGAACAGAACAGGAGTTAAAAAACTGAATCAGTAAAGTAAAAAAAAAAAACAAAACAAAACACTACCAATCAGAAAATGCCCTAAACAGATGGATTAACAGCCAAATTCTATCAGACATACAAAGAAGAGCTGATACCAATCCTACCGAAACTTTCCCCAAAACAGAGGCAAAGAACTCTATCCTAACTCATTCTATAAATCAAGCACCATTCTGATAATATAAAAAAAAACTGTAGTTCGATATCCCTGATGAATATACATATAAAAATCCTCAACAACATACTAGCAAACTAAATCCAACAGTACATAAAATCTTAATTTACCAGGATCAAGTCGACTTTATTCCTGGGATGCAAGGTTGGTACAACATATGCCAATCAATAAATGTGATTCACCACGTAAACAGAATCAAAAACAAAAACCATAAAATCATCTCAACAGATTAAGAAAAAGCTTTCGAGAGAGTGCAACATCCCCTCATGATGAAAACCCTGAAAAAATTAGGCATCAAAAAACATACCTCAAAATAGTAAAAAACACTGATGACAAGCCCACAGCCAATGTCATACTGAATGGACAAAAGCTGAAACCATTCACCTTAAGAACTGGAATATGACAAAGATGCACATTCTTACCACTCTTATTCAACATAGTACTGGAAGTCCTAGCCAGACCAATAAGTCAAGAGAAAGAAATAAAAGGCATCAAAATAGAAAAAGAAAAAGAATAAGTCGAATTATCTCTTTGCTGATGATATGATTCTATACCTAGAAAACCCTAAAGATCCCATCAAAAGGCTCCTGGAACTGATGACTTGGATCAAGTTTCAGGATACAAAATCAATATACAAAAATCAGTAGCATTTCTATACAACAATAACATTCAAGCTGAGAGCCAAATCAAGAAAGCAACCCCATTCAAAACACACACACACACACACATAAACACACGCAGAGTACCTAGGAATACATCTAACCAAGGAGTTGAAAGATCTCTAGGAGGATAACTACAAAACACTGCTGAAAGAAATCACAGATAACACAAACAAACGGAAAAACACTCATACTCATGGATTGGATGAAGCAATATCATAAAAATGGCCATACTTCCCAAAGCAATCTATAGATTCAACACTATTCCTATCAAAATAGCAATATCATTTTTCACGAACTAAAAAAAAAAAACCTATTCTAAAATGTACATGGAACTGAAAAAGAGCCCAAATAGCGAAAGCAATCCTAAGCAAAAAGAACAAAGCCAAAAGTATTACATTACCTGACTTCAAACCAAACTATACTATAAGGCTACAGTAACCAAAAAAAGCACGGTACTGGCACAAAAACAGACCAAAAAAAAAAACAATGTGACAGAATGAAGGACCCAGAAATAAAGCCACACACAACCAACCATCTGATCTTTGACAAAGTCAACAAAAATAAGCAATGGGGAAAGGACTCCCTATTCAATAAATGGTGGTGGGATAACTGGTTAACCATACACAGATGAATCAAATTGGACCCTGAACTAAAGATTGACTAAAGACTTAACTATAAAACCTCAAACTATAAAAACCCTATAAGAAAACCTAGAAAATGTCCGTCTTGACATCGACCTGGGCAAAGAATTTATGGCTAAGTCATCAAAAGCAACTGCAATGAAAACAGAAATTGACAAGTGGGATTCAGTTAAACTAAAGAGCCTCTGCATAGCAAAATAAACAATCAACATAGTAAACAGATAACCTACAGAATGGGAGAAAATATTCACAAACTGTGCATCCTACAAAGGTCTAATATCCAGAATCTGTAAGAAACTTAAATCAACAAGCAAAAGAACAAAAACAAACAAACAAAAAAACATTAAAAAGTGGGCAAAAGGCATAGACAATTCTCATGAGAAGACATACAAGTGGCCAAAAACTATGTGAAAAAACACTCACCATCACTAATCATCAGAAAAATTCAAATCAAAAACCACAATGAGATACCAACAATTTCACACCAGTCAGAATGGTTATTATTACAAAGTCCAAAAATAACAGATGCTAACAAGTCTGCAGAGAAAATGGAATGTTTACACACTGCTGGTAGGAAAGCAAACTAGTTCAGCCACTGTGGAAAGCAGTTTGGAGACTGCTCAAAGAACTAAAATTAGAACTATCACTCAACTGAGTAATATCATTACTGGATCTGTAACGCCCCCAAAATAAATCATTCTAACAAAAAGACACATACACTTATATGTTCATCACAGCACTATTCATAGTAGCAAAGACTTGGAATCAACATAGGCACCCTTCAACAGTGGACTGGATAAAGAAAATGTGGTACATATACATCATGGAATACTACACAGCCATAAAAAAGAACAAAATCGTGTCCTTTGCAGCAACACAGATGGAGTTGGAAGCCATTATCCTACACAAATTAACACACAAACAGAAAACCACATACTTCATGTTCTCACTTATAAGTGGGAGCTAAACACTGGGTACACATGAACATAAAGATAGGAACAACAGACTCTGGAGACTACAAGGCGGGGAATGATGGAGAGAAATAAGGGTTTAAAAACTACCTACTGAGTACTGTGTTCACTGCCCTAGTGACAGGTTAAATCATGCCCCAAACCTCAGCATCAGGCAATATACCCATGTAACAAATCTGCATATATACCCCTTGAATCTAAAATAAAAGTTGAAAAAATAATTTGTGGATAAAATGAAAATATCAAAAAAGAGGCAGAGAACCTAAAAGAAAAAGGAAATTATGATGCTTAAAAGTATAATAAATAAAATTAAAAACACACTAGAGAAATTAGAAGGTAAACTTGAGCAGGCAGATGAATCAGCAAACTTGAAGACAGAACACTGGAAATATCTATTCTGAGGAAAGGAAAGAAAAAAGACTGAGGAAAAGTGAAGAGAGCCAAAGGAACCTGTGGAACACCATCAAGTGAACTAACAAGTGCATTGTGGGAGTACCAGAAGGAGGAGAGAGAGAGAGAGAGAGAGAGAGAAAGGCATAAAGAGTATTTTAAGAAATAATGGATGAAAACTTCCCAAATTTGACAAAGATGGAATTTTGTGACATCGACAACTGAAAGGATTGGGAACAAAGCTGTAAAAGGGGTGCAGTTTTTGTATGTTACTGAAGTTAATCTGACATAAAATCAAATTAGATTTTGAAAAGAAAATAAAATGAAAGAAACAAAAAAGAAATTTAAATGTTTCACTTCAAAAAAGGATCAATGAAACACAAAGGGAGACTAATGCAGAAAATGAGAGAAGCCTAGAAAGCATATAAAAAACAAACAGCAAAATGACAAAGTAAGTCCCTCTTTATCAGTAATTACTCTGAATGTAAGTAGATCAAACTCTCCAATCAAAAATACCAAGATTGGTAGAATGGATCAAAACATATGATCCAACTATATTCCGTCTACATGAGACTCACTTTAGATTGAAAAACACAACTAAACTGAATGTGAAAGGATGAAAAAAGATAGTTCTTATAAATCATAACCAAAAAAGAGCAGAAGCAGCTATATTAATATCAGACAAAATAGACTTTAAATCAGAAAAGATTACAAGAGACAATGACTATTATTTATTAATAAAAGGTTCAATTCAGCATGAAAACATAACAATCATAAATGTTCATACACCTAATAATAGATCATCAAAATATATGAAGCAAAAACTGACAAACATAAAGGGAGATATAGAAAGTCCTATAACTTTACTACAATAATGCACTTCTGTGCACCTATTTTATTTCAGCCTTGGATTACAGAATGTAATGACAGCTTTAAAGGCTATCTTAATTGTAGCTTTAATTTGTAAACTAGGAAACTAAAGCCCACAAAATAAACAAACTTATCAAAGCTTACATTTCTAGACAGTGGCAGAGATGATTACTTTAGCTTTAATTTATAAACTAGGAAACCAAGGCCCACAAAATAAACAAACTTATCAAAGCTTATATTTCTAGACAGTGGCAGAGATGAAATCATGCATGAACCATCTGCATTCCTACATTGAAGCTCTTTGCACTATATTCCATGTCGTTTACCAGTGGTGAAGTTTCTGATGCTAAGTTACACTTGTGGAAGGATTCATCTTTGATAATAGAGGATATATCATGAACTGCATTGATACAGTTTGGCTCTGTGTCCCCATCCAAATCTCATCTTGTAGCTCCCATAATTCCCATGTGTTGTGGGAGGGACCTGGTGGGAGGTGGTTGAATCATGGGTGCAGGTCTTTCCCATGCTGTTCTCATAATGGTGGGTGGGTCTCACGAGATCTGATGGTTTCAAAAACAGAAGTTTCCCTGCACAAGCTCTCTCTCTCTGCCTGCTGCCACCCATATAAGATGTAACTTGCTCCTCTTTGCTTTCCACAATGATTGTGAGACCTCCCCAGCCATGTAGAACTGTAAGTCCATTAAACCTCTTTCTTTTGTAAATTGCCCAGTCTCAGGTATGTTTTTATCAGTAGCATGAGAACAGACTAATACAGTAAATTGGTACTAATACAGTAAATTGGAGTGGTGTGCTGCTGAACAGACTAATAAAGTAAATTGAAGTGGGGTGCTTCTGAAAAGATACCCAAAAATGTGGAAGCAACATTGCAACTGGGTAACAGACAGGGCTTGAAACAGTTTGGAGGGCTCAGAGACAGGAAAATGTGAGAAAGTTTGGAACTTCCTAGAGACTTGTTGAATGGCTTTGACCAAAAGCCTGATAGTGATATGGACAACGAAATCCAGGCTGAGATAGTCTCAGATGGAGAAGAGGTACTTGTAGGGAACTGGAGCAAAAGTGACTCTTGTTATGTTTTAGTAAAGAGGCTGGTGGCATTCTGCCCCTGCCCTAGAGATGTGTGGAACTTTGAACTTGAGAGAAATGATATAGGGTATCTGGCAGAATAAATTTCTAAGCAGCAAAGCATTCAAGAGGACACCTGAGTGCTGTTAAAGGTACTCAGTTTTAAAAGGGAAGCAGAGCATAAAAGTTCAGAAAATTTGCCACCTGACAATGTGATAGGAAACAAAGTCCCATTTTCTGAGGAGAAATTCAAACTGGTTGCATAAATTTGCATAAGTAACGAGTAGCCAAATGTTAATCCCCAAGACAATGGGGAAAATGTCTCCAGACCATGTCAGAGGTCTTCACTGCAGCCCCTCCCATCACAGGCCCAGAGGCCTAGGAGAAAAAAAGTGGTTTCATGGGCTGAGTCCAGGGTCTCCATGCTTTGTGCAGCCTAGGGACTTAGTGCCCTGCAACCCAGCCACTCCAGCCATGGCTGAAAGGCGCCAACAGGGAGCTTGGGCTGTGGCTTCAGAGGGTTGAAGCCCCAAGTCTTGGCAGCTTCCACATGGAGTTGAGCCTGTGAGTGCACAGAAGTAAAGAACTGGGGTTTGGGAACCTCTGCCTAGATTTCAGAGGATGTATAAAGACGCCTGGATGCCCATGCAGAAGTTTGCTGCAGGGGCAGGGCCCTCATTGAGAAAGTCTGCTAGGGTAGTGTGGAAGGGAAATGTGGGGTTGGAGCCCTCAACAGAGTCCCTACTGGGGCACCACCAAGTGGAGCTGTGAGAAGAAGGCCACCATCCTCCACACCCCAGAATGGTAAATCCACTGACAGCTTGCACTGTGCACCTGGAAAAGCCACAGACACTCAATGTCAGCCCATGAAAACAGCCAGGAGGGAAGCTGTACCCCGCAAAGCCACAGGGACGGAGCTGCCCAAGACCATGGGAACCCATATCTTACATCAGCATGACCTGGATGTGAGACCTGGGGCCAAAGGAGATCATTTTGAAGCTTTAAGATTTGACTGCCCAGCTAGATTTCAGACTTGCATGGGGTCTTTAGCCCCTTTGTTTTGACCAATTTCTCCCATGTGGAACAGCTGTATTTACCCAATGCCTTTTACAGGATCATAGGTGAAAGGAACTTGCCTTGTCTCAGATGAGACTTTGGATTGTGAACTTTGGAGTTAATGCTAAAATGAGTAAAGACTTTGGGGGACTGTTGGGAAGGCATCTTTGGTTTTGAAATGTGAATACATGAGATTTGGGAGGAGCCAGGGATGGAATGATATGGCTGGGCTCAGAGTTCCCACCCAACTGTCATCTTGTAGCTCCCATAATTCCCACATGCTGTGGAAGGGACCCAGTGGGAGACTGTTGAATCTTGAGGGCAAGTCTTTCCCATGCTATTCTCGTGATGGTGAGTGGGTCTCATGAGGTCTGATGGTTTTAAAAATGGGAGTTTCCCTGCACAAGCTCTCTCTCTTTGCCTGCTGCCATCCATGTAACACATGACTTGTTCCTTCTTGCTTGCCACCATGATTGTGAGGCCTCTACAACCATGTGGAACTGTTAAGTTCATTAAACCTCTTTCTTTTGTAAATTGCCCAGTCTTGGGTATGTCTTTATTAGCAGGATGAAAATAGACTAATATATGCACACTAATCCATCATAATAGAGTCATTCTCTTCCTTCAGTTTGGCTTCACTAGAACATATGCATCTGGATGAAGGATGGCACCATACAAAGAATATTGCATCCGATACCTCACATCACAAAGGGTATAAAGGAAGTTGAATGGGCCAATTGGAAAAATGCTAGAAGATCAAAAAGTAGGTACCAGCCTATACAGTCAAAGGCAAACTCTTTTTCCAAGTCTACAAGGAGTTTTTCACTTGAGACAAGCAGATCATTCTATATTCCAGACACAGCAATCTGAGCACCACTGCCAATTCCCCAATCCCTTTGAAAAAAGAAAAAAATTAATGCAGCCAATTGTTGAAATACTTAAATAACTGATTGTACAACCACAACCAAAGGTTTGTCATGGTCCCCAAGCAGAAGAAAAAAGACACTAAAAACACAGATTTCTCACTAGGCATTTTTATAGGGGATAAAAGTAAACAATCAGTGAAAGTGTCTCCATGGAGAAGGAAATACAAATAGATAATTTTAGTGCCAGTTTTATCTGTCAGTAAAATCTGCAGCAATAAGCTCTGTTAATACCACATGAGGAACCAATCAATGTATCGTAAGCTCAATGCACTAATTAACTGTTCATGTGTTTATCTAAATACTCAAGAGAGAAGGAGCCCAGATACTATGAAGTCCAGGAAAGAATCCAAGTACCGTGGGTCCCGAAGGCCTGCTGAAGTTTGGGTATCTAAAATAGGAACAGACTCCTGAGCACATCTCTGAGGCTGGTAAGCTAACATGAGTAAAATCACTCCACTGGAACCCCTGCTGCAAGCCTTTCTTCTGTAGCCTAATCCATTTGCCTCCGTATGCAGAACATCAAGAGTCACTTGGTGATCCTGAGTTAAAACAGCTCGAGCCTAACAAGGGAACAGTTCCTCTGGAATCACCAGTCACTTATTTCTGGGATAATAGTAGGGAAAAGAAAAGAGACTTCAGGATCAAACAAACCCAAGTGTGATCAAACCCAACCCCATTTACTAGCTCTGTAATCTGGGGCAAATATCTTAACCTCTCAGCACCCTTGCCTTCTTTATCTATAAATGGTCTTCTTATGAACGCTTCAGGACTGTAGTAAAGACCAAATGGTATCATGAATATATGTGAAATATCTAGCATACTTAGGCAGTCAGAAAACATAGTCATTAATATTGTCGCTATTGTTTTGGCTCAACATGCTGACGGGCCAGAATATGGGCCTCAAGAGCATGAACCCTATCCACACTACCCTCATTTGCAAACACCCAGCTTATAAAAGGCAGAAAATAAAAATGCATGAGAGCCATCAGAGAAAACAATAACAAAAAAGAAACACACCAGTTTTTTCATGGGAAGAAGAGAAAAAGTCAAAAAGCAAGGCTGCACACCTTACCTGGGCAGGAGACTGAAAGGAATTCTTGGCTTTCCTGACAGACCCCATGGTCTCCTGCCCACAGTAGGTCCTCTACATTCTCTGAGGATTTTCATGTAGCTTTTTCAGGCAGCTCAAAACCCCAGCAATTAGTGATTCAAGTGTCCTCTTCAGAAAATGCAAATACCTTCGTTCAGGTTAGGGTTACGCTCATATTATGCATCATTCATACACTTAGAAGAAGTTGTTCAATCAAACTGCTCCCCTCTAAGAAAATGCTAGAATGCCACAAAGCACTTTTTATGAGTAAAGCAGGCTGGGGGAGGAGAAAGCAGGACTGAAAAAGGCAGCGAGGGGAAACAGGGGAAGTCTAAGGTGGTGAAAATCTGATAGAAGAATGTGAAACCAAAACTAGCTTATTTAAAAATCTCCCCAAAAGATGACTGCCAACTCTACAGCAAAAGACTCCTCTCCACGTTTTCTCTCATTTTCCTTGGTTCTGTCCTCCTAAGAACCAGAGTGGAGTCTCCTATCATAGTATCACAGTGAAATTTTTAACATGGGTTCAAGGAGATTCTGTGAGCCAGCTAAGAAATTTGACTTCAGTTGTTTAACGTTTTTTGTATGAGAAAACTAGTTCTGAGTTCATATAACTCACTTACATGAGTCACTGAAAGCAGAAAGTAAACTGTCTTGTTTAAGGTCAACAACTGTTTCATTAAACAAATAAACGAACAGATACATAAACAAATGAATAAATGAAGGGGAAGGCTTCCTGATTAGACTCACTCCTGATCTCAGCTTGGTTTTCTTCTAAGCACTTATCACCATCTGACCTCATAATTCATTGACCATTTTCCCTACTAGAACATAAACTCTATGAGGGTACAAACTGGTTTTTACACTACTGTTGTCCTCACCTATAATAGTGTATGGCAAATTGTACATGCTCAGTAAATATTTGTTGAGTAAGTGAATAGCTGAACTGAACAGGAAATGTCTCTATAAGACCTTTGAGATTCAACACTAAGGCTTTAAGAGCAGTGCTCCAGTTCCCTCCCTCGCCCAGTTCCCCATTTCTTGTTTCACACCACAAGAACATGACTACGTTCTGAGCTTGTGATCATTTCCTTTTAAATAATGCCCTACGGATCACTTCGAAACACTAGAGATTACTTGTCATGATACTGGTTACTGTCCCTACTTTTCCCCTGGGATTTTTTTTTTTCCTTAATGGCAAACCTTCAAAGAGGTTCCACCTGCACCAAAAATAGAAAATTCCACATAAATATAATGGCTTTCCCTGCTCTTTTTAAAGTACCTCAAACTCATTATCTTTTATCTTTGAGAAGATCTCTGAAGCCAAATCACATAGAACTGAAAGATATTCTCATTTCTTTTTCCATAGGAAAAAAAAAAACCCGCTATTTAGAAAAAATGCTGGGAGGGGGCACTATAACCTATTGCACCTATAAGTGTCTGTAAGTCACTTCCCCTGGCACAATCTGCTTCCAATATTACAAGTCTCCTCTATTTGAATAATGACACAATACCTTTTCCCCCTAACTGATTACTATCTTTTTAATTACAAAAAGGTCTTTACTACTAAACCAATGGCAAAAAGCAGGCCATACTAACTGTTATAAAATATTATAGCATTTCCCCACTTGCAAAGATTCATACATTAAATGTCTGATAATTCTCAAAATCAGTTAGGCCATCAAAAGTCAAAGACGAGCTGCTTGTAAATCACATTTAAAAATCTGACAGTAAGCTGGGTGCCGTGGCTCACGCCTGTAATCCCAGCACTTCGGGAGGCCGAGGAGGGTAGATCACGAGGTCAGGAGATCGAGACCATCCTGGCTAACATGGTGAAACCCCGTCTCTACTAAAAATACAAAAAGAAATTAGCCAGGCGTGGTGGCTCACGCCTGTAATCCTGGCACTATGGGAGGCTGAGGCAGGTGGATCACGTGGTCAGGAGATAGAGACCATCCTGTCTAACACGGTGAAAACCCATCTCTACTAAAAATACAAAAAATTAGCTGGGCGTGGTGGCAGGTGCCTGTGGTCCCAGCTACTCAGGAGGCTGAGACAGGAGAATGGCATGAACCCAGGAGGCGGAGCTTGCAGTGAGCTGAGATCCTGCCACTGCACTTCAGCCTGGGAGACAGAGCGAGACTCTGTCTCAAAAAAAAAAAAAAAAAAAAAAATCTGACAGTAATAATGTCTTTATATTCAGTCAACAAGCCTCCTCATGTAGATAAATAAGTAAAATAAAATAAACTTCACTTTATAACTCTAATCTCATTATAAGAATTCAAACACAGAAAAGGAAATTTATTAACTAATTACTAATTATTATGAAGTTATATGGCTTGGTAGTAAACATTCAAAGCCTGCAAAAAGACGTGTAATTCTTCAGTTGGAGCCAATGCTCAGGAAATAATACAGTTTTTTAAATAACTAATTATAACATACTCAGTCTAAGATATTTCTTTAAAAACAATGCATAATTAAAATTATTCACATATATCTGAATGAGTAAACAGATTTTGAATTGAACCAAATATAGTAAAGGATACTTGTGGGTTTTTAGAACATTTTCTTATGTAATTCAGTACTAGTCAAATTAACTCTTCATTCCTAGAGACTTAAGGGCAAAAGGTTGCAAGGCTTAAGTAGTAGTTTTGAAAAATTAACACTTTACTACTCAGAATGCACGTGAATAAATGTGCCACATCTACAATCCGCAAAACAAGTACACTTCTTTCTGCTGTGGTTGCTATTCCTGAAAAAATAAAAATGATTATAAAACAAGCACCTTGTTTTTTTAGACATGACCCACTGTGCTGCAGTGAAGGCTGCGGAGGGAAAAAAGTTCTATTGTAGCAAGCAAATGGCTACACTTTTCTGAAAGAATGAAATCCAGACTAAATCACATAGTGTGTAGCTCAGAAAGGGACATGAAGATACTCTTCTTAATGTAAGGCAAGATAGGTGATCTATCTCCTAATGGTAAAAGCTGCAAGATAAGAAAGAGGTCTTGCCTGAGAACCAGCTACTCAGAGTTGCTGCAATCAACCCAAGAAACACTACATTGAGATATCACGTTAGTTCAAACTTGAGCTTATTCAGCTCAGATATCACCTGGGGAACTTGTTGCCCAGAGCTGATACAGGAAGATACTTGTTTTACAGCTATAACTTTAGAAATTAAATTTAAATTACTGATATAATTTTAAGATTTGATGTATTGCAAATGCCTTTTCACTTAATAAACATACTTGATGTGTATTTAAACATGTACAATTTAGAACTGCCTTTAAAATATTACCTCCTGTCTTTTTAAGTAGGTGTTCTTCCTCTCCCTTCATAGATAAGGAAACAGATACTTAAATAATTTAAATGACATTCCTAAGGGCACTGGATAATTAGTTGACTCAAATTTAGGTTATTTGACTCCAGGAGCAATTGACATTCCACTAAACCAACTTTCCAGCTTTTCCCAGATCTTTATCTTCCCCAATTATGTGTTAATTCCATAATTAGGTTAAAAATTCCGCACTTAAAGAATATACCAGTCCAATTTTCAAACCTAGATGAAATGGACCTCCCCTTCCATTACTTACTTTTTAATATTTGTATTAAAAATTATTTCAAAATATACTAAACAAGCCAAATTAAACTCATTTGTCTGCCAGAATAAAGTACAAATGGCAAAATTTAGCCCAACAAACGATGACTAGCACCTCTTAAACTGAATATAACTTTTAGCAAATGATAGCTTTGAAGAAAAAAAAACGGAAAGGAGAAAAGAGGGCTTTCAGTTTGATTGGTGCCGCTTCCCACAAACTGAGATGGTTTCAGCTTGGTAATCTCAAATACCAGATGCCCTGACCTGTACAAACTATATCCTGATACACCATCACTAGAAGATTTTATACCATATAAAACCCGACCTTACCTCTTCAAGTGTTTTTAAATTGTATTTATAATTTTTTATATTTTATTTTTGTGCATATGTAGTATATATATGTGTGTGTGTGTATATATATATATATATATATATACTTATGTGGTATATACTTATGTGGTATATACTTATGTATATACTTATGTGGTATATACTTATGTGGTATATACTTATGTGGTATATACTTATGTGGTATATACTTATGTGGTATATACTTATGTATATACTTATGTGGTATATACTTATGTATATACTTATGTGGTACATGAGATATTCTGAAACAGGCATGCAATGCATAATAATCACATCATGGAAAATGGGGTATCCATCCCCTCAAGCATTTACTCTTTGTGTTACAAACAATCCAATTATATTATTTTATTTATTTAAAATGTATAATTATTATTGACTATAGTCACCCTGTTGTGCTATCAAATACTAGGATTTTTTGTTTGTTTGTTTTTTTGTTTTTGTTTTTTCTTGAGATGGAGTCTTGCTCTGTCCCCCAGGCTGAAGTGCTGTGATGCAATCTTGGCTCACTGCAACCTCTGCCTCCTGGGTTCAAACGATTCTCCTGTCTCTGCCTCCCAAGTAGCTGGGACTACGGGTGCGTGCCACCACACACAGCTAATTTTTTTGTATTTTTTTTTGTATTTTAGTAGAGATGGGATTTCACCATATTGGCCAGGCTGGTCTCGAACTCCTGACCTTGTTATCCACCCACCTCAGCCTCCCAAAGTGCTGGGATTATAGGTGTGAGCCACCGTGCCCGGCCCAAATACTAGGTTTTATTCATTCATTCTAACTCTTCTTTTGTACCCATTAACCGTCCCAACCTCCCCTCCGTCCCCTCACTACCCTTCCCAGCCTCTAGTAACCCTCCTTCTACTCTCTTATCCCCATGGGTTCAATTGTTTTGATTTTTAGATTCCACAAATAACTGAGGACATGTGAGGTTTATCTTTCTGTGCCTGTTTTCACCTAACATAATGACCACCAGTTCCACCCATGTTGTTCCAAATGACTAAATCTCTTTCTTTTTTGTGGCTGACTAGCAAATACCACATTTTCTTTATCCATTCATCTGTTGACGGACACTTAGATTTCCTCCAAATCTTGGCTATTGTGAACAGGGCTGCAAAAAACATGGGAGAGCAGATATCTCTTCAATATACTGATTTCCTTTTCGGGGGGGTATTGCTGTACCCTCAGCAGTGGGACTGCTGTATTGCATGGTGGCTCTATTTTTAGTTTTTTGAGGAACATCCAAACTGTTCTCCATAGTGATTGTAATAATTTACATTCCCACCAATAGTGTATGAGGGTTGCCAATTCTCCAAATAATCACCAGCATTTATTTGCCTTTTGGATAGAAGCCATTTTAACTAGGTGAGATGATATCTCACTGTAGTTTGCATTTCTCTGATGATCAGTGATGTTTAGCACCTTTTCATATGTCTGTTTGCCATTTGCATGTCTTCAAGCAATACCTGTTCCATTCTTTCCCCATGTTTTAATCAGATTATTAGATTTTTTTCCTATAGAGTTGTTTAAGCTCCTTCTATATTCTGGTTATTAATCCTTTGTCAGATGGGTCATTTGCAAATATTTTCTCCTATTCTGTGGGTTGCCTCTTCACTTTATTTTTTCCTTTGCTGTGCAGAAGCTTTTTAACTTGATGTGATCCAATTTGTCCATTTTTGCTGTGGTTGCCTGTGCTTATGGGGTATTACTCAATAAATCTTTGCCCAGACCGATGTCCTGAAGAGTTTCCCCAAGCATTTTCTTTTGGTGGCTTCATAAAACAAAATTAGCTTTGACTTTGATAAAGACAGCAACATTTTAATAATCTGAATTATTTTGCCACTCTTTATAGAGAATTTCTTACTGAATGGCTGTAGCATAGTTCAAGGTTTCCTTTCAATCACCTCACAAGTGGGAAATACACATATATTAAGTAAAATTGGCAGAAAAGAGTCAGTTTAGAAGTCAAAAATTAAACAGCTTATTTATTTCACATTATAGACATTTAGGTAGGTCCCTTTAGTATCCTTTCAATATCGTTCTCTGTCTTTTAATTAATAAGGTAGGCACACATTATTACTCATAGATTAAGGCAAAAAGAAGATATCAGATATAAAAGTGTTTTGAAGACAGTGAAATTAAAAATGAAGTGGTTTTAACTAAATATTTCACCAATATGAGGAAAATCCCACTCCCCTGGAGCTTGAAATGAGTCATCTTATTCTTCAGTTCTATTGTCTGTTCTATCATCAAATCTAGTTTTTCCTTTCTCTCCAAATCTCTCACTCTACTTTGTTTAAAACAAACAAGCATGGATTTTAGACTTCTGGACTCGATTTGGCTTTTAGGACTAAATGTTGAATGTTAGACAAGCCCTGAGGAGATTTATATCTCCTCTGATCACAAAGTGACTTCTTATAACTGAAGAAAAACAGGGAAAAATAAATAAAGATATAATGAAAAATTAACCAAAGTACATGAGGAAAATGTGACAACCTTCTCTCCCCCTTGGTTTTCAAGCTTCCTTGGAGCATTCTACAATCTTACTCTTTTTCAGGTTTGGATAATGTCCATTATATCTGGAGAACTGTGTCATGAAATACCCACTGTTTCCCCAGCAAAAATCAGTACAGCATACAGAGTTTTTCAAAGAATCTAAGCTAAAATAATATAATCTCAAAAACACAAATGAATAACGGCAGTTTTAGCTACTTCTAGGAAACAATGTGGTGGTAAAGAACAGCTAATTTTTACGGTAAACCTGAAGTTAAACAGTATGATATCGTTGTGCAGTAAAAATGCTTGTTTTTTCAAAATTCAGATGTAAGGTATGAGTTAAAGCATAAAATTTTTCTCTGAAGTAAGATAATAAAGAAAATATTTATTTTATAAATTAAATAACAGAACTTAGCCACATTAATGAAAACATTTTGTCACTACTGGACAATGACCATATGTGAATTCCACAGGTAACATATTAATATTCCAACCAATATAACACGGTCAGAAGACAACCATATAACTATACAGAAAGAATCAATGAACATATATATATTAAGTTTCATTCTAACCTACAAAGAGCCTGCACTTAAAAGTCTTAAAGGTTTCCTGAATTATGGAATCTCAACTTACCTGCCAATTAATCCAGTTCTCTCTTTTTAAATGTAGACTCCAACCTTAAACAGAAGGCATATTCTAGCTGACTTCCAAGTGTGTCCAAAGTATATCTCAGAGAGCCCAATGGTCTGTGTTCAATACCTATTCTTTCTATAGAATCTCAAAAGTGACAGTATGATGAAAAGAAAAGCTACTTTTTCTCCTAAAAATACCTCCCTTCATCATCAGTGTGTTGTCATTTTTGCATCACAAGGAATAGACATTCTAAATGTTCCCTTCCACACAGAAAGACAAAAGAGAATGTGATTATGAGTGAGAGTGTGTAGGTAAGTTGAGGGATAGTTTGTTATCCAGAATGAATCATTTTGAAGATGACTTTGTAAAGCAGTAATATAGTTAAAAATCCCAAGAGCATGAGATTGAGGAGGGCAGGGAAATAAAGGACCCAGGAATGGAAAAGAGTTAACAGCCCATGTGAGTAACATAGCATAAACCTACCAGGTTTATTTCTGCGAACTCTCACACAGTTTGCTGGAAGATGCTCCTGAATTGTTTATAGGTCTAATCTTTAAGCCACATGCTCAAATAATTGTTTCAGGTTTTTCCCCCAAATAGCTGTTCTTTAATGAACAGAGAAATCAGGTAGTATCTTCCTGTCTTTAACCATTTTCTGTATTTTTCTGAGACACAAGTCACATGTGCAAACACCATCTAACTATAAAAATATACACAAAACTGCTACCAATGTATATCTATATTATCAATTGGTCAGGAAAAACTTACTGGACACTAATATGCAAGACGCAATGAACTCATGTGCCAAAGAATCACAGGATCAAATGCATTATGACGATAAGGGAGGCATCACCAGAGTGGGTGACTGTGTTTGTCTTATTCCCTTTGTAATTACCTCTAGTCTCCAACACAACAAAATAGACACTGAACAAACAGCGCTGAATAAATAGGTTTTTCTAAAATGGTGCAAATAAGGAAATCAAAATGGTTACAGTTTGCTGTGGTTCCAACATCCCTATAAAACCCATGTTGAAATTGAATTGCTATTGTGATGGTATTAGAAGCTGAGGCCATTAAGAAGTGAAGTGATTCATCCTTGAGGGCTCTGCCCTCATGAATGGATTTATGTCTTTATTGTTTGAGTTGGTTCATTATCACAAGAGTGGGTTGTTATAAAAAGCAAGTTTGGCCCCATCTTGCTCTTGCTTTTGAGCTCTCTTGCATTTCCACCTTCTGTCATGGGATGATGACGCACAAATGCCCTCACCATACGTCAATGCCACGCTCTTAGATTTCCCAGTCTCCAGAACCAGAAGACAAATAAAGTTCTGTTCATTATAAATTACTCAGTCTGTGATATTCTGTTATAGCAGCATAAAAGGACTAAGACATGGTTGTTTTAGTTATCTGGGTCTTGCCACTTACCATGTCTCTGTGCTGCTTTCTAGCAACAGCAGCAAATCCCAAATTCCACTTACCTGGCTTCTCTCCCGATTACCTATAACAAACCTTCTGCTAGTCCTGTATCTTACTGACTGGAACTATTCATTAACTTCCATACATCTGGGATACAATAATAATTGACAATTCAGGTTTGTAAGATACTTTTTAACCTAGAAAGATTGCCTTGCACTCAGTATTCTTTGAATATAATTTTTTAAGAATCTATAATTTTGCATTACCCAAAAATTAAAATGAACAAAAAGTACTGTTTTCAGCCATGTCAGACGATGATGTTTATTATAGATAAATCATTCTGAAATTTCACATAAGATAAAGTGATACAAAATTTAGCCATAAAAATTTAGAAGCTATATTGCTGATACTTCAGAACAACAACAAAAAAAGGTTTAACCTTGAATACCTTAACTATGCCATTTAAACATCTAACATACCTCTCTCCATCAGCTTCTTACTGAAATAACAGGCACTACAATCATTTTATATACAAAGCAGTCAAATGATTAATTTCTTAATTGGCTACGTATTAGCATCATATACCATTTTATACTAGGTAGTTGGTTGTTATTTAGCAGCTATACATGAGAAAAATTCTCACTTAATCTTCCATGATCAAATGTTTTCCCCATGTCTTTCCTAACATATTTTATTCAGACATATTACAAAGACATATGAGAAACTATTATGCACTCAAGCTGTTTAAGTCTAGTTGGGAAAATAAGATCTGTGAAACAAAGAATAAAATACAGTGAAAGCGCAGACAAAAGGAGGCAGACACAACTCTCTGCATGTTTAGGGGAGAGACGGATGACACAACAGGGGATGGGGGCAGTGCAGAAAGAGGTGATTAGAAATGACTTCCAGGAGTTGATGCTTACAGGATGGATGGGATTTAGACAGAGAAAAAGGAAAGGCATAGAGAAGATCTAAACAGGATTTACAAAGAAGAATGTGGCAGAGGTAGGAGGTTACTAAATGGCATCATTGGAGAATCAAGTTAGAATGAGAAAAATATTGTGGCAGCTTGGGAGCACTGGATTTTGTTTTATAGACAAGTCTGGAGCACTTGAAGTCATGAATTGAGACTTATATACTAAGTGCCTAATGAAGCCTCACGCACGGTGGACACTCAAATCTAACAATCCTCACTTCCTCTCCACTTGACATTGGCCTCTTACACCCATAGTCTCACCCCCAAAATTGTTCTAAGAACCGCTGGACACTTACGATTTTCTAATGTCATCTGACTGCAATCTTTTATCTTTCTGGCTCTCTCAACTTTTCATTCCCATTATACCTGCTCAATTGGATAGAAGCTTCAATCTCATAATTTTGGCACTGTCTATATATTCCTTCCTAACATGATTCTGTAGTGGGGGAGATAGAAAATAATAAAGCAAATAAATGTATGTTTAGAACTGTTAATGTACTATAAGAAAAACAATGTAACAAAAGAGAGTCGCAGGGAAGGCCCATTTACATAGTGGTTGGGGAAAGAACCTTTGAGGAGTGACATTTAAATGTCACAAGACATGAAGAAAGGGAAGAAACTTTGAAAAGAACAGGGAATAGAATATCCAGCAAGAGGAACAGCAAAAGCTCACCATGCAAAGGCTCAACTGAGAAAGATCCTGGCCTCATCTGTGCACAGAAAGGTGGCCAGTGTTGCTGGAATTCAATGGGCAAAAGATGAAATACAATGAAATGAAGTTTGAGAGGGTGGCAGGGGCCACATCACACAAGACTCTGTGAGCTAAGACAAAGGCTCTGAAATTTAGGAAAATGGTAATGGGACTTCATTGAAAAGTTTTAAGCAGGACGGTCATGTGATCAAATCTGTGTTGCTAAAAGATGCCCATGGCTGTGCCATGAAGGAGTGGTACAGAGGCAGAATGAGCCAGGGGGTATCTGCAGGAAGGTTTCTGACACTCTGCTTAGTGCAGAGCCTGGCATATAGGACATGTCCCAAAAGTAGATGATGGAGTTAATGAATAAATGAGCCAACAACTCAGAAACTTGGAAGAGGCGGCCACAAATTAGTTTTAGAATACTTAGTCTGTGTTTTAAACTATAAAGAATCTATGAAGGAAACAGGGTGGGATTAGTCATAGACCCTGAATATTTGAACCACTAGAAGGCATTCTACAGTTGATTCTGATTTCTGAAAATTAAAAGTCAGCATTTATAGGCTTTCCATATTCCAAAACAGCATAACAGAACAGGGATCTTATTTATGCAAAAAGATTAAATTGCTCTGTGTAAGCTGTTCCTCGAGTTCAATAACAGTCTTTTGTTTGTTTATCTTATGTCTGGCCAAGTGTGTTTATGTGTATGTTGTGAGTGTGTATGTGTGTGCGTAATGTATATGTTCAGAGATGCTGATGACTGATGGTCAATCAAGAAAAACCCACGCTGAAATTGTTAAGAGCTGGGAAGTGAGCCAGTTTGCAATCACTATAGGAACTGCTTGAGTAAAATTCCTTGCTACCACTCTGGTAATAAGCATTCTTCAAAAGATGCCACTTTGCATAGTTTAGTCCTCTCTGATGCAAAAGATGTCTCTTCTGAAATCAGTCTGAATTGTTTTAAAAAGGAGTGTCAATAAAATTAAACCCAACCTATTCACTGATTTCAAGAACAATAAAAATAAATAGTAGCCTTATGCTGTAAAGAAGTCTGTATGAAATACATGGAGGTACATACACTTGGAGAGATTTGGCACTGGATCTTACCTTCACTGCATTTTTTTCATTTAGTTTTCATAAACTTACATAATAGAGGAATGAGAGGTGAAAAATCCAATAATTCCTACTAACAATTTTTCCTCAAAAATAATGAAGAAGAGAAATAGGTTTTCTTGGAGTAAAGTGCAGCTTTTCAAAAAGACACATTTTTAAAAAGCAAAAATTGATAGATTATTAGCATATAAATTCACATTCTTTTGCTTTGCAAATGTTTTCATGGAACAATGAAACACTAGGCACAGTAATAACAAGTTATTATTCTAGTTCCTATGGAAACATGCATTCTACTTACTGAGGCCAATCGATAACGGACACAAGTGCAAGGCAAATACACTTGGAGAGAAATCATATAATTTATATCTCTAGTAAAATGTGCTCATAGCTATCAGAAATAATAGTAAAAAAAAACTCAAAAGTCACTAAGGAATGTTCTCTGAAGTTATTAGCCACTAGTACCATTATGAAAATCAAAGCAAAACATAATCCTAAATTCTAGAATCCTACATTTGGATTTGGTGTGTGCAAACAAACATCAAGCATACAAAGATGAAGGCTGAAAATAAACTAGATCCAGCTCTTACTTTAAAAAAGAAGAAGAAGCTGGGTGAGGTGGCTCATGCCTGTAATCCCAGCACTTTGGGAGGCCGAGGAGGATGGATCACCTGAGATTAGGAGCTTGAGAACAGCCTGGCCAACATGGTGAAACCCCATCTGTACTAAAAATACAAAAATTAGTTGGGCATGGTGCCACATGCCTGTAATCCCAACTACTCAAGAGGAGGCAGGAGAATTGCTTGAACCTGGGAGGGGGAGGTTGCAGCAAGCAGAGATCGCACCATTGTACTCCAGTCTGGGCGACAATAGTGAAACTCCATCTCAAAAAGAAAAAAAAAAAGAAGAAGAAGAAGAAGAAAGAAACATTTGCCTATGCTGAACATCACCTTGTTCAGTAAATCTCAGTAACCAAAAACGAACAGGAATCTCATAAATAAGGTCATACAGAAAAGAATACATAGTACCTTTTGTAAAGCTGTTAGTTATAAAGAATTTGACACCACAAGAGAATTAGATAAAAGTATAAATATATTTAAAAATCAAACAGCAAATATTTGTTGGGGACTTTACTGTGTGCCAAGCACTATGCTATGGTCTACAAGGGAAAAAATGGAATTTTAATTTGTTTTTGACAAAAATTTATGGTGCATTTCTGTTATGCCATTTACTAAGATAATTATCGGGGAAAATAGATAAGATGCCATGGAAGAAAAACAGAAGCTGTTTGCAATATAATTTCTGGGCAACACATGCTACTGAACTGTCGTTACAAGATAAGATGAAAAACAGGCCAAATGAACAGCACAGTCATATATGCTAAGAGTTTTCAGAAGAGAGATCATTCAGGTAGGAGAAGTTTTAACAAGGGAGGTGGAAATTGACTTGGGCTTGAATAATGGATGGAGAGAAATGAAGAAGTGAATGCTGTCGACAATGGTGATAGGACAGGAATTTGCTGGGCCCGTGTAGGTCGTGATAAGACCTTAGTTTAATTTTGAGAAGAGAAGAAATAATAATGGAGAGATAGGCTGGGGCCAGAAAGAGAAATGTCCCTTAATGGGTAGGCATTTCTACTCTGGAGTGATGAATCTTGGAACTAGAGAGAGTTGACAGTTTCAAAACGTGAATATTATGTGAATTTCACCTCAATAAATTATGTTCGTAATGTTGGATGATGATGATAATTATTACTGTAATTGTTGACTGCAAAATACCTGAAAGAGCTAAACTTCCAACCACATAGAGACTGGATATAGTGTTGTAAATTCCCTGTCACAAAAACTAAACATTCTCTAAATATAATAATACAGGAGAATATTTAATGACATAGAAACATGTTCATGGTGTATTGTATAAAAAAAGAGAATCCCAAAATAGCTTACCATATCAAATCTATAATAAAAAAGACTGAAGCTATGCAGTCCAAAATGTTAAAAAGAAAAAAAAAGTGTTAACTCTGTTAGAAAAATTAGTGATTTACATTTTCTTCTTCTATTTTTCATAACAAATATCAAAAACGTTATTTTTAAGATGATTTTTATCAGAAATGTGTTTCCATGTAAAACACAGAATTTTATTCAATATAGACTCATTGCAAATATAAAACTGATGATTCATGATATTTTTCTAGATAGAATCAGGCATAAGGTAACAGATTTGTACATAATATGCTATTTTTAATTAGCAACTTACAACTATTGCTGGAATTAAAATGGGCTTTAGATAAATAGCTTACTCCAAAGCACATGTAAATTTTCAATAATTTTCTTTTTAAATTTTATTGATTGATTGATTAACTGCGATGGAGTCTTGCTCTGTAGCCAAGGCTGAAGTGCAGTGGTGCGATCTTTGCTCACTACAACCTCCAACTCCCAGGTTCAAGTTATTCGCCTGCCTCAGCCTCCCTCCCCCAACATCCCCAAGTAGCTGGAATTACAGGTGCATGCCACCATGCTCGGCTAATTTTTTTGTATTTTTAGTAGAGATGGGATTTCACCATATCGGCCAGGCTAGTTTCAAACTCCTGACCTCAAGTGATCCATCTGCCTTGGCCTCCCAAAGTCTTAGGATTACAGGCGTGAGCCACCACCACTCCCAGTCTTTTTTAATCTCATTATATTTATTTTCAAGTCTGCCTAGAGTGACAGCATAAAAACTAACCTATTTCTACACCATTTTTCTGTATTAAACACCCACTCAAGGAGCCCAATGTAGTCCAGGTTCTTCCTCTTTTTCTTTTGGCCTACAATATTTGTTTTTCTTTGAAGTTTGCCACGGCAGGGGGTGACTGGGGAGAGGGGGGTATCTTCTTCTCAAAAAATGAAGATCACCATCATTGCCCACTTTCTCCTTTCCTCATTCTTAATGATTCTCCTTGAATATGGTTAACTTATGGCTCTACAATCATCAACTCCAGCTGATTTTCACTTCTCCTTATTATTACCGAGGTGGGGCAAAATAAAAGCGATCAGGTGAAACCCTTGGTTCAGATTTCCTCCATATTTCATGAAATCCATAAACAAATGCCCAGATTATATTTCACTGTAAGATGAGCAAAAGCACACCTCTTCAGCTGCACCCCCTTTCCTCGTGCATTCATGGATGCCAAAATCAGAACCTACAGTTCAGGAGCTGCACACAGTTGCATCTTGTTTTGAGTTTTTGTTTGCAAACTGTCAGTAAGATCAGAATAAATTGCATGATATGCAGTCCAATATGTATATTCTTGAGCACATCTCAATGTATCCACCGAAAAATATTCATAGCTGCAGGTGTAGAAAAAAAAGGCAGAATTATGGCTTGATTTGCCTTGATAAGCATGGTAATTTTCTGTACACTTTTCATAA
This sequence comes from Nomascus leucogenys, assembly GCF_006542625.1. Taxonomy (NCBI): domain Eukaryota; kingdom Metazoa; phylum Chordata; class Mammalia; order Primates; family Hylobatidae; genus Nomascus; species Nomascus leucogenys. The sequence goes on along the minus strand of NC_044402.1, from coordinate 33,626,281 downwards.
AGTGCTAATCAATTTCAGCTCAAAATAGATTGAAACACCCAACAGATTGCTGCCATAGTCCACAAATGTTTGTCATTCGTAAGCTGTGGCAATAATGTGAATACAGAGGAGGGAAACTGCAACTGAACTACACCTTGTAAAAATTTCTTTCATTTGCTTTGTAATAACCCCTGAAGAAATGTTAAGAATTATTTTGAAATCACATGTTTGTAATTTCCATTTTTTCTTGCTACATCTAAGAGTATTGCTTGTCGCACAGTAATATTATGTGTCTATTATATGGTTATAAATGAATTATATTTAAAACTCAGTGTAATAATGACATTTATGACTCAGAGATCATGTTTATATTGTTTAATACTCCTCTAAAATATAATTATAGACTTTAGCTCTATTACATACAACTTGGAATTGAATCATCACAGACTTCTACACTGAATCATCTTTTCTATCAACATGTTAAGCTATTAGAAGTAGTATAATTTTTTGAAAATGCTTTGTCAATATTCTAGTCCTTCTACCATTGCTATTTCACAAACACTTAGAAGTGCTAATATTAATACTAATGCACCTTTTCGATTGGCAGTGCTCTTGCCGCATGAATCGCTCATCTGCCCAGGATGTTTTGCCAAACATAAGTGACAAAACTTTACTGAGGACTGTCATACTCCTACACAGGGAACCTCTGCTCAAAACTGAGCATAGACTTTCCCTTTTGTAAGTGTGAGCAACAATTGGAAATGACATTTAATCTGGGTATGGAATACTCTCCATGGAAAGTAGGAAATTAAATGAGAATAGATAACATTTCAAATTTTCACACCTTCCTCTTCTAAACTACAAAGTGATAATATAATTTTTTAGTTATAAAAACTACACAATTTGACTTTAGAAAAAAGAGTACTTAAAAGTTGTGACTTTAAGCAACTTCTGTGATCATCACCTGCCAAAAACTTTATTGCCAAAACGAGAGGCAGGAGAGTGTAATAGATACAGCTCTGTATTCAGAAAGTCTGAGTTCTTATTTTGAATCTGCCATTTAATATGTGACCTCGAACAAGTGACTTGCCCTCTCTATGTTTCAGCTTGCTCATTTATAAAAAGGGGGTTATAAGTGTAACCAATGTAGGATTATCCTGAGATTAAATGAGATAATATGTGCAAAGATCTGAGCAAAGTAGCTTCAAGTCAATTCTCAACTAATAGCTGCCTTATCATCACCATCTACTTGAAAGAGCAGTTGTAGGCCCATGGGTATGAGTATGATGATAAGTGCTCTTACTCTGCTTCATATGACTTGTCCACTGAGTGCTTGTTTCTTGCTCTGGGTCCTCTTGGGTCACGTGTATTAACCTACTTTCCAAAAGAGACAATAAAATGTTTGGAAATCAAGTCAGCTCTGCATGAGATGGTAAACTATTGGCCCAAGCTACCACCTACTAATCCAGTTAAAGTGATGAAAGGTGTATGTGAAAGATGTAAAACACTCTTAGAATGTTTATGTCCTTGATTAACCTGCATATATGGAAAATGTCATTTTCAGTTTATTGCAGACCTAATACAGCAGCAGCTGGGTTGAGTGAAAAACAGTTTCCAGGATCTTATTCTCATAATCTATTTATATCCCTGGAATTGAGCTATATAATCACCTCTGCTAAGCTGTTAGATTGACAGAACCCATTGAGGAAGAAGTCTATGTGTTCTGACTTTGAAAAACTGAATTTGAGGTTGTTTCAGGAGAGGAAATTCACGCTATTCACGCAATTAAAAAACAGAAGCATACAATTCAGAAAAAAAATTATTAGTGTACTTATAATGACAAAAATACATTTTAAACATTCTTAAATAATTACTAGAATCAAAAGGAAAAGAGCTCACTGCTCTGACTCAAAAGTCACTTAAAATCTCCACACCAGGTGGGGTGGCTCACACCTGTAATCCCAGCACTTTGGGAGGCCAAGGTGGGTGGATCATGAGTCAGGACCATCCTAGCCAACATAGTGAAACGCCATCTCTACTAAAAATACAAAAATTAGCCAGGCATGGTGGTGTGCACCTGTAGTCCCAGCTACTCGGGAGGCTGAGGCAGGAGAAGTGCTTGAACCCGGGAGGCGGAGGCTGCAGTGAGCCGAGATCCAGCCACTGCACTCCAGCCTGGGCAACAGAGTTAGACTTCGTCTCTAAAACAAAAAAAAAAAGAAAAAAAAACCTCCGCACCAAATATGTCCCTTTTCTTTCTTGCCCTTTAGAATATTTCTACCTGGCAGTTGCTGTGGAACAAATCAATGTACAAAAGGAGTCAAAACAGAAACATATTCAAGAAAATTCAGGCTATTGACATATACATCTGTATTTAGAAGCTGCTCTTTACTTGAGATCAAAGAGCCATTTGTCAGTTTCCCTTTGACACTTGATTACATTTTACATATTTGTGTTTTTCTTGAAAATGCCAAAACATCAGCACAAACAACTTCTAGGATAAACTATCACCACATTCACTTTTCCAAAGGCAAATTAAATATTATACAACACATAAGTGAGGAGTACAAAGCCTTAACAAACACTGCTTTACAAGTAATTTTGATGCTGCTTATACCACATTTTTTTATTATTTTACTTTTTATTTTTTGAGATGGAGTCTTGCTCTGTCACCCAGGCTAGAGTGCAATGGTGAGATCGCAGCTCACTGCAACCTCCACCTCCCAGGTTCAAGCGATTCTCCTGCCTCAGCCTCCTGAGTAGCTGGGACTACAGGTACCCGCCAACACACCTGGCTAATTTTTTGTATTTTTAGTAGAGACAGGGTTTCACCATATTGGCCAGGCTGGTCTTGAACTCCTGACCTCAGGTGATCTGCCTGCCTCCGCCTCCCAAAGTGCTGGAATTACAGGCGTGAGCCACTGCGCCCGGCCATACTACTTTTATAATTTCAGGCACTCTCTCAAGGACAAACTTTTGGAGCTTTAGCTAGATATTAGGTCAAAATCAGATTTTTTTTTTTTTGAGGTTACTGATACAAAAAAAAATGTCAAATCTTGCATAGAGCAAAAGAAAGATCACTATCTATACAAAATGCTTTGTACATAACAGATATTCAACATGCATTTGTGAACTCATTTCAATAAATAGCTTTCAGTGCAAAAGATTCTTTGTATATATTAAACAAATATTTAAAGTGTCTAAATATATAAGATGCATTTTAGTTATTTTTTTTATCAGTAGTTTACACAAGTTGGGGGACACCCATCCCAGAAATGGGCAAGAAAAAACACTGTAAAAATAGATGAAATATTAGAGATTATGTTCATATTAATATTAATCTTATTTTTATAAAATACATAGTTGTATATAATATATAAATTATTTTAATAAAGTAGCACATATATAATTATACACACACATACACACACCTGCACTGGAATATGTGGCCAAATTTGTTTACGCCAATAGTGTGTGTGTTTAAAAGACTATAAACACTATATAAAATGAAAAACTCTTCATTCACAGATCAAATCTATGTTGTCATTTTACATATTATGAAAATTTATTTGTTACAGTTCTAACATTCTTCACAAATATGACTGGCTACTATATTAATGTATATTTCTTTTGCTTGGTAGTATACACAGTAAAAGACGCATGTATTCTGAATAATCAGAGTTTTTCATAATCTCAGCTTTGAGTTTTAGCTGATGTTTATGGGGAGAAAAAATGACAGTCATTGCCAGAAAACATACAAGTGCCAACAGATATATGAAAAAGTGCTCAATATCACTAAGTATCAGGGAAATGCAAATCAAAGCCACAACGAGAGAGCATCTCATCTCAGTTAGAATGGCTTTTAAAAAGATAAAAATAACAGATTCTGGTGAGGATGCAAAGAAAAGGGAACTCTTATATACTGTTGGTGGGAATGTAAATTAGTATGACCACTACGGAAAACAGTATGAAGATTCCTTCTAAAACTAAAAGAACTATCATATGATCCAGCAATCCCACTGTTAGGTATCTTTCCAAAGGAAAAGAAATTCGTCTATCAAAGAAACTTGCCTTATCAAAAGTCTGCACTTGCAAGTTTATTGCAGCACTATTCACAACAGCAAAGAAACAGAATCAACCTAAGTGTCCATCAATAGGCAAAAAGATAAAGACAATGTGGTCTACATATACAGCGGAATACTATTCATCCATACAGAAAGAATGGAATCTTGTCATTTGCAACAACATGGTCGTAAACTAGAGGTCATTATGTTAAGTGAAATAACCCAGGCACAAAAAGACAAATTTCATATGTTCTCACTCATAAGAGTTTTAAAAAAATAATTGATCACAGGAAGATAGAAAATAGAATGACAGATATATCAGATGCTGGGAAGGGTATGAGGGTGGGATGGGGAGATAAAGAGAGGGTTGGTGGTTGGGTGTGAATTTACATTAAGAAGAAGTTCTAATGTTCCATAGCAGATCAGGGTGACTATAGTTAGAAACAATATATTGCACATTTCAAAGTAGCTAGAAGACTTGATCATTACACATTATAGGCACATATAAAAAATTCACTTGTACTCCATAAATATGTAAAATATGTATCAATAAAAAACAAATGAAAACCAATGATGAATAAGGTAAATATATTAATTCTTTATACTTGTAAAGATTTTACCGAGAGATGCAACGCACCTATCTTAGGCAAATCTTTTAACTTTCCTAAGCCTTGGTTTTTACATAAATAAAATGGAGATAATAATGCCTTTCCCAGACATAGATAAAATGGTGGGTGAGGGGAAGTACACAAAAGCCCAGATGGTAGAAAGTCTTACTGTTAAGGTCCAGGAATAATATGTAAAAAAATGCTTATAAAATGATGTTAATAAAAAAGAAGTAAATTAAATTGTGCCTATGATGCAACTAACAAGTGATTCAATATCATAATATTTGCACGTGGACAAAGACTAGGAATGCATATAAACATGAAAACAGGTAATTTATTAGAGGCAAAACTGTGCATAGCTATTTTCCTTTTCTCATTTCTGTTATTGTTGGCATAATATTGCTTGTGCTATGCATTTTAAATGACAATTTTGACAGCCTTGACAAAAGAATTATAAGAATTGTTATTTCCAATAAATGACATGTTAAACATAAGCAATTTATCTATTCACTAAAGGCAAACAACAATTTAGGTTTATTTTATTTATGCACTGCTGATGTCCATTTAAACATTATAAGTTTATGGTATCATAAGGAGATGTATTAAAAAGGCTTGTTGGTTTGTTCTGGTTTTTTTTCTTTCCTTATCTGTAAAAATAGTAACTAGTTATTGCTACAACCAGCTTGTTTTACTTAATATATAATTTCACATTTCCCCAGTAACACTTACTCTCATTTTCTACAACTATTTCAAGTCTTCTCCAAGCTCCTCAAACTGCCAATTCCATTCCCTCCTACCTCTCTTTTACAGCAACAGAATTGGTCAGACTATCAGCACTTTTGTATGAGTGCTGGTGCCCTGAGCCCGAATTCCAAAAGGGCAAGGTGAAGAGAACCAAGAGATACATACCATGACTTGTTACAGGAGAGGAACCCTATCTCAGAAAACTCACATCTTTTATAATGGGCAGTGAGTATGCCTGCCGTTTGCTTCAGAGGGAGAAACATACTATATCTTCCAAGGCTATTCACTATTCAAACATTCTCAAAATGATAGTCTAGAACAAAAACAGTGTCTCTGCTTGTAAAACATGCAGCAATGTGAGACCCATGGAGAATTATCTCACTATATGTGGTTCCATTTATATGTCATTGTTGGAAAGGCAAAACCATGGGGATAAAGAACAGGTGAGTGCCAACCAGGGGTCAAGAGTTTGCCTACAAATGGAGCAGTGTAAGAGAATTTTGGAGGATGATGAAAATTTTCTGTATCCTGATTTGGGTGTATCCTGATTTTGGTGGTAGATACAGAAATCTATGCAAGTGTTAAAATCCACATACCTTTACACTCCAAAAAAAAGTAAATTTTACTGTAAATTTACTTTTAATTTAAAAATTGCATGCACAACCAAAGGAAAAAATAGACAAACAGAACTTCATCAAAATTTAAATTTCTGTTCATCAAAGGCCATTATCATGACAGTGAGACAATGCCTAAAATGGGCTTGCAAAAAAAAAAAAAAAAAGCCAATTTCATATATAAGGCCAAACTCTAGTATCTATTTTATAAAAACTCCAATTCTACAGCAAAAACAAACAAACAAACAAAACAAAACAAAAAAACACCCAATCAAAAACCAGGCAAAGGACTTGAATAAATATTTCTCCATAGAAAATACACAAATAGACAACACATGAAAAGATGTCTGCAATCATTAGTCATTAGGGAAATGGAAATTAAAACCACAAGGAGAGTTGAGCATGGTGACTCACGCCTGTAATCCTAGCACGTTGGGAGGCCGAGGCAGGAGGATCATTTGAGGCCAGGAGTTCAAGACCAGCCTGGCCAACATGGTGAAACCCCGTGTCTACTAAAAATACAAAAATTAGACAGGTGTGGTGGTGCGTGCCTGTAATCCCAACTACTCAGGAGGCTGAGGCAGGAGAATTGCTTGAACACGGGAGGCAGAGGTTGCAGTGAGCCAAAATCACACCACCGCACTCCAGCCTGGGCCAGAGAGCAAGACGCAGTCTCAAAGAAAAAAAAACAAGAAGAAGAAGAAGTAGGTACACTGCAACAGAGAATAACAAGTGTTTACAAGAATGTGGAGAAACTGCAACCCTGGTACACTGCTGGTAGGGATGTAAAATGTTGCAGCTGCTATGGGAAAAAGTTTGGCAGTTTCTCAAAGAGTTAAACATTATGTTGCCCACTTTTAAATAGGGTTGCTTTATTTTTCTCATAAATTTAAGTTCCTTACAGATGCTGGATATTACACCTTTGTCAGATGCATACTTTGCAAATATTCTCTCATTTTGTAGGTTGTCTGTTTACTCTGTTAATAGTTTATTTTGCTGTGCAGAAGCTCTTAAGTTTAATTAGATCCCATCTATCAATGTTTGCTTTTGTTGTGATTGCTGCTGGCATATTTGTCATGAAATTTTTGCCAGTTTCTATGTCCAGAATGGCATTGCCTAGGTTGTCTTCCAGGGTTTTTATGGTTTTGAGTTTTACATTTAAGTCTTTAATCCATTATGGGTTGATTTTTGTATATAGTGTAAGAAAGAGGTCCAGTTTCACTCTTCTGCATATGGCTAACCAGTTATCCCAGCACCATTTATTGAATGGCACTTCCTTAAAGAGCTAAAAACAGAACTACCATTCAACCCAGCAATCCCATTACTGGGTATATACCCAAAGGAATATAAATCATTCTATCATAAAGACACATGCATGTGAATGTTCACTGCAGCACTATACACAATAGCAACGACATGGAATCAACCTAAATGCTCATAAATGGCTGACTGGATGAGGAACATGTGGTACATACACACCATGGAATATTATTGCAGCCATAAGAAGAATGAGATCGTGTCTTCTGTGGGGACATGGATGTAGCTGGAGGCCATTATCCTTGGCAAACTAACGTAGGAACAAAAACCAAATACTGCATGTTCTCACTTATAAGTGGGAGCTAAATGATGAGAACACATGGACACAAACAGATGAACAACAGACACTGGAGCCTACTTAAGGGTGGAGGGTGGACGAGGGAGAGGATCAGAAAAAATAACTATTAAGTACTTGGCTTAGTACCTGGGTGATGAAGTAATCTGTACCACAAACCCCTGTGACACAAGTTTGCCTACATAACCAACCTGCACATGTACCCCTGAATCTAAAATAAAAGTTTTTTTTAAAAAAAAAATCTAGAGTTCTAATGACAGAACAAAAAAAAAGCTAAACACAGAATTACCATATGGCCCAGCAATTCCACTCTTAGGCATATACTGAAAAGAACTGAAAACACGGATTCAAACAAATACTTGTACGACAATGTTCACAGCAGCACTATTCACCACAGCCAAAAGGGAGAAACAACCAAAATGTTCATAGATGAACACATAAACCAACTGTAGTATATACAGAGAAGGGAGTATTATTCAACCATAAAAAGGAATGAAGTTCTGATACATGCTACACATGGATGAGCCTTGAAAACATTACACTAGGTGAAATAAATGAGACACAAAAGAATGGACATTGTATGATTCCACTTATATGAAATATTTAAGACAGCCAAATTCATGGAGACAGAAAGAAGATTAGAGGTTGCCAGGGGCTGAAGGGAGGACAGGAATGGGAAATTATTGCTTAATAGGTACAGAATTTCTGACTGGGGTGATGAAAAAGTTCTGGAATTAGATAATCGTGATGGTGAGAATATATTTAATATTACTAAATTGTACACTTAAAATGATTAAAATGGTAAATTTATACTATGTATCTCTCATTAACAATAGAAAATTTTAATAGAATACATAAAAATTTAAAACCTCCTTAAACCCAGATTCCTCCACAGTATAATTCTTGCTACTATACTCTCCTCCTCGTTATAGTGAAAGTTATTGAAATGGTTGTCTTCGCTCACAATCTCCACGTCTGCTCTAGTTCAGCACCCACCTTCAGCCTGCCTGGTCTCCTAGCTCTCTTCACCTGCTCTCCACCAAGGACATCACTCAGCACCTTGCGCCAAATCCTTCTCTATTATGTTCACTGACTTCTGCCTCATTCCTAAAACACCCTGTGATATGCTTTGACTGTGTCCCCAGCCAAATCTCAACTTGAATTGCATTTCCCAGAATTCCCACATGTGGGAGGGACCCGGGTAGGGGGCGGGTAATTGAATCCTGGGGGGCCGGTCTTTCCCGTGCTATTCTTGTGATAGTGAATATGTCTCACGAAATCTGGTGGGTTTATCAGGGGCTTCCACGTTTGCTTCTTCCTCATTTTCTCTTGCTGCCACCATGTAAGAAGTACCTTTTGCCTCCCGCCATGATTCTGAGGCTTCCCCAGCCATGTGGAACTGTAAGTCCAATTAAACCTCTTTTTCTTCCCAGTCTCCTGTATGTCTTTATCAGCAGCATGAAAACAGAATAATACACTAAATTTGTACTGGGACTGGGGTGTTGCTGAAAAGATACCCAAATATGTGGATGCAACTTTGGAACTGGGTAAGAGACAGAGGTTGGAACAGTTTGGAGGGCTCAGAAGAAGACAGGAAAATGTGGCCAAGTTTGGAACCTCCTAGAGACTTTGACAAAAACACTGATAGTGATATGAACAATGAGGTCCAGGCTGAGGTGGTCTCAGATGGAGATGAGGAACTTGTTGGGAACTGGAGCAAAAGGTGACTCTTGTTATGTTTCAGCAAAGACACTGACAGCATTTTGCGCCTGCCCTAGAGATTTGTGGAACTTTGAACTTGAGTTTGTGGAATTTTGAACTTGATTTAGGGTATCTAGCAGAAGAAGTTTCTAAACAGCAAAGCATTCAAAATGTGACTCGGGTGCTGTTAAACACATTCCATTTTAAAAGGGAAGCAGAGCATAAAAGTTCACAAAATTTGCAGCCTGATGATGCAGTAGAAAAGAAAAACCCATTTTTTGAGGAGAAATTCAAAATGGCTGCAGAAACTTGCATAAGTAGCCAGAAGCCTAATGTTAATCACCAAGACCATGGGGAAAACATCTCCAGGCCATGTCACAGACCTTCATGGCAGCCCCTTCCATCACTGGCCCAGGGTTCCCTTGCTGAGTGCAGCCTAGGAACTTGGTGCCTTGTGTCCCAGCGGCTCCAGTGGCTGACAGTGGCCAATATAAAGCTCAGGCTGTGGCTTCAGAGGGTGGAAACCTCAAGCCTTGGCAGTTTCTACATGGTGTTGAGCCTGCTGGTACACAGAAGTAAAGAATTGAGCTTTGGGAACCTCCGCCTAGATTTCAGAATCCAGAAATGCCTGGATTCCCAGGCAAAAGTTTGCTGCAGGGGCAAACTTGGAGGGCCCTCATGGAGAACCTCTGCTAGGGCAGTGCAGAAAGGAAATGTGGGGTTGAAGCCCCCAAACAGAGTCCCTACTGAGGCACCACCGAGTGGAGCTGTGAGAAGAGAGCCACAGTCTTCCAGACCCCAGAATGGTAGATCCACCGACAGCTTGCACCATGCACCAAGAAAAGCCTCAGACACTCAATGCTAGCCCGTGAAAGCAACCAGGAAAGAGGCTGTACCCTGCAAAGCCACAGGGGAGGAGCTGCGCAAGACCATGGGAACCCACCTCTTCCATCAGTGTGACCTGGATGTGAGACCTGGAGTCAAAGGAGATCATTTTGGAGCTTTAAAATTTGACTGCCCTGCTGGATTTTGGACTTGCATGGGCCCTTGCACGGCCAATTACTCCATTTGGAATGGCTGTATTTACCCAATACCTGTACTCCCATTATATCTAGGAAGTAACTAGCTTGCTTTTGATTTTACAGGCTCATAGATGGAAGGGACTTGCCTCATCTCAGATGAGACTCTGGACTGTAGGCTTTTGGGTTAACGCTGGAATGAGTTAAGACTTTAGGAGACTGTTGTGAAGGCATGATTGGTTTTGAAATGTGAGGACGTAAGATTTGGAGGGGCCAGGGGTGGAATGATATGATTTGGCTGTTTCCCCACCAAAATCTCAACTTGAATTGTATCTCCCAGAATTCCCATGTGTTGTGGGAGGGACCCAGGGAGAGGTAATTGAATCCTGGGGGCCGGTCTTTTCCGTGCTATTCTCATGACAGTGAATAAGTCTCACAAGATCTGATGGGTTTATCAGGGGCTTCCACTTTTGCTCCTCTCTCATTTTCTCTTGCTGCCGCCATGTAAGAAGTGCCTTTCACCTCCCACCATGATTCTGAGGCCTCCCAGCCATGTGGAACTGTAAATACAATTAAACCTCTTTTTCTTCCCAGTCTCTGGTATGTCTTTATCAGCAGCGTGAAAATGGACTAACACACCACATTTCCTTAGTTTCCTGAAATGACACTCACAGTTTTCCTCCTCCATCTCTGACCCACTCCTCCTCAGTTTTGCTTTTTAGTTCTTGTGTTTTGTTTTGCTTCTGGTTTGTTTTGTTGGTGGTTTGGTTTGGTTAAGTTTGGTTGTGGGCCATTCAGTAGTAATTCTTTAATTTTTTCATCAGGTTCCAGTTTGGGGACCTCTCTTGATCCCATCCCATGGAATTTCACTTGGCTTATTCTTCCTCTCTCCCAAAACTTCAATAAATATGGATGTGTTTCCCAAAACTACTCCTTTTTTTGTCCTTATCTCATTGAACTGCTCAATTACTCACCCAAGTCATAATATTATCCTTTATCTTTCCCTCCCCACCCAAAGAAGTTATTACTTCTTCCATAAAGTGTTCCTCATAACAGAAATCCTAAACTCCCAAAACTTTCTATCTCTTCTTATGGAGCACATCTTATTTATCCTTTCCATAGTTTTATAGTTTTTTAGCATAATTTTCTATTTCTGTGTTATTCTTCCATCTCCAAATGCAATTGATTTCAGACTCCTTAAGGACAAGATTTAACTTATACATCAATATATATCAGAACTCAGCTCAGTCCCTGACACAACAGTAAGAAGTTAATAAATATATGAATAATAACTGTTTCTTGATTACAAATTGATAACCATAAAAGAAAAGCATTTCTGCTAAATACATATTTGAATATTGTTATTTCAGTATATTAGTTAGCTTTCAATTAATCTATAAATAATAATTTATCATGTCCATGTTTTCCACCAAAAATAAATAAAATAGGGCAATTTAGGACAAATAGTGACTCGCCACTGAAACTTAACCAATGTTTTCTAATATATTTCCAGTGAATCCGTTATCATGTATTATACGATGATTATGTCAAAGGCCCAAAGACCAGTCCTAGGTATTATTCTTTAGAAACAATTATGGCTAAAAATAAATAAGCTCCAGTCCAAATTACTCTAAAAATTGTGTTTTTCTCCAGTTTATTTATCTTTTATTAGTTGTGGTGAGATACATATGACATAAAATTTACCATCTTAACCATTTTAAAGTGTACAGTTCAGTAATGTGAAGTGTATTCACAGTGCTGTGCAAAATGTTTCTATCTTGAAAAACTGAAGTTCTATATCCATTAAACAACTCCCCATTTTCCCTCCCCCCAGCCCCTGCCAACTGCCATTCTACTTTCTGTTTCTCTATATTTGACTACACTAGACACCTCATACAAGTTAAATCAGAGAGTATTTGTTTTATTGTGACTGGTTTCTTTAAACTTAGCATAATATCCTCAAGATTCATCAATAGTCTATCACGTATCATGTATTCCTTCTTTTTTAAGGTTGAACAATATTCCATTGTGTGTGTGTGTGTGCGTGTGTATACCACATTTTGTTTGGCCATTCGTCCATCAATGGAACTTGGGTTGCTTTCACCTTCTGGCTACTGTATTAGGTTGTTCTAGCATTGCTATAAAAAAAGACCTGAGGTTGAGTAATTTATAAAGAAAAGAAGTTCTGCAGGCTGTACAAGCATGGTGCTGGCATCTGTCTGGCTTCTGCAGAGGCCTCAGGGAGCTTTCACTCATGGTGGAAGGTGAGGCAGGAGCAGGCATGCCACATGGTGAAAGCAGGAGCAAGAAAGAGTGGGGAAGGGTGCCACACACTTAAAAAACCAGATCCCATGAGTATTCACTATTGCAAGAACAGCATCAAACCACGAGGCTCTGCACCCATGGCCCAAACACCTCCTACCAGGCCCCACCTCCGCATTGAGGATTACATTTCTCTTTTTTTTTTTTTTTTATTATACCTTAGGTTTTAGGGTACATGTGCACAATGTGCAGGTTTGTTACATATGTATCCATGTGCCATGTTGGTTTGCTGCACCCATTAAACTCGTCATTTAGCATTAGGTATATCTCCTAATGCTGTCCTTCCCCCCTCCCCCCACCCCACAACAGTCCCCGGAGTGTGATGTTCCCCTTCTTGTGTCCATGAGTTCTCACTGTTCAATTCCCACCTATGAGTGAGAACATGCAGTCTTTGGTATTTTGTCCTTGCGATAGTTTACTGAGAATGATGTTTTCCAGTTTCATCCATGTCCCTACAAAGGACATGAACTCATCATTTTTTATGGCTGTATAGTATTCTATGGTGTATATGTGCCACATTTTCTTAATCCAGTCTATTGTTGTTGGACATTTGGGTTGGTTCCAACTCTTTGCTATTGTGAATAGTGCCGCAATAAACATACGTGTGCATGTGTCTTTATAGCAGCATGATTTATAGTCCTTTGGGTATATACCCAGTAATGGGGTAATGGGATGGCTGGGTCAAATGGTATTTCTAGTTCTAGATCCCTGAGGAATCGCCACACTGACTTCCACAATGGTTGAACTAGTTTACAGTCCCACCAACACTCTAACATCACAATTAAAAGAACTAGAAAAGCAAGAGCAAACACATTCAAAACCTAGCAGAAGGCAAGAAATAACTAAAATCAGAGCAGAACTGAAGGAAATAGAGACACAAAAAACCCTTCAAAAAATTAATGAATCCAGGAGCTGGTTTTTTGAAAAGATCAACAAAATTGACAGACCGCTAGCAAGACTAATAAAGAAGAAAAGAGAGAAGAATCAAATAGATGCAATAAAAAATGAAAAGGGGGATATCACCACCGATCCCACAGAAATGCAATCTACCATCAGAGAATACTACAAACACCTCTATGCAAATAAACTAGAAAATCTAGAAGAAATGGATAAATTCCTTGACAAATACAGCCTCCCAAGACTAAACCAGGAAGAAGTTGAATCTCTGAATAGACCAATAACAGGCTCTGAAATTGTGGCAATAATCAATAGCTTACCAACCAAAAAGAGTCCAGGAACAGATGGATTCACAGCCGAATTCTACCAGAGGTACAAGGAGGAACTGATACCATTCCTCCTGAAACTATCCCTATCAATAGAAAAAGAGGGAATCCTCCCTAACACATTTTATGAGGCCAGCATCATCCTGATACCAAAGCCTGGCAGAGACATAACCAAAAAAAGAGAATTTCAGACCAATATCCTTGATGAACATTGATGCAAAATTCCTCAATAAAATACTGGCAAACCAAATCCAGCAGCACATCAAAAAGCTTATACACCATGATCAAGTGGGCTTCATCCCTGGGATGCAAGGCTGGTTCAACATATGCAAATCAATAAATGTAATCCAGCATATAAACAGAACCGAAGACAAAAACCACATGATTATCTCAATACATGCAGAAAAGGCCTTTGACAAAATTCAACAACCGTTCATGCTAAAAACTCTCAATAAATTAGGTATTGATGGGACGTATCTCAAAATAATAAGAGCTATCTATGACAAACCCACAGCCAATATTATACTGAATGGGCAAAAACTGGAAGCATTCCCTTTGAAAACTGGCACAAGACAGGGATGCCCTCTCTCACCACTCCTATTCAACATAGTGCTGGAAGTTCTGGCCAGGGCAATCAGGCAGGAGAAGGAAATAAAGGGTATTCAATTAGGAAAAGAGGAAGTCAAATTGTCCCTGTTTGCAGATGACATGATTGTATATCTAGAAAACCCCATTGTCTCAGCCCCAAATCTCCTTAAGCTGATTAGCAACTTCAGCGAAGTCTCAGGATACAAAATCAATGTATAAAAATCACAAGCATTCTTGTACACCAATCACAGACAAACAGAGAGCCAAATCATGAGTGAACTCCCATTCACAATTGCTTCAAAGAGAATAAAATACCTAGGAATCCAACTTACAAGGGTTGTGAAGGAGCTCTTCAAGGAGAACTACAAACCACTGCTCCATGAAATAAAAGAGGATACAAACAAATGGAAGAACATTCCATGCTCATGGGTTGGAAGAATCAATATCGTGAAAATGGCCATACTGCCCAAGGTAATTTATAGATTCAATGCCATTCCCATCAAGCTACCAATGATTTTCCTCACAGAATTGGAAAAAACTACTTTAAAGTTCATATGGAACCAAAAAAGAGCCCGCATCGCCAAGTCAATCCTAAGCCAAAAGAACAAAGCTGGAGGCATCATGCTACCTGACTTCAAACTATACTACAAGGCTACAGTAACCAAAACAGCATGGTACTGGTACCAAAACAGAGACATAGATCAATGGAACAGAACAGAGCCCTAGAAATGATGCCACATATCTACAACTATCTGATCTTTGACAAACCTGACAGAAACAAGAAATGGGGAATGGATTCCCTATTTAATAAATGGTGCTGGGAAAACTGGCTAGCCATATGTAGAAAGCTGAAACTGGATCCCTTCCTTACACCTTATACAAAAATTAATTCAAGATGGATTAAAGACTTAAATGTTAGACCTAAAACCATTAAAATCCTACAAGAAAACCTAGGCAATACCATTCAGGACATAGGCATGGGCAAGGGCTTCATGTCTAAAACACCAAAAGCAATGGCAACAAAAGAGAAAATTGACAAATGGGATCTAATTAAACTAAAGAGCTTCTGCACAGCAAAAGAAACTACCATCAGAGTGAACAGGCAACCTACAGAATGGAAGAAAATATTTGCAACCTACTCATCTGACAAAGGGCTAATATCCAGAATTTACAATGAACTCAAACAAATTTACAAGAAAAAAACAAACAACCCCATCAAAAAGTGGGCGAAGGACATGAACAGACACTTCTCAAAAGAAGACATTTATGCAGCCAAAAAACACATGAAAAAATGCTCATCATCACTGGCCATCAGAGAAATGCAAATCAAAACCACAGTGAGATACCATCTCACACTAGTTAGAATGGCCATCATTAAAACGTCAGGAAACAACAGATGCTGGAGAGGATGTGGAGAAATAGGAACACTTTTACACTGTTGGTAAGGATTACATTTCAATACAAGGTTTGGGTGGGGACAAATATCCAAACTATATCAGCTGCTATGAACAGTGTCTCCAGTTTCTTTTAATACAGGAAAATTTTTAAATGATATCACAACCCTTATAAAGAACTAAAAGTTTACAGAAAAGAGAAGTATTTTACCATGTGTATATTTATTGCATTTTTCTCTATATATTATTTTTAGATGAAATTTTGTCTTTGTCACTAACACTTTCACTAACAGACATATGTTTAACACAATCCAAACATCAAGTCTGTTCTAAAAATGAATATTCATTCACTTTAATGACAAAGTGGCTCTTTTTAGCTACATTTAGAAGGAACTTACTTTGGGAAAAGACTTGTTTACTGATTTCTGAGTTATACTTGATGGACATATCACCAAACACTTTATGTCATGTTTGAATATGTAAATGACCATTCGTCTTTAGGAGATGTACCTGAGATTTGCCACCTAAATTCAGAGTCCAGAGACCCCCAAGACTGGAAACAAAGACAAGTAAAAATGAGTAAAATGAGAACACAATTCACAATTATGAAAACTTCTGCAATCTGTCTTTACTTGCTGCTCTCAGATGCATCATTGTCAGCATCTGACCCTGTTAGGTGGCTGATAAGAGGATTTTGAAGGCCAGCAGATTTTATTTTTAACCTCCCCATATGGTTGACCTTCTAATTTCAATGACAGCATCATCTGCAGAGATGATCATCAAATGGCAACTCCTACCCTAAAATGTTTTGTGTAATTTGGTCACCTCAAAAGTGATGCTCAGTTAAAGAACAATATGTGCAGTGTGGTCTCCTTTTTACTTAAAAGTTTGTACATAAATACAAGGCCACAGATGAAAATACCGGGAGTCATTTACTGTTATTGGGGTTAAAAGCATTTTTTAAAAAACTAATGAATGCAATCTGTAATATAACTTTTACTGGCTAGCCATATGTAGAAAGCTGAAACTGGATCCCTTCCTTACACCTTATACAAAAATTAATTCAAGATGGATTAAAGACTTAAATGTTAGACCTAAAACCATTAAAATCCTACAAGAAAACCTAGGCAATACCATTCAGGACATAGGCATGGGCAAGGGCTTCATGTCTAAAACACCAAAAGCAATGGCAACAAAAGAGAAAATTGACAAATGGGATCTAATTAAACTAAAGAAAGAAAATAAAGAAAAACAAAACTAACTAAATGTCTTATGAGTGGAAAAATCACAGAAATGCAAGAAGGCCTATAGAAAGACATACCAATTTGTACACGGAATGGCTGGAAAGGCATCATGAAGGGAAACACTGTATGCTTGAAACTTGGAACACAGGTTGTATTTTAATAAAGAAATATGTTCAAGAGAAGAAAAATCGTCAGACCTACATGATATAATTCAATGTTAACAGCAAATCCGTAGTGGTATTTGAGGAAAGTCTATGACATCAAAGTTGACCAGCAGAGTTGACATAGGAGAATACTGGAAATAAAATTGCACATGACGACGAAATACAGAAAGTAGAGGAGTCATGCAAAAAAACAGACACACCACACAAATCAGAAATTCAGCTCCTCAGTAATGCAGAATTTATTATTACTACATCACTAAGTTACTTATAGCTGACCTAGTTTCAAAGTCCCAAGCATTAATTCATATATACTCACCCTTATTTCTAAATTGATTTAAAAAGCATTCACAGAGAAGCATAAGACTTTGTATAAGGTGAAAATAACTTACTGAGTAAAGCCAGGCAAAGCTAGCTCTTTATTGCATAAGCAGTTACAGTCACCCGAAACTTTCAAGCATCTATCTTTCCTATCCCCTAAACTGTGGTCTTCCTAATATGTGCAAAAACCTGTGTTTCATGTTTGGGTTCTGTTCAGGTGACTAACATTAATAGCATTGGTCCTCTAGTCCTTGAGTCATTAATACTATTTGAGACATTCAAATGGGCTATCTGATAGGTATTTGGATATAAGCATCTAAAGTTCAAGACATAAATTTGAGCTCACAAGCATACGGAGCCTTTACTTCATTCAGACTCCACTCAATTGTCACCTCTCCAAGAGGCCCATTGAAAACAACACCTAAAGATGGCTGAATAGGAACAACTCTGGTCTACAGCTCCCAGCGAGATTGATGCAGAAGACGGGTGATTTCTGCATTTCCAACTGAGGTACCTGGTTCATCTCATTGGGACTGGTTGGACAGTGGGTGCAGCCCATGGAGGGCAAGCCAAAGCAGGGTGGGGCGTCACCTTGCCGGGGAAGTGCAAGGGGTCGGGGGATTTCCCTTTCCTAGACAAGGGAAGCCATGAGTGACTGTCCATCAATAATAGACTGGATGAAGAAAATGTGGCACATATACTCCATTGAATACTAAGCAACCACAAAAAAGGATAAGTTCATGTCCTTTGCAGGGACATGGATGAAGCTGGAAACCATCATTCTAAGCAAAATATCACAAGGACAGAAAACCAGACACTGCATGTTCTCACTCATAAGTGGGAGTTGAACAATGAGAAAACATGAAAACAGGGAGGGGAACACCACACATCAGAGCCTGTCAAGGGGTGGGGGGCTGGGAGAGGGATAGCGTTAGGAGAAATACCTAATGTAAATGACAAGTTGAAGGGTGCAGCAAACCAACATGGCATATGTATACCTATGTAACAAACCTGCATGTTGTGCACACGTACCCTAGAACTTAAAGTATAATAATATTTAAAAACTTACTCAAATATCCTTTCATTCATCCAACAAGAATTTATAGAGCACCTATTCTATGGCAGACACTTAACTAGGCTCTGAGGATACAGAAGGGAGTAGAAAGGAACAGTGTCTAACTTTCTAATGAAGTTCTCAAATAAGCTGTGTCATTTAATTACACATACGCATTTCTTAAATCCCTAGATTATATTATTGATACTACATTTTAATAGTGTTTTGATACTTTTGCCAGTATTTTATCAAATGCAGTTCTCTCCAGAATAATTCTGTTCTCCTGAGATAAAGCAAAGAACTGCTAGTTTCTGGCATGTTCAGTTATTTCAAGCATTTTATTTGTTTTCTCACTGTTGAGAACTTTTATTAATTCTCCCAACCTGTTATAATTAAAGCAATAAATCTCTGGATGGCATCTTTGAAAGTGAGTGCCTCATCAAATAAAGAATTTCTAGACCCAATTCCTACTGATCACTTACTCATTGTATATTTTTGAGCAAGGGAATCCTCAATTCTTCATCTATAAAACAAATGTTCTGGGAGGAATAACAAACGTGACACAGTATCTGACATAAATAAATGTTATCCAAAAATAAATAAGTAGACAAATAGGTAGATAGACAGATACATAGATAGACGGAACTCTTGACTCAATATAGAGAATGAAGGTGAGTTAGGCAATAACCTTAAAAAATTCACAGGATTGAAACAAGCTCTCTGGCCTTTCTCTTTTTTTTCTTCAGTAAAATAATTAAAGATAATACATTCCAAGCATATTCCAAAGACAGATAATCTTCCATTTTAGTAACCCTTCTAAGGGAAAAAGTGCCTACCTAGTTTATTATTGGATGAAGTACAAACACAGAAACAAATTATGCCAAGAAACCCGATTGCCATTTGACACTGCATACTCTTAATAAATAAAGACATATAATTTTGATTACATGTTGATGTGCTGTTAATATTGAATGAAAGTTAATGTTAATGTTAATATTGAATAAAAGTTAATTTTCCATATGATTTTGAAAATTGTATCTATCACCAAGGTCACAGTTTCTTGTGATCAGTTTTACTTGCATTTTACACAAAATATGCCTGCTAATAAAAAATCGAGAGAATCCTTACCAAAAATATTGATCATGTAATTAACAAATGCCTGCTATGTACCGGCACTGTCCTAGACACTGGGGATTTATCAAGGAAGAAATGTACCAATACACATCTCCCATCATAGGACACACACATGGCTCACACATGCTGGCCAGCTGCCCAAAGGACAGCTACGTAATAGGCGACAAATGTAAAACAAGTGAGAAGAAAAACTCCTTTAAAGTAGTACAATTTGCACTGATGTGGCAGAGGTACAACTACTCTGAAACTCAAGGGAGAGCAACAACAGTCTAGTTAGAGTAATAATCAGGAATGGAGTGGCTTTTTTGTTTGTTTTTTCAGAACCATCAAGAATGGTGACAGCCTCTAGGTCAACACACCAATTCATCAGCAAAAACCAAAAACACTGGTGAAATATTTGGTTAGATACCAGTTTTCCTTTCCCCCATCCACCTCAAGGCTCATGCATGCACATATGCACTATGTGACCATTGCAAGCCACCTTCTATGCCTCTGCCTTCTTCATCTTCATATTACAAATAAACCTTTTCCTTCGAGTCTATTTCAGCACCTCCTCTTCCGTGAAGACTTTCCTGATGGCTCTAACTGAATAGGACTGCGCTCTCCTGTGACTCTCTAAGGCAGGGTCTCTCATAATCCACCTTTACTACTGGATGGTAAACTTTTGGGTTTTTTTTCTTGTTTAAATCCCTTTCTAGATTCTTTTGTTTGCCATATTTGCGGTGAATTTCTAAACAATGCATGTATTACTCCTCTTTTATCACTCACAGAAAATATACACTGCTTTAAAAGTAGGTACTTGAAACAAATTCGTGGAATTCAGAAATAGAATTTACATGTAGCTAGCTATTCCAAATACATATGTATATGAAACACACCAAAATAATCTAATCTAAATATTTTATTAAAACTTCTAAAAATTTTCCCTACTCACCTCTTAAAATTTCTGAAAGAGTTTCATCAAACGTTTAAAGGCCCACTAATGCTGATGAATATGTCTCATGGTTCATTGCCTTGGTATTAATTGTAGTGACTCCACTTCGGCATAAATTAAGATTTACTTAGTTTCATCAAACCTTATGCCCTCTCAATACATGAAGGATTTTATATCACATACTTCTTTGAGATTCCACACTTTCCAAATGTTTTTCCTACAAACAGTTCTTCAACATATTAATTTCCTTCATTTTAGCACCCATGTATATACATACAACCATTCCTTCTTTCATTTACAAACACATCAATGTACTGAGTGTAACACCTTGCTTGATAAGCATGCAGTTGATATGGGGTAAGTAACTGTTAACTGGGTTTTCCTTTTTCTTTAAAGAACTCAAGTTTTCCAAATATATTAGCCAAATGGGTGAGGAAGTTTCTCTTTGTATCAAGAACAATATTCTGTGCCTTTTTCCACTAAATGTGAAATCATTTCACGGCCACCCATACAAAAAAAAAAAAAAAAAAAAAAAACAGCGTTACACATCATCACTTTCAGAAGTTTGTTTTGCAGTTTCCATGTTGACAGATCTCACAATAAAAGTCTTACACAAATTACCTTCCTTTCAGTGCCAAGAATGACATAATGCTACAAGGTCTAGCCTCCTATCGCATACTAACTTGTGGAGAACGTAGAGGATCAAGGCTGAGTCATCTTTTCAGGTACACACTGGCTTCAGTGTGCCAAAATGCAGTAACTTTAGACGTAGTACCTTTAGAAGTGGACCCATCAGACTGAGAAGTTATACACTGTCCTTTTGGCACTTTAAAACTGATTATTATTAGAATGAATAAGAATAAATATGAATAGTCACTCATCAAAAGGGAGGTCACTAAAATTCTAGATGGCTTCACTCACTGCTTACAAATAAGAATCTGTCAACATTTCCACCAAACACATCTATTTCTAAAATGTTACAGGCATCAAACTTATGTTGGAATTGAAATACCATTAAATATATCCATCAAAGACTATTTCTTCATAAAGTTAAATTCCATTCAGCTCTATGAATTTGAAACCCTTCGAATACCATATGCATGTCAATAACATATCTATTGACATTCTTCTGAAATGGCTAGTAATGGACCTTTCCCAGGATACAATTCAAACTTTTCTAAATGAATCAGTAAGACAAAATGGACAGATTAGTAAATTTTCATTTTATTAATAATACTCTGACAGATTAGTATATTTTCATTTTCTAGTAGAGATGGTAGAAAGGTAAAATTTCGTTACAATAAAAATTTTAAAGATTTCAAAATAGTTAATACACATAAGAGTAGTTTATTACCAATAAAACCAAATTTTCTTGTTGAAAATTTAAACTTTAATAAAGATGTTAATAACCAAACTTATTCTTTCTAAAATAATTAGAAAATCATTTATTCTAAAATAAAAAGTTATTTATAATAGAAAGAGGTTTTTTTTGGTTTTCAAATCTTTTTAGTGGCATGTGGCATTCTTTTTGTCTTCACTCACATATTTGGGCCAAAGCTCTTCTTACCTTATTTCCACTTGTTAAAAGTATGGAATCTTGCTCTTAATTAAAGTCAGAAAAAATAAGTAAATCATACCAGCCACAAAAGTTATAATAAGCATATGTAATGAAAAAACATATATAAACACTTTCAACTTTAATATTAAAAGATGAGAAACACCTTGTTGACATCATTTTCTTTAGCATGTGGTTCTTAGTGTCTTCCATAATATCGCTAGCCTTGAATGAATGTCGGTTTCTAGGTTTCAGGTCAGAACACACAGACTCCTAGGCTCCAGTGCTAGTTCTACTTTTCAGTTCTAGGTGTGCTCCTAGATACGACTCTACACTAACACATTACAATCTCCTCGGCAATTACTGAAAACTGCCTGTGAGGCTATATTTAATTTCTGAATGCATTCACCAGGCAGCTAGTGAGTGCTCCGTATGTACCAACCACTGCTTCTGAGACTTACATTTAAAAGAAATACCTGCATATCTTTGACCTCATGGAGCCCGGAATCTATCAGAGAAGAGAATCACTATGCAAACATGTTGCATGAATATTTATACATAGTCACACCACCTGCTACAAAAGAAAAATTCAGTGAGAAATGGGAGTATATAATTAGGGAAGGTTTCTCTGAGGAAGTCATGTTAAAGTTGAGACGTTCAAGAAAAGCAAGAGTGAGCCAAGTGAAGTGGATGTGAGGTGGAGGAAAAGTGGTTCAGTCAGGAATAATGAGAGTGTACACCAAGGAGGTGGGAGGAGGCGGGGGAGTATAAGGAACTGAAAGGCAACTGTCAAAGCCAGGGATGGCAAAAGAAGTGAGATGGGTAGATCAGCAAAATCACACAGAGCCTTCCTTGCAATGATTGTCCATGTCCTGAACTGTGACTTTGTTCTAGGTGCAAGGGAAAGTATACCATCCTCAATTGGAAACCAGAAGCCAAAGGAGTTCCAGGGTCGTATTCTGTATCCTCCTGGAGTACAGAGCAAAGAAAGGCAGATAATGGATGGGGACATATGGAGAATATTCTAGTGGATATCATTGAAATGTTTTACACTGTGACATGATTTAATGAGACCTACATTTGTACAAAATTATCTGTCTGCTAAGTAAAGAACGGATGAGGATACTTGTAGTACAAAATTGACAACATCTAGGACCATGGGGTTAACAGTGGAGATGGAGAGAAATAAACAGATTTTAGATATATTTTGAAAACACAATGGACAAAACTTGGATTACACGGTGGAGAGAGGATGGAGAGAGAGTAGTATTTAGAATGGTTTCTCAGTTTCTGAAACAAGCCAGAGCAATACTGAATCACCCCTGGACCGTGTGCTATGTGATCAGAAGCAGCACAGAAGCAAGCTTTATTGAGCTTGAAACTTGATTTCTTCACAAGATCTTTACTAAAAGCAGTTTAAACTAAGATGTCCTATTTAATTTCTAGACATATGATGTCAAAACATGTACATTTAAATAATAGTCTATGTTTAAATTCTAAGCCCCAAAGAAAAACTGGTAACTTTGAGAACTGGATACTCTCTAGCTCAACACCATGTTTATAGGAACAAATGGCCGGGCCTGTAATCCTAACACTTTGGGAGGCTGAGGCAGGCGGATCACAAGGTCAGGGGTTCGAGACCAGCCTGGGCAATATCTCTACTAAAATACCAAAAATTATCTGGGCATGGTGGTGGACGCCTGTAATCCCAGCTACTCGGGAAGCTGCGGCAGGAGAAATCACTTGAACCCGGGAGGCAGAGGTTGCAGTGAGCCAAGATCGTGCCACTACACCCCAGCCTGGGCGACAGAGTGAGACTCCATCTCAAAAACAAACAAACAAACAAAAAACCCTTCATTTGTACTATATTTAATGGATTTTTCTCCCCACCTTGACTGCTCACTTTCATATAAGCCCCATCATCTCTCACTTAAATTCCTATAAAAAGCCCCTAACCACCCTCCCTGTTCCCACTCTCACCCCCACTCTAGTTTCTATACAGCAGCCAAGAGTGATCCTTCACAAACCTGAATCAGATCACATCACTCCTCTCAAAATCCTACACCAGCTGAAGTCTCATTTGGAGGGAAAGCTGGAGTCCTGAAGTGTCCTGCGAGGCCCTCGGGAGCAATCTGACTTTCACCTCTCTTACTTCATCTCCCCACTCACTCCATACCAGCCTGGCAGCCTTGCTGCTGTCCTGCAAGCACTTTAGGACTTTGGCACTGACTGTTCTTTCTGCCTAAGGCACACTCTCCACCAACATGTCCACATGGCTGCTCCTTCACCTCATTTGAGTCTTTACTCAAATGTCACGTTCTCAAGGAAGCCAGCCCTGACCACCCTATGTAACACTGCAACCTGCTCCTCAACGCTACCCTGCCCTATGCATGGCAGTACCAGTTTTCCTTAGCCGTATTTTTTACTTTTATAGACAGCACTAATCATATTTAACTTTCTTACTCACTATGCTTCCTTTTCATTGTTTATCTCTATCCACTAGAATGCAGCTTCAAGAGAGCAGGGAGTTTGTCTGTTTTGTTTACAGATACACTTATGTGCCTAGAATACCATCTACTTTACAATAGGAGCTCAATATATATTTGTAGAACAAATGAGTGAATAAATAAATTAAGGACTAAGTATTATCCAAGTGAATCATGCCCCAAACTCTGTAAGGTAATATTCAAACAATTATTAACATCATGTAGATGAGAAAAGAGAACTAATGAAAATTTAGGTGGTTTTCCTATGTAATACATATATGACACCAGAGCTTAAATCCAGATTTACTCTTAACTTCAGAAAATGTTTTCCATTAATGTTTCCCAATTATAAGGTTTTTAAGTTTTCTATATGCATGTGTGTGTACACACACACACACACACACACACACCCATCAAGACTATTAGCTTAAATGAAAGTTTATTTTTCCTTTGATCGAGTAATATTTGCTTAGGTGATAGGAGAGGAAATGGACTTCAGTGGTTTTGCTCTCCCTGATAATCAGTAAATCATCAGAAAAATAAAGACAGAGGACTGATTTCTGCCTGCATCAGCAAAAAAATCTTAGATTGTAAAGCTGGGCAAACACAATTCAAAACAAACAAGATATGTGGCAACCAAGTAAACGTATGTGTCATTATGGTGGCCAGGCCTTATTTACACAAAATGGTTTTAAAAGGCTGAGCTTCAAGATGTTACAATTTATTATGAGAATTAAACAGTTTAAAAAAAAAAAAAAGGGAGACAGCAGGAACCTCCTTGCCTTCTGTCACCATAACTGACATGTAAACAAATCTTGTCAGAGCCTTGGAAGAAAAAAAACTATAATGTTTAGCAGAGGAATAGGGGTAGGTGCGTAGAAGGGATATGGGACACAAAGTATGAGACAATGAGAGTATTATCCAATAATGTAAGTGTATGTTCTCTAAATATTTTTCCTTTCAAAAGTAAAAAACTGCTTTCTTGTATTTCTCTAATAATAAAATTTTATAATTTTTTCATATTTTATAAAAAATGAAAATATCTATGATCCTACTAGCCAGATAAAACCACTTACAATTTTATATAATAAAAGTATCTTTCTAGATTTCTATGTATCTATACAAATTTTTAATTGGCTGATTTTATAAGCCTACTTTACTTATCCATATATTGTAGACATCTTTCATGTAAATAAAAATATATTTCCACATCCACATTTTAATCTGCGCAATCTTCATTATAGAGATATAACAAATTTCATTTATCTGCTTCCTTATTGTAAGATATTTGAGTTGTTTGCTATTTGTTTCCTCTTATAAACAACTATACAATGGGTATTACCGCACAAATAATCAGATATTCCTGCACATACAATAACACATGCCAAACACAGACAATCCTAGACATTGCACTGCAATGATCTGTTTTGTAGAACCGTGATCCAGTGGAAAAGCAAGTGTTGTGGAGCAAACGGACCTTCATCATTTACTAACTATGCAGCCCTGTTATGAAATTCTTTGTGTCACAGTTTCCTAATCTGTAGAATGAGAAAAATTCCAACCTCATAGAATTTTTATAAAGATAAAAGGAAAGCAGGTAAAGCATTGGGTACTTGGTAGGTGCCTAGTTATTTTGTAAAGCTCTGATGTAGAGGTGCATTTATGAAAGACTGACTTCCTCACTTGGCAGAAACTGGTTGCTTCCATATGATCTCATAGTATTTTGAAAACTTCTCTTTTCAAAAGAAAGTTCTTTTCTTCAGTGGTACTCAATAGTTTTTGATAAAAGATAAAACTCAGAATATTAATGTCCAAGAAATAGGAGTTAACATTTTCTTACCTATTGTGGTGCTTTCTTGAAAACAACCTTGTTATACTAATATACAGCTATCTACATTTCTTAAAATATAAAGAAAATGTTATATATTATCCCTTTAAATTTAAAATAAGTTAAAAATTAAAAACGATGCATCCTAAAAAC
Organism: Nomascus leucogenys; assembly: GCF_006542625.1. Lineage (NCBI taxonomy): Eukaryota > Metazoa > Chordata > Mammalia > Primates > Hylobatidae > Nomascus > Nomascus leucogenys. The sequence continues at coordinate 33,599,543 of NC_044402.1, read as the reverse complement.
TACAAATTGTTTAATTTCACAAATTTAGAAATTTTTTGAATTTAGAAGTTTGAATTTAGAAAAGTTTTTATACTCTTTTTGCTTTTGAAGTCAGTGGTATATCCTGCTTTTCAATTCCAGATTTTGCAGTTCTACATTTATGTGTATTTTTGCACATTAAGACAAGAAAATAAGAGATTCTATGTATGTTTCCGATGGTCATTAAATATAATAATCATCTAAGCTTGAGTTAGCAAAAGAGTCTACAGTCTACTTTTTTTAAAGAATTTTAAAATTTTCAGTATATTTTAGCCAATATGTCTAAGAAAGCAGTCAGCAGAATGGTAAATAAGTTCTTCAGGGAAGGGCATAGTATTTTTTCTCTATATACATCACCAGGTCTGTAAGTGCCTGGGGAAATAAAGATACATTACAAAATGTTTATTGAATAAATAAATTCCAACATTATTCAAATATCTGTGCTTTTGATGAATATTACATATTATTACATATGACATTGTGTCACTTTACGTAGCTATTACACTTCTCAACTTAAAGCAAATCATCAGGTCATTTTTATTATGTCTCCAAACACCACTAGATTGATTAATTCTTATATATATACATATATACATATATATACACACATATATATATATACGTATATATATATATATGCTTTTATTTTTCCGTGATTACAAACACAACTGAATATCAAATGCACAAAGTAAGAATTATACGGGGAAAAAAATCAGATATGTTCATATATATATCACCTTTTCAAGGCTATTTCCATCCAGGATAACCTTGGTTTGCCAGGGCCAATAGAAAGAAGTCACAAAATCGCCTTTAGTCAAATTTGTATGTTTGCTTTCTTCTATAATTCCAATACCTCCACCATCAACGACTTGAGATAGCTGCCAAGGTGTTATATAATCAATGCCAGTGTCTTCATTCATTCTACAACGAAGGCTGTCACTTCACACTTGGAAGGTTGCACAGCGGCCAGGCAGAGGCACTCCTCACTTCCCAGACAGGGCGGACGGGCAGAGGCGCTCCTCACTTCCCAGACGGGGCGGCCGGGCAGAGGCGCTCCTCACATCCCAGACGATGGGCAGCCAGGCAGAGATGCTCCTCACTTCCTAGACGGGGTGGCAGCCAGGCAGAGGCGCTCCTCACTTCCCAGGCGGGGTGGCCGGGCAGAGTGATCCTCACTTCCCAGACAGGGTGGCGGCCGGGCAGAGGGCTCCTCACTTCCAGACGTGGCGGCGCCCCCCCGCCGGCGAGGCGCTCCTCACTTCCCAGACGATGGGCGGCCGGGCAGAGGCGCTCCTCACTTCCTAGACGGGGTGGTCGGGCAGAGGCGCTCCTCACTTCCCAGACGGGGCGGCCAGGGAGAGGCGCTCATTTCCCAGACGGGGTGGTGGCCAGGCAAGGCGCTCCTCACTTCCGAGACGGGGCGGCCAGGCAGAGATGCTCCTCACTTCCTAGACGGGGTGGCAGCCGGGCAGAGGCGCTCCTCACTTCCCAGGCGGGGTGGCCGGGCAGAGGCGCTCCTCACACCCCAGATGATGGGTGGCCAGGCAGAGACGCTCCTCACTTCCTAGGTGGGGTGGCGGCCGGGCAGAGGCTGTAATCTTAGCACTTTGGGAGGCCAAGGCAGGCGGCCAGGAGGTGGAGGTTGTAGCGAGCCGAGATCACGCCACTGCACTCCAACCTGGGCAACATTGAGCATTGAGTGAGCGAGACTCCGTCTGTAATCCCAGCACTTCGGGACGCCGAGGCGGGCAGATAACTCGAGGTCAGGAGTTGGAGACCAGCCTGGCCAACACTGGGAAACCCCGTCTCCACCAAAAATACAAAAAGCAACCAGGCGTGGTGGTGTGCGCCTACAATCCCAGGTATTTGGCAGGTCGAGGCAGGAGAATCATGGGAGCCCGAGGCAGGGAGGTTGCAGTGAGCCGAGATTATGGCGCTGCACTCCAGCCTGGGCAACAGAGGGAGACTGTCTCAACAAAGGGAAGGAAGGAAGGAAGGAAGGGAAGGGAGGAGGGAGGGAGGGAGGGAGGCAGGGAGGGAGGAGGGAAGGGACGGAGGGAGGGAAGGAAGGAAGCTAGATTGATAATTCTGCCCAAAACAGAAGCCACTGTTATTGCTCTTCTTGTTGGTGTTGTTTTTAATTGAGCTGGTTGTGAATTTGACTAAATTGACTTCAATCCTGTCCAAATGATTACATCAGTTGTGTCCACAGATACAAACTGCCTGAGCCTTCCTTTGATTTTTAAGTACACATTTTAAAATATTTATTTATAAGCAATAAGAAAGTGAGAGAAACTTTAAAAAACCATTTAATAGTAAAGACTCCTATCTGGATGCTGTTTTAGAATACAGAAGGCAGAGAATTTCTCTGTGGGCTGGCAAATTTCAATACTCATCCAGAAGGTTGATTTATAATATCTTGATCACTGAAGTGTTCTGAAGTATAATTGATTAATATTTATAAAATATTCAAATTGCAAATTCTCATATTTATGATGCAAATATGAAAATATTTATATCAAGATTAGCATTTGCTATTGTGAGTTCAATCCACAATTCACTAAGAATCAATACAAGCACACACCAATAGAATAGAGTTTACATCAAATAAATACAGTATTTTAATTACATCACATTTAGATACATTTATAAATAAGGTTAAACCATTTTTTCATAAGAAATTTCATGAAATCATTCATGATTTATTCTATAAATTAATTTACTGGTTTTCAAACCTTGTCGAAAAAACACATAATCTATTTTGTACAATACACCTTATACATTGGGAGGTTGTTCACATAAAGTAAGAATTTGGCCAGGCACGGTGTCTCGCACCCGTAATCTCAGCACTTTCAGAGGCCGAGGTGCACAGATCACTTAAGGCCAGGAGTTCAAGACCAGCCTGGTCAACATGGTGAAACCCCATCTCTACTAAAAATACAAAAATTGGTCGGGCATGGTGACCCACGCCTATAATCCCAGCTACTCAGGAGGCTGAAGCATGAGAATTGCTTGAACCCAGGAGGCAGAGGTTGCAGTGAGCTGAAATCACACCACTGCACTCCATAGTGGGTGACAGAGTGAGGTTCTGTCTCAAAAACTTAAATTTAAAGTAAGAATTTACCATTTAGGATTTTGCCCATATAGACCTTAAATTATAACCTCAGTAATATTATTAATGAATGTGTCATCATAACTAGCATGGAATGACTGCTTAGTACGTGCAAAGCACTATGATATGGTTTGGCTGTGTCCCCACTCAAATCCCATCTCGAACTGTAATCCGAGTTGTAATCCCCATGTGTTGGGAGAGGGACCTGGTGGGAGGTAATTGGATCATGGGGGTGGTTTCCTCCACGCTGTTCTTGTGATCGTGAGATCTCACGAGATCTGATGGTTTTATAAATGGCAGTTTCTCCTGAGCTTGAGCTCTCTTTCCTGCCAACTTGTGAAGAAGGTGCTTGCTTCTCCTTCACCTTCCAGTATGACTGTAAGTTTCCTGAGGCCTCCCCAGCCATGCAGAACTGTGAGTCAATTAAACCTTTTTCCTTTAAAAATTACCCAGTCTTGGGTATTTATAGCAGTGTGAAAATGGACTAATATGTAAGTGTTCCATAGATGTTATGGACTCCCATAACAATCCTAAATGTCTACTGCACAGACGTTTATTATCCTTACTTTACAGAAAAGGAAACTGAGATCTGAAGTAAATTACCCAAGATTAGTCAGAAAGCAAGTGGCACAATCAGACTTCAAACCAGGCTCCTCCTCCTAACCATTCCCTTATAGAGTGCATAATGAGACCAAGTGTTCATTTAAACCTCTTGGCTTTGATAATGAAAAAAGAAAAATCTTGACAACAGAGCAGTTTAAAAGGTAAAGCATATCACTAAGTCCCCAAAAGCAACTGCAACAAAAATGAAAATTGACAAGTGGAACCTAATTAAACTAAAAAGCTTCTGCACAGTAAAATAAATTACCAACAGAGTAAACAGACAGCCTACAGAATGGGAGAAAATATTTACAAACTATGCATCTGACAAAGGTCAAACACCCAGAATTGAAAAAGGACTTAAATCAACAAGCAAAGAAACAAACAATCCAATTTAAAAATGGGCAAAAAACATGAAATACAATTCTCTATACAAGATATACAAGCAACAACAAACATAAGAAAAAATGCTCCACATCACTAATCATCAGAGAAATGCAAATCAAAACCACAATGAGATACCATCTCACACCAGTCAGCTGGCTAAAATAACAACTTTAAAAAGTCAAAAAACAACAAAACCTGGTGAGGCTGTGGAGAAAAAGGAGCGCTTATACACTGTTGGTGGGAAATGCAAACTAATTCAGCCACTGTGGAAAGCAATTTGGAGATTTCTCAAAGAACTTAAAAAACTACCATTTGACCCAGCAATCCTCCTACTGGGTATATGCCCAAAAGAAAATAACTCATTCTATCAAAAAGACACACACACTTACATGTTCACTGCAGTGCTATTCACAATAGCAAAGACATGAAATCTACCTATGTGCCCGTCAACAGTGAACTGGATAAAGAAAATGTGGTACATTTACACCATGGAATATTATGCAGCCATAAAAAAGAATGAAATCATGTCCTTTGCAGCAACATGGATGGAGTTAATTATCCTAGGCAAATTAATGCAAGAACAGAAAACCAAATACCACGTGTTCTCACATATAAATGGGAGCTAAGCATTAAACAAACATAGACATAAAGATGGGAACAGTAGACACTGGGACTATTAGACAAAGAAGAACGGAGGGGAAAGGAGGCTGAAAATCCACCTACTGAGTATTATGCTCACTACCTGGGTGATGGGATCATTTGTACCCTAAACCTCAGCATCACGCAATATACCCATTTAACGAACCTGCACGTATACCCCTTAATCTACTATTACTTTATCAACAGCAATCAATAGTACAACAGCAACAGCAATAGTAGAAAACGTCAAACTTTGTAAATCAATAATATTACCTTCTTTTTATCACTTTGCTGGGCCCTTTTCAAAAATACTCATTCAAGCCATATTTATTTTGATCCTTACAACAAACTCTGATGTTAGGAAAAACAAGTATTGCCATCCCTGTTTAACAAGATTATTAAGATGCAGAAACTCCGTATCCAGAAGTTAGGAGGCTGCCAAGGATTCCAAAGCTCTTTGACTTTATACCTCCAAAGCTTAGAACAGAGTTTGACACATACAAACTCAATGTACATCTATATAGGACAATAACTTGAGTCTTCTATTTGTAAACCAGTATTCTCTTGCCACACTATCATACCACTCTCACAGGGCTCTAAGCACGTCTTGGAGCAAAATGCATAGGAATGATGATTTATCAATTTTCTAGCCAGGCATGGTGACATGCGCCTGGAATCCCAGCTACTTGGGAGGCTGAGGCAGGGGAACTGCTTGAACTCGGGAGGCAGAGGTTGGAGTGAGCTAAGATCGCGTCATTGCACTCCAGCCTGAGCAACAAGAGCAAAACTCCATCACCCAAAAAAAAAAAAAAAAAAAAGGAATTATGATTTATCAATTTTCATGGTCAAAATCTCTGATTCAAGATACTGTACATTATTTTTATTACTAGAAAAAATAGGTAAAAATATATTTATCAATAATATGACTTATGAAAAGCATATAATGCCTTCTAAAAGTGAAGTCCATATAGTAAAATGAAAGCATCAAATTAACAGTTAATTGTGTAGCCGATGTTATAATTTCCTTTAGAAGGTATTTTTGAGGATGCATCATTCATTATTTTTTAGTTTTTTATTCACCCACAGAGGCGGGAATAAACATTTCTTTCCTACATGGCTGCTCCAAGATTGAGATATTATTCTGAAAGTGCTCAGTATAGAGCCTTGCTTAATAAACATTCATTTAATCATTTTAAATAAGTCTAAGTAATTCAAAATGACAAAATGAAATCTGTACCCATAGATTTCTAATTGCTGCATGAACCTGGCTTTCCAATCATTTTTATATTAGTAATTCATTATTTACATTCAATTTTTAAAAGTGTTACTGAGTTTTCCTAATTACTTTTATCATGTATATCATAAGAAATTTGGAAAAGGAAAAATAAAATAAAATAACATATCTCACTTCAAGCTAGATATAACGACTGTTAGAATTTTTGTGAGTTTGTGTATATTTTGTTTTGACTAAAAAGGAAAAAAGAAATATAAGGGTGAAGACAAATGAAAAGTGGGAACAGAATTTAAAATCCACGTTATAATGCCCTATATTCCTGTTCTTTGGGCCCCAAATCTGGCTCTCAGCTTTAGGGCAGTCAACACAAGATGGAAAAATGTTAATAACACACTTCATACTGTCAATAAGACTAAAAACATAGGAATGGCTCAAGAGACGAACAACTATTCTTGGGATTAAAATTTAACAGAGAATTTTTCCCCAGGTTCCTCAAAAGAACACTGTATAACAAATAATGTAGTGGCCTTCCCTAATACCTCAGTTTCACAGAAGCATACTGTCCATCCAGCCTAGAAACGGGCTAATGGCATCACCACAAATCATTCTGCATTTCATTAATGCAATACCTTTGGCACACGACCCTTTAATATAACTTGGTTCAGGACTATATTTTTAAAAACCTGGGAGAATGGACAGAATGTATGTCCTTCAAGCAATTATTCATACAGGCTCTCTCTCACAGATACTACTGAGGAACAACCATCAGTATAATGCCTGGAGTACAGTTCTCTTTGTTGTCAGTTAAATAGAGAACCACATGCCATAACATATAAGAGAACTGTAAAAGGTAGTCTTCCAGAACCAAGCATCTCAACACATGATATCCCCTGACAGGGAGAGTACTATTCCAACATCCTGATGTCCTCCAAAAGTCATTCTGAAGACTCAAAACCCTGGATTAAAAATAAATCTTAATACTTACCTTTAAAATAATCTGGGGAGAAAGGGATAAAGGGGTGACAACTAAGGAACAAAAAATTATTAATGAAAAAAGACTGTCTATATTTAGATGTTTATTAAGGCTGGGTACTGAAGATGGTATATGAAGTCCATCATTTAAAGTGAAAATAAAGCCTAACCTTGTACAGTCTAGCTTTAATATGCTCTTTCAGATAAATTTATCTTAAAAATAAAGATACCAAGAAACTTAAGACATACATATATATTTTATATATAACTATATGTGTTTTTACATACACATATATTTATGGATATATTTTTTACATACACACACACACACACACACACACACGACTGCCTCTTTTGAACCAATTATAAACTTGGAAACATTTGGCAACATAAGAAATTTAGATTTAGAAAAGTTTATAGGTACTTATTTTTATGGCAATAATTAACAGGGTCAGCCTCTAGGCTGAAATCCCTGTAATTCCAAATAATAAAACAGATCTACCTATAAAAGAATAGTGCATTTGTGTTTACTAAAACAGGAACTGAAGCTCAATCAAAAGCATTGTAAAATGATTAAGAAAAAAGTTAAAAGGGAAGAGGAACCATTGTTTATTCAGATTTATTAAACCACCTGAAAAAGCTTAAGTTCTATAAATACAGTCTGGTAGTTAAATACATAAACTTTGGGCTTGATGCCTAAATTTAAAATCCCAACTCTGCCACTACCTATATAATCCAGGGTGATTCTTTCTGTGCCCCAATTTCCTCACCTGCAAAATAAGGATAATAGATGTTTACCTCTTGGATTCTTTTGCAAATTAAATGTATTAAATGTCTAGGTAGGACCCTTAGAAGAGTGTCTGGTATGGTAACAGCTGATACATGTTAGCTATATTAAGGATAATAATACTAGCAATAATAATTGCCATTATTACTGCCATATAGCAATAATTGCTATTATTATTTTAACTGACCTATGAGAAGTGGATTCCTACTGATCTTTATGCCAGTACTCCCCTTACTGGGCAGGTTCTGATGGAGCTTAAATAATTAGGGATATATGCTGAGTTCAAACAGCTTAGCCCACAATTCTTATCCATAGATTCAAAGGCCAAAGTGAGATTAATAAAACCTGAAAACAACTTAATATTATTCCCTGTTTAAAGAGGCAGTACAAGAATGATATCTAAATCCTAACTCTCCTATTGTAAAATTGTGGGACTAAAATAGTCAGATTTGAATTTTCAGTTGGAAATCAACTTGGACAAAAAGCCAATAAATCAGTAATTTGTGGGGAACACATGGTCACTTTTTTGGATGACATTGTACTCTGAATCTGCCAACCGAATGACACTTCCTAAACTGATTTTCAGGTACACTACAACAGGAATTACTGGACTGTGATCTGTCAAATACATACCAATGTATTTTGGGCAAACAGTTGCATGTTACAAGCTGAAATGAGTGTAACTTCTACAGTCACCCCTGAGAAGGGCTTCTCCCAGGCCTTGGTGCTAAACCAGGGGGGATTGTTTCCATCTCCCTCACCCTAAAAATGAAAGAGAAGTCAGACACAAAACTCTTGAAGGAGAAAGGTGGAGTCACACTACATCATCAAGAGGGCTGGAACCTGGACCAGTTCCTAAAATTTGACCAAGTTTTCCTGCAGGGACTCTAGTCTTCCATGTCCCTGCACTTCAAGGAATGTGGGTGTCCTATGGTCTATAATCCAAAAATTAATAGGAGGAATGCTTTTTGTTTATGAAGAGGCCTCCTCTTAAAATGCCTAGGTAAAATATATACTTGATAACTTAACCATTTGCCAGCAGAAAAAAAAGTCTTGATTTGTGAAAATCCAAGTTGGGATAACCATCTTCTGACCAGCTTCTCAGTTCATTTATAAAATCTTGCCAGGAAAGGAAACTGACCAGCCTTGTAATAAGTATCTTAGAAGCAAGACAGCTTAAAAACAGTACTGGAAACATGGCTGAAAATCACTACTGTTCCACCTCCCATGAATGACTGACGTGCACCAAGGGCTGGGAGAAGCCCTCCTCAAGAGTGACTGCAGAAGTTACACTCACTTCAGGCTTACAGCACGCAACTGTTTGCTTAAAATACAGTGGTTATGTATTTGGGAAACCACAGATTCATCACTCAAGAACTGAATGTTATGTTAACAAGCAACAGGGTTCCAGAAAATCAAATATAATACCCACCCAGCGGGGCTTATAACTCTGGAGAAAGTCAACTCATGAGTATCCCTGAGACATTTAAGAATATCTGAGAAGGCTTAAACACTGCATGAGAAAATAAATTATAAAGAAAAAAAAAGATAAAAACAGCAAGGCAGAAAATTTAAAACACATGAGGTGCAAACCTGGATTGTCAAGAGCTAAAATCAATGAGAAAATTTTTAAAGTTAGAAAAAGGCTTTTAAAAATCCCAGAAAATAAGACAATAAACACACACTCATAGAAATGGATATAGATATGTAATTTAATACCCACCATCTACTATATAATAAGTATTGAAAGTATAAATAAGAATGATTTTTTAAAATACGTGTAAGTTTAAGTCATTTAAAAAGCTGAAATCTAGGCTGGGTGTAGTAGGCCATGCCTGCAACCCCAGCACTTTGGGAAGCCAAGGCAGGAGGATCACTTGAGCCCAGGAGTTGAAGATCAGCTTGGGCAACACAGGGAGACTCTGTCTCTGCATAAAATTTAAAAATTAACTGGGCATGGTGGTATGCTCCAGTGGTTCCAGCTACTGGGATGCCCAGGCGGGAAGATCTCTTGAGCCCAGGAGGTCAAGGCTGCAGTGAGCCATGATTGCACGTCCTGGGCAGAGTAAGACCTTGTATCAATTTAACAAAAAAAAAAAAAAAAAAAAAAAAAAAGCTAAACTCTGACTTAAGAAATTCAGAGCAGAGTAATTGAGATGTAAAATATAAAAAGTTAAAGTAACCAAGGTTATGAATTGACAGGAAATGAGGAAAAGGTAAATGTTTTTAAACTGTAATCTTACTGACTCACATCAAAGCAGCCAAACAAGTGACTAAAAAGTTCTTGGCTGGAGGCCACTCTGCTGAATGTTCCCTGTCAGCCCATCTGAGTTTCTCAAATTCACTCCACAGGTGAGTGGGAAGCAGGGAAGAAAAAACAAACAATGACAAAGAGACTTCCAGCTAACATGGAGTGATTGGGTGAGTCTGCTATTTTCTGATGTTTTTCTCCCAAGACTTCATTATGGTTTCCTCTGCATCGCTGTCTCTCTTACCACTATATTTTATTTGTCAGGCTTTTTATTATTGCATAATTTTGTTCTAAAAATCTACAGGTAAATTAGGCTGAGATTTGACAAGTAAAATCTTGAAATATTTTTCATAATATTTCAACTAGGTATCCACTAACAATCACAAAAGACTCTTTCTGTTCAGACTCAATTCAACAAATATTTATTCATGCCCTACCATAAAATGTTCTCAGAAAGGTAGGCTTTCACTATCTTTAAATCTTTGGCCCAGTTAGTTGAAAGGACTATCAAATCCTCAGAAGAGACCCAAACCTCCAGGGCTTTTGTTTGTTTCCTCCAGTAACATCCAATATTCTGCTAGCTACATCTTATCTCACAAAATCCTTTTAAAAATTATTTGAATAATAATTATGGATCAAAGGCAGAAAAGAGCAATTACTAGACAGCAAATAGCCCAGGTATAACAAAAGACTTAATTTTTATACACATAGACCACACAATTCTGCTTCTAAGAGCATAACAAGAAAATAATGAGACAGATCATTCATTCAATCATTCGGTGTCAGGCACTGTTCTGGATACCTGAGATATAAGAGTGAAAAAAGTAGGCAAAGATCCCTGGTCATGTGGTGTTTATACTCTCGTGTGTTTGACCCAATCTTACTAAATTTACTGAATAAAGATAATCCTGAAACTTTTTGTATAAACCAAAGTTTTCTCAATCAAAATATACTTCAAATTACCAAAGACAGCTCTACAGTACTTAATAAGCAAGCAACAGTTTCTTTTGCAAAAGAAAGGACTTGTAGTGAAACTGGACATGTCAAAGATGACATTCACATTTGTGTCTAAAAATATGATTTGTACTTCAGATTTCTAAAGAATACTGCAGAATAGAACAAACAGGATAAGAATAAAATGGAGTTTTTTACTTTTAAGGAATTGTTTTATGGAATTTTCTTGAACATTTATAGAGATGTATATTTTCCAAACTGTTAAAAGATCAAAGTGAAATGTGATACGTATTTTTAAAAATCAAGCCAGTTCTTATTAAAGAAGAGCAGGAAAGTTGAAAGTGTAAGGCTGTGGTTTTATAGTTTATTTGTTCACTGTGAAACTGTTAGATATATTTCATAGGTAGTCTACTCAGTAATCCATTTAAGTGTTGGCTATTGAATCTAACAGTTTATTCTGCATCTTGTACTTATATCATCTTGATCTTTCTGTGTAAAGACAAAGCAAAAAAAAAAAAAACTTATGCACTTTCACTTTTCAAACTGAAAAAAGCAAAGAATCATTATAATTCTGAAATAAAAACTACAATTTAATCTTAGGAATTAATTTTAGTAATATTAACAGATAATATCAAAAGTAGTTCAATACGCATATTACATCAGCAATTTTTTTTTTTTTTTTGAGTCAGAGACTCGCACTGTCGCCTGGGCTGGTGTGCAATGGCATGATCTCAGCTCAATGCGACCTCCACCTCCCAGGTTCAAGAGATTCTTCTGCCTCAGCCTCCCAAATAGCTGGGATAACAGGCACCCACCACCACGCCCGGCTAATTTTTTCTATTTTTAGTAGAGATGGGGTTTCACTATGTTGACCAGGCTGGTCTCAAACTTCTGACCTCATGATCCACTTGCCTCAGCCTCCCAAAGTGCTGGGATTACAGGCGTGAGCCACCGCACCCAGCCTACACTGGTCAATTTTTAAAATGTGCTATGGCTTATGCATAAGGACATTTTAAAGAAAAACAAACAAAAAATAGAATCCTAAATTTCAAAGAGTAGGGTACAAGTTAAATATACTTCAATAAATCTATATACTAATTCTAGTTAGACACTAGAAAGTGGTGCCATGAGTGTTCTTTTATTTCCAGGGGAAGATATTGAGTAAGAACAATGGTCTTTTGAGTTGTGACTAGACAGTTTTGAGAAGTGACAGCGTGCTGGCAGCCCTTGCTCGCCCTAGGCGCCTCTTTGGCCTCGGCGCCCACTCTGGCCGCACTTGAGGAGCCCTTCAGCCCACTGCTGCACTATGGGAGCCCCTCTCTGGGCTAGCCAAGGTCGGAGCCAGCCCCCTCTGCTTGCAGGGAGCTGTGGAGGGAGAGGCACAGGCGGGAACCGGGGCTGCAAGCTGTTCTCGTGGGCCAGCATGAGTTCTGGGTGGGCGTGGGCTCCGCGGGCCCCGCACTCAGAGTGACCAGCCGGCACTGCCAGCCCCAGGCAGTGAGGGGCTTAGCACCTGGACCAGCAGCTGTGGAGGGTGCGCCGGGTCCCCCAGCAATGCCGGCCCGTCGGCGCCGCGTTCGAATTCTCGCTGGGCCTCAGCTGCCTCCCCAAGGGGCAGGGCTTGGGACCTGCAGCCTGCCATGCCTGAGCCTCCCCCCAAAGCTCCCCACCGTGGGCTCGTGCACAGCCCGAGCCTCCCCGATAAGCGCCACCCCCTGCTCCATGGCACCCGGTCCCATCAACTGCCCAAGGGCTGAGGAGTGTTGCTGAGAAGTATGGGTGCACAGCACAGGACTGGCAGGCAGCTCTGCCTGCGGCTCCTGAGTCTAGTGGGGCCTTGGAGGATCCACTAGGTGAAGCCAGCTGGGCTCCTGAGTCTAGTGGGGACTGGGAGAACCTTTATGTCTAGTTAAGGGATTGTAGATACACCAATCAGCACTCTGTGTCTAGCTCAAGGTTTGTGAATGCACCAATCAGCACTCTGTATCTGGCTAATCTGGTGGGGACTTGGAGAACGTCTATGTCTAGCTAAGGGATTGTAAACACACCAATCAGCACTCTGTAGCTGGCTAATCTGGTGGGGACTTGGAGAACCTTTATGTCTAGCTAAAGGATTGTAAACACACCAATCAGCACCCTGTGTCTAGCTCAAGGTTTGTAAACACACCAATCAGTGCTCTCTGTCTAGCTAATCTACTGGGGACTTGGAGAACTTTTGTGTCCAGCTCAGGGATTGTAAACACACCAATCAGCACCCTGTCAAAACGGACCAATCAGCTCTTTGTAAAACAGACCAATCAGCTCTCTGTAAAATGGACCAATCAGCAGGATGTGGGTGGGGCCAGATAAGGGAATAAAAGCAGCCTGCCCTACCCAGCAGTGGCAACCTGCTCGGGTCCCCTTCCACACTGTGGAAGCTGTGTTCTTTCACTCTATGCAATAAATCTTGCTGCTGCTCACTCTTTGGGTCCGTACTGCCTTTATGAGCTGTAACACTCACTGCGAAAGTCTGCAGCTTCACTCCTGAGGCCAGCGAGACCACAAACCCACTGGGAGGAATGAACAACTCCAGATGGGAAGAACGAACAACTCCAGACGTGCCACCTTAAGAGCTGTAACACTCACCGCGAAGGTCTGCAGCTTCACTCCTGAAGCCAGCGAGACCACGAGCCCACCAGAAGGAACAAACTCTGAAATGTCTGAACATCAGAAGGAACAAAATCTGGACACACCACCTTTAAGAACTGTAACACTGTGAGAGTCCGTGGCTTCATTGTTGAAGTCAGTGAGACCAAGAAACCACCAATTTCAGACACAGTTTCACAAAGCCCTAGAGACTGCCAACATTCAATCGCATACTTTATATCTATAAGAATTAATGTAGCCTTAAGAGAAAGAAAGATTATGAAAGTGCAGTATTTCATCAAATTCAATTTCTTTCATGTAGATAAAAAAGAGATTTGCCTATCTTAAGAGCTAACGGAATTAAAAATCCAAACAAGTGATCAATCAAGGAAGGAATTTGAGACTTGTTAGGACAAAGAGGTAATATATAAATGGAATCCAGGGATGTGGGATACATGATTACCCCCTTTCTTGAAGTGATAGAATCACTGAAACAGGGTTCTGTGGAATTGATCTATACTTGTCACAAAAATCCAATCTTTGTCCCAGCTAAAAGCTTTGGTGTTTATGCAACTTTAATCGAGCCAAGAAGACAACTGCAAAATTATATGAGAAGGTGAGAAGGGAACTCCACAAATTGTGTGGAATCACGCAATTATTCACAGATGAAAAAATATCTTTCAAACATGGGAAGGTTTGAAATTAAACACAGATAAGTTTAAGAGAATCAAAACCATAATATCAATACTTTTGTGCATACTATATACATATGATTAAGTAATTAATTTTGGCTTGTGTGTATGGTATCGGAATATTGAAAAACTTAAACTTTACAATACTTAAGTTTAATTTATTAGGTTTGTAAGAAGTACTTAAGAACATATAAAGGTTTATCAAGCAGGTGACTGAAGTATTTAAAGGAAATCAAATATCTTAAATTTAGAAGTGCAATTTCAAACGTTTGAAGGAATTTAATAATTAAGTTTGTAAAGGATACCATAATTCTTCAAAGATTCTTAAATATGGTTGTTCAAATCTGTTAGACTTATTAAAATTTATATTTTTAAGTTCTACTATAAGGATTAAGAAGTAACATCTGAATCTACAACTTTAATAACTTGAATATTAAATTCTAAAACCAATGTACATATCTGAAGTCTTTTCTTCACATAAAACTATCCCCAAGGGCACTGAACATTTTATATTTCAAAACTGACATAGAAGTATCAAATAAAAAGGGCAAATAAAAGCATATTTGAATTTGGATGAGCATATTTGTTTATAGAAAAAAATAAGATATCCACCAAAATATTAACTATATTTAACTCTGAGTAGTATGATCCATTTTGGGGCTTATCTGAATTTCTCACCTTTTCTGCAATGAGTGGGACATATTAGTTTCTTACTGTTGCTGTAACAAATTACCACAAACTTAGTGGCTTTACTAAACAAAAATTTATTATCTTACTGTGTTGGAGATCAGAAGTCCAAACCAGATTTTCTAGGCAAAAGTCAAAATGTGGTTCCTTCTGGAAGGAAGAAACCTCTTCTAGCCATTTTCAGCTTCTAGCTTTTCCTATGTTCCTTGGCTCATGAGCTACTCCTCGAATAACTCCACCATCTTGTTTCTGTTGTCACATCTCCTACTACATGACTCTAAATCGTCCTGCTTTCCTCCTACAGAGACCTCAGCATTCCTTGGCTCATGGCCCATTTCTTCCATCTGCAAAGTCAGCAAAAGGGTACTGAATCTCTCTCATTCTTTGAATCGCTCCTGCTCTTCATATTCACCTGTCTGACCTAGTTAGAAAAACTGTCCACTTTTAAGGTCTTAATGTGATTGGACTGGACCCACCTGAGTAACACAGTATCATCTCCGTTTCAAAATCCTTAACAACATCTACAAAGTCCCATTTGACCTATAAGGTAACATTCAAAGGTTCCAGGGATTAGGATGTAGACATCTTGGAGGGTCATTATTTAGCCTACCACAAAGTGTAATTTTGTAATTTTCAAAACAAAACAATTATTTAATTAAAGTATAGAAATCATAATTTTCCGTGTGGAGAAAATTCTAAACAGGAATGATTAAATCAAGCTCCTTTTCAAGTGGCTTTTGTCCCCTAACTTGCATTATTTTTCAGAGCCAGAATATTCAACATTATGACTTCCAAACCTATAATTCTTAACATTACTTCAACAGTACACTCATCAACAGAAACCAAGTATAGAGTAATAGGTATAACTCATGTATCTGCTTCATCCAGACCATGACTATAAACATCTTAAGCAAATATGCGCTACAGTCCATACATTCTTATTTTGGGACAACACAATTTCCAAAATTTTACCTCTCTTATTTGCCTACTTATTTTTTAAACAAAAAACAAATTTTCTAAATAATCAAAGACACCTATGTATAGTGTTCCTCCTTTTTTTGCTAACCAGTGAAAAGAGCATATTTTCTCCAGTGAAAAGAGCACAATAAAGTACAACTTGAAACTATGATAAACGGTGTCACCCTTCTGCATCTAAGTCCATGTATTTTGCCTTTGTCATGACTGCGAAGAGCACTTTACACTAAAGCTTCAAAGCAGGCTTTTCTGTTTAACTACTTGAATTAATAAAGGTATTATGTACTTCCAGAATCAATTTAGTATGCACTACCACAATAATCAAACTTATTTGCTGTTTGATACAAATGTACTATTACAGTATCTTGGATTACCGACTGGTTGAAAAAGAGCACTGAAACTGCTTTATATATTACATTCAAAGTAAGACTAAGCAATTAGCTTATGAAATGAATTCTAAATGTTAGTTGTCTTTTCATTTTTAAGTTATACAGAAACATTTGTTTCAAAGTGGATAACATTCTAACCTAAGTAGGGTGTTTGTTTTTGTTTTTAGTTTAAACCATTTAGAAGAGTTACCGAAAATGACATGGTTAATATATATGATTTGATGACTCCTTCTATGAAATGTAAGTTTTACCTTTCTCCTTAAATGTACAGGTTTTTTGGCCAAAAGGTAACAAAATGTCTGCCCTTAGTCAGGTTTTTCTTTGTTTTTCTTTATTGTTTGTTTTTATTAGTGAATATACAATTTAAAAGAATTCCAGGACAACAGGCATGGAATTGGGATTGTCCTGGACAACAGAGCATATGGTCAGCCTGTTTAACTTAGCGTATTAGAGCAACTCCTCTCCATTAGTCCATCCTTACTCTATGTTTACTTTTGCTCCTTATCCTTCTCAAATAATTGAAAAAAGAGCAAAGATCATGCAAGATGTAGTTTTTCATTCTTCAAAAATGTATGGAAGCCACTGGATTTATGTAAATATTGTTAAGATCTACATCCTAGTTGACATTCCACATTAGTAGATGAAATTAACATCTGTCACAAAGGCTGCTCTGAAGCTAATTAGTTATTTCTGAGTACTTGTAATTTGGTAAAGGAAAGCTAGGCATGAGTGATTCGCCTTACTACTCAAGCAACAACTGATGCCCTGTGTCCAACTAGTTAAAGACGAGTTATCTGAAGATAAGGTTTACAAAGGCACAGTACTTGACTAAAAGACACCTAGTAAATTCAGACCTCTAGTACAGCTGGAGATGTCTGCTGCCTTTTCATTAGCAAGACACTACCAGTAACTCATGTGAAAAGAGAAGTCTCTATGTAAGTTGTCCATTTGTACTGAAGTTCAAAAGTTCCAAATACATCAAAGAAAAGCACCTTTCTAGTACATTAAGGAAAACTACTTTACTATATACTATGCAGTACTCATTCAGGGCAGGAAACGTTTGAACTGAACTGAATTATGAATGTGCTTTAGGTCAAGTCATCTCTCTCTATATATATAGACACACTTATATCTACATTTTTGTAAAGTTTGAGGAAAGTACAATTAGTCTATGAGGGAAGTTAAGTGTTGGCATTAGCCCTGGACACAGACAATGTGAAAGGATGCAAGGCAATTCACAATTCAATTCAATCACTGAAGTGGAAAGAAAACTTCCACTTAGCTTGTGATTGATCATGTACAAGTGGGAGTAAGTTTACCTTCAGGTGGCTTCACTCATAATTGACAAAAAATAAGCAAGCAAACAAACTTTATTAAAATAATAAACATACATATTTGTGAAGAATGACCCTTAGCAAATATACAACCCAAATACTCCTTCTAAAAGGAAAGCAGGCCGGGCACAGTGGCTCATGCCTGTAATCCCGGCACTTTGGGAGGCCAAGGCGGGTTCGAGACCAGCCTGGTCAACATAGTAAAACCCTATCTCTACAAAAAATACAAAAATTAGCCAGGCGTGGTGGCACATGCCTGTAATCCCAGCTACTCAGGAGGCTGAGGTAGGAGAATTGAGGAGACTGAGGGAGAATTGCTTGAACCGGCAGGTGGAGGTTACAGTGAGCTGAGATCACACTGCACTCCAGTCTGGGGGACAGAGCGAGACTCCATCTCTAAATAAATAAATAAGAAAAGCAAACACTGAAAGGCACTTTTCTTTTTTTTTTTCTTTTTTTTTTTTTTTTTTTTTTTTTTTTTTTTTTTTTTTTTTTTTTTGAGACAGAGTCTTGCTCTGTTGCCCAGGCTGGAGTGCAGTGGTGCCATCTCCGCTCACTGCAAGCTACACCTCCCAGGTTCACGCCATCCTCCTGCCTCAGCCTCTTGAGACTACAAGTGCCCGCCACCAGGCCTGGCTAACTTTTGTATTTTTAGTAGAGACGGGGTTTCACCGTGTTAGCCAGGATGGTCTTGATCTCCTGACCTTGTGATCTGCCCGCCTCAGACTCCCAAAGTGCTGGGATTACAGCATAAGCCACCGCACCTGGCCTGAAAGGCACTTTTCTTAAGGACCCTTAGTTGTTTTCTCAGAACCTACTCAGAATCAATGTACTATTCAAGAATGATTCATTGATTTACACTGATAAATGTAATTCTTTACATCTACTAATTTTGAACCACAATGATCAATATATGGTCTTACCATAATCTCTTCTTCCACAACACTTGGTGGCCACATCTTACTGGAAAAAAGGCCAATTCAGTTACACAAGGTAATTAACTTCTTCGGATAAAGACAGTGGCATCTGAAAATGTCCAGGTTGGTAAGGACTGGCTATTTCCACAATTTTGTTACCAGAGGAGCAAATTCCAAACCAAATTCTGCTACACAAACAGAAATATATTTCAAAAAAAATTAACAATTAGACGTACTATAGATCATATGAATCCTCAAGGGTGAGCAGTATCTCTAAAACAGGCAGATTTAGTATTTCTAAAAGAGATATAAAAATATCTCTCAAATTTCACTAATTTCCCCAATGAGTCCAGTTCTAATGTTCTCTATAGTAATTATAAATGCTGAAGGGGTGAGAAGTGGGGGGAATCTTGACACCAATAAGAGAATCCTTGTAGTAGTGGCCTCCAAAGTGACTAGGATTCTAGCTGGCCACTAATTGGGATGTGAATTCCAGACGAGGGAAGCCTTCTAGACTAAGGAATAATTTAAATAAATCAATAATACCACACTGTCAAAGTTTAAGCATTTTTAAGTAAATTTCAGCCAACAAAATAGGAAGATTTAAATTTCCTCCCATAATCTGATAATTCCAAACTCTCTGTATAAATCTACGGCCTTTCAAGCAGGTGAATAAAGGATTGGGAGAGTCTGCTTTTTACATAGTAGCTATGTGACTTGAGGTAAATAATTTAACCTCTCCAAACTTTAGTTTCCTCATCCTTAAAATAGAGATAAAATTACTACCACAAAGGGCTGCTGTGAAAATCAGAAAAGACAAATGAAAAGCCAAGATACAGATTGGCACACAAAGTAAATGTCAGGAAGGTTTTGTTCCTGGAGGCTCCCCTCTGCTGGCCATTGTACTGTGACAGAAACCACCAGTTCAAGGTCCTTTGCCACTCATGGAATTTTCCAGAAGAGGCCCTGGAACCTTGTCTATCGTGACCCAAGGCTCCTGGGATAAGCTTTTCAAAATTCTTACAGACAGGTCATCATGAAGTTGCCCTTTGGAGCTCTCACTGTGATGCTCATGAAATTTCTAAAGAGGACTACTCTGCTTGTAAAAAGCAACCTCCAAGATCTCTTTCCACTGTTATTCCTGAGTGATCTAGTGCGGCCATTTCTTCCGGCTCTAGCCACAGGAAGGTCAGAGCTTTGCTGTCATGTTCTTTTCTGCCCTCAGGTGCCATAAGTCTCAGAAGCCCACAGACTTTGCCTATTGTCACTGTTTCAGGTCTATTCACTACCACTGATTCAAAGTCATCACCAAAGATTAACTGACACCATTCCCCAACTCTTTCCTCCTTTTGACAATGGTGGAAAAGCTACGGCTGTTTGGTCAAGTGGTCATAACCTCTAGTGTTACTGTTCTGAGGATCTAACGGCACTAACCAATCTCTAAATAACTGCAACGCTGTTGGTCACCCATGTTCTTACTTGCAGCTTTCCATTTTAGAGACACAGACCAAGCCTTTCAAGGATGATAAATGCAAAGATGATACCAGCTTTGCACCACAGAACTATACAGATGTCTCAAAATGGACAGTAGACCTCACCTTTCTGTAGGCTAAGAAATAGTATCATGTCTCACCCTAATAATATCTTTTTCCTGTGGCAAAGAAGTCACACTTAAATGTCTTCAAACTCCTCCTAGTCCCTCTGCCAAATGCTCCCTTAATTGTGTTCCTCCCTAAATTCTAACCATGATCTCCTAACACTCTGAAAAAGACATAGCCACTTTTTGTAATGATAAGAACTCCCTGGTCCAACCCAAGAGGCCCTACCAGAACACAAGCCTACAACCATTTCTCAACAATGTGAGGAGTTAGAAGGGAGGGGGGGAAATGTTCATGTTTAATTGATAAAAAGTTTAAGAAAGAGTGTCTTTAATAAACATTTGACTATTGATAAATGGCCTAATTCAATCAAGTCTCTGGAACTTAACTCTAGCACCTGAACTAGAACTGAATCCCTAGTCTCTTTCTAGCTAGTCATTCACCCAAAACAAAGAAACAGTTCCATAATCATCCTGTAATTATTACGTCATTAATATGATGGATTTAGACAACCTAGGAAAAGGCTCTGTATTTTTGGTATGGCCAAAACTGACAGTTTAAAAACTTTTATTAACACTTTAACCTAACAGATTAATCTTAATAATTAATGAAAAGTGCTTTGATTCTTAAGAAAGTTTGAAATTTACATCAACATAAATGTCGGTGAATAAATTTCAAGCAAAAAAATTCCTAGTCAAAAGTCAACTTAAACCATTTACAAAAAAAACGCAAGCTCATGTAATGATACATGGATTTCATATTTGAACAGATTATTTTATTTGATGTAGAAATATGTTTCTGTTTGTGACATATCAAGTTAGAATTTAATTATATTCAGATTCTTTTTATTCTATTGTTTATGAAAAAGAAAAGAGATACAGCTCTTTATTTAAAATGCTAAATACCCTTTTAATTTTATCTTAACCATCTATTATTTTGTGAAAAACTCTGTATACTGAAACAAGCTTCAACTGTCAAGATACAATACTTCATACATATACCACAGTTCTTCCAATGCCTGGTTGAAAATAAATAATAAAACAAAATAAAACATAATGCAATAGGATCCTTACTTGGACTGATGAAAAAAAATGTGCTATGAACTGAAGAGTATGATTATAGCAAATCTACATACCTGTAGATACTTTTTTCAGTAAAAAATAGATTTTTTTTAACTTTTATTTTAGTTTCAGGGATACATGTACGGTTTTGTTACATAGGTAAACTTGTGTCATTGGGGGGCTGTACAGATTATTTTGTCACCCAGGTACTAAGCCTAGTACCCCAAAATTGATTTTTTCAAAGCAGAAAATAATATATTGCCTGATTGTAGATTTTAAATGTTCTCACCACACACACAAGAAAAGATAAATCTGTGAGATGATGGACATGTTAATTAGCTTGATTTAATCACTGCACAATGTATACATGTATCAAAACATTACATCATATATCATAGTATATATAATTTTTATTAGTAAATTATACCTTAATAATGCTGGGTAGGGAGAAAGAATCTTGTAGGATCACCTGCAGTGTTACAAAGGGAACTCAACGTGAGACAGGTAATTCAAACAGTCAGAACTATAAAAATATCAAATAGTAATTTACAAAAATGTAAAAAAACCCACTTACTTATTATGACCCCAATGACACCAAGAATATGTACCATACGTATAATTTGATTAGGAAGCTTCTGAATATATTTTCAGATGGTGCTAACCATTAGATCTCAATGTTCACCTGCTCACAGTAGCTGAAATACTTGCTGTAATACAAGTGGTGACCCTTTAATCTAATGTTCCACTTTTCTGGCCTTTTCCATTTACCACTTGACTCTTTATTTCTAGTTTTTAACTGCCCCTTCAGTCCTCTCCTCCCCAATCTCTCTGACTGTACAAGACATTGTGTGAAATAATGTCAATACTTTTACAAAAGCCTGTATAACATGCCACTCCTAACCAGAATTGATATGGAATCAAACAAACTGAAAAATAAAAATGTTCATGATTACTGTGGATATTTACATAACTGCAAATAAGCAATCTCTTTAATCTTTTCACCCTACACTGAGCAATTGCTCAGGTTGAGAGAATCACCTAACTGTAAGAACATCGAGTGCAGGAAAAAAATCAAACTAATTATCAACAGCACCATGTATTATGCACATTCATACTTTTCATTCATATTTTCATTACTAAATTAATACTTTTCAACCATTTTATAATATATGCGGGGAAAAGTGGCTGCTGACAATTAAGGAGAGAAGCATTCAGAAATTCCTGAAATTGTGCCTAAAAACAAGCAATACATTCACTAGTTCCTCATCAATCAGTGGTTTAGTCAGAATAGATGCCAATGAACTAGTGAAGGGTGTATATTTTTTTCCTTTTCACCAAAATAAGTTGAACAAAATTCCTGTGTGATTGCATATTTTAAAATCTAAGTTTCATGTTTGCCAACATTGCTAAGCTACTATATCAATTGTCTGGCCAAATAAAACCTTTCATAACTTTGGAAGAAACTTCTACACAAGAAACTGTAGATTTAGGCAGGCGAAATTTGTCTGAATATGCATTGTTTTCGTACCAATTCTTAACTATTTAAATTATATGATATTCCATAACAGCCATAGTGGCCATATAATTGAAGACTCTGTATATTTAATGATCTGTTTTTCTACGTGAGACCAGAAAAAGTAAGAAACAGAACAATGTGAATTTCTCTGCTGCCAAATAACTTCAAGTGGTGCTATCACAACTGGTTTTTAATGGTACAAAAATATTTGGTTGACAGTATTAAAAGAATTCCTGTGGGAAATGTCTCATATTCTTTATAGATTAAAAAACTTTTTGAATAGTTGTAAGGAAAATCACCATTTTCTTTGTATCTAAATTCTATCAATAGAAAGAGGGAAATGGCTGGGTGCAGTGGCTCATACCTATAATCCTAGCACTTTGGGAGGCCAAAGCAGGTGGGTCACTTGAGCACAGGAGTTCAAGACCATCCTGGCAACATGGCAAAACCCTGTCTCTACTAAAAATATAGAAAACCATCTAGGCGTGGTGGCACATATCTGTAGTCTCAGCTACTTGGGAGGCTGAGGTGGGAGAATCCCCTGAGCTTGGGAAGTTGAGGCTGCAGTGAGCTCAGACTGTGCCACTGCACTCCAGCCTGAATGACTAGAGTGAGACCCTGAGAAAGAGAAAGAGAGAGAGAGAGAGAGAGAGAGAGAGAGAGAAAGAGAAAGAGAGGAAGGAAGGAAGGAAGGAAGGAAGGAAGGAAGGAAGGAAGGAAAAAGAAGAGAAGAGAAGAGAAGGGAAAAGGAAGGAAGGGGAGACAGAAAAGAAAAGAGAAAAGAAAAGAAAAGGAAGGAAGGAAAGAAGGAAAGAAGGAAGGAAGCACTTGTCTTGTTTTGTTCCAACATATTCCAACAATAAGGAAAGATTTAAGAAATTGAAATCTCATTTTCAAAATCACTCTAAAGTAATGCTGGGGAAATTAAAAGATAAGTAGTATCTTTTATTATTAAAAAACACCCTATATTTTTACCTCTATTGCCACATTTGGGTTTAGATTTTTCACCTTAAGGTGACGGCGCAAGGTCAGAGGTCAAAGATTACCCTGATACATAAATCAAAGCAAACAAATATAAAAACAAAGCAAGGAAGGAAACTTCATGTTACTATCAACACCTATAAGATTGCATTCTACCAAGTTCTAACAGTCTGAGTCCAGCCCTACAATATTGATCATTATACTAGTTCTTTGGTATAGTTTGAGAGCTTATTCAATGATTCCAGTCTAATACACATACACACACACACACACACACAGACACACACACACACACAAAGTTTCATATAATTATCCATTACACTCTTCTTTAAAAGACTTATAAATAATTAAAGATTGTGGTTTTCTAAAGGTTTTATAATGGGGCATGGACTTCCATGACAGATAAGTGGTAGTTAGTGGGAATATCTAAAAAAGACTTGTGATTGGTTTTGCCAAACTGATAACTCAATTGTTTCCCGGTAAATTTGCCTTCTCATCTCAAAATGACATTTCTGCATATGCACAACCAATTATGTTATATTAGCTATCATCAGATGGAACAATTTAGCAAACAACCTCTAGATGTGAGCATGACAGCAAATTGCAATCTCCCTACATCATTTCCAAGCACCTTCCTTCTCATGTATCAAGCGATGATCTGCAAATAAGCTTTAAATTTTGGTCTTGAGAACCAGAATTTTGAATCATTGTGTTCCCAAATGTTGCACCATTATCTATTTTATTTCCTTTTTTAAAAATCAAGTGAAATACCATTGACATTGCACTTGTAATTGAAAAGGAGTTAAATCATCTTTCTGTCAAAAATAATAAAAAGCAATGAAAATATGCTTTACTTTTATCAGCAAATGTGTCTTTCATTTAGTAATAATTAGATTAGTCCTTAAAGAATGCTGAGAGGTTGAGATTTGAGAAACTGTTTCAAAACATAAGTACTTATAAGATTTGCCCTGATACAGAGGTCAGGAAAAAGATGTCACCTGGGCCTTACAGCCATATTGCTTTTTTGCTTTTTTTAATATTATAATTTTAATTATATATTGAGATAAGAATAAGATAATAAATATAAATTTCTTTTGTTAATAAGACAGTATGCTAGTCTATAGAGCGTTAAGCTTTAGTCAACAACAGCATTTATTATGCACGTATTTACAAAGCAATATCTATGTTACATATATTGTCTTTCAATCTCAAAGTAATCTTAGATAAGTCACAAATATACATTCATAGACTTATAAATGTTCTGTATTCTCTACTAAGGTCACTAACAGTTATTCATGAATAAATTAGTGAAGACTTATATACAATCATCCCACAAAAAAAGGTAATAATCATTAGAAAATAAAGTTATAAATCTCCCATAAAAGCTATCATAGGAATCTGGTGAAAATAAACAGCACAGTCATGAAGTATGGTCTTCTGGGGCAAGTTTTTAAACCTTATTAATAATATTCCAGTAAACCCCCCACCACCACCACCATACACTGTGTTCTTTTACTCTTTCAGATTGATCTCAATTCTGAATCTAAAGGCCCAAATGAATTCATGTATTTATCAAATAAGCCAATCATCCAACTCTTCCCAGCCCATGGACTACGAGGCTTAAGGGTTTTAACTTCACAGTCTCACAGGATATTCTTGTGAAAACTGTCAAATAGTACATACCTGTTTTAAAAAGGTTTGTAAGTCTGTGAATTGATAGAAAAATATAAAGCAGAGTTTCTCTTGGGAGGCCAAGGCGGGCGGATCACGAGGTCAGGAGATCGAGACCATCCTGGATAACATGGTGAAACCCCGTCTCTACTAAAAATACAAAAAAATAGCCGGGCGTGGTGGCAGGCGCCTGTAGTCCCAGCTACTTGGGAGGCTGAGGCAGGAGAATGCCGTGAACCCAGGAGGCAGAGTTTGCAGTGAGCCGAGATTGCGCCACTGCACTCCAGCCTGGGTGACACAGCAAGACTCCATCTCAAAAAAAAAAAAAAAAAAAGAAAAAAAGAAAAATATAAAGCAGAGTTTCTCTTTGGGATTGTGAGATATGTGAGGAGGCCTCATTTTTTGCAGTCTATAATACAAAATATAAAACAATACTTCGCATCTGGAGGCTATACAAGGATAATGAAGCTCTTAAAAATATATTTAAAAAATAGTTAAACATAATCTGCTACATATATATTCCACATCTGTAATACATAAATATGTATATAATATACAGTTCCAAAATATAATCCTGTTACATTATTAAACTTGAAAAGAAATTTAAATTTTAAAAATACAGGCAGGGCACAGTGGCTCATGCCTGTAATCCCAGCACTTTGGGAGGCTGAGGTGGGAGGATCGCTTGAGGCCAGGAAATCAAGAACAGCCTGGGCAACATAGTGAGACACTGTCTCTATAAAAAAATTATAAAAATTAGCCAGATGTGGTGGCACACACTTGTAGTCCCAAACACTTGGGACGCTGTGGCAGGAGGATCACATTAGCCAAGACTTTGAGGCTGCAGTGAGCTATGATTGTACACTGTACTTGCAGTCTGGGCCTTATCTCAAAAAATAAAATAATAAAAATAAAATTAAAGTACTAAAATTATATTACTTAAGAATCACTTAATAGGCCAGGCCCAGTGGCTTACAGCCAGTGGGATTCCTTAAATCCCAGCACTTTGGGAGGCCAAGGTAGGAGGACCTCTTGAGCCTAGGAGTTCCAGACCAGCCTGGGCAATATGGCAAAATATCATCTCTACGAAAAATTTAAAAATTAGCCAGGCATGGTCACCCACGCCTGTAGACCCAGCTACTCAAGGGGCTGAGGTGAGAGGATCACTTAAGCCTGGAGGCCGAGGCTGCAGTGAGCTGTAATTGTGCCACTGCACTCCAGCCTGGGCAAGAGAGTGAGACTGTCAAAAAAAAAAAAAAAAAAAAAACACAGCAAAATGACAAAGTCTATACTTCATCATTAAATCAGAAATCAGTAGACATATAATATAGCCAATTATAAAATTGGAATAAAAATATATACACCTAAGCGCCAAAGACCATCATTAGCTTAAAAGGAGTTTGTTGATCCAGGGGAGTTGGATTGGTCAAGCACCTAATTACTTCCGGCTTTCTAAATCTATGTGGAATGTGTGGAGTATCTAAAATTAGTAATAAAGAGAAAAATGACACCACAACTATTAAGAAAACAATGTATAATACAATTAAAGTGTAACAATTACAAGGAAAGTAATGCTACTTTCAAACCAAGGCACTAACCTTACTTCTTTAGTGAGCTATCTACTTAAAATCTCACTGTTAAATTTCTTTAGCCAAAAGATGATTCTGAAAAGTGAAACTATATGCCAGGGGTCTTATAAATGCTATTACTCCATTTAAGTACATTTAAGAGTAAAATATCAGTTGCCTTTCTAATAAGGTAACAGCCAAAATGAACAGTCATATTAATTGCATCAAGCATCCCTAAAGAGTAACACTGCTCATTTGAGGGGAAAAAAAAAAAAAAAAGTATGTGTGTTTGTTTGTGTGTGTGGTAGATAGGTAGATGATGTACTATGAAACCAAACTAGCTCTTCCTCTGGAATATTTTTTCCTTGCTTTAAAAAAATTCCTCCTCAGTCTACATATTCAAGGTTTCTTTGATAGTAGAAAGTAACAGTGTTTCAAAGTGAAGTCAATTATTGTTATTATTTTTTACCCTCCTGAGAACAATAACCATGTATGCTAACAGAATACATATCTTTATATACAACCAGGCTTCAATGTCACACACTTGCAAACTAAATAAATAAACATAATGTAAATAAAACCCTGGATCAATACTTTCTAAAAAGAAAGAATAATATATTATATAGCCATACATTGTTACACACAAAAAAGCAAGACTAGATTTTTCACCTAAACTAGAAGATGAAAGAAGTAATTCTTTACTTATATAAGTCAGTATATACTTAGGGTATGTTATCTTAAAATAAGTATTTTTTGTTGAATTACCACAATGTTTCAAGTACAATCGCGTCTGCTACATAGTTAGAGAACAACTATACTCTAAATTCTAAATAATAACAATAATAATTTACAGGTGAGTTTCTCAGGGAAACTTATGCAGCCTTGTATACCTCAGTTGCTCATCCCAAAGGAAATGTCCTATGATGTTACTGAAACTGTCAGCTAATATTTCCAATGCTCGTATGATCTATGTTAGTATTTAGGGAGCTCCTGAACAAAGTGAATGAAAACCTTCTTAACACATTTAAAACAACAGATGTGGAAGACTCAGAAAGATCAGGAGAACCTTCTGCTGTAAGTTCCACACGACTTCAGCCCACATAGTAAATTGTAAATGATTTCAAACCCTCTGCTCTCTCCTGAAACATCCACTCCCCAAACTCCTGTCATCCTTCCTCATAGCTGATGTCCTCATAAGGTACTTTCAAAAAAAACTGAAATAAAAGACAAAAGAACTCCCTCCCACTTCCTTAACTCCACACTGACACTCTGCCATTCCTACTGTCACAACACACAGAGATCCTTGTATCCTGTGATGGACCTTCAGCTCTCTTAATTTTGTTTCTGCTGGGATAATAATATATTCTGAAAAAGATGACAGATGACAGAGAAATTGAAAAAGTCCTCTGTCCAGAAACACTATCCAGTATATATTTATTCACAGTATTCTGTATATAAATAACCCTCAAGTTCACATCTATAAATCTAACCCCAACTTTTTTATAACCTAAAAAAAAAAGTGAGATCTTTAACTATTCCAAACAGTCAAACTTTTCAAACTTCTTTGAGACACAGAAGAAACTACTAGAATAAATACAAAAGGAAAGGATTCCCCTTATAAATCAGTCACCAATCAGGGCTGAAGATTTTCCCTTTCCAGTATTTCTCCTGGTCTCTCCCCCAAGAGTCTTGGCTCATGTTCCAACTAGCTCATGACTGAACTTCGGTGCTCTTTCTGCCATAACATTTTTGGCATTCTAAAACCACCATACAGCAAATCTGTCTTTCACATGTCCTTGGTATGATGTCGCTATGAAAAGATTACTGAGGCTTCTAGCAATTTGAGTTTAATTCAAGGCCTTTTCATAACTATACTTCCCTTAAATACCCCAGCCACCACCTGCAGGCCTGCTGCATTCCATAGGTGCTTGCTGTCCCTCTCCCTCTGCTCTCCTCTCACTCTCGCCATGTAACACGCCCCTTGGTAGCTTCTAAGACACCTGGAATTCACCCTCCATTTAAAATCCCACTACTAAACCTCTTGAACTAGGCATCAGTCTCTCCATCCTGAACTCCATGAGGAAGTGGGGGGCGCGGGGGAGGGAGAACTCAAGCTGGTCAAAACAAAGTCTATCAATATTACTTTGACCCAATTTGAATATTCTCTGACACTACCTCACTTGCTTTAGAATTTAGAAAAGTTAAAATTGTACAGAATTACCTTTGCTTTTTGCGAAATTTTATTTTACAGTGTATATGTGCTTATGAAGCATTGCTGTTTAATTAACTGGTCTGCATCCAAATGGAGAGGGTTGTATACAAGGCTTTCACAGTGCCTAGGAGTGCTCCTGCTGACCCACAATAGACATTCCACAATACTGATGTGGAAAAGGAGCATGACTTATATCAGCATTAGACAAAATGTGTCATTTTCTTGGAAGTTGCAAACAATCGACATGACCCATAATATAAAAGTAAATTTCCATAAATAAATTTCTGGCACTCATTGTTACCTTAGTCTAGAACTTTCACAACTTTCTAGATCAGTGATTTTTTTCCACCTGGAGCTTTTAACATCCCTGTGCTCAGTGCCGCAATTCACAACCCTCAAGGTTTAGCAAACTCTGTTACAAATAGTTTAAAGAAAGCAATTCATGATTATTCAAGTGATAATTAGAAAGCAAAAGGAGTGCTAGCCAGTCCTCCAGAGCTGAAAAATTCAGCACCTTTAGAGACCTCTGTCTCCACCCCTGAAACGCTGGCTGTTTACACTAAGAAGACTGGCGCCATGGCCCCCTCTCCCTCACATCTGTATCACCCCCTTCCATGCAATATCCATCTGGATGGCTCCAGAGGCAACCTGGAAATCCAAATTGCAACTGTAAACAGTGGTGGGTGGGCTGAGTCTCCTCTGGGGGTGGCCTGGCCCCGGATAATGGCCCTTCTTCTAACCTGCCTTCAGTGGCCGCTGTCCAGAGCCCCACAGCCTCAAACTTAAGGACACAGCCAGCCTCGGGGTGTTCCTGGACATCACCCCCACCACTTCAACGTCCTACTATCAGCATCCTGGGAATGAAAAATAGGAAGGTTGCAACTTGCAGGTTTTGTCGTTGGAAAATGTGTTTCCATGCTCATACAGAGGTGGAACTAAAAGATGACAGGGCCTTGGGTAGCTGCAGTCCTGGTCAGTTGTTTTCACAACTGGCCGAGTCAATCACACTCTCTTAAAAGCTTATCTGACAGGTGAGAAATTCCTTGTCTCCAGGTCATTCCAGGGGCACTCTGGTGCAAGAAGGAGGATTCCTGCACCAGGAATGCGCTGGTCCAGGGTCCGTAGGGGAGAGAGGGGAAGAAAACTGCAAAGTCTCAAGGACAAGGAGGGGCGCGGCGAGGAAAGGGCAAGATACCTGGAAATGTCATGAGAAGGATGGAAATGGGTGAGGAGGAGGCGGACTGAAGAGAAATCGGTGAATAAAGGAAGATGGGGGGAGAGGTGAATGAGCAACAGCGAGCGCAGCGCCTCGGGTTGCAGGCGTCCAGCCGCGGCGGGGCCAGACGCTTCCAGAGAGCCGGCGAGGCTGGCGGCCGGCCGAGCCCCGGGAGCAGGAAAGTTGGCGCGGAGAGGGCTAGCCGGGCAGCGCCCCCTGCGCCGCGGGAAGGCGCCGGGCTGGCAGCGGTGCGGCGACTTACCTTCTGGTCGACGATGGAGCAAGCCATCTCGCGGACGTGCGCCAGGCTGTAGTCCCCGGACGAGTCCTGCAGCAGCAGCACTGGCTCACGGCTCAGGCCGATCTGTAGATGGAACGAGATGCCCCCGACCGGGGCCGCGACAGGAGCCAAGAACGGCGCGGGCCCGGGCCCGGACCCTGGGACCAGTGCGGCGGCCGCTGCGGCAGCTGCCGCCGCCACGGGCAGCAGCGGGCTGGGCGGCCGTAGGACCGGAGGGGTGCTCATCGCTCGGCGGGGCGCAGGGCCGGGCAGCGGAGGGCGGGGGCTGGCGGCGCGGCAGCAGAAAAGTTTTGCAGCCGCTGAGCCAGGAGCTTCTTTCTCCGAGAGCTGAGACGGAAAATAAAAACTTTCCGGAAAAGTCCCCGGGCGGGGGGAGGGCAAGGGGATGAGGATAGGGAGGGGAGGGGACTGAGGGGAGGAGATGGGGAGGAAGGAAAATGGCCGAGGCGGGAGGACTCTGCGGCCCGGAGCGCGGCTGCCGGCACTGGGGAGGCGCCGCCGCCGCCAAGAAGCTGCCGCCTGGCGCGCTCGGAAGGACGGGGCGACGGGTCGGCGCGGCCCGAGCGCCGGGCGGGGGCGGGAAGGGGGCGTGAGGGGCGGGGAAGGGGAGCTGGGGGCGGGCACTGGGGAGCCACCACCCGGCGGGCGCGGGAGTCGCAGGAGCAGCGGCCGCAGTGGCCGCAGGGTGCCCGGTCGCCGCCCCCTCCGCCCGCAGTTCCCGGGGCCTGAGCCTCCGCGAGCCGGGATAGGACCGAGTGGCGGGGCTCGGAGCCGCCTCGGCAGGCGCGGCCCTTCCCTCCCTGCAGGGATTCCCGTCCTCGCGGGTCCCGCTGCCCCGACTGCAGGCGGAGTGGATGGGGTGCACCGCCTCAGACCCGCTTCCTGGGGTCGCGAACTTCCCGGGCCCCACGTTCCCGGCCACCTCTTCCAAATGCTGGAGGACTACGCACTTCTACAAGTGAGGTGACTTTTGAAGATTTCAAGAATGCTGATCACAGCGGTTCCCCTTGGGTTCTTACCTTGGGAGGGTCAAGGGAGGATGGGTCATCCGGAACCCACTTAAATCCAGGCCCCTCTGGGAGCCCTGGGGTTTATTGCCAAAGAGGGTAGGAAGCCAATCCACAGAAAGGGATTTAAACTTGTCTCTACTCTTTTTGTCGCTCTGAGGCGCCCTTACAGCCAACCCTACCTACTCCACCCCAGCTCCTAAGGCACCGGATATACACAGTGATCTAAGGAGAGGGTCGCTTTGGAAAGAAAAGGCATTGACCGCCCAAGGGCAGGAGGAAGGTCTGATGCGGTCTCCTTTCCTTTACCTTATTCTTTGCGCCTGAAGTTTCTACTTTGGAGCTTCAGAAACTATTTTCCTTCTCCTCTGTCAATCTAAAATCTGTTACATAGGAGCAGTGCTCCCAAGTCCACCTCAGCACCGCCACCGTCATCACAAGCACAGCCATCAGGATTGGGCACAACCTGCCCAAATTTGGATCGCCGTTTATTTTTATTGTTGTCTTGGCAGGGGGGGGATTGCTTTACATTCGTTGGAGATGAATTATAATTCTCCCCTCCAACCAGGGTGGGCTTCATGGGTGTGCGACTGTGCAGTTGTATAGGCCACAGCTCATAAGACCCGTGTTTGGTTTAATATTCTGGGACAATAGTCTACTGTCGCTGTTTTGTTCTTCTTCACAATTTTTAATCAAGGAGTCTCACATTTGTGTTTTGCAATGGGCCACGCAGATTACGTAGTCAGCCCTGCCTCTCTCTTCGCCACTTCCCTGGACTTTCCCCTTCCCCTGCGTAAGTACACACAAACATACCTAAACAAACATTTTGTATTTTGTATAGCTTATTTTGTTCTGTTTTATTTATTTATTTATTTATTTATTGTCTTAACTTCCGGTTGTGGCCCAAGATATTGCAAGGTAGCTTCCTTTAGAACCGTGTTCCCAGGGTCAGTAATGGAGCCTCAACACTGCAAGGCTGCACAACTACATTGAAGAGACTTGAATTTATTCTCTGAATGTGATGCTTTGATAAGGTCTACCTGTGTTTACATTTTCCCTGCATAGTTACTTATGAGGTGGTCCTCTTCATCCATGATACAGGTAGGTAATTTTCCTAATGTTCTAGACTCAGCTAATCTAGGAAAATGGTGGAATTTTTCTTGATGAAATGCCTTTCTGAATTCTGAAGGAGGTTTTTTCTTTTAAATGTCCAAAACTATACTTCATTTTCTTTCAAATCAGAATAAAGTTAATATTCCACAGTTTTCTATTATCAAAAAAAAGCTTGCTGGTCAGTTTACAAGAGACTTACAAAAAGCTAGTTTCACTTGAGATTCAAGAGCGCTGAAGACATTCATGTTTTACAGATACTACAACTGCATGTTGAGGACTTCTCTGTTCCAGGCACTGTACTGGCACCAGTTGCACAGCTGTGAAGACAGGTAGTCCTTGCCCTAAAAAGATCACAGTGAAAAGGGGGGGGGGGGATGGAGTAAAACTACAAATGATATTATTTCTAATATTCATAATTGCAATGAATTTTTTAAACCCAATGGTGAAGACAGTGACTTATAGGAGGAGGGGTGAAGAAATGGGCACTGCTCTGGACTGAGAATGAGAGAAGACTTCACTGAGAAGTTTACATTTGAGCCAAAATCTGGATGATAGAAAGGGTAGACTTCAGAAGAACTGGGGGAATAACGTTGTAGGCATGGGTAACAGAGAGTGCAAAGACTCTAACACAGAAATATATTTAACATTTTCAAGGCATAGGAAAAGAGGGGCAAGTGCGTGAGATGAGGTTAGAGAGCTAATAGAAACCAGGTTACCAGGAGTCTTGAAAGCCATGGTAAAGTGTTTTTAATTTTCAGTGCACTGCCAACCCATTGGAAGGTTTTAAAGCAGGGAATAATAAGATTAATTAGCATGTTTTAAAAGATTACTCTCTGGATTTTGTGTGGATTATATGAGAAAAGAGTAAAAGTGGAGACACTCTGTAGGAGACTATTGCTGTTTTTCAGTCTAGAAACACAGATTAGACTCCTATGGTTGTAGAAGAGACGCTAAGAAATGGAAAACTGCAGGCTCTATGTTGGCGGAAGTTCTTGCTGAATGAATCAGAGATTTACAAGGAGTAAGAGAACAAGGGTGTCACAAAAGACTCCCAAGTTTCTGAGCAATTGGACTGATGATGGTGCCAATAATTGACACAGAAGATAGAGAGTGAGCAGGTTCAGGGAGAAATAAGATTCCTACTTTGACCATGTTGAGTTTGATATGCTGCTAGATATTCAACTTAGAAATAACATCTAGAGCTGGATATATGGGTCCAGCATCCAGAAAAGAGAAGAGGGTCAGAAAATACATTTAGAATCTTCTCAGTGTGCAGAAGGTATTTCAATGTGAGATTAGATGAGAGCTCTAGAGAGAAAAAGCTTAAAGCATTTATCAGTTATGAGACTTAGAGGAATTTTTTTAAAAAGTATCAACTCCTTGTTAGACTATGATTTATCAATAGTATGAAAGATTTATGTAGGGTATTGGAAATAATTGAGAAGGAAACAGGAGAAGGAATTCTGAAGATGCCCTAGAGAATAGACATTACTTTTAAGAAAGTGAAATATTACTGACTGCAAAAGAATGAATAAAGAAAAACAAGAAGAAAAAAATCATATATCTACCGGACCTCCCCATCGCAAGCAGAAAATTCCCATGGAGTTGGTTATTGCAATTTCTATTGTAGGCAACTGAAATCTAATAGTTTTCCAACTGCTACTCACTTTTGCTGAATGATAAGGGAATGAATAAACAGATATCTATAACAAACCTGGTGTATATCTCTGGCAACTTTGAAATTGTACATAGAAAACTTGAAGGATTTGGGAAAATCTGGTTTTAATCTCTTCTGGATGTTTTAATCTTGGAAAAGAAAAGAGGATATAGAAAGTGAATAGTAGCTTATATGAATTATATTCATGAAATGGGCTTTCATTATTTTAATCCTGGCTAACAAGACAAGAATAATGGACTTCTAGCAGTGACTGGGAGCACCACTTTGGAAAGAAAGTTTCACGCCCTAATGAAGACTCCACATAAAAGTGATGTGGACCTGCAAGGGTATGCAGAGGTATGTGGAAGTACTTCCAACAATTTCCAACGATGAATGTTAATCTTGTCAGGTTGTCTTCAAAAGATTGTCGTATGTTCAAGTCATTTTGGAAATATACAATAATTCACAAAAATTAGAAAGAGGGCTGAGAATAACCTGATTTGAGTGGCACTCAGCCTCACTCACTTTATGCTTTGTCCAAATTAAATGGACAGCAGAGAAAGGAAAGTAAGAAAAAAAAATGCAAATCTGTGGCTGAAAGGATCATATCCCCTAGTCCAAACATTTGCCAGCTTAAGAAATTGAGGGTTACAGAAATTATATACCAATGTGGAAATCAGAGATTTGAAGGAGAAAGTATGGTTCCAGTATATCCTTCCTTTATGTATTATTGAGCACTGGATGTTACGTGCATAAAGATAAAGATGGATAGATGGATGACTATATGATTTAAAAATTTATTGTTGTTTACTTGCTTTAGAATGTTCATCTATAATTGTTCATCAGACCAGGTTAAATAAGGATAATGGCACAAAAGAAAAATAAGACCCAAATGGAGACATCAACCACAGACACCTGCCAAAAATCTTCTGCTAAAACCTGATTTTGTGACAAAATGCTGCCTTATCTTGCTGATGATTTCATGGACAATAAAAGGAAAGAAGGTAAACTTGTTAACTTAATTTTTCACCGAGAAGAAAAACTAATTTGTTCTTTAAGAAACCAAATTTCAGCCGGGCACAGTGGCTCACGCCTATAATCCTAGCACTTTGGGAGGCCGAGGCAGGTGGATCACAAGGTCAGGAGTTCGAGACCAGCCTGGCCAACATGGTGAAACCCTGACTCTAATAAAAATACAAAAAATTAGCCAGGCGTGGTGTGAGGCACCAGTAATCCCAGCTACTTGGGAGGCCGAGGCAGGAGAATCACTTGAACCCAGGAGGCGGAGTTTGCAATGAGCCAAGACCACTCCACTGCACTTCAGCTTGGGCAACAGAGCAAGACTCCATCACAAACAAAAAAAAAGAAAGAAACCAAATTTCTAGGTATGATTCTAGAGTCAGAGACCCTGAAAGGAAAGGAGGCCCTTGAAGAAAAGCTTTCAACTATAAAATCACAAATGATCCAGGTGAGGAATAAATGCAGAAACCAGTGTGACTACACCTCAAGTTTTGGATGAGTACAAACGGGCCAAGAAAATGAACAAAAATAGAGATAGGTATATGAACAAGAGTAAATAGAAATTATTATAAGCTAAAAACAATCAATTAGCTTTAATAGTTCTGTTATATATGAACGGTGCTCTTGGGGAATTTTATATTATGTTATAGAACAAGGGCTTATGAACTACTTCTTATGAAGGACTTAGGGTTTTCTCTAGGCCCTAATGAGTACAGTTAGACATCCTGCCTCACTTTCAACCAAGCAGCTCTCCTTTCATTTGTTAATATATCAGGGTCCCACAAATTTGTTTGAAAATAAAAGTTCCTATTGCTAACAAATCTGAAATTCTTTAGTGTGGGAGGATGTGAATGAGCTCTGGGGAAAAGGCTGATCTAATTTTGATGCTAAATTTGCCGCTTATTAGTGTTGTGGCTCCGAGGAGAGATGGCTGGTTTCTCACCTGACCTTCTCCACTAACTGTGGCTGGAGCCACAGTCACCTCATTGGTAAAGTAAAAAATTACACTACTCAAGAGTTGTGAACATTAAATGATTTAGTGTATATAAAAGCACATAACACAGTGCCTGCCACACATTAATCACCCCAAAATGCTAGATATTATCAACTATATTGGTCCAAACATCATTTCTGCCAGCCACATTACTTACTATAATGTTAAAACAACAGAGAAAACAAGCCTAACTCCATTTTGCTTGGTTTCTCTAGCAAGATAAAAGGATGTAAAAAAATGGTTAAAAGAAAATTGAAGCTCAAAATAAGTGAAAAGATGGTCACACATTATCTAAATAGGGGATGAGCATTCAAATAATCACAAGACTGTACTGATGGATGTATTGCAAATATCTTAAAGTATTCTTGGAGAGAAACAAATGTCTTGATTTTCAAAAAGATTTCAAAATGTAGACCAGTGAGTTTAGCATCAATAATCAGCAACATTCTAAATCAGATTATTTAAACAAATGGTTCGTGAACAATTATGAATTAAAAGTAGTTCCTAAAAGCAGTCATGAGTTAACTAAAATAAATGTTGTTATATTACTTGCTCTTCTAACTTCGAATTGGAGGAGAACATTACAGATATTTGTTTTTTCTGAATTTCAACCAAAATTGAACTATTTTGGTTGTCTTCACTATTGGAGGACATTTTTATCTGCTTATGTTCATCAACAGACTGAAAGAATAAATCCAGCTACCAGTGTTTAAGTTTTTACAAGAAGGGAGGATGAAGGAAAAGTTCGTATCCCTGGAACCAATGGGCCTTGAAAATAGGATTAAAAGAGTTACATCTTTATTCAAAAAAGTTTTAAAAAGAACTGCTGCTAATGGTTTCTTCAAGCTATATTTCTCTAACTTTTAAAGGCATGAGTAAACTTCAAAATTTTTTGTCCAAAATGTTGATGATTTTAACCATATGCTTTTTATGCACATCCAAAATACCTACCTACATTTACATTTTTATGTTATATTATGTTTTTTGGTAAGACTTGATTTCCTAAATATCATTCCATCCTAGACAGTAAAATCTCTGCTATTCTCATAAGAACTAAAATCTGCTGGCTCCAAGGTATCATAAAATTTGCTCAGGTTCCCTGTAGAAAACAGAATGAAATCACCACTCTAACATTTTTTCCTTCAACTTCAATATACTCAGAAGGCTATATTGCTTAGATTTGCCAACTCTAATTGTGCACATTGGCTTTTACTAAGTCAATCCAACATTCAAATTCAGAAACCATTAACAGCAGCACATTTATTTTTTATAAAGATGCAATTTTTCTAATCCTATTTTCAAGGCCCATTGGTTCCAGAAATACAAACTTTCCTCCATTCTCACTGGGTGAGTGTCATAGCCAAACATCTTCTAGTATGAATATCAATATATCCCATTTGTTGATAATTCTATAAGCTAGTTTATTCTCTTTAATATATGTCATTTTATGGGACTACATTTTTCATTCAGTATGTTTTACTAAAATCAATGACTAAATTTTGTAAAGTTAATAAAACAGAATAAAGGAGGTACAATTAATTCAAAGTTACTTTTGGGTTTCTTCCTGGAAAAAATATTTTTGAGCTGAAATTTCTTGTGTGTGGTTTCTGTTGCTTGATTTGGAAAATACAAATTTTTAAGGGAAAGAATCTGGAAGATTTATTTCTTGGTGACATAACCAGGGGAAAATAGTTTTTAATAGCTTAAGAAAAAATAATTTGCTTTTCTTGGCTTAGAAAAATTTTAAATGCCATTATTTCTAAAATTCACTTATTACTATAATATACATATTCCACTAGGATAAAGGTCTACATAATTAAAATAAGATCATTTACATGGAATTGAAATTATATTTTATTTAATTGTCATCTGCATTCTTTCTACTAATTCTTATCCTCAAACATACAATCCTAAAAATTATTTATGTTGTAAGCACACTGACCTTCTTTGTCTTACATTACTTTTTAAAAATTTAATTATTTACTTATTTGATCTCGTATGTATTTGAACTAAAAAGCTCTGCTCCATACAGCTATAAATAGAATATTTACTTCATGAGTTAAATATTTTATATATGTATATATTGACTATATAAAGTCTTTCCATATTAATATAATATTATGTACTTTTATAAATACATTTTGTTTTGTTTAATCAGTCAGTTATCTAGAGTATCCAGGAAAACTGAAGTCCTCAAAAACTGAAAAAAGCATAACATTTTAGATTTGTTTCACAATGTATTCAAGAAAAGGCCTATGTACTTTTCTTACTCTTTTAGATGAAGAAGAACATTCTAAGGTCCATAACCTTTGCACTTTGCACATTCCGATTGAATGTCAAAGTCGACAAGTGTCAATAATGGAATTTGAATGCTTGTTGGTTTGTCTGTGCACCAGCAGTTCTATTAATGCTCAGAACATCTTGGTCTTCCTTTATTTTTTTCTTTCAATACATGTTCATCTAGATTTGACCTTCCAAATTGGACTTTTAAAAAATCACTCATTTGGCCAGGCGCAATGGCTCACACCTGTAATCCCAGCACTTTGGGAGGCCAGTTTGAGACCAGCCTGGCCAACATGGTGAAAACCTGTCACTGCTAAAAATACCAAATTTCCCAGCACTTTGGGAGGCTGAGGCAGGTGGATCATGAGGTCAGGAGATCGAGACCATCCTGGCTAACACGGTGAAACCCCGTCTCTACTAAAAATACAAAAAAATTAGCCAGGCGTGGTGGCAGGCACCTGTAGTCCCAGCTACTCAGGAGGCTGAGGCAGGAGAATGGCATAAACCCGGGAGGCGGAGCTTGCAGTGAGCCGAGATTGCGCCACTGCACTCCAGCCTGGGTGACAGAGCAAGACTCTGTCTCAAAATAAATAAATAAATAAAATAAAAATAAAAAATAAAATACAAAATTTAGCCAAGCATGGTGGTGAGCACCTGTAATCCCAGCTACTTGGGAGGCTGAGGCAGAAGAATCTCTTGAACTAGGGAAGCGGAGGTTGCAGTGGGCCGAGATCCCACCACTGCACTCCAGCCTGGGCGACAAAAGCGAAACTCTGTCTAAAAAAATAAAAAATAAAAACCACTTATTTGAGTAAATTCTACCTGCCCTCAAGAAACAAAACAATTTAAATTGTCAATGAGGAAGATGCATTTAACTTTTTTACCAAACATGTTTTCTTTGCTTTAAAATAGAATTCTAATTACTATATAATTAAATAACAAAAGATTTTATGTGGTTTTCATTTATGATTTATCATCTGTGTTCTTCTCAAAAACAAGCCATTTTTATGCATAGAAAATTTTTATCAAAACAAAGAACTACCGCAAATATCTGTAACGAGCATGATTACTGATAAAACATTTAGTTCTATGCTTCCTCACAGCCAAAGCAAGAGAGGGAAACAATGTGGCTTTTAATTCTCAATGTTTGATTTTTAGCAAAAATGTTAGATGAAATTATCACAGATATTCATACGGTATAAGATATAGACAAACATTTGATTTAGAGTCTGGGCTTCCTGAGGACAAGACTCTTGTTTCCCTTACCTTTATATCCCTTAGCACCAGAATATAGCTAATGTTCATTAATGTACTTTTTAAATAAAACTGTTCAACTACAGTTTAAAGATTCAAAACCTGCAAACTTTTTTTTTTAAGATGGCAGGTTTATTTTATATCCACCCTATATAAAAGCTCAGGCCACACAAATCAACTGTAAATCAGACAGACATATCCTTGTGAGACTAAGTTAATGAAGTTCGGATAGGTTGCATTCTTGTGATTAGTGTGACTCAGGATGACTTGCTTGAAATAGCTCCCCTGTCGTTATCTGGGTATAGGACTTTCTTAGGGCTATTACTCTAGCACCTATCCTATAATATTGATTTTACTTGTATCCTATACCTGGTAGAACCATTTTGTAAATATCTCTGCATAACCCTCTTCAGGTGTCCCCAGAACAAAGCATTATATCTGGCATGGAATAGGTACTGATATTTGACAATAGTTCAATGATTGTTTACTCCATGAGTCAATGACCAGAACTTAAAATGCCTCCACAAAATGGATAGCATTACTTAATGGCCTAGCTTCCAAAAAATCAGTCGCCTCGGCTGGTGTTTTTATTTGAGGAATGACATGTATTGTTCTCTTTCTGATTGTAAAACTAATACATCTTAATTTAGAAAATATGGAAAACTCAAGTCTAAATTAAAAAGTAAAAATTATCTGTAATCTCCCAATTCAGTATTAATACTAACCTCCTCTATTTTTTCTATGTACAGGTATGTGTGGACTCATAAATATTGTTTTGTAATCTGATTTTTAAACAATATACCAAAGCATTTTTCCAAAGTCATTAAATATTCTTCCAAAACATCATTTGGGAAGGCTGCAGAGTATTTTACAGTACGGTTTGTGACTCCCTGTGGTTGAATATTTACTTTTTTCTTGTTTTTTGCTAGCACACTTTGAAAATTGCAAATAATGGCACTGCTAGTTAGTTAGAAAATATAATCATAAACTGAAACTAAGATTTAGAAATTCAGTTGCAGAAAAAAATATAAATTAAGACTAACGAATTGTGGAAAGGATTGGCTGTGCTAACAAGGATTATGTCTCAAGACTAAAAATACAGTCATTTACAGATGCAAGAAATTGCAAAGAATTCATAATTATGAAACATGTTAAGATGATATAAAATCTAGAAAATTATTTTTTAATTATCAAGACATTGTAGATTTTTAAAAATTGAATATTCTGGCCGGGCGCAGTGGCTCATACCTGTAATTCCAGCACTTTGGGAGGTTAATGTGGGTGTATCACGTGAGTTCAGGAGTTCGAGACCAGCCTGACCAATATGGTGAAACCCCATCTCTACTAAAAATACAAAAATTAGCCAGGTGTGGCCGGGCACGGTGGCTCACGCTTATAATCCCAGCACTTTGGGAGGCTGAGGCGGGCAGATCACGAGGTTTGGAGATCGAGACCACAGTGAAACCATCTCTACTAAAAATACAAAAAATTAGCCGGGCGTGGTGGCGGGCGCCTGTAGTCCCAGCTACTCGGAGAGGCTGAGGCAGGAGAATGGCTTGAACCTGGGAGGCGGAGCTTGCAGTGAGCTGAGATTGCGCCACTGCACTCCAGCCTGGGCGACAGAGCGAGACTCCGTCTCAAAAAAAAAAAAAAAAAAAAAAATTAGCCAGGCGTGGTGGTGCACTCCTGTACTCCCAACTACTTGGGAGGCTGAGACAGGAGAATTGCTTGAACCCTGGAGGCAGATGTTGCAGTGAGCCGAGATCGCACCACTGCAATTTAGCCTGGGCAAGAGAGCAAGACTCTGTCCAAAAAAAAAAAAATTGAATATTCAAATCAAATTTGACACCTCAAGAGAACATCAGTTCAGTTCTGGTGTCAGAAATCAAAACAGTGATGTATGCTATATCTAGAAAGTGATAGAATATATATGTATATATTTTTACTGTATTTTATTATGACAGAAATTAATTAACTTGATGGAATATCACTGTCAAGTGAAATTGTAAAGTGGTATCAGCTTTACTGCATTTAATTTTCCTCCCAACCATACTTTTTTCTAGTCCTCCCAACCATAACTTTTTCTAGTCCTTTGTTAATTGGCTGGAAATGTAAGTGCCAATCAAATTAATGCTAAAGTATAGTACTTTAAAAACCATCAGCACATGGTTCAAAAGCAGATGGAATAAAAGGATGTTTAAAACTGATTTGTGAAGCCTAGTAAAATTGTGTTAAATGAAAACTTTCCATTTTAACAATCAAATCTATTTTTTAAACTTACAAAGTCATAGACTATTGAGTAATGATACAATTGATAAAATAATTTAGTTGCCTAAAGTAACATAGTTTAAAAAATAATTAAGCAACACAATTCTATTTGGCCTATAGCATTTGCTTGGTTCATCTTCAAATTATGTCTGTCTGATATCTAACAAACCATGTACTTAAGTAGTTAAATTGCTATCTGTGGAACACTTTAGCAGCCCACAGCTTTGAAACAATCTGGGGAAGACTAGCTTCTTTCAAACGAATTCTAACACACACACTCATACACCTGTACTGTATTAGTCAAAGTAAACCTATAGGCATTATAAAATAGCCTTCTTAGCCTAATCTCAAAAATATGGAATTTAGCTGGGCAAGTTGGCTCATACCTGTAATCCCAGCACTTTAGGAAGTCAAGGTGAAAAGATTGCTTG
Source organism: Nomascus leucogenys (assembly GCF_006542625.1). Lineage (NCBI taxonomy): Eukaryota > Metazoa > Chordata > Mammalia > Primates > Hylobatidae > Nomascus > Nomascus leucogenys. Next base: position 33,556,819 of record NC_044402.1, on the reverse strand, counting down.
AGGCTAGGAGTTCCAGACCAACCTGGGCAACATAGCAATATCCTTTCTCTACAAAAAAATAAAAAATTAATTGGGTGTGGTGACATGCACCTGTTGTCTTGAACTCCTATGCTCAAGTAATCCTCCCACCTCAAACTCCCAAATAATCTTAGCTGCTATGGAAGTTCAATGTTACATTTAGCTGTGATTGTGCCACTGCACTCTAGCATGGGCAACAGAGTGAGACCCTGACTCTAAAAAAAAAAAAAAAAAAAAAAAAAAAAAAAAAAAAAAAAAAAAAAAAAAAAAAAAAAAAAAAAAATCAATCAAACAAAAATACAGTTTATTTTTTTTAATGTCACAATGGTGAATATGGATGTTATGAACTGAATTGTATCGCTACCAAAATTGATATGTTGAAACTCTAACCCCAGTACCTCAGAATATGATTACATTTGGAGATAGGGCCTTTGAAGGGGTAATGAAGTTAAAATGAAGCCATTAGGTGTGGGCTCTAATCCAGTCTGACTGGTGTCCTTATAAGAGGATTTTAGGACATACAGAAAGATGTGTGTGGTCTGTATGAGGAGGTCTCAGATAGAAATGAACTTATTGGGAACTGGAGTAAAGGTCACTTTCCTTAGGCCTTAGCGAAGAGCTTGGTTGTATTCTGCCCCTGCCCTAGGGATCTGTGGAACTATGAACTTGAGAGTGATGATTTAGTGTATCTGGTGGAAGAAATTTCTAAGCAACAAAGCATTCAAGATGTATCCTGGCTGCTTCTAACAACTTATACTAATTTGCATAAACAAATAAATTACCTAAAACTCAAACATATTTAAAAGGGAAGCAGAAAGTAAAAGCTTGGAAAATTTGCAGCCTGGTGATGTGGGAAAAAAAAAAAAGCCCATTTTCAAGGGAGAAATTCAAGCAGGCTGCAGAAATTTGCATAAGTAGAAAGGAGTCAAGTGCTGATAGCGAAGACAATGGGGAAAAGGCCCCGGAGGCATTTTAGAGAACTTCAAGGCCTCCCCCTACTCCATCACAGGCCCAGAGGCCTAAGAGGGAAATAGGTTTTGTGGGTCAGGCCCAGGGCCCTGCCATCTTGAACAGACTTGGGACACTGCTCACTGTGTCCCAGCCACTCCAGCTCCAGCCTGGGTCAAAGGGGCCCAGGTACAGCTTGGGCTGCTGCTTCAGAGGGTACAAGCCATAAACCTGGTGGCTTCCACGTGGTGTTAACCTGAAAATATGCAGAGTGCAAGAGTTGAGGCTAGGGAGCCTTCATCTAGATTTCAGGGGACGTATGGAAAAGCATGACTGTCCAGGCAGAAGCCTGCTGCAGGGGTGGTTCCCTCATGGAGAACCTCTAGTTGGGCAGTAACAAGGGGAAATGTGGGGTTGAGGGCCCCACACAGAGTTCCCACTGGGGCACTGCCTAGAGGAGCTGTGAGAAGAGGGCCACCATCCTTCAAAACCCAGAATGGTAGATCCACTGACAGCTTGCACCATGTCCCTGGAAAAGCCACAAGCAGTCAACACCAGCCCATAAAAGCAGCTTTCAGGGCTGACCCCTGAAAAGCCACAGGAGCAGGGCTGCCCAAGGCCTTGGGAACCCACCCCTTGAACCAGTGAGCTCTGGATGTGAGACATGGAGTCAAAGGAGATTATTTTGGAGCTTTAAGATTTAATGACTGTCTGATGGGTTTCAGACTTCTGTGGGGCCTGTAGCCCCTTTCTTTTGGCTGATTTCTCCCTTTTGGAATGGGAATATTTACCCAATGCTTGTACCCCCATTGTATCTTGGGAGTAACTGACTTGTTTTTTATTTTACAAGCTCACAGGTGGAAGGGATTAGCCTTGTCTCAGATGAGACTTTGGACTTTTGATTTAATGTTGAATTAAGAATTTGGGGATTGTTGGGAAGGCATTATTGTATTTTTCAGTGTGAGAAGGACATGAGATTTGAGAGGGGCCAGAAGCAGAATGATATGGTTTGGATCTGTCTTTCCACCCAAATCTCATGTTCTATTCTCATTCCCATTGTTGGAGGCGGAGCCTGATGGGAGGTGATTGGATCATGGGGGTGGATCCTTCATGAATGGCTTAACACCATCCCCTTTGTGCTGTCTCATGATAGAGTTCTTGTGAGATCTTGTTGTTTAAAAGTATGTGGCACCTCCGGCCATTCTCTGTCTCCCTCCTGCTCAGGCCATAGGAGGTGCCACCTCCCCCTTCACCTTCCACCAAGATTGTAAGTTTCCCAAGGCCTCCCCAGAAGCCAAGCAGATGCTGCCTTGCTTCCTGTACAACCTGAAGAACTGTGAGCCAATTAAACCTCTTTTCTTTATAAATTACCCAGTCTCAGGTATTTCTTTATAGCAGTATGAGAACAAATGAATACACAACCCTAGCAAAGGCAGTAGCATATAATGTGTTTGAGTAGAAGGAATATATACGCACACAGAGCACAAAACACACCAGTCTATGATCTTGGACCACTAAGCCTGAGATAAAATAGCCTCTTTCAGATATTTTTGCCATTTCGGTTCCATGAGAAAAGTGTGTGAGGCGAATATATTACTGAAAAATGTCCAAAATTACTAAATTAATAAGGTAGTGCAACCATGAACTTAACTCATAGAAAATTAGGATAATACACCCTTTTAAATCAATTTTACTGTTTTTCTTTAACAATTACATGTATGAGCTCAATCTTGATTAGATGATTATAATAAAAGTGGAATAGAACTTTACTCTTGAGGAAATTAATACATGTTAGGATTTAAAGATGCTTTAAATAAAACATAAATAGAAACAATTTTATGTGGTATTTTATATCTTTTAGAAGGCATACTACTGATAATTATTTGTAGACTTTTAGAGGAAAAAGTGGTGGTCTTAGAGACTATCTTGCCCAATGCTTCATTTTGGAGGTGAAAAAAATGAATGCTCCAAATTGTGTGAGTTAGTAGAAGAGTTAGGCCCAGAAATGACTCAGCAGTGCTTACAACTCTGCTCTGCAATCTGCATTTAGCTCTGCACCCCATTAGTAAAAAAAAAAATTTAAGCATATACCTTCTATATATGTGTTTGTATATTTATTTGTAACTTAACATATACATAATTAATATTGTATGATTGGTGTAAAATATATACAAAAGTTGAAATGTAAAAGGGCGTTAACAGGGCTTCCAATTCTGGATAACATGGAATAGATGTATTTCTCCTCAGTCCTCCTGCTAAGTATAGCTAAAAACTCTGGACATAATAGAAATACAGGGGACTCTGAAAAGTGAAGAGAAGAAGAAAGCCTGACTAGAGAGATCTTGACACCCAGAGAATAACATAGAAGTATATTCCCTGTGTTTTCTTATTGCCTCATATATCTTAGATGGGTGCTGGAGAACCCTGCAACCTGGAAACACCAACAGATGCAAACAAAGGAGTGCTAAGAAAATCCTGCTTTCTCTGATTTCTCTAGGACAGGAAGGGGCAGCCAAACAGGCAAAAACTTTGAGAGAGTAACTTCAGCCTAACACCATGGAAAAAACTGTGACCCAAAGCCCCAGAGGGAAGACTATACTTCAACCCTCATGGCCCCTCAATAAGAGAAAACCTTCCCTGCCCCAGGCACACACATACAATACCCATCACCCTGCCCCTGGAGCAGTATCACTGAAAGACTATTAGCGAGTCTGGACTTTGAGTTCTGCCAGGTATCAACAATCTCCTATCAGTAGAGAGAACTTGGTAAACCCAGACTTTCAACCCCTCCCAGCCGTAATAAAGCATTCCATCCCCTACTACTGAAGTGAAGTCAGCAGAGGCCTAGTGAGGAGCCTGAAATTCCATACCCATCCAGCAATGAATTGCACCTCCCTATTAAAATGGCAATGGAAACTGAGTGGGGAATTGGACTTCCCCCACAACCTGGCAGTAATAAGATGGTACCTGCCATACTCTTCTGGCACAGTGTCAAGGGAGTCTTGCTAAAACAGAAGATGCAAATAAAACCCTAGTTATCCTAAAACAATATCAAAAATGTCTAGAACACAATCAAAAGTACTGTCACAACAAGAATGAGGAAATCCTAACTTGAATGAGAAAAGATAATCAACAGACACCACTACCCAGATGTCAAAGATGTTGATATTATCCGACAATTATTTTAACTCAGACATTATAAAAAGACTTCAATAAACAATTAGAAATATGTTTGAAACAGATGAAAAAATAGACTCAAAAAGAAATAGAAAGCTTTAGCAAAAAAAAGGAATTTTAGTGAAAAAAAAGAAAATTTCACAACTGAAAAAATAATAACTGAATATCCAGTAAAAATCTCACCAAATTGACTCAACAGACTAAAAAAGACAAAAGAATCTATGGACTTGAAGATAGAACAATGGAAGTCAACAGTCTGAACAAGAGAAAAACTAGACTGAAACAGACAAAAAAATGGACAGAGCTTAAGTTCTCATTGAGATGATAAAAAGGTTTGCCATTCATGATATTAGAGTCCCACAGAGAAGAAAGAGAGCATATTCAAACAAATAATAGCTAAAAATTTCTAAAATTTGACAAAAGACATAAACCTACAAATTCAAGTAGGTGAACAAACTATAACAGGATAAACCAAAGACATTCTGTACCAAGTTACATCAGAATCAAACTTCTGAAAACTAAAGGAAAATATCTTAAAAAGAGTGAGAAAGAAATAACACCTCACCTGTAGAAGAAAAATAATTCCACTGAAAGTGTGTTTCTCATGAGAATCCATGAAGGCTAGAAGGAAGCTGCAGAATATTGTTCAATGTAGAAGGAAAAAAAATCTCTCAACCCAAAATTCTATATCCAGTCAAAATATCCTTTAGGAATAAAGGAAAAATCAAGACATTCTCAGTTGGAAGAAAACTAAACAGAATTTGTTCTCTAGATGACCTACCCTAAAAGAACAGCTAAAGGAAATTATTGAAACAGAAAGAAAATAATAAAAGAAGGGAATTTGGAACATAAATAAGGAAGCAATAACAATAGAAAAAGTAAATACATAGGCAAATACAATAAACTTTCTGCTCTTGAATTTTTTAAATAAGATTTGATGGTTGAAAGGCAATTGTAACATTCTTGTTATGATGTGGTACTCAATCTATGTAGAGAAAATAGTTTAGGCAGTTTTGTTACCAACAGGGGAGACAAGGGGACTTAAGGGGGAGGTAAGGTTTCTACGCTTCATTCAAATAGATAAAAATTTGTTACCAGAATACTATAATAAGTTATGTATGTATAATATAAAATCTAAAGCAACCATTATAAAACTATACAAATATACAATAAAGTATATTACAGGTAAATTAGCATTACTTTTTAAAATGCTCAAATAACACAAAAGAAAGCAGCAAAAATAGAAAAGGAAAACAGAGGGGATTAACAGAAAATATAAAATAGTAGACATAAGCCCTAATATATTAATAATTACATGAAATGTACATGGTCTAAATATATTAATTAAAAGACAGAGATTATCAGAGTGGATTAAAATTATTATCTAATATAAGTTAACCCTAAGAAATGCATTTCACATATAAAAATATAGGAAAATTGAAAGTAAAGCAATAGAAAAAGAGATACCATGCAAACATTAATGAAAAGAAAAGAGGAATGTTTATGTTAATATTAGATAAATTCGACTTCAGATTGAAAAAAGTTACCAGGGACAAAGGGTAACCAATGAAAGGGTCAGCCCACCAAGAAGATGTAGCAATCCTAATTGTATATGTCCCAAACAGCAGAACTACAAAATAAATGAACAAAAAGAAAAAAAGAATCTGAAAGACACGAAAGAAGAAATAGACAAACTCACACTTAACAGTTGTAGATGTCAATATCCCTCTCTTAATAATTAATAGAACTACTAGACAGAAAATCAACAAGTATATAAAAAAATCAATACCATCAACCAACAACATCAAATTCACACTCATAGAACACTAACTTCATCCAACAACAGCAGAATAAACATTATTTTCAAATATTCATACAGCATTTACCAAGATATATCATATCCTGGGTCATAAAACAAATGTCAACAAACATAAAAGAATTAAACTCATACAGTGTATTCTCTGATACAATGAAATCAAACTAAATTAATTACAAAACAGTAACAAGAAAACCTAAAAACACTTGGAAGCTAAACAATATACTACTTTTTTGGGGGGGCGGGGGGTGGGGTAGAAGAAGTTTCACTCTTGTTGCCCAGGCTGGAGTGCAATGGCACGATCTCAGCTCACTGCAACCTCTGCCTCCCAGGTTCAAGCGATTCTCCTACCTCAGCCTCCCAAGTAGCTGGGATTACAGGTGCACACCAGCACGTCTGGCTAATTTTTTGTATTTTTAGTAGAGACGGGGTTTCACCATGTTAGCCAGACTAGTCTTGAACTCCAGACCTCAGGTGATCTGCCTGCCTCCGCCTCACAAAGTGCTGGGATTACAGGGGTGAGCCACCATACCTGGCCTAAAACAGCACACTTTTAAATAAACAATGAGCCCAAAAGGAAGTCTTGGGGAAATAAATATATCGAACCAAATGAAAATAAAAATATAACATATAAAAATTTGTGGGATGCAGCTAAAGGAATGGTGAGAGGGAAATTTATTGCACTAAAGGAATATATTAGAGAAGAGAGAAATATCAAATCAGTAATCTAAGATTCCACCTCAAAAAACAAGAGGAAAATAAACCCAAAGCAAGCAGAAGGAAAGAAAGAATAAAGAGCAGAAAGTAAAGTTGAAAACAAAAAGTAGAGAAAATCAATGAAATAAAAATGGGCTCTTTTAAAAGTTCAATAAAATTGAAAAACCTCTTGCAAGGATGACAAAGAAAAAGAGAAAAGACACAAATTTTTGATATCAGGAATAAAGCAAGGAATATCACTACAGACCCTGAAGATACCAAAATGATAAGAAGAAGATACCATAAAGAGCTCTATAAATATAAATTTGACAACTCAGATGAAAAGGAGCAATTTTTTGAAAAGCACAAATACCACAACTTACCCAATATAAACTATATAACTGAATAGCCCTATAACTATTAAGGACATTAAATCTATAATTTAATAACATTCTTAGACATGACACCAAAAACATGATTCATAACGGTAAATACAACCTCATCAAAATTAAAAGTGTTATTAAGGAAAATATCTTGTTAAACAAAGATGGAAAGACAAATTATAGCCTGGGAAAACACATTGACAAACCACATCTCTGATAAAGGACACAAATATAGAACACAATTTTCTTTTTAGAAAAAAAAAAAAAAAAAAAACAACTCTTAAATTTAACAGTAAAGAACCAATCCAATAAGGAAATGGGCAACCAGACACGAAAAGATATCTCATAAAACGAATAAATAGGTGGCAAAGAAACACGTGAAAGATGTTTCAACATCACTAGCCATTAGAACATGCAAATAAAGAACACAATGAGTTATCACTACACAACGATCACAATGGCTATAACAAAAAAGTAGTGATAATATTAAATGCTAGCAAGGATGGTGGAAATGTAAAATGCCACATTCACTCTGGAAAATATTTTGGTAGTATCTTTAAAAAAACTAAATATATATTTACCATTCAACCCAGCAATCTTCTGCCTGGACACTTATCCCCCAGAAATGAAAACATACTTGAATGTCCGTAGCAACTTTATTTGTAATAGACCCAAATTAAAAACAATTCTAATTTCCTTCAATAGGTGGACAGCTAAACAAACTCTGGTAAATCTGTACCATGTAATACTATTCATTGATAAAAAGCAACAAGTTATTAATACATGCAACAAATTTCTGAGTTTGTTAATATATTTTTCAACACAAGAAACTTGGTTCCTATCACTCTCAATATTTTTACTTATTTGCTCAGTTTACTTACTCTTTCAACATAACCAATCTCTTAGCAAGACTGGCTGTGTCCTTTACTTCTATTTCCGAAAGTGCCACCAGAAGAACTTTCTTTTGCAATTCTTCTAGAGAAGTTTTGCCAGCTACATTTGAATTTTCTTAGTCTTCTTTCACCGGACTGTTTTAATTTTACCTTAATTACCAACGAGCACTTTCACTAGATATAGGATTCTAGCTTGACAGGTGAGACAGTGTGAGTCAGTGCTCCAATTCTGTATGGTTGGTGTCAGTGGAACCCAGCAAGAAGCTGAGCATAAACACCCACCCAGCCCTCAGGCTACAGCTCACCGGGGGATTGCCCTCTAAACGAAAGGATAGTAAAAGGGTCCAGAGTCTCGTAATATAATGTCCAAAATATCCAGGAAATGATAGAAAAATCACTTGTCATACCAGGAGCCAGGAAAATCACAACATGAATGAGAAAAAACAGCCAATGGATTCCAAAATGGAGAAGAATCAGACGTTGGAATTAATTGACAAGAATTTTAAAGCAACCATTATAAAAATGTCTCAATAAGCCATTAAAAATTTTCTTGGGATAAATGAAAAGATAGAAAATCAGAAAATAAATAAAAGTTCTGTTAAAAAAACAACCAAATGGAGATTATAGAACTGAAAAATAAAATAACAGAAAAAATAACTAACTTTATGGGCCCAATAGTAGAGTGGAAATGACCAAACATAGAATCAGTAAATTGAGGACAGATCAATAGAATTTATACAATCTGAAAAACAAAGGAAAACATACTTTCAAAACTGAACAAAGTTTCAGGCTAATGGGACAACATAAAGAGCTACTGTTTGTTTCACCAGAGTTCCAAAAGGGGAAGAGAAAAATGAGACCAAAAAAGCATTCAAAGAAAAAATGGCTGAAAATATCCCAAACTTGGTAAAACACATAAACCTACAGATTTAAGAAGCCTATCCCACAGAAGTGAAACCCAAATAGAATAAACCTCAAAAATTTCATATCAAGATATGTTATAATTAAACTTCTGAAATGTAAAGGAAAAGAAAGTAACCAGAGGGAATCGATGGTACGGGAAAAACAATTCAAACAACAATAGATCTTTCATCAGAAACCACAGAGGCCAGAAAGAAGCAGCACAATTTAAAATAACTGAAAGAAAATAGTGGTCAATTGAGAATTCTTATCTGGTGAAAATATTATTCAGTAATGAAGAGGGAATAGGGACAGTCTCAGAAAAAATAAAACTAATAGAATTTATTTCCAAGGAATCTGCCCTTGAAGGGTGGGCAAAAGGAGTTCTCCAAAGAGAAAGGAAATTGTAACAGAAGAAGACTCAAAAAGAAAGAATGTATAAAAATAAGGTCAAAATAATAGACTATATTACTTCTCATAAGTTTCTTAAATCATATCTTTGGTTGAGGCAAAAACTATAATACTATCTGATGTAGCACTTGATGTATATAAAGGAAATACTTAAGGCAACTATATTTTAAAAGCAGGGAGGGAGGGTAAAAGGTTCTAAATGAAGCTAAGTCTTCTACACATCACTTAAATTGGTAAAATGTCAATTACAGTAGATTATGATAACTTGGATGTGCATATTGTATTACCTAGAGCAGTAACTAAGAAATTATACAAAACAATAAACACTCTAAGTAATAAACACTCTAAATAAATAGAGATAGAGTACTCTACTTTTTGTCAGAAGGGACAGCAATCTCACCTTACAAACGAACATGCATACTAACATGGAGAGAACTATGACCATATTTTGCAATTTGCACAGTTATCAAACAAGTTATCATTGTGGGTAACTAGAATTTAAACTGTAAAAAACATGCTTCTTAGATTTATTCCACCGTAGGGATGAAGGAACTGTGGTGTTTTTACATTAACTCCTATCATTTATTAATTGAGGGCTGCTTCCAACTGGATGTTAATTCTGGCATTACTTCTTAGGCAAATTCAGCATGCTTTGTGTTCAGGCAGAGTAGCCTCTAACGTTGAGAGAAAGCTCACAGCAAAGAGATGCAGATATTGACAAGTGGAAGTTGGATGGTGAGATGGTTTGGCTCTGTGTCGCCACCAAAATCTCATCTCAAATTGTAATCCCCAGGTGTTGAGGGAGGTACCTGGTGGGAGGTGATTGGTTCATGGGGGCAGTTTCCCCCATGCTGTTCTCTTGACAGTGAGTTTTCACAAGATCTGATGGTTTAAAAGCGTTTGGCAGTCCCCTCCCCACTCCCACCACCCTCCTGCTACCATGTAAGACGTGCCTTTGCTTCCCCTTCACCTTCTGCCTTGATCGTTAGTTTCCTGAGGCCTTCCAAGCCATGGAGAATTGTGAGTCAATTAAACCTCTTTTCTTTGCAAATCACCCAGTCTGGGGTAGTTCTTTATAGCAGTGTGAAAATAGACTAATACAAATGGTATACATGGAAATGGTGAAACCCAAGAGAATATAGGGAATGGGAGTGCTGATAGCATCTGTTTCAGTAGGTTTTTGGTTTTACAAGTGATGATGGTGGTGGTGCAATTTACTGAGGTAACAAGCACAAGAAGACAAAGGTTGGAAGGGAAGTATTAGAATCTGAGTATGTTGAACTTATGCTTTTAACACATTTGATTAGCTATATAGTTCTGAAGAAGAAAGAAAAGAGGATCCAGGCCTGAACCTTAAGGAAATTCTTTTTTAAATTTCATCTTAAGGTTTATTTATTTGTTTATTTTTTTTTTTGAGACAGAGTCTCACTCTATTGCCCAGGCTGGAATGCAGTGGCGTGATCTCGGCTCACAGCAAGCTCCGCCTCTTGGGTTCACGCCATTCTCCTGCCTCAGCCTCCCGAGTAGCTGGGACTTCAGGCTCCCACCACCACGCCTGGCTAATTTTTTCTATTTTTAATAGAGACGGGGTTTCACTGTGTTAGCCAGGATGGTCTCGATCTCCTGACTTCGTGATCCACCTGCCTCGGCCTCCCAAAGTGCTGGGATTACAGGTATGAGCCACCACGCCCAGCCCTTAAGTTTTCTTATAAAGTTTTTTTGACATTTTTTTGACATTAATTATTTGACAAAATAATAATGTCAAAAAACTTTTTTTTTTTGGGAGTCTCACTCTATTGCCCAAGCTGGAGTGCAGTGGTGCAATCTCAGCTCACTGCAACCTCTGCCTCCCAGGTTCAAGCAGTTTTCCTGACTCAGCCTACCAAGTAGCTGGGATTGCAGGCGTGCGCCATCACGCCCAGCTAGTTTTTGTATTTTTAGTAGAGACAGGGTTTTGCCATATTGGCCAAGCTGGTCTCGAACTCCTGACCTCAAGTGATCCTCCCACCTCAGCCTCCCAAAGTGCTGGGATTACAGGCGTGAGCCACTGCACCCAGCCCTATTATGTTCTAATGAATAAAAGGACTGCTATGTTCAGCTTTCTCCATTTATGAACAATATATATATAAAATAGATATATGCATATGTGTGTGAAACACATACAGATATAGTCTCTGTGGAACGTGTAGATTTTCCAGTCATGTTGAATTCCTTATAAATATGATCAAATAAGCCATGCTCAAAAGATACACACATCCTCTATTTATATTTTAATGAAGAACTGTACATCTTAAATTGATAACTCATACAAACAGATTAAAAATAATAATGATAAATTTGTTGATTCAATTGCCACCTAGAAGTTTCCTTCAAATATAAAGTCTGAAAGACAAGAGTGATATAATCAAATGTCAATTATGTCTGTAGACTGTGTACTTGTAGGGATATTGTTTACAATATTACATCTTGAATCTAGATGTTTCTTAGTAAAATTATACTTATGGTTACCTTGCTAAAAGTATGATACCACTTATTTAAGAACCATTTCTGTGTTACAAATATAAGAGATAAAGGCAGGTATAATTATTAAAATATTTTCACAAGTTTTATGAAATATTTTAAACACAATAGCCACATGTAGTATACATTTGTCATTTTTGGCTGCACATCTTTTGAAAACCCACCTGCGTTTTTGTATTTACCACAAGATAAATTCTGTTTTCTCAAGATACAATTTCAAAACTGCATTTCCCAGCTTTTCTTATGCCCAGAATTACAGGGAGGGATCAGTTTCCAATAATCGTTTCCACCTACATATGTCTTCAATTTGGAAGTGATCAAGTAGGGAAAACCTCTGGCAGAGCACACATTTTTTTTCTGGTGGCTGTGGAGTTGGCAGTGTCACAGGTAGCTTCTTCTCCCTTGGGACTGTTTTTGAAGCAACTCAAAAATTGGCAATAGACTATGGGTATTGTTCTGGTGAGCTTAGCCTGTTTATTACCCTAGCACGATCAATGAGTATACATGCTATCTAGTGTCTTTAATAAATATCTATTCTGCTTAATCTGGGTGGAATGAATGTGTTTCTTTGCAACTAAGGTTGTTTAATAGAATAATTTGTATTAAAAGTGCAAGGAACCCTCAAGGAAATGAGTATCTGGGATTCATTATCTGGCAGGTTGGATTTGAAATCTCTGAGAATACAATTCGTTCTAGAGAAAAGAGCACTGGTACCCATGGCATACTAAAATGAAACACTTGCTTATATTTATCATCTGCGCTCTTGGTCACCTGGAATAATGTTATTATAGAAGGCATGGAAGTAGGGGAGTTTATGCTTACGAAAGTACAATGGGCATGAAGAATGTAAGAGCTATAGGGTGACTTGGCTACTTCTCAATGTGCTTAAGCTTTGAAAGAAAGGAAAGAACATCTTAAAGTTTTACATTCTCAGCTCAACGTAGTAAAAAAGCCAGGGCGATAAAATGATTACCCTAAAATTAGCTCTCCTCTCTGCAGGGCTGATGAAACTGAAAATTAAATGCACAGTCTAATGCTGTGGTTTCTCAATTACATCAGATGAATTCTAATGATACCATGACTCTTACTGAAAGTTAAGACACTTCCATGGAATTGTAATTGAGACAGATGGGAATACCCTGAAAACTCAGAGTACTTTGAACACTCAAATTTACTAAACATCTCTTAGTAGAAGAAATAGTTTTTTCTGTAGTGTTTTATGGGTTGTTCCTGCTTTCCTGAAAACCATGTAAGCACGTTGCCTGAGGCAGTTACCTCAGGAGGTGGTATAACTTTCTTCATAACCCATTCCTGACACCTTGCAATGCCTTGGACTCATAGTTAGTGTCAGAGTCCAGAGTGCTCCAAGAAGCTAGGGCAAAATTAAACCCAGGAAGAAAAGGCTTACCCACCAAAGGAAAAGAAAAGCAATGTTTTGGCAAGTTATATTGGCAAATACCTGCAGGAATATATGTGAGAAAGCATTTTAAGGTACTAAAGCAGTACAAATGAAATATAATGTATATGGAAACAATATTTTAAATATGGGTCCAGAAAAAGGAAAATACGTGATTTCTAAAAGCCATAAAAACAGACACAAGCATCTTTGAAAAGTGTGCAGTATCTATTCCCTACAGGATGAAAACAAAGGTGGGAGATGCTGCCATTAATATGAGCCTCATTAGCAGCACTTAACCACGTTGTGATAATCAGAGTGGTTTGACACACACTTTGCCTTGCTGATTGATTAGGGGGTCCCTGGGTCTGAAAACGTTGTGTAACCATTAAGGTCCCACTTGATCTCTATAAGTAATACAAAAACAAATAAACAAACAACAACAGCAGCAACAAGTAAGCCTAGAAAACAGATTCCAGGATTGTGCCTCCATGCCATGGGCCTGCGTCAATTCACAACACAGAGTTTCTTGAATGAAGAGTAGGCTGAGAATTCTTGAGGAGGAACCCATAACCAACCCACTCCTGGGATAATGGTATTAATTTATTGATGAAGGCAAAGCCCTTATGACATACTTATCTCTTAAAGGTCCCACCTCTTAATACTGTCACAATGGCAATTAAATTTCGACATGAGTTTTTGAGGGAACATTCCAACCATAGCACCTGTAGACACCTACTTTTTCTTTCTTGGTGATCATGTAAATGTCTATATATTAAAATTTCCCATGCCCTACTTTTTCTAATAATTATTATATTTTTCCCATAGGTTAGAAAATATCCTGAAAAAAATTGTGAATCAATCAGAGGAGAAATGGACATTACCCAGATGTCAGGCTTGAAGCTTGATAAAGTAACTGAAGAGAATTTGGAAAACAGTAAGCGTGTTTCAATTATAACTGATATTTATAGAATACAAGGTTAGAACATAGTATTGTTGCCATGCTTTTGTAAATTTAGTATGGTAGAAGAATATATAGTGATTTTGTCAACTAAAAGATGGGCTGAGAGAGACATCACTCATTTATGTTTGCCTGTCAAATACATTTTGAACAGCCACATTGCATTTTGATATTTTGCCATACTCTAAATTCTACTTTCTCAAGGCTGATTTCATCAACGATAGACTGGATTAAGAAAATGTGGCACATATACACCATGGAATACTATGCAGCCATAAAAAATGATGAGTTCATGTCCTTTGTAGGGACATGGATGAAACTGGAAAACATCATTCTCCGTAAACGATCGCAAGGACAAAAAACCAAACACTGCATGTTCTCACTCATAGGTGGGAATTGAACGATGAGAACACATGGACACAGGAAGGGGAACATCACACTCCGGGGACTGTTGTGGGGTGGGGGAGGGGAGAGGGACAGCATTAGGAGATATACCTAATGCTAAATGACGAGTTAATGGGTGCAGCACACCAACATGGCACATGGATACATATGTAACAAACCTGCACATTGTGCACATGTACCCTAAAACTTAAAGTATAATAATAATAATAATTAATTAATTAATTAATTAAAAAAACCTCCCACATGTCCTAGAGAGTCTAGTAGCTAGGTTGTGGAAATGTGGCTATGGTTTCATCAGTCAGAAACATTCATGCAAGACAATGACTTAGAAGTGACCTATGTGCAAAAAGTTTCTGTATAGTAATTTTTTTCTAATTTTTTCTTATTATACTTTAAATTCTAGGGCACATGTGCACAATGTGCAGGTTTGTTACATGTGTATACATGTGCCATGTAGGTGTGCTGTAGCCATTAACTTGTCATTTACTTTAGGTATATCTCCTAATGCTATCCCTCCCCACTACCCCCACCCCATGACAGGCCCCAGTGTGTGATGTTCCCCACCCTGTGTCTAAGTGTTATTGTTCAATTCCCACCTATGAGTGAGAACATGCAGTGTTTGTTTTCCTGTCCTTGCGATAGTTTGCTCAGAATGATGGTTTCCAGCTTTATCCATGTCCCTACAGAGGACATGCACTCATCCCTTATTATGGCTGCATAGTATTCCATGGTGTATATGTGCCACATTTTCTTAATCCAGTCTATATTTGATGGACACTTGCGTTGGTTCCAAGTCTTTGCTATTGTGAATAGTGCCACAATAAACATATGTGTGCATGTGTCTTTATAGCAGCATGATTTATAATCCTTTGGGTATATATCCAGCAATGGAATGGATAGGTCAAATGGTATTTGTAGTTCTAGATCCTTGAGGAATCACCACACTGTCTTCCACAATGGTTGAACTAGTTTACAGTCCCACCAACAGTGTAAAAGTGTTCCTATTTCTCCACATCCTCTCCAGCACCTGTTGTTTCCTGACTTTTTAATGATCGCCATTCTAACTGGCATGACATGGTGCCTCACTGTGGTTTTGATCTGCATTTCTCTGATGGCCGGTGATGATAAGCATTTTTTCATGTGTCTGTTGGCTGCATAAATGTCTTCATTTGAGAAGTGTCTGCTCATATCCTTTGCCCACTTTTTGATGGGGTTGTTTGCTTTTTCCTTGTACATTTTGTTTAAGTTCTTTGTAGATTCTGCATATTAGCCCTTTGTCAGATGGGTAGATTGTAAAAATTTTCTCCCATTCCGTAGGTTGCTTGTTCACTCTGATGGTAGTTTCTTTTGCTGTGCAGAAGCTCTTTAGTTTAATTAGATTCCATTTGTCAATTTTGGCTTTCGTTGCCATTGCTTTTGGTGTTTTAGTCATGAAGTCCTTGCCCATGCCTATGTCCTGAATGGTACTGACTAGGTTTTCTTCTAGAGTTTTTATGGTTTTAGGTCTAACATTTAAGTCTTTTAATCCATCTTGAATTAATTTTTGTATAAGGTGTAAGGAAGGGATCCAGTTTTGGCTTTTTACATATGGCTAGCCAGTTTTCCCAGCACCATTTATTAAATAGGGGATCCTTTCCCCATTTCTTGCTTTTGTCAGGTTTGTCAAAGATCAGATGGTTGTAGATGTGTGGTATTATTTCTGAGGGCTCTGTTCTGTCTCCTTGATCTATATTTCTGTTTTGGTACCAGTACCGTGCTGTTTTGGTTACTGTAGCCTTGTAGTATAGTTTGAAGTCAGGTAGCGTGATGCCTCCAGCTTTGTTCTTTTGGCTTAGGATTGTCTTCGCACTGTGGGCTCTTTTTTTGGTTCCATATAAACTTTAAAGTAGTTTTTTTTCCAAATTCTGTGAAGAAAGTCATTGGTAGCTTGATGGGGATGACATTGAATCTATAAATTACCTTAGGCAGTATGGCCATTTGCACGATATTGATTCTTCCTACCCATGAGCATGGAATGTTCTTCCATTTGTTTGTGTCCTCTTTTATTTCGTTGAGCAGTGGTTTGTAGTTGTCCTTGAAGAGCTCCTTCATGTCCCTTGTAAGTTGGATTCCTAGGTATTTTATTCTCTTTGTAGCAATTGTGAATGGGAGTTCACTCATGATTTGGCTGTTTGTCTGTTATTGGTGTATAAGAATGCTTGTGATTTTTACACATTGATTTTGTATCCTGAGACTTTGCTGAAGTTGCTTATCAGCTTAAGGAGATTTGGGGCTGAGACAATGGGGTTTTCTAAATATACAATCATGTCATCTGCAAACAGGGACAATTTGACTTCCTCTTTTCTTAATTGAATACCCTTTATTTCTTTCTCCTGCCTGATTGCCCTGGCCAGAACTTCCAACACTATGTTGAATAGGAGTGGTGAGAGAGAGAACATCCCTGTCTTGTGCCAGTTTTCAAAGGGAACACTTCCCGTTTTTGCCCATTCAGTATGATATTGGCTGTGGGTTTCTCATAAATAGCTCTTATTATTTTGAGATACGTCCCATCAATATCTAGTTTATTGAGAGTTTTTAGTATGAAAGACTGTTGAATTTTGTCAAAGGCCTTTTCTGCATCTATTGAGATAATCATGTGGTTTTTGTCTTTGGTTCTGTTTATATGATGGATTACGTTTATTGATTTGCATATGTTGAACCAGCCTTGCATCCCAGGAATGAAGCCCACTTGATCATGGTGGATAAGCTTTTTGATGTGCTGCTGGATTTGGTTTGTCAGTATTTTATTGAGGATTTTTGCATCAATGTTCACCAGTGATATTGGTCTAAAATTCTCTTTTTTTGTTGTGTCTCTGCCAGATTTGGTATGAGGATGATGCTGGTCTCATAAAATGAGTTAGGGAGGAGTACCTCTTTTTCTATTGATTGGAATAGTTTCAGAAGGAATGGTACCAGCTCCTCTTTGTACCTCTGGTAGAATTCGGCTGTGAATCTGTCTGGTCCTGGACTTTTTTTGGTTGGTAGGCTATTAATTATTGCCTCAATTTCAGAGCCTGTTATTGATCTATTCAGGGATTCAGCTTCCTCCTGGTTTAGTCTTGGGAGGTTTATGTGTCCAGGAACTTATCCATTTCGTCTAGATTTTCTAGTTTACTAGCGTAGAGGTGTTTGTAATATTCTCTGATGGTAGATTGTATTTCTGTGGGATTGGTGATGATATCCCCTTTATCATTTTTTATTGTGTCTATTTGATTCTTCTCTTTTCTTCTTTATTAGTCTTGCTAGCAGTCTATCAATTTTGTTGATAGTTTCAAAATACCAGCTCCTGGATTCATTGATTTTTTGAAGGGTTTTTTGTGTCTCTATCTCCTTCAGTTCTGCTCTGATCTTAGTTATTTCTCGCCTTCTGCTAGCTTTTGATGTGTTTGCTCTTGCTTCCCTAGTTCTTTTAATTGTGATGTTAGGGTGTCAATTTTAGATCTTTCCTGCTTTCTCTTGTGGGCATTTAGTGCTATAAATTTCCCTCTACACACTGCTTTAAATGTGTCCCAGAGATTCTGGTATGTTGTGTCTTTGTTTCACTGGTTTCAAAGAACATCTTTATTTCTGCCTTCATTTCATTATGTACCCAGTAGTCATTCGGTAGCAGGTTGTTCAGTTTCCCATGTAGTTGAGCGGTTTTGAGTGAGTTTCTTAATCCTGAGTTCTAATTTGATTATACTGTGGTCTGAGAGACAGTTTGTTATAATTTCTGTTCTTTTACATTTGCTGAGGAGTGCTTTACTTCCAACCATGTGGTCAATTTTGGAATAAGTGTGATGTGGTGTTGAGAAGAATGTATATTCTGTTGATTTGGGGTGGAGAGTTCTGTAGATGGCTATTAGGTCTGCTTGGTGCAGAGCTGAGTTAAAGTCCTGGATATCCTTGTTAACTTTGAGTCTCAAAGTTGACAGTGGGGTGTTAAAGTCCCCCATTATTATTGTGTGGGAGTCTAAGTCTGTTTGTAGTTCTCTAAGGACTTGCTTTATGAATCTGGGTGCTCCTGTATTGGGTGCATATATATTTAGGATAGTTAGCACTTCTTGTTGAATTGATCCCTTTACCATTATGTAATGACCTTCTTTGTCTCTTTTGATCTTTGTTGGTTTAAAGTCTGTTTTATCAGAGACTAGGACTGCAACCCCTGCTTTTCTTTGTTTTCCATTTGCTTGGTCAATATTCCTCCGTCCCTTTATTTTGAGCCTATGTGTTTCTCTGCACGTGAGATGGGTCTCCTGAATACAGCACACTGATGGGTCTTGACTTTTTATCCAATTTGTCAGTCTGTGTCTTTTAATTGGAGCATTTAGCCCATTTACATTTAAGGTTAATATTGTTATGTGTGAATTTGATCCTGTCATTATGATGTTAGCTGGTTATTTTGCTCATTAGTTGATGCAGTTTCTTCCTAGCATCAATGGTCTTTACAATTTGGCATGTTTTTGCAGTGGCTGGTACCTGTTCTTCCTTTCCATGTGTAGTGCTTCCTTTAGGAGCTCTTGTTAGGCAGGCCTGGTGGTGCAAAATCTCTCAGCATTTGCTTGTCTGTAAAGGATTTTATTTCTCCTTCACTTCTGAAGCTTAGTTTGGCTGGATATGAAATTCTGGGTTGAAAACTCTTTTCTTTAAGAATGTTGAATATTGGCCCCCACTCACTTCTGGCTTGTAGAGTTTCTGCCGAGGGATCCGCTGTTTGTCTGATGGGCTTCCCTTTGTGGGTAACCCGACCTTTACCTCTGGCTGTCCTTAACACTTTTTCCTTCACTTCAGCTTTGGTGAATCTGACAATTATGGGTCTTGGAGGTGCTCTTCTCGAGGAGTATCTTTATGGTGTTCTCTGTATTTCCTGAATTGGAATGTTGGCCTGCCTTGCTAGGTTGGGGAAGTTCTCCTGGATAATATCCTGCAGAGTGTTTTCCAACTTGGTTCCATTCTCCCCATCACTTTCAGGTACACCAATGAGACGTAGATTTGGTCTTTTCACATAGTCCCATATTTCTTGGAGGTTTGTTCATTTCTTTTTACTCTTTTTTCTCTAAACTTCTCTTACTGCTTCATTTCATTCCTTTGATCTTCAGTCACTGATACCCTTTCTTCCACTTGATCGAATTCGCTCCTGAAGCTCGTGCATGCATCACATAGTTCTTGCGCCATGGTTTTCAGCTCCATCAGGTCATTTAAGGTCTTCTCTACACTGTTTATTCTAGTTAGCCAGTCATCTAATCTTTTTTCATGGTTTTTAGCTTCTTTGCGATGGTTTTGAACACCCCCCATTAGCTCGGAGGAGTTTGTTATTATCGATAGTTTGAAGCCTACTTCTGTCAACTTGTCAAAGTCATTCTCCGTCCAGCTTTGTTCCGTTGCTGGCGAGGAGCTGCGTTCCCCTGGAGGAGAAGAGGTGCTCTGATTTTTAGAATTTTCAGCTTTTTTGCTCTGTTTTCTCCCCATCTTTGTGGTTTTATCTACCTTTGGTCTTCGATGATGGTGACATACAGATGGGGTTTTGGTGTGGATGTCCTTTCTGTTTGTTAGTTTTCCTTCTAACAGACAGGACCCTCAGCTGCAGGTCTGTTGGAGTTTGCTGGAGGTCCACTCCAGACACTTTTTGTCTGGGTATCACCAGCGGAGGCTGCAGAATAGTAAATATTGCAGAACAGCAAATGTTGCTGCCTGATCCTTCCTCTGGAAGCTTTGTCTCAGAGGGGAACTCCTCTGTATGAGGTGTCAGTCGGCCCTTACTGGGAGGTATCTCCCAGTTAGGCTACTCACTTGAGGAGGCAGTCTGTCTGTTCTCAGATCTCAAACTCTGTGCTGGGAGCACCACTACTCTCTTCAAAGTTGTCAGACAGGGACGTTTAAGTCTGCAGAAGTTTCTGCTGCTTTTTATTCAGCTATGCCCTGCCCCTAGAGGTGGCGTCTACAGAGGCAGGCAGGCCTCCTTGAGCTGCAGTGGGCTCAACCCAGTTCGAGCTTCCTGGCCACTTTGTTTACCTACTCAAGCCTCAGCAATGGTGGACACCCCTCCCCCAGCCTCACTGTTGCCTTGCAGTTCAATCTCAGACTGCTGTGCTAGCAGTGAGTGAGGCTCCATGGGTGTGGGACCCTCTGAGCCAGGCACGGGATATAATATCCTGGTGTGCTGTTTGCTAAGACTTGGAAGAGCGCAGTATTAGGATGGGAGTGTCCTCATTTTCCAGGTACTGTCTGTCATGGCTTTCCTTGGCTAGGATAGGGAATTCCTCGATGCCTTATGCTTTCCTGTTGAGGCAATGGCCTGCCCTGCTTCGGCTCACACTCCATGGGCTGTACCCACTGTACAACAAACCCCAGTGAGATGAACCTGGTACCTCCGTTGGAAATGCAGAAATCACCCATCTTCTGTGTCGCTCACGCTGGGAGCTTTAGACTGTAGCTGTTCCTATTCGGCCATCTTGGAACCAGTCCGTATAGTAATTTTTTTATCCTAATGCAGGCAGTGCTATCATTCTAGAGACATTGCTGATAGATTTCTCATCAGGCCAATTTTCTGATGTGTTTCTGTTCTTTGTTTCTGGAATCTTGTATTATTTCTTTGCTTCTCCCTCTTTACTTCTTTTTCTGTATATTAGCCAGACTGGATTCTCTTGTTTACAATTAAGAATTTTTATATCTTATAAAATAAATATTTTTGAAGCCAGTTTTCAAGAGCATATGGTATTGGAGCAGAGAAATCTTTTAAAACATCTCTTTTGACTTGTACATAGCGTTCTCTAAATTAATTTCTCTAATTGCTAATCTTATTTCAGAGAACAAAAATGATATTTCAGAGAGGTCCACAACTTTCTTACTTTAGCCTTTTTTGGAGGAAAAATAATATGAGACTACTCCCTTTTGTTCTTGGTCTTTGCTTATTTCTAAATAAATTTCAGACTACAGTTTGCAAGCATCGTTAGGATAATCATCACCACCCTTAGTCCTCTGTATTATTAGGTAAAAAGAATAGAAGTGGCAAAAATATTGCAGAAAAGGCAAACAAATTAAAAATAACAATTTAGGAAAACTTTTGGAAGTTAACTTAGAGTGATCATAAACTCAGGCTATAAGATCACAGAATAAATAAAATAGAAGGAAAGGGAAGTGCTTTAGAGAATAGAGAAATTTGCCTGACCCACTCTGGTAGATTAAAGGTGGCAACAGATTCTTTGATAATTGTCTCATTGCTTAAACCAGTAAATTATGGTGGAAGTGATGCTGTGCCAGATCTGAGTCTCACCTTTAAGAGGACTCTTCATATCCATTCCCCTACTTTTTGGAGCCATGAGCTACTTTTAAGAAGTCTGAGTGCCTGTGGCTATGAAGAAGCCCACAACAGTTGCAATAGCCATGGGTTGAGGGAGAGGGGAAGAGAAGGAGAGATAGAGATTGTAAGCCAGTCTCTAGCTGAGCCAGCCTCAGCCATTAGACTCATCCAAGATGACTCTAGACATTGTGGAGGGGAAAGAAGCCATCCTGTCTGTGCTTGTCCAAAGTTCAGATCCACAGAATCATGAGATAAAATAATAATAATATTATTGTTGTTGTTTTTAGCCACCAAGTCTTAGAGTAGCTTGTGTAGCAATGGATAACCAGAATACTATACCATCTTCATTTATTTCTTCCTTAATGTATATATACTGAATAATACTATTTGGTATACCAGTCTCTGGGTCTAAAGTATATTGGAATAAGTTTCTCTTAAACTAGGTTCTTTAGTATTCCCACTTTCAGAAGAGAAAAAAATGTTTTAAAAGCCATAGGAGTTGATTGGAAATTATAACAGAAAAAGGTGAATAAGGTGAGAAATTTAGAGTTGGAGGAAGAGAAAGTTAAGAAAGGAACAAATCAAGGGGTTACTTTAGTGATTTGCAGGGAGTCTTTCCCCCGGAAAGTCAAGCAAGGAGGGGTGCTAGTGACAGTCGAGAGGCGTAGAAAGACTGGCTTTTAGTCCAAAAGACACAATAGGCACTGAGCACAGGATGATGGCAATGGTAGAATGAATCATGAGGTTCATAACCAGGAGACTTAAAGCAAAAAAAAAATAAACAACCAAACAGCAATGGGTGAAGAGTTCCCTGCAAAGGCTAATCTATAAATAAGCCCTGTGATCTTTCCTGGCCTGATAAAAAATCTCATTATGAATAAAAATACAAATGCAGGTCAACAATTCCAGATGTGTTTGAGAATTAAAATTGTTTTGAAATTTAGAAACCAACATACACTTACTACGTATTTAAAATCTTCGTCTGGGTTTAAGGCCACAGTGTAATGAAACATATTCCTTTTTTTGTTTTGTGGCAAAATGTATAAAAATAATGGATAATGATATAATTAGCCTCACGTCAGTTCAAGTTGTGTTTTGCTACCAAATGTGTGCAGTTCAGGTTTGATTCTGGCACTTCGTGAGTCATGAAAAGTTTTCAGTTTTAAGAGCTTCTTGAATTTTATAAATGTGGACAAAGGATTGTTGATCTGTATTAAATTGATTGTGGCTGAAGACATATGACATCTAAGAGAAAACATACTTTCACTTGGGAAAAAACTATTGTACCTAATTTAGGAAATAAACTGAATGTTAACTTTAATGACTGATTATTATGCTGAAACAAAATCTAAAATTATTTCTATTGAGTAGTAAAATCATACATATAACAATTATTTCTAGACTTCAGCTTTATTTCAAGTGTTATTGAAAAACAACAAAAAATTTAAGGCAACAAAATAATTTAGACCATTCCAAATAGTTTACTATAATAGAGGTTGGACTCTAATACTTTTGGACTAAATAAGATAAACCAAAGAAAGGAGAGGAAGCTACAGTGTAGTAAATGGACTTCTATTATTGTGAAAGTAAAAATAGTAATAAATGTTATATTTGCTTATCAATTTCAACTTTTAAAAACGTTTCAGATGGTAATGTAGAATGATTCTCATTCTATTCCAAATTTTTGATACTTCACAAAAGTATTAAGTACAATATTTGTCAGTTTTCTTTAGAGAAACAGCATGTGCACACACACACACACAATCACCAACAGATAAATAAATAGAATGAATAGTATTTATATATTATCTCACATATATGTATATGAGATTTATTAATATCCTGTGACCTGGTCAACTTGGCATATAAAATTAACCATCACAGTACTATACTATAGTTCTTAGTCCTATGATAAAACTGTGAGAAATACAAAACAAATATGTCATGGACCCTGCTTCTTAATACATTGAAATAATTAGATAATATTATAGGAGTGTTATGTACATAAATGTTAAATGAACAAAATCAAGAGCCAGCCTATTGGTGTGTTGGGCAGAGACAGCCTCATCTTCCCCTTTCAGATAAAGAAGTAAACTTGTACACAAAGCTATATAACACACTATTATAAAAATCAATTTCCTTCTCATCTGGCTGGGCTCCTGCTCACTCCCCTATCCTGCTGGCAGGGAAGTCTTTGAACGGTGACTCAAGAAGTAAGTAAAAGGACTAATTGGGGGAATTCTTATCTCTGCCAATGTCTAAAGAAGGACATTGAGAACAAGGGATTCAGTGGGTTTAGAGTTCCCATTAGTATAATTTTTCAGACCAGAATAGCCTCTGGAATGAAAGGGAGGAGGTGCAAACCTTATGATCATCTTCTAATCTTATAAATAAAAATTTTAAAAGTTATGCTTCACCTGCAGTGTTTGTGGTTGAAAAATAAACTCTGATATGACAAGTATCATGTTTCATTTATTCCTTCTCTAAATGAAACATCATATAAAAGCTGCCAGAGCAAGGTCAATGCTTTCTCCTATGCAGTCCTTAGGTAGAAAACTTATCTCCTGACAACCTTTGGAAGATAAGTCTTCATTCATGACTTTTAAAGTTTATTTTACAGAGAGCCCTTAGTAATAAATTACTACACTCCAAGGTCAGCTCTGTTTCTACTTTAAAAATCTTATCAAAGGCTATAAAAATCTTCCTGAGAAGACAGAATCCTGCAGCTATTTTACAGTGTGCTACTTAGAACAAAGTTAAATAAAAGGAGGTACAATTGTTAATACATTATCAAATTACTTAACAGATAATCTTTCATGATTTCAACTTGCTCTTGAACTACAAATATTTTTTAAAATAAACATTTAAAAGAAATTTTACTACTTTAAATGTTTTATCAATAACTCTTATTTGGCAGATTTTCTTTGTTCATTATCTACTAGAAAAAGTATAGGATTATGTTGTGTACTTTTGTTTTATATACAGTTGACCCTTGAACAACACAGGTTGAACTGTGTTGGTACACTTAAAAATGGATTTTATTCCACCTCTGCCACTCCTGAGACAACAAGACCAACCCCGTTGTCTTCCTCCTCATCAGCCTATTCAATATAAGGAACACGAGGATGAAGACCTTTATCAGGATCCACTTCCACTTACTGAATAGTAAATACATTTTCTCTTCCTTACGATTTTGTTAATAACATTTTCATTTCTCTCAAACTCCTAGCCTCAAGCGATTCTTCCACCTCAGCCTCCCAAAGTGCTGGAAGGCCACCATGCCTGGCCACATTTTATTTTCTTTAGCTCACTTTATTGTAGAAATACAATATATAATACATATAACATACAAAGTATGTGTTAATTGACCATTAATGTAATTAGTAAAGTTGCTGGTCAACAGTAAGCTATTAGTAGTTACATTTTTGGAGAGTCAAAAGTTACACACAGATTTTTTTTTTTTTTTTTTTTTTTTTGAGATGGAGTCTTGCTCTGTCACCCAGGCTGGAGTGCAGTGGCGCGATCTCGGCTCACTGCAAGCTCCGCCTCCCGCGTTCACACCATTCTCCTGCCTCAGCCTTCCGAGTAGCTGGGACTACAGGCTCCCGCCACCACGCCCGGCTAATTTTTTGTATTTTTAGTAGAGACGGGGGTTTCACTGTGTTAGCCGGGATGGTCTCGAACTCCTGACCTCGTGATCCACCCATCTCGGCCTCCCAAAGTGCTGGGATTACAGGCGTGAGCCACCGTGCCCGGCCTATACACAGATTTTTAATTGTGTGAGAAGTTGGGGGTTGGTGCTCTAACCCTCGCATTGTTCAAGGGTCATCTGTATTTAGTTTTTGAATTCTTCTCCTTATAGTTTATTCACTCTCTACTGTCTCATTAAGTGCTTTCATTCCTTCACTTGCCAACAAACATATGATAATTTTTGTATGTTTGTTTTTTCAGAGGTTCTTCTTGGAATCTTCCTAATGTTTCAGGCATAACTGTTCACCTCATGGTCAGTATCAATGTCTCCTCTGACAAATCATACGTGATTAAAAATACAAACATCTGTTGCGAGGTCTTTAGTTTCGTAGCACAGACTTGACTATTCTTATACTACAATGTTTTAATTATTATAACTTTACAAATATGTTTTAGTATCAGTAAAACAAGTTCCTTCTCCTTACTCTTCTTTCATTTATATTTTTTCTTGTAATATTTGTTCATGTGTTATTCCAGAAGCAACATAAAATACTTTAAAATTGGTTTAAATTCTGTTAATATGTTTTTGTTTTGTTTTGAGAAGAGTCTTCCTCTGTCACCCAAGCTAGAGTGCAGTGGCTTAATCTCGGCTCACTGAAACCTCCACCTCCTGGATTCAAGCGATTCTCCTGCCTCAGCCTCCCAAGCAGCTAGGAGGTACAACCATGTCCAGCTAATTTTTGTATTGTTTTTAGTAGAGATGGGGTTTCACCATGTTGGCAGGCTGGTCTTATACTCCTAACCTTAGGTGGTTCACCCACCTCAGCCTATACTTTAGTATTTAAATTACAAACTACAACTGTAATTCACAGAAGAGGGAGGGCATATTTAATTTATTTTGGAATTCAATTAAAATTTATAGGCATAATATTTTCATGTTTGTTAAAAAGACATTGCTTTAACATATTGGAAAACACTAACTTTGAAAATAATTAAAACGAATATATTATGTATGAAAACTCTTAGGTACAAAGTCAAACTTGGAGCAGTTCTATGGTATTTTTATTATTAGCCAAAAGAATTAAAATAAATTCACTACACATAATGCTTAAAAAGGTAGAAAGAAAACACAACCATCTAAAGTAACAGGACAAAAAAAAAATAAATTCACTTATAGATATCAATTCAAAAATCCTAAGTAAAATGCTCAATAAAAAAATGAAAATACACTTCAAAATGATCAATGAAGGAAAATGTTGATACTTAAGAGGAAAATCTGTTTCTTTTGTATTAATCAAAAAGGAAGTTTAACAATCCAGAAGAAGGTTGAAATTTTTTTCTAAACTGTAAAGATAAATTAACATGATTAAGAATTTCTATTTCTAACCAAATTCTCATCTTATATTTAATAAAGCACCCCTATCAAAGTTAAATTTAGGAATGACATGGCCTGGCATCACCATCTCTATTTTTCCTGGAATTCAAACTAATGCTTTGAAACAAACCAAAACAAGAAGGAAGGAAGGAAGGAAAATGAAGAGAAAGAAGGCTAGAGGAGGAGCTGGAGGAAGAGAAACTGTGGTATAAATATTGGAAAAAAACACAAATATACTCAGATTATAATAGCATTATCATCAGTGCCCTAAGGAAATATTAGCTACTAATTAAAAAGGTACAGAATTTCTATGAAAACAAAAGCAAACTAGAAAATATTACAAAGAAAAATATTTAAATGAATGGCCATATATTTCCTACACTGTGTGTGTGTGTGTGTGACTAAATATGGTGAATGTATCAATTGCCTCCAAATTAATGTATATGCTAAATGCAGTTCAAATAAAAATCTTGACCAGGCTCATGCCTGTAATCCCAGCACTTTGGGAGGCTGAGGCAGGTGGATCACCTGAGGTTAGGAGTTCGAGACCAGCCTAGCCAACATGGTGAAACCCCGCCTCTACTAAAAATACAAAATATTAGCAGAGTGTTGGGGTGCACGCCTGTAGTCCCAGCTACTTGGGAGGTTGAGTCATGAGAATCACTTGAACCCAGGAGCTGGAGGTTACAGTGAGCTGAGATCGCACCACTGCACTCCAGCCGGGGTGACAGAGCGAGACTCTGTCTCAAAAAAAAAAAAAAAAGGAAAGGAAAAAAGAAAAAGTGGATTTTCTTTATTATATGGCATAAAATCATATATTTGTAATTTCTGAAATCAAACTTTCAAGTCATATTATTTATATCTTCTATACCCTTATTTATACTTTAACTTAATTTGTCAAAGATTGATAGAATAGTGTGATCTCTTCTACTGCATTTTTATCAATGAATACTTGTATTCCAAAAATATTTTGCTTTATATATTTTCATACTTTCTGTACTTAATGATTCATAACTTATTTTCATTGTGTTGTATACTTTTTAATATTTTTTTACCTCAAGTTCTGTTTAATCTACAAAAACTACTTTTAAAATGTTTGTATTGTTTGATATATTTTTTCTGCCTCTAAAAATACAATTGGAATGTTAGTTCCAATAAAAGGGAGTTATGTATTATATCTATAACTTGAAACCATCTTGGACCAGAGGTCAAAATATGTGCATTTTATATTTCAGGCTGTTGTAGGATAGATCATATAATTGCATGCATTCAATTTTTAAAATTCCGGATAAAAATTTCTTTTTATTTAAATTCTTATACATTTTTAGTCATAAACTATTTGCTTATATCTTTGGTCAGCTTGAATTTTGCAAACTTCTTTTTTTACTCCTTGTATGACTCCTTGTTAATATAATCAATTTTTTGACCTACACAATTTTATTTAAATGATTTTAATATTACATAGCTCCTTTTGCAAAATTCATTTTTGATGTTAGTTTTGTATTGAAACTTTGAATCATTTAGACTTACTTTATTTCTGCCTTGTTTCGTCATTTGTCATTTTATTTAAGTTCCCACAAGCCTCCTATTCTTGAGCTATTAATTTTGCTTCATTTCTCAATTATTTTGGGATACTTTTTCCTTAAAAATATGATTTTTCTATTTTCAGCTTCCTTGATTATGTCAGAATGTCCTTATTCTTAATTTGACTGGGTAATATTCTTGCATGTTTTTTTTCTTTCTCCTGTATAAGTGAAACTTAATGTTTAACCTCTCATTGAAGCAGAGGGCATGTATTTGAGGATGTTAGCAAATGTCTCCTTACTTTTGGTAATACAGACTCTTTCATGACCCCTAAACATGCTGCTTCGGGAAGCCTAGGTTGTCTTTTTACTAATTGCCACATGTGGAGGTCCAGATTCA
Source organism: Nomascus leucogenys (assembly GCF_006542625.1). NCBI lineage: Eukaryota > Metazoa > Chordata > Mammalia > Primates > Hylobatidae > Nomascus > Nomascus leucogenys. The sequence goes on along the minus strand of NC_044402.1, from coordinate 33,527,989 downwards.
ATTGCCATCCTGACAGCCTTTAACACTGTGAGCAATGCAAAATCCAGATTGTAAAAGGACTAGTAGGCAATAAATACTTGACAAAATGAATTCAGACAATGTAAACTACCAGATAGCTGGTGGTAAAGGGAATGAGAGAGGAGCAGTAGTAACTAGAGGTGGAGACTGGCTGAGGGAAGTTATTTTCTGAATGGGAAAGACGTGTGTGTGGCTGAAGGAAGCAGGAAAGAACCTTGTGGAACAGAATAGTTTGAAAATGCCCAAGAATGGGGACTAATGTGTGAGGCAGTGTTGCAGAGAGCACCAGAGAGGTTAGAATCTGTCTTAGTATGTTTGGGCCATTGCAACAGAATCGACTCAGCAGCTGATCTTAGACATTTTTAGTCCATAAAACTGTGAGAAATATTTGGAGCTGGGAAGTCCGAGATCACAATGCTGGCACATTTGGTGCCTGGTGGGGGCCAGCTTCCTGGCTCATAGATGACCATCTTCTTGAAAGGGGTGAGAAAGCTCTCCAGGGTCTCTCTTATAAGGGCACCAATCCCATTCACGAGGAGCCCCGCACTAGTGACCTAATCACCTACCAAAGTCCCCATCTCCTAATACATCACCTTGGGGGCTAAGGTTTCAACATCTGAATTTTGTGGGGAAACAAACATTCATTGTTAGCAAGGGGAGTATACAATTACCTAACACATGCTTTGAGATGCTGAGGATGTTTATTTTCCACAAAAGTCTGTTTTTTTGTAAATCTCTAGAGTCAATAGTCAAACCTGCCCTTCAGAATTTCTAAATTCAAAGTAGGTTCCACTCTTTTTAGTCAATCTTTCCTGAAGGGATTTTAAAAATGCCTAAAATATTATGATGAGAATAAATAATGCCATGTTAATGTTTGCCTGCTCATTTTTGTGTAGTTTGATACTTTTAGTCTTACATCAGATTTTAGCCATGAACATGAGAGTCTTGACTCTAGGGATGATCCTGACATGTCCTATGCCACATAGTTTGGCCTCTGAATTTTAAAGATAATTAAAGAGAATTACCACTATATTGACAGGAACTAAAAAAAGGTTTTAAAATTCATAGCTGTAATGTTTCTTTGTAAAACAACAACAAAAAAAAGGAGCACAAATGAACAACTGTGCCATAGGCGATCAGTAGAACACTTTCTTTAATATTTTATTATTTGTTGCCCGTTGCCCAAGCTGGAGTGTAGTGGCATGGTCTCTGCTCACTGCAACCTCCACCTCCCAGGTTCAAGCGATTCTCCTGCTTCAGCACCGCCCACCCCACCCCCCTGCGCTCCCACCCCGCCCCATCCCCACCCCTAGTAGCTGGGATTACAGGCACCTGCCACCACGCCCAGCTAAATTTTTGTGATTTTAGTAGAGACAGGGTTCCACCACATTGGCCAGACTGGTCTCCAACTCCTGACCTCAGAGTGATCCACCCACCTCAGCCTCCCAAAGTCCTGGTGAAAGAGGAAAGGCCCCCTTGTCCCCCTCGCAGGGCGTGCGATGGGGGGGTGACTCGCTTCTTCAGTGCTCCGCTGCTCAGACCGCTAGGGGGGCATACAGACGAGCAGGCTGTGGGGCTTCAACCCCACAGCGGTGTGTAGGGGTGAATGTTTACAGCTCCTGAAGCCCGGTGGGTGTGTGCTCTTTTAGTTTTGCCGTCAATAGGCGGCTTGTGTTAACCAGCTCCATTAGACCCTCTACCTTGTTGCAAGGACAGAGGGCTTTCTGTATTCTGGGTTCTTGCCTTGGTGAGCTGGAAGAACTGGATCACATGTGGGCTTGGAGAATGAGTGCAAAGTTTTATTGACTCCACATCCAGCCACTTGTGTGTCTGTCCGCTAGGGTCTTTGGTTTTTAAGGCCCAGGATGAGGATGTGGTGGCCCAGCATGGTCTTGGAAAAGGCAACATTTTGGGTGCCAAAGCAGGAGTGCCTGTCCTCGCCTAGCTCCATGGGGGTACAGCCCTAGCCAGGGACCTGCCTTTCTCTGCCTAGCACTGCCCCCGTCCTGTATCACTGGGATTATAGGTGTGAGCCACCACCCCCAGCTAATATTTTCTTTTAATCTCAAACCCTGTTCCATACAAAAACATCTTTTGGTCTGTGTATTTTAGGCATTTAGGTGGCTTAGAATCACTTTCCTTAACTGTTGTGCATGTGCATGTGTTTAGGTAGATAGACACAACTCTTCCATAATGAGCATAATAATATAATAAAAAATTTATTGAATGTGTATAGGCTTTGCATCTGTTGTTTATACATGTCGGTATTGAAAATGGAACTGCATAGACTGATGAGCCTGATATTAATTAAATGAGAAGCACACCTGGTCTTACATGCATTATCCCTCAAATGTTGGATTAAATAGTTTATTCCATACTGCCATACTTCCAAATTTACATATGCCAATATTTAAATAAGTATGCATGTTTTAACAATTGATTAGAAAGCTAAGTTGAAATAAATTGCTCAGTCTGGCAAGATGGCTCCCGTCTGCAGCTCCCAGCAAGACCAATGCAGAAGGCAGGTGATTTCTGCATTTCCATCTGAGGTACTCAGTTCATCTCATTGGGGCTGGTTAGGCAGTGGGTGCAGCCCATGGAGGGCAAGCAGAAGCAAAGTGGGGTGTCACCTCACCGGGAAGTGTAAGGAGCCAGAGACCTCCCTCCTCCAGCCAAGGGAAGCTGTGAGGGACTGTGCTATCTGGCCTGGGTACTATGCTTTTCCCAGGGTTTTTGCAATCTGCAGATCAGGAGATTCCCTAGTGTGCCTACATGACCAGGGTTCTGGGTTTCAAGCACAAAAGTGGGCGGCTATTTGGGCAGACACTGAGCTAGCTGCAGAAGTTTTTTGTTTTTTTTTTTGTACCCAAGTGGCTCCTGGAACCCCAGTGGGACAGAACCGTTCACTCCCCTGGAAAGGGGGCTGAAGCCAGGAAGCCAAGTGGTCTCACTCAGTGAGCAGGTCCCACTCCCACGGTGCCTAGCAAGATAAGAACCACTGGCTTGAAATTCTCACTGCCAGCACAGCAGTCTGAAGTCAACCTGGAATGATAGAGCTTGGTAGGAGGAGGGGTGCCCACCATTACTGAGGCTTGAGTAGGTGGTTTTCCCCTGAGAGTGCTAAGGAGGCCTGGAAGTTTGGACTGGGCAGAGCTCAACACAGCGTGGCAAAGTGGCTGTGGCCAGACTGCCTCTCTAGATTCCTCCTCACTGGGCAGGGCATCTCCGAAAGAAATGCTAGACAGGGGCTTATAGATAAAACTCCCATCTCCCTGGGACACAGCGCCTGGGGGAAGGGGCAGCTGTGGGAACAGCTTCAATAGACTTAAACTTTCCTGCCTGCCGGCTCTGAAGAGAGCAGCTGATCCTGACAAGGCATACTCTCCCAGCATAGTGCTCAAGCTCTGCTAAGGGACAGAGTGCCGCCTCAAGTGGGTCCCTGATCCCCCAAGCCTCCTGACTGGGAGAGACCTCCCAGCAGGGACTGACAGACACCTCATACAGGAGAGCTCCAGCTAGCATCAGCCTGGTGTCCCTCTGGGATGAAGCTTCCAGAGGAAGAAGCAGGCAGCAATGTTGGCTGTTCTGCAGCCTCCACTGGTGATACCCAGGCAAACTAGTAAACTGTAGCAAACCTGTAGAAGAGAGGCCCGACTGTTAGAAGAAAAACTAATAAACAGAAAGCAACAACATCTACATCAACAAAAATGACCCCTACACAAAGAGCCCACCGAAAGGTCATCAGCCTCAAAGATCAAAGGTAGGTAAATCCACGAGGATGGGGAAAAATCAGTGCAAAAAGGCTGAAAATTCCGAAAAACAGAATGCCTCTTCTCCAAATGATCGCAACTCCTCTCCAGCAAGGGCACAAAACTAGACAGAGAATGAGATTGACAAATTGACAGAAGTAGGCTTCAGAAGGTAGATAATAACAAACTCCTTTGAGCTAAAGGAGCATGTCCTAACCCAATGCAAGGACACTAAGAACCTTGATAAAAGGTTACAGGAACTGCTAACTAGAATAACCAGTTTAGAGAAGAACATAAATTACCCAATGGAGCTGAATAACACAGCCCAAGAACTTTGTGAAGCACACACAAGTATCAGTAGCCAAATCAATCAAGTGGAAGAAAGGATATCAGAGATTGAAGATCAACTTACTGAAATAAGACATGAAGACAAGATTAGAGAAAAAAGAACGAAAAGGAACAAACAAAGCCTCCAAGAAATATGAGACTATGTGAAAAGACCAAACCTATGATTGACTGGTGTACCTCAAAGTGATGGGGAGAATGGAACCAAGTTGGAAAACACACTTCAGGATATTATCCAGGAGAACTTCCCCAACCTAGCAAGACAGGCCAACATTCAAATACAGGAAATACAGAGAACACCGCTAAGATACTCCTCAAGAAGAGCAACCCCAAGACACATAATCATCAGATTCTCCAAGCTTGAAATGAGGACAAAAATGTTCAGGGTAGCCAGAGAGAAAGGTCAGGTCACCTACAAAGGGAGGCCCATCAGACTAACAGCGGATCTCTCTGCAGAAACCCTACAAGCCGGAAGAGAGTGGGGCCAATATTCAACATTCTTAAAGAAAAGAATTTTCGAATCAGAATTTCATATCCAACCAAACTAAGCTTCATAAGTGAAGGAGAAATAAAATCCTTTCCAGACAAGCAAATGCTGAGGGATTTTGTCACCACCAGGCCTGCCTTACAAGAGCTCCTGAAGGAAGCACTAAACATGGAAAGGAAAAACCAGTACCGGCCACTGCAAAAACACACCAAAATATAAAGACTAATGACACTATGATGAAACTGCCTCAAATACTGTACAAAACAACCTGCTAGCATCATGATGACAGGATCAAATTCACATACAACAATGTTAACCTTACATGTAAATGGGCTAAATGCCCCAATTAAAACATACAGACTGACAAATTAGATAAAGAGTCAAGACCCATTGGTATGCTGTATTCAGGGGACCCATCTCACGTGCAAAGACACACATAGACTCAAAATAAAGGGATGGAAGAATATTTACCAAGCAAATGGAAATTTAAAAAAAGGCAGGGGTTGCAATCCTAGTCTCTGGTAAAACAGATTTGAAACCAACAAAGATCAAAACAGACAAAGAAGGGCATTACGTAATGGTAAAGGGATCAATGCAACGAGAAGAGCTGTCTTAAGTATATATGCACCCAATACAGGAGCACCCAGATTCATAAAGCAGGTTTGTAGAGACCTACAAAGAGTCTTAAACTCCCACACAATAGTAGTGGGAGACTTTAACACCCCACTGTCAATATTAGATCAACGAGACAGAAAATTAACAAGGATATTCAGGACTTGAACTCAGCTCTGGATCAAGCGGACCTAATAGCCATCTATAGAACTCTCCACCCCAAATCAACAGAATATACATTCTTCTCAGCACCACATGGCATTTATTCTAAAATCGACCACATAATTGGAAATAAAACACTCCTCAGCAAATGAAAAAGAATGGAAATAATAACAAACAGCTCTCAGACCACAGTGCAATCAAATTAGAACTCAAGATTAAGAAACTCACTCAAAAGTGCACAACTACATGGAAACTGAACAAGCTGCACCTGAATGACTGCTTGGTAAATAATGAAATTAAGGCATAAATAAAGAAGTTATTTGAAACTGTTGAGAACAAAGAGACAATGTACCAGAATCTCTGGGACACAGGTAAAGTAATGTTAACAGGGAAATTTATAGCACTAAATGCCCACATCAGAAAGCTAGAAAGATCTGAAATCGACACCCAAACATCACAATTAAAAGAACTAGAGAAGCAAGAGCAAACAAATTCAAAAGCTAGCAGAAGACAAGAAATAACTAAGAACAGAGCAGAACTGAAGGAGATAGAGACACGAAAAACCCTTCAAAAAGTTAATGAATCCAGGAGCTGGTTTTTTGAAAAGATTAACAAAACAGATAGACTGCTAGCTAGACTAATAAAGAAGAAAAGAGAGAAAAATCAAATAGACACAATAAAAAATGATAAAGGGGATATCACCACTGATCCCACAGAAATACAAACTACCATCAGAGAATACTATAAACACCTCTACACAAATAAACTAGAAAATCTAGAAGAAATGGGTAAATTCCTGGACACACACATCCTCCCAAGAGTAAACCAGGAAGAAGTTGAATCCCTGAATAGACCAATAACAAGTTCTGAAATTGAGGCAGTAATTAATAGCCTACCAATAAAAAAAGTCCAGGACCAGACGGATTCACAGCCGAATTCTACCAGAGGTACAAAGAGGAGTTGGTACCATTCTTCTGAAACTATTCTAAACAACAGAAAAAGAGGGACTCCTCCCTAATTCATTTTATGAGACTAGCATCATCCTGATACCAAATCTGGCAGAGACACAACAAAAAAAGAAAATTTCAGGCTAATGTTCCTGATGAACATAGATAACAAAAATCCTCAATAACATACTGGCAAACTGAATCCAGTAACACATCAAAAAGCTTATCCACCATGATCAAGTCGGCTTCATCCTTGGGATGCAAGGCTGGTTCAACATACACAAATCAATAAACATAATCCATCACATAAACAGAATCAATGGCAAAAACCACAGGATTATCTCAATAGATGCAGAAAAGTCCTTTGATATAATTCGATGCCCCTTCATGCCAAAAACTCTCAATAAACTGGGTACTGATGGAACATATCTCAATGTAATAAGAGCTACTTATGACAAACCCATAGCCAATATCATACTAAATGGGCAAAAGCTGGAAGCATTCCCTTTGAAAACAGGCACAAGGCAAATATGCCCGCTCTCACCTCTCCTATTCAACATAGTATTGGAAGTTCTGGCCGGAGAATCAGGCAAGAGAAAGAAATATAGGATATCAAATAGGAAGAGAGGAAGTCAAATTGTCTCTGTTTCCAGATGACATGATTGTATATTTAGAAAGCCCCATTGTCTCAGCCCAAAAACCCCTTAAGCTGATAAGCAACTTCAGCAAAGGCTCAGGATACAAAATCAATGTGAAAAAATCAGAAGCATTCCTATACACCAATAACAGACAGAGAGCCAAATTATGAGTGAACTCCCATTCACAATTGCTACAAAGAGAATAAAATACCTAGGAACACAACTTACAAGGGACCTGAAGGACCTCTATTCAGTGAGAACTACAAAACCACTACTCAAGGAAATAAGAGAGGACACAAACAAATAAAAAAAATTCCATGCTCATGGATAGGAAGAATCAATATTGTGAAAATGGCCATACTGCCCAAAGTAATTTATAGATTTAACGCTATTCCCATCAAGCTACCATTGACTTTCTTCACAGAATTAGAAAAAACTACTTAGATTTCATATGGAACCAAAAAAGAGCCCCTATAGCCAAGACAATCCTAAGCAAAAAGAACAAAGCTGGAGGCATTACACTACCTGACTTTAAACTATACTACAAGGCTACAGTAACCAAAACAGCATGGTACTGGTACCGAAACAGACATACAGACCAATAGAAAAGAACAGAGGCCTTAGAAATAACACCACACATCTACAACCATCTGATCTTCGACAAACCTGACAAAAACAAGCAATGGGGAAAGGATTCCCTATTTAACAGTTGGTGCTGGGAAAACTGGCTACCAATATGGAGAAAACAGAAACTGGACCCCTTCCTTACACCTTATACAAAAATTAACTCAAGACGGATTAAAGACTTAAACATAAAACCTAAAACAAAAAACCCTAGAAGAAAACTTAGGCAATACCATTCAGGACATAGGCATGGGCAAAGACTTCATGACTAAAACAGCAAAAGCAAAAGCAATTGCAACAAAAACCAAAATTGACAAATGTGATCTAATTAAACTAAATAGCTTCTGCACAGCAAAAGAAACTATCATCACTGTGAACAGACAACCTACAGAAAGGGAGACAATTTTTGCAATCTATCCATCTGACAAAGGTCTAATATCCAGAATCTACAAGAAACTTGAACAAATTTACAAGAAAAAGACAACCCCATCAAAAAGTAGGTGAAGGATATGAACGGACACTTTTCAAAAAAAGACATTTATGCGGCCAACAAACATGTGGAAAAAAAGCTCATCATCACTGATCATCAGAGAAATGCAAATCAAAACCACAATGAGATACCATCTCATGCCAGTTAGAATGGTGATCATTAAAAAGTCAGGAAACAGCAGATGCTGGCAAGGATGTGGAGAAATAGGAATGCTTTTACACTGTTGATGGGAGTATAAATTAGTTCAACCCTTGTGGAAGACAGCGTGGCAATTCCTCAAGGGTCTAGAACCAGAAATCCCACTCCTGGGTGTATACTCAAAGGATTATAAATCATTCTATTAAAAAGATACATGCACACGTTTACTGCAGCACTATTTACAATAGCAAAGACTTGGAACCAACCCAAATGCCCATCAATGATAGACTGGATAAAGAAAATGTGGCACATATACACCATGGAATACTATGCAGCCATAAAGAATGAGTTCATATCCTTTGCAGGGACATGGATGAAGCTAGAAACCATCATTCTCAGCAAACTAACACAGGAATGGAAAATCAAACACTGCATATCCTCACTCATAAGCGGGAGTTGAACAATGAGAACACACGAACAGAGGGAGGGGAACATCACATACTGGGCCCTGTCTAAGAGTGGGGGGCTAGCGGAGGGAGAGCATTAGGACAAATACCTAATGCATGAGGGGCTTAAAACCTAGACAACGGGTTGACAGGTGCAGCAATCCACCATGGCACATGTACGCCTATGTAACAAACCTGCACATTCTGCACATGTACCCCAGAACTTAAAGTAAAATAAAATAAAATAATGTATATATACACATTTATATATTTATATGTATATAGATAGATATAGATATAGATGAAGATAGATTAAGGCACAATCAGAGCCATATGTTTCAACACTGGACTATATTCTTATTTGTCCATAACCATATAGCTCATCTATTTTATGATTGTTTTCATCCATGTAGGTAGATCCCTACAACTAGACTGTAAGTTTCACAGATAGGAATCAGGCCACATCGCTGATAAATACCAATAAACACCCAGGACAGCCCTGAAGGGCAGAAGTGTTAGACACTTCCCACCAAAAGAAGAAATTACTCTTTTAACAATTATTTTAAATACATGTTAATAGTTCAGTGCATTTGAAATAGAAGATGGAATTGAAGCCACATGATCTTAGAGGAAATCATTCTCAATTACTTTTAAAACCATAACTAGTAATGAGTTTTCAATTTAAATCGACATAAAGTTGTTAGAAGTAAACTTTCTGATCAAATCAGGTGGCTTTTCCATTTGTATTTAAGAGGCTAGCTGGCACCAAGCAGTAACCAAGGCAGTCCATCTGGAAACTAGTTTGTATAGCTGATGCTAAGGTAAAAAAGATAGAAACAAAATGTGATTTGATTAATTGATTTAATATATATACTTTAATCAAGAATTGGCAGATAAAGGGATTCATTAAAAAGTATACAAAAGTTCATATTGTTCAAGTGAATACAATTAACAACTTAAAATTTAAAAAAAAATTTGGCTAGGACACAATGAAATAAAGAATAATATAGCTACAGGTATAATATTTTGTCAATAAATTTAAGAACCAAAATTATATTCCTTACTTAATCTTTAGTTTTTAGTCCCTAAATATCCTGAAAGATACTTTGTGAACTAAATAGAGAGGCACAGATTACAATGGGAATGAGTTAATATGATTGTATGTTTATTATAAAAATTTAGCAAAATTTATAAGCTTTACTCTATCAGAAAAATAAAGGTAAAGACAATGTAAAACAAAAGCATGAATCAGATGCAGTTTTTCACCAACTAGGGCAGATTAAAAAAAAGTATGTTTATGTTTATAAGCATTTTCACAGCTCAAGCAACCTAAATTTAAAGAGATCATAGTACCTTCTTACAAAATAAAAATTCAGCCTCTAAATGACAACTACTTTTTGGAAACCTAAATAAGGAAATTAAAACCAAATAAGTTATGGAGCCAATAAATTATGGGTCAAGGAGAGGAAATTAGCCTGACATTTTTCTGCCGGATGAAAAAATATTATATACATACACATATATGGGTATATATACAGATATTTGTTTATATAAGTAAATATACATAAATACATTTTCTTCTTCTTTTGTAGTTTATAAGACTGAATTTTTACAAAAAAAGAGGAAGATTAAGATTTCATGCAATGCTAGCATCATTATGTATCTTGAACTCAGACAAAAATGACAGTGACTGCATGTCTCCCTTACCCCTTGTCAAACTCTAACTTCCTGGTAATGAAATGAATGAACTGTGCCCACATACCACTAGATTTCATGCATAGCTCTGTTGATTTGAGAAAAATTGAATTCTGAAGGGGCAGAGTTGCTGACAGATGTCACATCAGACTCTCACGTGAACACATACTATTAGTATATACTAAGGGAAAGAAAAAATATACTTTTATATGTTCAGTAGTGATGTGAAACTGGATGCTCTCATCTCCAAGTAAAAACATGTGGCTTCTTTTTCTTTTCTTTTTGTTAATTGGCTAATTATATTGGTTAGTCTGTTTATGAAAATAGGTGAGTATGATTTGGGGATGCCAGGCAAACATTCCCATCTAAATTATCCTGGGTAGTCTGGAATCAGAAGAGTGGGTCTCAGCCCCAATTTTGAAATCTGTATGACCTTCATCAATTAGAGTATCTGATTAAGATTCAAATTTCCTATTTGTAAATAACCAATAAATTTCCTATTGTAATTTGTAAAAAACCAATCAGCTACACCACTTCTAAGATGGTGTGTCCAAATCTAAGCTTTTCTAAATTTGCTTAATAAAGGCATTTAAATTCTCATGAAGATAGGGTCAGAGCATGGGCTTTGGAAAGCTAAGAGGGCCATTTGAAGCACCATCAAGGTCCAAATCAGTAGAGATTTGTATTCTGCAACTTTATTTTTCAAGTATATACAGCAGCAAGTCAAATAAATTTTTTAAAATGACAGCTTAGCAGAGATTTTTAGTTTCTTTTAAAATGCCTCACTTCTAAAAAGACATGAATTCTCATCTTCTATGTAAAGTATGAAATGAGTAGAAAACCAATCCCAGATAGCCATAATCTATACACTATATCACCTAAAGGAAATGATGGGGAGAGGGAGAAGACACTGCACACACATGTAGAGTGGATAAAAGTTGTCTTCTGAGTACTAGTCTTTCTCTTGCTTCAACTTTTCTTATCTGCCATGGTAGGCCTATCTCCCAGGAATGATGTGAAGTTCAGGGGTGAATTAAGGGACTGTGTGTGGGGCTAGGAATGGGACAGCTAGTGTTTAGCCTTAGTGAAGGAAAATCCATATTGTTGAGTTCATGCAAGGCCCTGTGCTCACCCTGTGGGACCTTTGTTCATAGGCCCATTCAACAAGCATTAAGAGTAGCTGGCATTAAAAACTGGCTAATATCCATGGGTCAGGTGTTTTTACTTATTGATTTATTAAAATCTTTCTCCGCAGTGCATGCCCTCTGGTGACAATTACATGGAATATGTCTATTCCAAGAAGTTCATCGACATGTCCCTCCCTATTGCCTCCTTGTTACTATTCTTTCAGTGTTGTTCTTTCCATGTCCCTGACCAACTAATAACCTTGTTGGCTGCTGTTATGAATCAACATAAATCTGTACATGCAGCCATCTCTCTTTCTCTACCAAGTAGACAACTAGGTGTTCTGTTCCTTTGCAGGACTTTCCTTAGCCCTGTCTTTCTTTTTTTTTTTTTTTTTTTATTATTACACTTTAGGTTTTAGGGTACATGTGCACAATGTGCAGGTTTGTTACATATGTATCCATGTGCCATGTTGGTTTGCTGCACCCATTAACTCCTCATTTAGCATTAGGTATATCTCCTAATGCTGTCCCTCCTCCCTCCCCCCAACCCACAACAGTCCCCAGAGTGTGATGTTCCCCTTCCTGTGTCCATGAGTTCTCATTGTTCAATTCCCACCTATGGGTGAGAACATGCGGTGTTTGGTTTTTTGTCCTTGTGATAGTTTACTGAGAATGATGTTTTCCAGTTTCATCCATGTCCCTACAAAGGACATGAACTCATCATTTTTTATGGCCGCATAGTATTCCATGGTGTATATGTGCCACATTTTCTTAATCCAGTCTATCATTGTTGGACATTTGGGTTGGTTCCAAGTCTTTGCTATTGTGAATAGTGCCGCAATAAACATACGTGTGCATGTGTCTTTACAGCAGCATGATTTACAGTCCTTTGGGTATATACCCAGTAATGGGATGGCTGGGTCAAATGGTATTTCTAGTTCTAGATCCCTGAGGAATCGCCACAATGACTTCCACAATGGTTGAACTAGTTTACAGTCCCACCAACAGTGTAAAAGTATTCCTATTTCTCCACATCCTCTCCTGTCTTTCGGGGCCATGTCTGAGTAGAGTTGTAATCACTGGTTATCTGCTTTCTGGAACTTGTCAGCCTGCAATACTGAGCCTTGATTGCAAGTTAAGAAAAAAGTGGACAAAGCACTAGGAGCAGAATCCATGGGATTCTGAGCCACACATTCATTCAATTTAGTAGAGCCTCAGATATGCTAAAGCTCAATCTTACATTCCATTTTTATTTAATATTGGAGCATCACTGCACCTATACAATTTAATAATTGTAGATCATAATGTGGGTGGTTCAGATTGCATAGTCACTGGAAGTCCCTTGGTGAAGTCTTCAGTCTCTACTGAAGCAAGCTAGGAGCTGATTTGCAAATGGAAAATGGTTAAATCAAGAGGATATGATCTCACTAAAAAACCCTAGGGGCTTTTCTATCAGGGGTTGCCAGGTAGTCCATAGATCCTCTCTTCCTGCCACAGACTCTCTGAATACAGATGGGTCTTCTGGCTCCTAATGCCTGGGTGGCAAGGCAGCTTACACTGCAGCTGCACCTTTTGGGAAATGCTCTTGACACCACTCAAAACTGCCTTATGGATTACCAATAAATAAGTTACAGCAATATGTTCAAACTCAATATATGTGGCTTCCAATATCCAGAGATCCACAAAATTGTGCCTCTTTCTTTGTGGTGGGCATTACAATGTGTGTCTCATTTTAGAAGGGGCATCACAACAAGCTCTAGACTGTATAGATGCCTAGAAGCTTCACTGAAAGATGAATAATATATATATTATTTGCCTTTTCCTCACAAAGGCACATATATATATACATATACATATATATATTTGACTTGTCTTTGGAAAGTGTATGAATATGATACCTATTCACTTTGAATGTGGAGAGATGAGATCATAGTTTATATTCTGTAATAGAATCATTTATTTGCATTTTAATGATATGCCATGGAAAGGCTGTAATTCTAACATTAGCAAAAATGCATTAATGTAAAATGGCAACAGTAGCCTGAGATTTAAGCAACAATGAGTATGCATTCACATTATTCAAAATGTGTGAAGTGTGCGTGTGTGTGTGTGTGTGTGTGTGGTCCCTTTGAGATCTACTTTTACATTTCATTGCTTTTACACCCTTAGAATTATTTGTGAGGAAAATATGTGTGCTAGAAAGTGATTTAGTGTGTTGACTGGTGGCTCCCCAAAAAAGATGTGTTCACATCCTAGGATCTGTGAACAAGAACTTATTTGGTAAAGGGCTGTTTATACATGTAATTAAGCTAAGGTTCTTGAAATAAGATTATCCTGGATTATCCAGATGGGCCCTAAATCCAATGGCAAGTGTCCTTTTCAGAGACACACAGAGGAGAGGTACACAGAGGATAGGAAAAGCTATGTGAAGACAGAGACCAAGAAAAACCTGCAGCCTGGAGAAGCTGGAAAAGATGAGAAAGGATTCTCCTCTAACCCTTCACAGGGAGTACAGTCCAGCTGACACCTTGATTTCATACCTCTGGCCTCCAGAGCTGTGAGAGAATACATTTCTGTAGTGTTAAGCTGCCGAGTTTGTGGTAATTTGTTATGGCAGCCCTGGGAAGCAGATACAGTCATCCATAAACATTTAACTTCAGCACATTTTCCAATGGAAATGATGCTGTGTATTTGGGGCATAAAAAATGATTATGGTGTAATGTCTTTTCCTAGAGGGCAAACAGACACATATACAATTAACTCAGTGTAGCGATGCTGAGTTAGCAGTATAAGGGGAGCACAGAAGAAGAAGTGATAACTTTTGGCAGGATTATTCAGGAAATGTCAAGTGGTCTGATGCAGTTGGAGTATAAGCATGCATGACAGAGAGGGACAAGAGATGAGATTATGAAAGAACATAGAGGGAAGACTGAATAATCTTGATTACTGTTTTAAAGAGTTTAGGACTTCATCCTGTGGATTTGGAATAGTCAACCTTGAATGACAACTATTAGAGACAGGTAGTTGCTGTCTGGAGTTTAGTGTTTAGATGGATTGTGAAGCATATTGGGCTCATTTATTCACTCATCAAAAATTTAGTGAGAATATGTTATGAGCCAGTACTGTGAAAAGGACTTGGAATGACAAAGTAGACCCTGCCTTCATTGAGCATATAAATGAAAGGAGAAAAAGAACCATGGGCATGTGGGGAGAAGACATGTTTACAATTCGTTTACCAGCTATGCGTTAAGAAATGGGGAGCTATTGAGGGTTTGCAACTGAGTAGTGACCTGAATATAACTGCATGTCATGGAAATCACTCAGTTATTGAGAAGAATGTATTGCTTTGGGAAGAGAACAGAGGCCAAGAGATCTAAAAAAGACTGTTGTAATAATCTGGGAAGAAATTATGAGGTCTATCATTAGAGGAAAAGCAGTGGGAATGGAGAAGAATTGTCAGAGTAAAATTGTATTCCAGAAGCAAAATTGATAGAGTCCTGTATTTAATTGGGCACAGAGAGTGAAGATGTGGCAGAAGCCTCTGATCATTTTAGCTTAGGTTATTACCGATTGAAGACACCCCTGATTGTAAAATGCACCATTATTTTGTGTATCACTAAGAAATAAAATCTCTATTAAACTCTGACATAACACTTTGTTGCTTAGAATTTTTATGTTGAATCAACTGAAAGAGCTATTTAGATTTATTTAGACAGAGGTTTTAGAAGTCATATTCCACTCTTGTGGAAAGGAAAATGTAAGCAAAATGAATCAGTTAAAACATTTCTAAAACACTTTTACATTCAGAATCGAATTCTTACAAATCTCTTACTCAGAATTGTCAAAATCCATATTTTTCCATATATTATTGTCCTCAGTGCCAACAAGAGTTCTCCACTATTGTTTCTGAGATTTTCTTTGAAGTTGTAAGCTTTGATGTTGGCACTTTGTTGACTTACAAGAAGGTGTCAAAAGAAAGCTTTTAGACAATGTCTATGATTTATATGACTTCAAGCGATTCTTAAAATTTTTCTTGACTAAAATATCAAGGAATTACCATTGTTCAGCTGTATCAACTAGAATAAGTAAGACATTCATGCTTGCAGTAGCAATGAAAACTATATTACAACTATGTCCTAAGCCAACAACAATTGCAAGATGTCATCAATTTAAGTCATATCCTGATTCCAGAGATGTGAAAATGAAGGGGAAAAAGTGCACTGTAGAATTGATAAAATACGGAGAATGATGATATTAAATAACATAGGCAACACAGGGATGGCAAAGATTCAAATTAAATAATTTCATTGTCATTTAAGTGGAAACACAAATGTCCTACATTAACTCTAAGAAAATTATAAACTAATGCATGATAATGGAGATTTTGAACATATCCTTCCTTAAACTATGTGCTGTAATATTTTAGTGAGATTACTTTGGTAAATTGGTGAGTTAATAAAGTGTATGTCCATTTGTCTGAAATGTATACTGAAGGTCCCTGTATTTCCTTTCTTAGATACTCTTCTAGGGAGTGTAATATGTACCTTCTTTGACAAATCACACTTGGGCCAGGCAGCAGGATGCACAGAAGCACTCCTGGCTGCTCCTGTAAAGCACTGGATCTAAAGAAAAGGGCAAGCCTCATAGGTGCACTCACCAGGCTCCGCTTGACACCTAGAAGGTTTTCATTTTTAAAAAACCATTAAGCTCTGTTAGATTTGTCAGAGCCTGTATAAAAAGTACTTTTTAAAAAATGAAGGTTATTTAGGCTGGTTTCCATTACCTGCCATTTGAAGAATTTTAAGTGACAATCTAACCAGGGTTAGAGGAAACCAGGCAGTGAAGAAGAAATTTAAACAGTTCTTTACTTTGTATTACTTTTTAGTTAGCCAAGTTTTGCAATTACTAGTCTCATCTTGAACTCATGTATTTCAACTGTAGTTTTTCTGTTTGTTTTTCCTCATAACATTAATAGCAGTGAACGAGGAAGTAGTTATTTTTAATTCCAAGCTGACACCTTGAAGACATAGTAAAACAGATGGTTTTTCAGCAAAATTTAATTAAGCAATAATAAACTTATATGATAAGTGGGAGTGGATGTCATGTGCCCAGTTTGGAGAGTTAGACAAAACTAAGTTCAAAGAAGAGCATTACCACCTCCTCAGTGCATGAATTTGGCAAGTTACCTAACTTAGTTGAGCTTTCAGTCTTTATTTGCAAAATGGATATACCAATATTTTATTTGTTTTGATTAAATAAGATAAATAATATGAAATTCCTTGTACATAGAAGGCACTTCTGTAAGTAGTAGCTACCATATCAGCATCAACTAGCTCAGCCATTAGAGGAACTCCTTAGTTTACACAGGGCATCTTTACCTTTGGGGCTGAAGGGGCATCAGCAAGTCAGGGTAGATAAGATTTATGTGCTTTGTGGCTGGGCACAGTGGCTCACGCCTGTAATCCCAGCACTTTGGGAGGCCTAGGCAGGTGGATCACGAGGTCAAGAGATTGAGATCATCCTGGCCAACATGGTGAAACCTCGTCTCTACTAAAAATACAAAAATTAGCTGGGTGTGGTGGTACGCACCTGTAGTCCCATCTACTCGGGAGGCTAAGGCAGGGGAATCACTTGAACCCGGAAGGCAGAGGTTGCAGTGAGCCGAGATCGTGCCACTGCACTCCAACCTGGCGACAGAGTGAGACTCTGTCTCAAAAAAAAAAAAAAAAAGATTTATGTGCTTTGTTATTTTATACATATTCATATGAACGTATTTCATATGTTCAACCTAATATTATTGAACTTGTTCAATATGCCAGCTGGTTACCTGCTGTTTTGCTTTTTCCATTACTGCTTTAAAAATGTCATAAAAATCCATCATTGCTGGGATAGGAAGATAGTTTAGATAATAATTTTTTTAGTGCTTTGCTTTCCAATGGTGTTTTATTTTTTGACTATTAAAATAAGTTGAATGGTTACTAAAGCAAATTATAAAAATTATGGGGCAAATTTTTAAAAGCATAAGAAACAAGTGATAAATAAGCTGTGAAGTACATTTCCATCTTTATTGACATCACTGGATCCTGCCTTGTGTATATTTGTGGTACGATGAAGAGACAGTGGGAAAGCAGTCCCTATGTTTGAAATATTGCCCTTTGCTGTGTGTTGAATACAACTCAGTTTAGAAAGATGGCTTAGATGCAGAGACTACGTGGAGGGATAGAGGTTCTAAACAGAGGAGTTGAAGGTTGTCCCGAGATAATGTTTAATTAGCTCATACATTGCATGGCACATTCACTCACCTTATCCTCTAATGTTTTTGTCTGAAAATGAGAGGTGAACACATTGAAAATGTGGTATGATTAGGATTTATTATTCTTGGCGACTATTGAGATTCTTAATCCCACCTACTAAAATTATTCTGATAATTTTCAGAGTTACATGTCACTCACTGATAAAAACTAATTTGACTTTAGGTACCAACATACTTGTCCTTCCAACAATAACTTTTTCTTGAGATGAGTTATGTGCATTTTGTGGGGACAAAGAGATATATGCAAGTAATTGAAAAGTGGGATTTACATATGTAATTTAATTTTCATTTAATGGCTGAAATTCAAAATGAGAACAAATTCACTGTTGTAGTTTGATTTTAGGTTTTTTAAACAAGGTTGTACATCAAGTGTCTTAACTCTAGTTTATATAAGTTAAACAAAGACAAAATAAAGAGAGCTTTACATTGATTAGGTCTCCCCTTTATGGAATTCAACCATTAATAGTCACTTTTAATTTTATGTTTGCCAAAGCTAGAACAAAAACAAACACAACTGATATGTATTAGAGAAATATTTAATGGTAAGAAATGACCTTGTATTTTTAGAGAAAGATATAAAGGTGTGTGTGCGCGCGCGCGCGCACGTGTGTGTGCTGGGGGATAAGTATGTACAAAAAATTTAATCTTTAAAAATGAATGTGTTTCAACGAAAGGGTGGAGAAGCTGACAAGAAGCAAATAGAAATGTGAATGCATTGGTAAAGTGGCAGTTCAGAATACAATTAGATAGATATTTTTGAAGATAAATTTACTTACTTTTTTGAATAACATGTTTACTTCCTGAAATGCAAGTTACCTTTTTTCTCCTTCAATAAAACTTGTTTATCTTGTTCTACAGCAGCCAAAGGCTCAGAGAGGAATAATTTCTCCAGAATGTTTTGTTCTGGAAAACAGGGTCATTTAAACATCTGATAACCTCCTGAAGCCTCAAACATTTGTAGCCTGTACATAGATGAAAGGATTTTCAACCTTTTGATATTTACTACCATTTCAGCTTTGAAGAGAAGAATACTTGCCTAATTATATTTTTTAAAGAAATATGGATGTTATTTAACCACTGGGTTGGAATAAACTTGGATATTTCCTTTGTGTTCTGTGAACCTCTACCCTGCTGCTAACTGAGTATAGACAAATAGTCTAACATTTCTCAAAAGGTATTCAGCAGTACACTAGCCCTTTATACCATGTTCTTTAAAAAAAAAAGTATTATATGACTTAAATGAGTTTGGGATACATTGTGAATAATGGTCTCTTTCTCAGGATTTCATATTTCAAGTGCTCCAAGAAGCAGTGCTTTAATGAAACATATTTGGCTTTAACATGGCAACTCCAAAATGTCTTTGACCATTAATATAAAAAGAGAGACAGAGAGAGATAAGACATAGTCTGTCTTTACATACATTCTACTTTTCTTCCTCATCATAATGTTTTTTCTCTGCTGATGGGGCAGAAGAGAAAAGGAAAATACCAATGTCTGTTTAACAGACTTTCTTGACAAGTGACTATAATTTCTGTTCAGGTTATTATCATCATCTTGTTGTAAAAGAAGTGGTGGCTTTGTTAAGGGACTCAATACCAGCAGCTCCTAGCTTTGGTGGCCCATCAGAAACTTAGCTATAAGTTTTTGCTGACTGGTAGCTGGCAATATCACATTGTTTTCCTCTGAAGCATATGCTTCTCTCTGTTGTGTTGTCATAGTCCCTTGCAAGGCTAAAACCCCAATCTCATCTACCTACTGAGGCCAACTGTTGAGTTTCAATCTTCCACGGGAACTGGTGACTTGGAGAAGGGGAAGTCCTGGACCATTTCACCTGGTTCTGCTGAATGCCACCTCTCAAGATGCCTTTCAGAATGGTGGCTGGCCCCCCAAAACCAGCTTTTCCTGAACTCAGCATGGACTTTTGGTGTCTTTGTTTCTCTGCTGTGGCCCCCAGGCCAATTCTAGCACTGATCAACTAACAACTCCTTGCTTCATGAACAATAGAAATAATAACTCAACAGTTTGCACAGCATTTTACAGAACTGTTTAACTGAGGAATCCCCATTTTCACACTAAAAAACTTCTGGGAAATAGTGTATTTAGCCATACTAGGTATGATAGAATAAAATATACCAGTTATACACTTCACACCATAAACTTCTTTTCTAAGAAGTCCAAGAAATAAAAATTCTCTTTCTCCCCATGTTCTGTCACTCTGTGTTTGAAAATCCTAGCATCAGTCTCATTAATCCTCTCCAGGGTTGTGTTATGTGTTTGAGAGATGATGTGGCAACAGGTGATATGGTAATGGGGAGAGGGACATATAGGATACTGCTAGAATGTTCATTGATTTAGTCAGCAAGGCCTTTAAGGTCTAGGCAAACCTTTCATCTTCTCTGCTACTCTTAGAACCTGGGATTCCCTTTGGGACACTGCTCAAGATCCTATTTGTCTTCAGCCGTATTCTCAGAAAGTTATTGAAAGCAACACCATTTTCTCCTCCCATCCCTCTGATTCAAGGACACTTTATCAAGTTTCCAGGCATTTTTCTCCCTCATGTTTCTGCCCTAGATATTTAATCTATTTTTTAAATCCTCTTACATCCCTTCTCTGAGACTATAAAGGCTATCTTTTATTTGTCTTAATGGGGGCAATGGAAAGAAGGAAAAACTGGGGCAGGAAATATACCATAATAGCAGAAACAAATATTATCTTGACACATTCTTATAAAAATTCTGTTTTTCTGCTAATAAATTTTACTTTTCATCTAGATATTATCCTCCACCCCATCTCAAGAGTGTGAGACATGTGTCTCTGGCCCCAGACAGATTTTTGAGGACTGTAACTCTTACTCTAATAGCAGTGGCTGGCTGTGTGGTGATTTTTCTCCACATGTGGAATAGAGGAGCCTCATTATAGGACAGACATATCACCTCTGTTGTCTGTGGGTCACTATGTGTTCCCTCAGGAAGGTCACAGTCCTGCTTCATAGGAAGCTCACCTATAGGTTCAAGTGGAATGTTCCTTGTTTAGAATAAACCCTTGGCAGGCCTCACATAATTGGTGAGGAGTTGAGGCAAGGAATTGGAGATGAGAAACAATGGGCAGTTCTCCAACCTGACTCCACCCATAACTTTGTCTTCTTCATACAGTTCTGGTGCCAGAAAACAGAAGCGATTGAGCCTGGCTCTTGGGAGCCAATGGGGCTCCACTCTCCGCTCCTGGTCTCATTTCTTGAGACTCCCACAGCCACCTGTATCAGCAGATCAAAAGTTGCAGCAACCAACACCTCCCTGACTACTATATCCCCAAACATGAAAAGATTAGCCCTGCGATCTTTGAAAGGGGAACGTTTACCCTAAAAAAATCCATCTGCTCCATAATCACAGCAAAAAGAAGAGTGCTTACACTTTTCTAAATCTCAGAAATACGATGCTGTCATGTCATGCTGAGCAGAGTTCTCCCCTTATTCTTAGTGTCTCCATTGGTGCCCACAGGCCACCACATGGGAAGCAGCTTTAGTGTTTGCCCTTTTGGGGGAACACAACTATTGCTTTTCCTTGGGCCAGGTTTGGGAGTCTGGTCCATCAGGCTTCCCATAAAGCTAAAAAAATGCCAGTCAACATGGCACATGTATACATATGTAACAAACCTGCATGTTGTGCACGTGCACCCTATAACTTAAAGTTATATATATACATATTATATATATATATATAATGAAAAATGCCAGTCAGGACTTACAGGTGTGCTGAGAGCCCATGATAGTGCAAGAGCCTGAGCCAGTGTCCCTGGAGTCACCCAACTTGTGCTCAATTCTTTTTTTTTCAATTCCGCGTTGAAAATAGGCTTTAAAAATCATCTTTAAACTTTGCATTTTTATTTTCTTGAGAATCTGACAATTTAGTGATGTCAGCAAATTGATAAGGCTACACTGACCTTTCTTCCTTTTCTATGCCCAGAGTTACAGGGCATTTTATAGAACTCTATGGCCAGTCTCATCACAGTCAACTGGTATTTCTGAAATCATTAATAAATGATGAGATCTTATAAAGTGGTGGTTAAGAATGTAAGCTCCAAATTGCTTGGATTTAAATACTCGCTCTACCAGTTATTAGAAGTGTAGTCTAGTACAAGTTAATTAACTGCCACATGCTTTATTTTCTTCATCTAAAGTAGCTGTATCCAATGTACTTATGATGAAAATGACATTGAAAATTTAAGTGACTAATAATGCATTTGTAACAACATAAAAAAATCAAATACTGAGGAATAAACTTAATAACATAAAAACCTGCAGACACATAAAATTGTAAAGTACTGTTAGAAAAATTAAAGAACTTCTTCCTGGTTTAGTCTTGGGAGGGTATATTTGTCGAGGAATTTATCCATTTCTTCTAGATTTTCTAGTTTATTTGCATAGAGGTGTTTGTAGTATTCTCTGATGGTAGATTGTATTTCTGTGGGATCGGTGGTGATATCCCCTTTTTCATTTTTTATTGCATCTATTTGATTCTTCTCTCTCTTCTTCTTTATTAGTCTTGCTAGCGGTCTATCAATTTTGTTATCTTTTCAAAAAACCAGCTCCTGGATTCATTAATTTTTTGAAGGGTTTTTTGTGTCTCTATTTCCTTCAGTTCTGCTCTGATTTTAGTTATTTCTTGCCTTCTGCTAGCTTTTGAATGTGTTTGCTCTTGCTTTTCTAGTTCTTTTAATTGTGATGTTAGGGTGTCAATTTTGGATCTTTCCTGCTTTCTCTTGTGGGCATTTAGTGCTATAAATTTCCCTCTACACACCAGTTAGAATGGCCATCATTAAAAAGTCAGGAAACAACAGGTGCTGGAGAGGATGTGGAGAAATAGAAACACCTTTACACTGTTGGTGGGACTGTAAACTAGTTCAACCATTGTGGAAGTCAGTGTGGCAATTCCTCAGGGATCTAGAACTAGAAATACCATTTGACCCAGCCATCCCATTACTGGGTATATACCCAAAGGACTATAAATCATGCTGCTATAAAGACACATGCACTCGTATGTTTGTTGCGGCACTATTCACAATAGCAAAGAGTTGGAACCAACCCAAATGTCCAACAACAATAGACTGGATTAAGAAAATGTGGCACATATACACCATGGAATACTATGCAGCCATAAAAAATGATGAGTTCATGTCCTTTGTAGGGACATGGATGAAACTGGAAAACATCATTCTCAGTAAACTGTCGCAAGGACAAAAAAACCAAACACCGCATGTTCTCACTCATAGGTGGGAATTGAACAATGAGAATCATGGACACAGGAAGTGGAACATCACACTCTGGGGCCTGTTGTGGGTGGGGGAAGGGGCGAGGGACAGCAGTAGGAGATATACCTAATGCTAAATGACGAGTTAATGGGTGCAGCAAACCAACATGGCACATGGATACATATGTAACAAACCTGCACATTGTGCACATGTACCCTAAAACCTAAAGTATAATAATAATAATAATAATAAAAAGTATCTACCAAAATAAAAAAAAGAAAAATTAAAGAAGACCTAAATAAATGAAGAGATAGCCATGTTCATTGATTGTATTGAAAATTGATCTGTAGATTAAATGCAACTCCAATCCAAGTGACATCTTATTTTGTTCTTTGTAGAAGTTGGCAAGGTAATCCTAAAATTCACATGGTAATGCAAAGAAGTAGGGATAACAAGACCATTTTTAATAAAAAGAAAAAATAATTAGAGGACTTTGTGATGTTAGCATAAGGACAGACTAATAGACTAGTGGAACAGAGTAGAGAATCCTGAAACAGAGCCACACATATAATGACAAAAATAAAAGCCATGCAAAGCAGTGGGAATAGAGTGGTCTACTCAATAAATTGTACTGCATCAATTAGATATTTATTTGGGAAAAATAATGAAATAATTTCTACTTTAAACCATGCAAAAGTCAAGGGATTACAATTGAATATGAAAAGTAAAGTAATAAAATTTCTAGCGGGCACTAAAGGAGCATAGTTTCATAATAGGGAACAATTCTTAAACAGAACACAAAGAAACCATAAAAAATGATGAATAAACTATACAACAATAAAATCAAGCACTTCTGGTTTACAAAAGATACAATTAAGAGGGATATGACAGGTCACAAAGGGGAAAATACTTGCAACACTTGTAACTGGTAAGGAGTTTGTGTCCAGCATATACAAAAAACTCCTACAGATCAATAAGCAAGTGACAGTACAATAAAAGATGGGGAAAAGATCTGAACAGATATTTCACAAAAAAGACACATATGACTATATGAGAGGCTTCTTGAACCTTAGACTTTAGAAAAATACATACTAAAACCACAATGAGATAAATCTTAGTATATATATACTTTTATGCCCACCTAGTATGTATATATTGTGTACAGTCTTTTATATACTGCTGGATACTATTTGCTAATATTACGGTAAAAATTTTTGTGGCTATATTTATGAGGGGTATTGGTCTACTGTATTTCTCTTGTTTTGACATCATGGTAATACTAGTGTATTAGTCAGGGTCCTCCAGAGGATCAGAACAAATAGGATCTCATTCTTAAAAACAAATCAAAACAATTGAATTCATGGAGATAGAGAGTAGAGGAATGGTTAGTAGGTGCTGGGAGGGCTAGTGGGGGCCGAGTGACAGGTGGGGATAGTTAATGCATACAAAAAATAGAAAGATTAAGATCTGGTATTTGACAGCACAACAGGGTGACTATAGTAAATAATTTAATTGTACATTTAAAAATAACTAAAAGAGTATAATAGGATTGCTTGTAACACAAATAATAAATGCTTGAAGGGATGAATACCCCATTTTACATGATGCGATTACTACATATTGCATGCCTATGTCAAAACATCTCATGTACCCCATAAATATAAATATAAATATACACACAAAATTAAAATTAAACATTAAAAAAAGAACCAATAGGTTCTCTCTCTATATATATATATTTTAGGAGATTTCTCTTACTCTCTCTCTCTCACTCTCTCTCATAAATATATGTATATAGATGTATGTATACATACACATATGTGTGTATATACAAATATATACATATACATACACAGAGTTTCATAAAATAAATTGGGAGTATATATGAGGATATTTATGATGGGAATTGGCTCACATAATTATGAAGGCTGAGAAGTCCCACAACATGCCATCTCCAAGCTGGAGAAACAGGAAAGCCAGTGGTGTAATTCAGTTTTGAGTCCAAAGGCCTGAAAACCATGAAAGCCGATGCTGCAACTTCCAGTCTGAGGCTAAAGGACTAAGAACTGTATATGTGAGGAGGAAATGCTGCTGTTAGTCCTGGAGTCTGAACACCAAGAACCAGGAACTGCAATGTCCAATGGCCGAAGAAGATGAATGTCCCAGCTCAAAGAAAGGAAAAACAACAACAACAAAACTGCCCTTCCTTCAACTTTCTGTTCTATTCTAGCCCTCAATGGATCGTATCATACTCACTCAAATTGGTGAGGACAGATCTTTTTACCTAGTGTATGGGTTTAAATGCTAATCGGTACCTACCCTCACAGACACACTCAGAAATAAAGTTTTGCCAGCAATCTGAGTATCCCTTAACCCAGTCAAGTTGGCATATAAAATCAATCATCACAACTAGTTTCATAAAATAAATTGGGAATTGTCCCCTTTTCTCCTATTTTCTGGAAGAATTTTGTGTAGAATTGGTGTTAATTCCCCTCTAATTCAAGAGTTTGTCAGAATTCTCCAGTGAAATCATATGGGCATGAAGATTTCTTATTTGGTAGTTTTAAAATTATAAATTCCATTTCCTTAATAGTGTAAACTAAAAATAAAATCTTAAGCCCCCAATGACTGAATGGACTCCCTTTTAGCCACAGGGACCTCAGAGAAACCTTAAAACCTGAGTTCCCAGTTATGATGGGAAGGGTGGTTAGACATGCCTCATTTTACGCCCTCTCTTTTGGAATATAGACACAGCTGAGCAGAATTAATGTTAAAATAGAGATCATAAGACAAATGAAGCAGATTATTTGTGACAATAAGATACCAAATTACAAAGAGGACCTAAGGCCATGTTAGGCAAGGATTAAGTCAGGCCTGCAGGCCAGGCCATCAGTTTTGCTAAACAAGTCATTTTATTGTGGCTGACTCTGAGATGGCGTGGTATCTTAACTTACATACTCCTTTTGGCTGACCCCAAGTTTCAGACAGAGCCTTACTCTTTAACTAACTGCAAATTAAAGAATCTCTGAATCCACCTATGACTGGTAAACCCCTGCTTCAAAATATCCCACCTGTTTGGGCCAAACTGATGTATACCTTCCATGTATTAATCTATGTCTTTGTCTGTAACTCCTGCATGTCTAAAATACATAAAACCAAATGTAATCCAACCATCTTAGGGCCACTTACTCAAGGCTTCTTGGGTTTGTGTTTTTCCCAGGCCATGGTCACTCATATTGGCTCAGAATAAACCTCTTAAAATATTATACAGAGTTTGATTTTTCCATTAACAATAGAGCTATGCAAATTATCTATTTCATATTATCTATCAAATAATCTGTTTGTGGTTTTCAAACAAGTAATCCATTTCACCAAGGTCTCAAATTGTTGTGTGTAGAGTTGGTCACAGTAATTCTTTATTATCCTCCCACTGTCTGGGGGATCTGTAGTGATATCCCCTATTTCATTCCTGATATTGATAACTTTTATCTTCTCTTTTTTTATTTCCTCAATCTTTTTAGAGGGTTGTAATTTTCACTGATATTTTCAAATAACCAGTTCTTTGTTTCAGTTCTTTGTTTGACTTATTTTTCTCTCTAAATTTCATTTATTTCTGTTCTTATCTTTGCTATTGCCATCTCTTTTGATTACTTTGGGTTTCCAATGCTTTTCTTTTTCTTTTTTCCAATGCTTTTCTTTTTCAAAGCATTGGAATGTTCTAGATACAATGTTAGATATAATGTTCTAGGTTCTTGAGGTGGGATGTCTAAAATTATTTCAGCACAACTGTATGTTTAAGAGTTGTCATAATAAAATGTTGGGATAAAAAAGACTCAACTTAGGCATTAGGCCCTTTGAAGTATCTTTCCTGACCTTCACTCCCATTTCTACTCTAGTATAAGATTTTCTATTTTCTCCTGCCTTGAGCTCCTGTAATGCCTTGCACATATTTTGACTATTGTATTTTAGTTATCTAATTGCATTTGCCTTTTCCATTAAAATTTAAGCTTCTCAAGGGTATGAACTATGAAAATTACCTTGGTACAGATGCTCCTTGACTTGTGATGAGGTTACATCCTAACAAACCTATAGTAAGTTGAAAATACGATAAGTTCAAAATGCTTTTAATATACATAACCTAGTGAACATGAGACTTAGCCTAGTCTACCTTAAATGTGCTCAAACACTTACACGAGCCTACAGTTGGGCAAAATCATCTATCTATCTATCTATCTATCTATCTATATTCAAGGATAATGTTTAGAAATATATTCCAAAATACAAAATTTTTCTTAACAGCCCTGAACTGGAAACAATCTAAGTGCTCATTAATGATGGAATGAATAAATTATAGTAAAATGCAACAGCAATAATAATTATCATAAACATAATGTTGATTGAAAGAAATCAAATACATAAAATAATATATAATGCGTGATTCAATTTATATGAATCTTAAAGATGAGCAGAACTAACTGGTGTTAGAAATCTGCATAGTGGTTACCTTTGGGAAAGAAGGAGTTCATGATTGGACGTGGCATAAAGGAATTTCTGGGGTTCCTAACTTGGCTATATTTGAGTTGTGATAATTCATCAGACAGAATACTTTGATCTTATGTAAATACTATGTGTAATTTCTGTATGTACATTATATAACTGAAAAGCTGTTTTTTAAAATTGATAAAACCTTCAAGAGAACTTGGCATTCATTGTTTATGAGGAAGACTTCAAGACACTTCTACCAATAATTGATAGATAGACCAAGTGGAAAAACATGTTGAGGATACAGAAGATTTGGACAATAAAATTAATAACTGTACTCAATAACTGGAGAAGACAAGAAATGCTTATAAAATTTAACTAGATATAATGTCTTAACATTCCATCTATACCTTAAATCCTTTCCCTTCTCTGGGGTTCAGGCTTTTGGTTTATAAAGGCCAGATAATCACAGTTTGCTTTCTTTTTATCCTGTAAAATATTCTCTAAATCAATGAACTCAAAGTAAATTGCTTGAACTGTGGAACTGACAATGAGAACTCCAGATAGAAAACAGTTAGAAGCTAATATCTCAAAATATTTCTTAAACACTTATCTTATACCAAGCACTGTGTTAGCTTGTAGAGATAGAGATAAATGATACAGGATTCCTGCCTTTGAAAAATTAACAGTCTAGTAGAGGAGACTGATATGTAAAATTATGACATCCATTGGTGTACTGGAACTGACATAAAGGCTCATGAGAACCAACTGTTAAACATTTGGGATTTTTTTGCCAGCCAGTTGTTAAGCCATTGATAGCTTCAAATCGGTTATGGTGGATGTGTTCATACCATGGAAATTGACAAACGCTACAAATCTGGGCTTCCCATCCCCCTAGGGAGCTTGTTTACTAGCACACTACTGATTATATCATAAAACAACCTGATAAGTGTTTTGCAGTGCAAAATGAACCATGTGTTGTGGGAACACAGAGAATGTATTAATGAAGGAGGAGGAGACCGTTCTATTCTGCTAGTGGAAACCTATCCCACTAGATAGGCTCAATTTGACTTGTCTGAAAATAAGTGAACAGAAGTTGGTCAGAATTATAAAAGTTGCTGTGATATTTCAATTAGAGGGGACTGGATATGAAAATTCTGGAGATACAAGAGAGTCATGTCTCAGGGACTGGGCTGCAGCATATGCTTGTTTAGGTTGTGCAATACACAGAAGCATCATATCTAATGGGTTTTAATTAATATCTATTTTATTTTTCATCTTGCATATTTTCACTATAACTGTGTTTGATCCAGAAATGGGTGATTTGTATATTTATGGCAATTTTCTGGAATTTATTATAGCAAATAAATGAAACAATCTTGTTTCTATAGAGTTGGTTTTGATTGTCCTATTTTGACTTAAAAAAGTAATGCGAATTCAATACAGGTCTCATTGATCTATTGTAACCTGTGTTTCTAAAACAGGAGCTTTTTTCTCACTAGTAGGGGGGCATAGCCTTACATTAAAAAAAATTTGCCTGATTGTTTATTCTGGATAATTCTAATGCTTCATTTTGCAGTTAATATCATCTAACATTACTCCACCAGAAGGTTTGCTGAGTTCCTAGTTTAAATCTACAAGCACTTTCACTAAGAAATGACTCACATGTAATCTTATTCAATAACTAATATTTATTTAACAATAATAATCCATTTGTTGTAACAAAATCCAATAGGAGTAACAATTTAATTTGTTGTTAAAAAGAAAAAAAAGGGGGGGAATCTAGAGTGGATATATGACATAATTGCTGAGAGAACCATCCAATGACTTTATGTGGGTACTTGAGGGTATGGAATTCATTGTGTGGGGCTTTGCTCACACATAATCTTTAGAAAATTTATACTTAATATATACCCATTTAGATACATTTTTATTAGCAACTTTATGAATGTCATCTGAACAGGTCCCAGTTGATGACTTCCACTATTTGCATAACTTATTATTGCCAAATTATTAATTGGTAATGGTTTGGGGAGACTGAAATAAACTGGCAATATTTAATTTTATTTCCAGAAATGTAGCGATGTATAAACAAGACAAATTTCTCAGAGCCATAGTTCTGAATGATGGCTGTGGGATGCAATCCACCATGACCTGCCCCCTTATACTTATAGCTGTAATAAATGAGAAAATTCCCACAAAGGTGCTGCATGGGTAGGCAGCACCTGGCCAGGGAAAATAGGATTGTAAGGTACCAGTGGTCAGGGAGCAGGAATGGGTAGGGGGGCTGAAGAACTTCCATCTTATGTGCTAGTTTCTTGAAAGTTAAGATAGAATATTTTCTATTCAGTCATTCATTTATTTCTAATTTCTTAGTTGCCTACTATAGATGAACTAAATTCTGTAGAAAATATATGAAGCACATAGTAGGGAAATGAGTAACATAGAATTGAATTAATGAGTACACAAAAACTTACTTAAAAACACTCTAACCCTTACAATCACAAGGGTTCTGGAAAATGCTCTTGTGGTTAGTACACAGTAAGTATCCAAACACAACAAGGAATACAAAATGATGTGAATTTATTGTCTAGAGAGCCTATATGAAATAAGGATGTTAAAATTACATTAAAAATAACTTCGTTTTTATGTACCTTTTTAAGAAAATATTTTTTTAATTGACAGTTTTATTTATGGTAGAACCACTTTGTTCTTCATTTTAAAAGTGAGAAACTATAGGCCCAAAGAAATGTATTGGAATATCTAAGGTTATATAGCTTGTAACAGCAGAAGTACATCTTAATTTCTTGGTGGTTGTCATACTTGTAGTGATTCCTGCAGATGTGGGCATTTTCCTTTTCATAATATACAGTGAATTTGTCTGGGGGCCATCTGTTAAAGGTGAGTAGTCAGCGAGTGGAGGGAATCTTGCCACCTGGTTGCAGGCCTAGAAGAGTTTGCTGAATGAAAAGGAGAATTCCCCCCAAATTACCTGGATATCATGCCTGTGCTTTTGAAGACCGTTGAATATTGTGATGGTCAGTAAAATTTTGACTAGGCTAGGACAGGTAATACATTTGCAAGTGATAATAGCGATAGATACAAAGATAACTTGAATGCCTAAACAACTATATCTATGTGATTTTTGTGCCCCAAATTTACCTTTAAAATCTGTACAGTTGAACTAAAAACTGTTGTACTGTTACTGACAACATTGCTATGTGTTTGCATTGTAGTAAAGTAGCCATTTATTCCACTTTTGGGGGGATATTTATTTTAATTCTTACACAGTTCTTGGAAGTAGTGTTTTGACTCATTGCCACCTGGTTTCCCAAAGAATGAAATATCTGATTGGTTGTTTTGGATAGTTATAACTGCTAAGCTCTTTTAGCTGATTAAGGAATTTTCTCATGTGGTAACATTCCTATCTTTTGGGATGTTACATACACTGCTTAAGGGCAAGAAGCATTTGGTTGTACTTTTGCATGTAAAAGCATAAAAGCATAAGAAGAGCTGTGATGCATGAACAGTTTACTGGTAGGTGATTGAACTAAGATGAGCTTGGGACTCCAAGGAAGCCTGGGATACACTGTCAATACTTTTATCAATCCACGCTTAAATAGAGCCACACAAAAGCAATTTGATTTCAGATTGTTGTACCAAGACTCTAGGGGCAAAAGTTTCCTGTGGGTCAGAAAAAGAAAAAAAAATCACAGGAAGTCAAAAGATTCTGACTACTGATTCTTTGTATCTAGGCAGTCAGAATTCAAAGTCAGGATTTCACAGAAAAGCAGAGTCTACTCGGTGTAATTAACCAAGGTGGCCCTACATTGGCTGTGGGTGAGTGGTACAATTGGATGAAACTTTCCTTCTCCTCCCTCACAAAAAGGGCTCCCTCCCTTGTCATTTGTCGGCTTTTAAGACACAACTTATCCCTCATAAAAAAGAACATATTCTATGATTTTTATTTGTGCAAACTTCTAAAACAGGACAAAACTAATATTTGGTGAAGAAAAAACAGTGGCTGTCTCAGGGTAAGGACTGACAAAAGTGGAGTGAGGGATCTTTCTGAAGTGATGGTAACCTTCTATATCTTGATAGGAATTTGGTTACACAGTTGTGCATGTATTTGTCAAGGCTCAGCAAATGTTACAGTTTGTGTGTTATATTGTATACACATTTTATATTTAAAAAGCTGTCAGACACAAATATTGAACTCTGGTTAATGATATATATGCTGAAACATTTAGGAAAAGTGTAGTCATGAAATTTACTTTGAGACTCATCAAAAATAACATGACTTGATATATACACAGAGGATGGATAGATATGAAAAAGCAAGTATAGTGAAATGTTAATGGTAGAATATTCAACATTGCTAAACTTTTACAACTTTACTATATGTCTGAATTTTTTTGCAATAAAATATTTATGGGAAAAAGACCAACTCAGGCATTAGTTCCCTCAATGTATTTTTCCTGACCCTCACCTCCATCTCTACTCTAGGATAATGTGGGCTATTTCATTTCCTTGAGCGCCCTGTAATGCCTAGCACATAATTTCATTGCGTTTTCGTTATCTGATTGCATCTGTCTCCTCTATCAAACTGTGGACATCTTGAGGATAGGGACTAAGCAATTTACTTTTGTATCTCAAGCACTTGTGTAGGCACATAGTAAGAGCTCAATAAATAAAGTATTTGAATAAGTGATTATAAACATCACATTTTTTCCTGATCGCAGAGGATAGAGGGCTGGCCAGTATAAGAACAAATAAAGACAGATATCATGAACCATAGAAATCACTGATAAGGTAGAAATATAAGAAATATAATAGAGCATGCAGTAATTATGGCTTGATCCACAGAAAGATGGAAGAAGGAAGAAAAATGTTGAGGGACCTGTTGAGAAAGCAGTAGTGGATGATGATTTGAGGACATGCTGTTAGATGGAATAGGAAATCGCAAAACCCAGGATTGTCTCTATGGACAATGGGAAAATGTAAAAACAGTTTACAGAGGTGAAGAACATGGTCGGAGAACAAGGCACAACTATACTGAAGCCTAAAAGGCACTTTGCAGGACAGTGAGTGACATTTTTCCCCCTTCTACATTTGTCTGCAAGATTTTTCATTTGCCTGCACTGATAAGTGGAATTAGAGGTTGTATGATCTGTTTAATGATCCAGAGAAAGACCCAGTGTAACAGCCTTGTTAGAGCTTCACTGAAGCATTAAGCAAGTGCCAATGTTAAGGTCTTTTTAGTTTAGTCTGTGAGCACCGATTACTGAAACAAAGTTGAGACTGTGTGAGCAAAGCGAAACAAGGAATTGAATAATCAATCAACCAAACTCCAGGTAGCTGGTCATTCCACACAATTTACACACACAACAACCGTACATATGATTCTTCCTCAAGAGCATATTTTTGTAATTAGCTCAATGCTCCCTGATATTCATTCTTTGAGTATCCAAATAGTGCCTACTGCTCTTCAACCTTATAGGTAGCTTTATTCATGTATCACTAGTGAAAACTACCAATCATTAGCTACAAATGAATTGCCTCATTTATACTATCTTTTACAGTGGCACAGCTATAATTTTCCTATATCACTGATCTTTATTTAGTAATCTACCTTATTCAAATATTCAGTAACCCGAAACCAACTAAACAATTTTGCTTATAATTCCAAAACATTATCAAAATTGTGAGTTGCACATCCTAAGTGATGTTTGGTGTCCAAATATTGATACAAACAACATTGTGCCTGTTGTTTCAGGTTTCTTTATGTTTGGTTTTAAATATACTTTATCAATTATTTTGACCACAGTTTCAAATAATAATTATATTTTTGGATTAAGGGGGAACTCTGCATTTTAGGGTTAACCTCTTGTTTCTTTCAGTTTCCAGAAACTGTTCTCTTCGGTTTCTCACAGACTGAGATCTCAGTCTCTCTGTATGATTGTGTGTATGTTAACAGAGTCAGAAACAATGGAGTTCACCTATTTCAAACTGCTAATCAATATAAAAATCCTCCTGCAGCATTTTTGTCAACAGAACTATTTCTGCCAACTTTGTTTTTCTAAGTAGCAGAAGTACATGATTCAGGGTTACTGGAATTGTATGATAGATTCTTACCTGGAGCTGAAGAGTTGTATTCCTAGAAAGCTTTTTGAAAAATGCAGCCTTTCCTGGATGAAAGCTGAATGACAAAATGACTCCCAGAACTCTCTTTTGTTATGACCATCATCAACCACAGAGTGAAACATCTATCTTACTTATCAGGCGGCTAAACAAAGCAACAATTGAAGGCTTAAGAAAAGAGGAAGCTAAACTGTTGGATTAATTATACTTTCTGTACTTGCTCAGGGGGCGGTGATGGGGTGGGGTAAGATTTCTTCCCTGCTTACCTAAACAGACATGGGCTAAGATTCTATTTTAGCTGGTTATAATGTACTTAATTGGAAATAACTTCCTAACATATGACTCCCCTTTCCCCACTATTAACTGTTCATCACAGAAACAGTGAGGCCAAGGCAGAGATCATTTCCTTCTCTGTCAGTGGTTGACTGGGTGGGTCTAATCAGGAGTTTGGAACCAGGGTGAGGAGAACCTGACTCAATTTCTTTGAGACTAATTTTTTTTTCTTTTTTTGAGACAGGGTCTCGCTTTGTTGCCCAAGCTGTAGTGCAGCGGTGCACTCTCAGCTCACTGCAGCCTCAACCGACTGGGCTCAAGTAGTCCTCTCACTTCCGCTTCCTGAGTAGCTGGGACCATAGGCATGCACCACCATGCCCAGCTAATTTTTGCATTTTTAGTAGAGATGAGGTTTCACCGTGTTCCCCAGGATGGTCTTGAACTCCTGGGCTCAAATGATCCACCCACCTTGACCTCCCAAAGTGCTAGGATTACAGGGGTGAGCCACCGTGGCTGGCCAACTATTCTTAAAATATGTAGGCTCAAAGCCTCTGGTGGGCTTGGTCTTCCTTTAAATGGAGCAGAGATGTAGAGACAGCTATTACACAGAAATGAGAGTAAAGCGGATGTGTGGAAATTATTAGGTTGGTGCAAACGTAAGTGCAGTTTTTTGCATTACTTTTAATGGCAAGAACGGCACTTACATTTGCAGCAAGCTAATAGAAAACCAGGTGAAAAGAAAAGGGGTCTGAATGAGAAATAATTCTGGACAGCATCCCGTGCTCTAGTTCTGGTACCTCTCAAGGCCATACTGCACTTCTGACCTTTGATTCTTAAAACAGTGCTTTATGCTTAAGCTAGCTGGCATTTTTTGTTGTTGTTGTTACCGGCAACCCAGAGAGTCCACAGTAGATTAGTTCAATATGCAACCCAAGAATTTACTTAAATTTCTGAATGACTTACGAGAGATACCAAAGAAATAAAAAGATAAAATTTTGCTTTGGATTAACTTAAAATCTTATTGGGAAAACAAGGCTTATATTTAAGACAAAACTCTGCAGAACAATGCAGCATATTCCATAATGAGTATTTTGTGACATAACTATGTGCAGTAGAAAATGGAGAAATCTGTGTGGGCTCTAGCAGTGAAGGAAGAGATTGGAGGAATAATCTTTTATGTTAAACCTTGAATGATGAGTAGCATTTAGTTAAATAAAAAGTGAAGTGTGTTCTAGATTAAGAGATAAAATAGCCAAGAATGACAGTAGTATTTGTAAGACTATAACTAAAGACGAAATTTGAGATAAAAGATGAGATTGGGTTGGGAGGGTGGAGTCAGATGACAGAGACGCTTGAATTCCAAAATGAGGGATTATTTGCACTTTCTGTAATCAGGTTAAAGAGGAGTTGCAGACACTTGAGTAGTAAAGTGATCAAATCTCTGTTTAAAAAGTTGAATCTAGCTGTGGTATGCTGTATAGTTTAGAGGCAAGTGTACTAATTTGGAAGATAGTTTATTTCTTACAGTTATTAGAGTGAGGTGAAAAATAGGACATGTGGAAGGAAAAACATAGTAACTTGAATCAGTACTTCTCAAAATTACTGTATGCATGAGTCACCTGGGGATCTTCTCAAAATGCAAACTTTTAATCAGTAGTTCCAGACTGAGGCCTGAAAATCTGAATTTCTAACCATCTCCTAGCTAATACCTATGCTGCTAGTCTGTGGATCATACTGTGAGGGGCCGAGATTTGAAAATGATGATCTCATCTGGTGTGCTGAAGGAAAGTAAAAGAGTCAAGGATGACCCCAAGGTTTCTAGTGTGCTACAGTTGACAGAAGAGAGAGAAAAAGGGAACTGGAAGCATCTATTGAGTGACTACTGTTTGTTATTTTCTTTTATCCTGAGGCTCCATCTTACAAACAAATTCATTCATTCACTTAACACTTATTTCCTGAGCACCCACTAAGTGCCAGGCATTATTGTAAACCCTGTGGATTCAGTAATGAATAAAACAACTTAATAAGAAAACTCTGCCCACGATTTAAGGGTGAAGATAAATAAAATCATTAAAATATGTAGTATTAAAATTGGGAAAACCAAGGAAATAATCTTAAATACCGTAGCTAGAACTTTGGCTGAGTCTCAGTCATACCAGTCACAGTGAACAACTTCTGCATAACACAGATATGACAGATTTACAAGATAGTCAAAATATATGTTGAAATTGAAACTATTTTTAAATCCTTTGAAAGGATTTTACTGAGTTAATAAAATATTTCTGAAAGCTCTAGATATTTTAGATATGTTTCACTTGAACATATTTTTAATGAAAGCATGTACAAGAATGTGTAATGGAATATTTTGCAGCTTTTACAGTCATTCATCTCAGAACAAACATCTGTCTTGTTATTCAGTTGATGTATGGTCTAAGAGCTTATTTCCTATTTATAAGAGGCCTGCCTATACATTCCTCTTTGTTTCTTACCATAGATCACACAGAGACATTTCTTTCCAAATCCACTGTAGAAATGTATTTCTACAGCAAATTGTAGGAAACACTATGGGATTAATTATTCAAAGAAAACAAAGAAATAGATTAAGAAATTTATGCTTGTATGTATATATCTATCTACATTTGTACTCCCACCATCTATGAATCTGTAAAAAAAGAATAAATAAAATGTAAACGGAAGCCTATTAAACAATAATTGCTATAAAACAATAGTTTCTCATCTTCAAAAATTTATATTTAAAAATTGCTAAATGTATCTTTGTTCAGTAAGCACTTTAATTAACATCTATAACATGGTGATTATATTATTCAACATTTAAATGCTTAATTTGCAATCTGGAATTGCAGGCATTCCCTGATAAAGATATATTTTCATTTGTTGCATTTGTATTTTTAGTAGAAGGCAAAAATAAGAAGATACTTATATGGTAATATGATACTAGATCTGTAAACAAAAGTTTTAGTCACTCTTTTCCACTGCACTTGAGATTTAAAACACGGTAACAGTATTTTTATGTGTTGAGCTGTCGGGTATTTTCATGTTGTGAGAGGTTTGAAGTGCTGTACCTGCCATCTACTGGAAGTCTATGGGAGGTACATTTCCCTACTAGCAACTCAAGGCCTCCAGAGAGTCTAGAAAACGCTATCAGTGCTATTGAGGAAATTGTATCACAGGCTGTGAGGTCCTTTATTGCTGCTAAAGAAAATTAAAGATAAAATTATCTCATTAATCACTGGTTGAAGTACAAAATGGATCCATTTAAATTTCAGTAGGCGAAATGTAAAGAGTGGTTCACTTTTGAAATGTTACTGTTACTAGAAGGACAGGAGCAGAAAGACTAACACATGTCCTTCCCAACACTCTTACTAAAGACAGTGCTGTAGCCCTGGAAAAATATGTGCATAAATCATAACTACTGCAAGTAGCTCTTAGCATCTAGGGTGGCCAGGCTTCTGAGATCTTTTCTAGTAACTTCTGTTTAATATTTCCGGGCTCGTCTGGATTGTGAGAATAAGGGTAAGTGTACATGCAGGAGAAGACAGCGTAAGCGGAGACTAGCTGAAATGTTGAAGTACTGCAAAGAATGAAACACCATAGTTAGTTCTTGAAATACATGCTTTGTGACTATATTTAATTCTTTCAACTATGCTCTGGGTTAGAATAGTTAACTCCAGATGTTCATATAACCTAGACACCTGCAATTCCAGTTTCCTAGACTTTTCCTATTCAAATAATGTCGGTACATTTTCTTATCCTAAATAATTTAAATCTATCTAATAGCTCTTTTTTTTCCTGAGTTAAGGAAAACAAACAAGCAAAAAAGAAAACAAATACTAAGGGTTACTTAATTCAACTTTTATGAGTGACTTTAAAAATTACGATTAGATAAACTTAAAAACATAAAATCTTTTAGCTTTTAATCATTCTGTACTTTCTGGTAGCTAGAATAAATTCTTAGAAGGAAGTTCTAGAAGACATGATCATGCACATTTACAGTATGAGGGTTTCATATGGATGAAGATTAATAGTGGCACTAAGAGGTAGAATAATTTAACTCAAGGTCATGCAATTTAGTGGCAGAGCTTAAACTATAATCCAGGTTGTTTTACTCTAGTCACTTGCTATATCTACTACCTTGTAGAAAATTGAAAGATTAGTAAACTGATGATTGCCTTGAATGTAATTATAAAATATATATCGGACTTGAAATTAAAATAAGAATGCCCTTGAGCAATTGTCATGTGAGAGAAGGGAAAGTAGGGGAGGAAGTACGAAGACATTTGCCAGAGGTGTCCTTGGCATTCTTTGAAATTCAGACAAGGAGATCACTGTCTGTGTCAGAGTCTCAGACTTAAATTAGGCCTCCCTTTACTTAAGCATACTGGAGAGAACACATGAAGGCAAAGGTGTCTGGGATAATAGAGAAAGTTAGAAAGACAAGTGGCAGCCAGATATTTCTAAGGCTAAGTGATGACACAGTAGAAAGTCTATGTCTAGCAATATGACAGATTGAAGACCCTGCAAATCCTACTGTAAACACCTGTAAGTATGGGATAAAAACATAATGAGCATTGTTTAAAACGCATAGCCAAACTCACAAAGAAGTATGTAAAATCCCCTGGGGCTAAAAGCAAGGAGAAAATGGAAAGACAGATTAGTAAGTGGATGCTGACACTTTGTCAACTTGAGTTGGGAGTTGGGAGGAGTGTTAGTCAGTCTTGCTATTCAAGGGAGTTGAATGAACATGACGGATCGAAAGACAAGGCCTTGGAACTGCTTGAGTTGGGGAGTTGGACTGGCAAACTCTCACTTCACAGACACATTCATAAAGCCAGGACATATAGAGGGCTCTGCCCTATGGGAAAGGGTAGATAGGGAGAAATCTGTCTACTAGCAAAGTGAAATGAGAACCTTGTTGAGTTGACCTGGGATCTAGATAGGAAAGAAAAGGCTACATCAAAACTTTGCAATCACAGAAAGAGCAAATTAGACCCTGGGAGCCTCAGATAATTAAAAATCAAAACACACCACAACATGTTTAAACTGATTAAAATAAATAGAGGAAAAAATCAAAAGTCTAAGAAATTAATGCTATCAAAATACACAGAATACTTTGCAGCAATTTAGAAAAACTAGACCTATATATGCTGATATGTAAAGATCTTCAAAATTTATTATTTTTAAAAAGCTAGGTCTAAAAGCATCCTAGAGGGTAATTCCATTGTTTTTTTTTGAGACAGAGTCTTGCTGTGTTGCCCAGGCTGGAGTGCAGTAGTGTGATCTGGGCTTACAGCAACCTCTGCCCCCTGGGTCCAAGCGATTCTCCCACCTCAGCCTCCAGAGTAGCTGGGATTACAGGTGCGAGCCTAATTGTATTTTTAGCAGAGATGGGTTTCACCATGTTGCCCATGCTGGCCTTGAACTGCTGACCTCAAGTGATCAGCTCGCCTTGGCCTCCCAAAGGGCTGGGATCACAGGCGTGAGCCACTGCACCCAACCCCATTGTTGTTTAAAAGAATTTAAAAGGCTCTTGTGTGTTTGCTTTACGGATGTTCATTTTCTTTATATCTAATCCTAATTAACTGTGTTATTCCCTCTAATTTATATTGAACATAATAAAACATGATGGCTAGTGAAAAAAATTGGACCAGGCAAATTTGAAAAAAAAAGGCATAAAACACACTTGTAGAAATAAAAAATCTGGTCACTGAAATTTAAAAACGATATGGATGAAGAAAGAATTAGTGAACAGAAAGTTAAATTTGAAAATTGAAGAAAGTTCACAGAAATATACAGAGGTCAAGAAATGAAAAAAATATGAAAGATTAAGAGACATAGAGGTAAAATGAGAAAGTCCTACATAAATTATAAAGAAGTTTCAGAGGAAAATGAGAATGAGAGTCTATTTATTAAAATGGCTGACTATTTTCCAGAAGTGATAAAATACTCCAGTCCTCAGATTCAAGAAGTCCCATAATTCCCAAGTTGCCTCTACAGCATCAAAGTCAAATAAATACTTTTTAAAGCAAGGCAAGAGACAGACTACCATCAGCAATTAAAAACATGCCTGATTTCTCAGTAGCAATAATTTAAAAAGGGAAGACAGTGAGTTATCCTCCTTAGTGAGCTGAGAAAAAATTAAATTCTCATAAAATGAATATTTTATGCTGATTTAATATTGAGGAATGGAATTTTAAAAAGACATTTTCACAAATATAAATGGTTTGCATTTACTAGCAATAGATCCACACTGAAGGAATTTTTAATTAATATTCTTCATCAGGAAGGACATGGATTCAGTAAAGAAAAACTGAGATGAAAGAAAGGTGAGCAAATAAATTGATAAATAGTAGAAAAAGCATTGACTGCATGAATCAACAATGGTAATGATAATTAATTTGGGAAGGGGGAAACGTGGAGACTTAAATACTCAATGAAAATAACATGCAAATTGGAGTGATAGTAATTGGTATTACTAGTTCTAATGCATTGTATTTGGGGAGAGTCTGGCAAAGTATTTTATTTAGACATTATTATGTCAAGCAGCCATGTTAAAAAAATTAAAATAGCTCCTTAAAGAATAGAAAAAGAATATACAATATCCATACAAGTAGAGAGGGGATGGGGAATAAGAAAACCTCAATCAATAAAAATGGGAGGAGAAGAGGAAAAAGAGAATGAGGCACAGAAAAACATGGTAAGTACAGAATAGAACAAAAGAAAGAAATACTAGTACCCAGATCACTAAAAACTCAGGTTTCTAGGAATGAAAGTTTGGGTCACCCATGCAGATTAAAAAGAACTCCAACCAACTGAAATGCTAGGTTAGGACAAAGAGAACACAGAACTGGTAGTAGAAGACGGAAGTTGTAAATATCATCTACGGTCTAATGGCCGATTGCAGAAAAAGCACTGTGCATCTAAACATATGTTACTCCTTGCTTGTTTTAATAAATTCTGTGTATTAATAAACAAATTCCTTATTCTTTTATCTATTATTTTATATGAGCAATGTTGGGGGTATTAATTTTAAATTTATGTTATAGCAGTGGTAGCATGCCCAAGAGTGCAACAGCAGTTTTAGATCTGTGGGTTTGATCCTAGGAATATTAGCACCTTCCTCGTCTTTTTGTATCATCTCTTCATTTTCGTTCCTGTAGAAAACTCTCTCATTGTATCTCCTCCTGCTATTTCAAGAGTTTTGTACTAAATTTCCTGAAGTAAATGACTTTTGTGTGAAATACTTGGCATGGTTTCCATTTTCCTGAACAGACCATAACTTAATATCCTACAGTATGTAGGAATTTAAGAGAAAAAGAAAAAAAAAAGCATGCATACCTTTACTTCACACTATATATCCTCCCCGCAAAAATTCAATTGTTGTATATTGAAGAACTAAATGTTAAAGCAAAACTTTTAACCTCGTAGAAAGAAAACGTTGGACAATATTTTCTGAACTTGAGGTAGAAGAAGAGTTCTTAAACAAAACAAAATACATTTCAAAAGGAAAGTGTTGATGAATGTTACTACATTAAGTTCAAAATTGTATTCATTAAAAGACTACACAGTATGCAAACAGAAAAGATAAACTGCAGACTGGCAGAAGAAAATGCAAATTAAAACCACAATAACATATTTTACCTCAGCCAAATGGCAAAAGTTAAAATCTGATAGTGCCAAGTGTTGGCATGAATATGGACCAATAGGAATTGACATATACTGCTTCTAAGAGTGATAAATATGAAAGGATAAGGTATAAAAACTTTAGCGAGAAAGCTGGCAATATCTAATAAATTTGATAATGCACATATCTTTCAAGGATTCCACTTAGCAGGGATTTCTAATCGCTGAGTGTCAGCACACTGGGCACTGTGGTAGGCTCCACAGGTGTGTGGCAATATTGATTCCCCCAGCCCTTGGGGAGCAGGGGCAGGAGGGGCCTCCTAGGCTAGCTATCTATGGGCAAAGTTGTTTATTTATCCCAGTGTGCCATACAGATATTATAATTTTCTAGGTGTACCATAACTTGAAAGAGGTTGGAAAACACTCTTCCAAGATACCAATTCTTTGTTTGTTTTAGATGTTTCAAATATCTTTTTTTTTGTAATTTCTCTATCAATACCTGTTTTGTAGGTACTCTGAGAATACCTCCAATCTTTTCTGCTTCACTCTCACAGTCCCTCTGTGAGACTTGTGGAGAATGACTGTTGCCTCCCCGTGAATGTAAAGCTAAACCCAGAGCCCTGGAAAGATGGCCTTTCCAAAGTATTTAAAAAGGATTATCTTTCTTAGTCTGTTTTCCTTCTTACCTAGTTTCAATGAAAACTCTGACAAATAATCCTTAGATGAAGGAATAAAATGTATGGGTAACTTTAAAAGTGTACTTGCCTCCCACCTCCACAAAATAACTGGGAAGCTCTGCTACCAGATAGCTCCAAATAAATCAGAGGAAATAATTTTTAAAAGAAAATTGACTAATATGATCTATGTACAATAGACAATTAAAGAAATCTGATGTCCTCTAATCTTGTAGTATCCAAGCTAGTGGCAATTTTCAGTACCTTCTTCCTCTCAAAACAAAACCCAAAACAAAAAAAGTACTATTCATAGCACCTAAATATTATTAAGGATTCTCCATTTAACTCATAACTAGAGTTTTTCAAGGAGTTCATACATTAGCCAAATAGAAAAATAAAGCTCCATTCCTATCTCCTTCCAGAAAGTAAAATTCCAGGTGTATTACTGCAGAATGTGAAAAAACAAAACCACAAATTTGTGAAAATAAAACACGAAGAGAATTTTCATGATCTTTGGATAAATAAGACATTTTTAAGTCAGATATAAAACACAGAAACCATTAAGGAATATAAATAACATACAGTTTAAAAAGAAGAGATTGAAAGATAAACAGAAAACTAGGGATAATTTTGTAACATGTGTAATAATACAATGGGTTAATAATCTTATAAAACAAAAAATAACTTTTATCAATTATTAAAAGATAAACATTCCATGGAAAAAGGTTATAAACAGATTATTAAAAATACATATATTTAATAAATATATGAAAAAATATTTGACCTCACTAATAATAAAAAAATTATACCTGCATTAGTAATGTTTCATTAAGTTGACAGTAATTTTGAGAAAAATTCCAGTTTGAGGGCTGCAACTTCTGACACCTGCCATGTAAAGTTATGTACATTTTTTTAAGACAGAAGTTACTAATAAATTGTACCCTTTGATCTTAAACCCGTGTATCAGTGTCACAAGAGGAAAGACATGGCACACTCAAATAAGGAAACTGTAGGTGAATTTAATAAAGAAGCTGGTTCTATCAAAGATATCTGTAATTTCACATTTATTGCATCACTATTTAAAATAGCAAAGATTTGGAAGTGTCCATCAACAGATGAATGGATAAAGGAAATACGGTAAACATACATAATAGAGTACTATTCGGTAAACATACATAATAGAGTACTATTCAGCCATAGAAAAGAACGAAATCCTGTCATTTGCAACAACATGGATAGAATCGGAGGACATTATGTTAAATGAAATATGCCAGACACAGAAAGGGAAACTTCGCATGTTCTCACTTCTCTCGGGGAGCTAAAAATTAAAACAATTGAACTAATTGAGACAGAGAGTTGAAGAATGGTTAACAGGCTAGGAAGGGTAGTGAGGAGCTTACAGGGAAGTGAGGGTGGTTAATGGGTACAAAAAAATAGAAAGAATGTTTAAGAACTAATATTTGATAGCACAACAAAATGACAATAGTCAATAACAATTTAATTATACATTTAAATATCTTAAAGAGTATTATTGGATTGTTTGTAACACAAAGGATAAATGCTTGAGATGAAGGATACCCATTTACCTTGATGTGAGTATCACACATTGCATGCTTATATAGAAATATCTCAATCACCCCACAAATATAGTACCTATTATGTACCCACTAAAATTAAAAACAAAAATAAAGCTGGTTACCAATGTATGAGCAGAGTTTAGGAAGCCAGTAAAAGATGGTACACACTTCCAGAGCTAAGGACAATGTGGAGCCAATACCATCCTCAGCCTGAAGCCAAAAGGCCCAGAGTAGTTACTAGAATCTCAAGATAGTTAGAGGAGAGGGTCACCTGATAGAACCTGCGGCTTTTAGCAGAGGAGAGTAGTCACTGTGAATGGAAACCAGCAGGGAGGTAGCTGGGGAAATAAATACCCTGTTCTCACACTACTACCACTCTAAGGCTCCTGCGATTGCATT
The DNA here is from genome assembly GCF_006542625.1 of Nomascus leucogenys. Lineage (NCBI taxonomy): Eukaryota > Metazoa > Chordata > Mammalia > Primates > Hylobatidae > Nomascus > Nomascus leucogenys. The sequence continues at coordinate 33,483,764 of NC_044402.1, read as the reverse complement.
CCCATTGCATGAATTGGCCTAGAAGCTAGAGTGTGGTCCATACAGATCATAGTCCCAGGCCACAGAGAAGGGTGGGAAACTGGGGACTGAATCTGAAGGAGTAGATGGAAAATATCCACTGTGAACTTGGCGAACCAAAGTCTGAGATTTTCCCAGAAAGACATGAAGAAGATTTGCAAGTCTTTGTTTAGGACTTACTCATTTTGGTATATATTCTTTAACTATTTTGTAAGAAGTAGGAGCCATGTTTCCTAAATAAAGCAAAAGAAAATCCAGTGGGATTTCTCCATGGGAAAAGGCTTAGTGGGATTTAACCATCAAACCAAATTAAACAAAACAAAACAAAACAAAAACCATAATTCATCTACTTTAGAGGGTTTCCTGTATGCTGGAGGAGTACATAGTATATTCCCCTAGTCACAAAGTGAGCAATAGCTCCTGAGACCAGCACAATGTCATTGGTTGAATTTCACCATCTTCAGGTGTAGAACTGAAAACAAAAAGAGAAATACCTAAATGTTACTTGGAAATTACATTTGATTGAGAACTACATGCATTGAATTGCGCATAGTTGTATGTCTTGGAATGTTTTTTCTAATTGAGATTAACAGAATAAAAGCACAGACTAGCCCAGATTTGATAAACAACCAGGCACAGGACTTAATTGAGAATGGCAGAAATTTTAAAAGGTCGAATTCATATCCTAGGTGAATCTGGGCCTGCTTGTCAGCTCTGTCTGCACTTTGGCAAGAAGAAATGTGAGTCTCTTTAAATGTGGCCAAAGAAGCATGATTTACTTTAAATTGGTGATTGAGTCTGAACTTGTCATTTTCTCTCCTTAAGGCATTAATGGCACTTAACAACAGCTACCAAATACCACAAATTATATAGTTACTATTTACCCTGAAACTCGTAAGCATCAGGAACATGACACAACCTAAGTCCATCTGTATCTCATCCAAGGTCACTAGAGATGAAACTCTGAGCATCAGAAATGATCAATACACTACCAACCACTAGCAATCGAGTCTCTATTGCTATCTGGATGGTGAATGATTTAACTCTAGAGTCCTATTTGTAAAGATGACTTTCTAGAATCATCCCTGGCACCAACTGTCTTAGATTGGGTTTCCTAAAAGCAGAGTCAGAGACAGGCATTTATCTGCAAATGATTTAATGAAGAAGTTCTCTCAGGATAGCTCTTACATTAGTAACGAAAGCAGAATAGGGCAGGGGATGAAGCATCTCCTGCAAAGATGTAGCAGAAAGTCTAGCCTCAGCCTGATCCCGCTTTGAGCTCAGTGTGCATGGCACACTGAGTCGTCCACCCTGAGGCAAAAGGATGATGTTTGGTATCTCTAGATAAGCTAACTCGCGGAAGAGAAAGCATTTCAAACATTTTGGGTGAAAGGGTTCTTGAGTTCCTGTTGATCAGGTGCATTTCTCAGGACAATAGGGCAGCTGTATGTGAGCTGTTAGCAGCCAACACTGATAACAGCTGAGGGCTGGATGCTCTGGTCTTCTAAAAGAGAGCTGGGTAGGGCATCGACAGCTCTACTGTAGGAGGAATGGGAAACTCTTTGTTGAAGAATTAGAAAAGAGTTTGTCATGAAGATGACACTTGTCTTGTAAGGAAGAAAAAAGAATAATTAGGCTGAGAATACAGTAGCCAAGGTAGTCAGTCAACAAGTTCACTGAGTTCAAATCTGGAGAGGATTTGGATTCAGAATCAAATACTCATCTACTAGGTGTTAATTTTTATTTAGTTTCTTTTCGGTTTTTCTTTCTGGATTATTTTATTTGAGTTAATAGCCTGCCAATTCTTCCTGACAGTAATATCAGTGAATACAGCTACTTAATGAGGTATACTGGGGTTAGTTTACAACATTTATACCAGTTAAAGTGTTTAAATATCTCACTGGAGTAATAATAGATATCTTATAGAAAGACTGTGTATTTTTGGCAGGTTAAAAGACCAACATCAAAAAAACTGTGTAAGACACATGCACACATATGTTTACTGCAACACTATTCACATTAGCAAAGCCTTGGAACCAACCCAAATGCCCATCAATGATAGACTGGATAAAGAAAATGTGGCACATATACACCATAGAATACTACGCAGCCATATAAAAGGATGAGTTCATGTCCTTTGCAAGGACATGGATAAAACTAGAAACTATCATTCTCAGCAAACTAACACAGGAACAGAAAAACCAAATGCAGCATGTACTCATTCATAAGTAGAACAATGAGAATACATAGACACAGGGAGGGGAACATCACACACTGGGGCCTGTCAGGGGATAGGGGGATAGGGAAGGGACAGCATGTAGATGATGGGTTGATGGGTGCAGCAAATGACCATGGTACGTGTATACCTATGTAACAAACCTGCATGTTCTGCACATGTATCCCAGAACTTTAATAATAATAATAATAATAATAATAATAAAAACCTGTGTAAGCAAGGTAGTTTTGCTATGGGCTCTGAATTTCTGAAAGAATGTAACATGTAAAGGTTTAAGTTTAAAATAAGATAGGTAAAAAAAGTGTCAATGTGAGTTAGAAAAAGAGAAATTTGGATAATTTTAGATTAACTCAGCTTATTATTTGTAGGGTATAAGGTATGAGAAAAATACAAAATGACACATGACATAGCATTCCATTTTGAAATCTCTATATTAAAGACTCATAATTTGGGTATAAATGTTTTCTTTTCATATTGATATTCAGATAATCAGCATCACTCAGTGAGTCACAACCTACTAAAAAATGTTCAGGGAAGGAAGGACTCAAGGCTAAGTATGTGAGAGTGAGTTTGGGTGAGTGTGCATATTTATATGCATGTGTGTATGTCGGGGGGTGAGACTTTTTGTATCTGAGTGAATTCATTTCAAAACCAAGTATAAATTATTTAAATTTTAAATTGTAAATGCCTGTGTATCTCTGGTGTAGTGTGTAGGTAATCAAGAATTGACACCACAATAAGGCCAGCGTTTGAAATTAGAAGAGGAGCAAAGATTTTCTTTAGAATCTGCCAACCAGGATCTAGTGTTGTGCAGCCAGGAGTCATGGGTTATTAAGTGAAATCAAAAGCACATCAGGCCTAGGAGCACCTTAACAAGCATTAGTGTTTCATTTAAAGGGAGTGTCTTGTTTCTGAAATATTCATAGCTGGAATCCACCACCACTGCTGAGATTTACATCTCCCTCTCCCCATTATGCTCGCTGAATCTCTTTACTTGCTATTGTAGGAAAAATATTCAAAGATTTATAGGCAGCAAAGAGAAGGCAGCAAATTATGACATCCATTATTGGCATCTGCTCTTGTCTGTATCCCCAGGAAATGCAAATACAAATGACTTCCAATTTTCTACTACAACTGAGTTGCAAAGGGAACTGTTATATGCAGATGAGGCAACTTCTATTTGGACAGAGATAAAATGGAAGAAATTTCAGTCTACTACACTTGGCATACCATTTGCATAACTCTGAAAAAGCTGTCACAAAGGGATAATAAAAAATCATAAAGCTCTTAAAGCACCACATACAATCCCTGTAGCTAGACTGCTTATTACAGAAAAGACACAGCTTTAGGTTGTATGGGCTGGTGGAAGATCCAAAAACAAAAGGGTGACTAAATATAGATGCTTCTATATTCACTGGTAAAAGTGATCCCTCTTCTCATGTTTGGCAAAAGGATTACACTAGATTTGAAAATAACTTATAAGCCAGTATGCAGTAAAGACAGACCCCACATCACCAATTTTTAAAAAATTCTTCTGGCATAAATTATTGCTTCTTTTGGAGGCATGACTAAGGCAATGTTTCCCATTATGTTGTAGGCTCTTTGGGGGTAAGAATCTTTGTATCCACTGATGTCCTGTACCTTCAGTGTCAAAAATAGAATTTTGAACACAACAGAATCTCGAAATAGAATGTTTAATGATGGGAATCGAAGGAATCACAGTGGTAAAGTACTGCAACTTAGGAGATGTGTATTCTAATCTAGTGCCTCTTTCTCAATTTCTTTATCTCTTTGGGCCTTGGTTCCCACATCTGATAAAAGTAGATAATAATACCTGTCTTATTTTATTTGGGAATATTTAAATGAATTATCATGGCTAGCATCCACTATAACATCTGGCATAGATTTGTCACTCAAGACCTGGGTCTTTTCTTCCCTACATCCCTACAACTCTCTCACATGTCTCAACTTGGAAAGCATAAAGGTCAGCAGTTTCTGACAATTTTAGACCCTAGGCACATGCTCATGTCACCTGGCTCATGTCACCTGGTTCTTCACCCGGCTCTTCACCCTCTGCCTGCTCTTGTCTTTAAACCTCTACCAACCTCAAAACCACTTCTCAATTTTTGTTAAAACTTTAGCCTTTGACTTGCAATTTTCCTCTTACCCAAGTCATGATACTATGATAACATCAGTGTCCAGTTGAACAACGTACCCAGCTGTTTTAACAATCTCCTATTCCACTTGTTGGTGAGGTTGGAGGAGGATTCTTACTCTAGGAAATAAGGCTAGATAAACACGTGACACCCCAAACTAAACAGGTGAGATGGACAGCAGTTTGAGTACTCATAGCTCACGGGAGGAGGACACCCAGAACCATGCCAGGCCACAAGACGTTGCATTTAGCAACAGAGTGAACCACTGAGGGCATTAGGAGGTAGACTGTGTAGTATCAAGAACATGAAGTGTCCTTTGGTTACCACAGAAGGATGTGATTGGCTTTTTGAATAACTGTGGGCTGGCAGGGAACTAAAACCTACTACTCAGTGATAAATAAGAACTGTGCCTATTTCCCATGAGGAGGGTGTTTTGGCTGGGGTATCTTTTCTATGAGAGCAGAGTGGGCAGGAGAGCCTGTGGTGAGGTCATTTGAGGCCCTCCTAATTTTGCCACATCAAGGTCTCACATCATAGTGACCTTCATTTTAGGCCTCATTACACACCAACTATTTGTCTCACACTTTAATTCCTTTAGCTCCTGAACTTTAAAGGTTTTCACTTCTATTCTTCCTTGGTAAGGCTCACACTTCTGGTCTAATGCTCAGAATCATAGTCTCCAATTTCATTCTTACCATATTTCTCGTCTTATCTTATTCCTTTACCCCTTGAAAAAACCCAACTCTGAATCTATTGTATTTATTCCCATGCTGAGAACTACTAGAGAAAACTGCACAGCTGGTGATATTTGGGTTGTTATATTTTTATAGTCTTTAACTGCAAGGGGATTATTAATATGGCATAGAATCTCACAACCAGTTCTCTAATTTGCAGAGCAACGACTCCAAATGTCACTGCTGTTCACAAGGCCCTACTAAAGCTTTCCCATTTTTACAAAAACATCTAAAATGAGAATTATATCTACATTGCCATTCTACCTTCATCCTCAGAAGAAAGGACATCTCTCTCACTTTCCATGACCAAATGTGTACTTGTGCTATGAATCTGTTCCTATCTCATATCCTTGATGACCTCATTCAATTAATTTTCTCTTCTCCTCTTTATCCTCATCTCCCCCTCTCAGTTGCTGTTTTTCCTTATCATAGAAATATGCCCAAGTCTGTGAATCACCTGAGCTCAGGAGTTTGAGAGCAGCCAAGGCAACATGGCAAAACCCCATCTCTACAACAAATACAAAAATTAGCCAGGCGTAGTGGCGCACACCTGTAGTCCCAGCTACTCAGAAGGCTGAGGCAAGAGAATCACTGGTGCCCAGGAGGCCAAGGTTATAATGAGCTGAGATCTTGCCATTGCACTCCAGCCTGGGTGACAGAGCAAGACCCTGTCTCAAAAAAACCCCAAAAAACAAAAAAGAAATATGTACAAGTCTCTCGTATCCTAAAAAGCCTACCTTTGATCCTTTAACTGCCACTATATCTCTTTTCTTCCCTCATAACCAAGTTGCTTTAACTAATACATTAGAATGTAAATACCCTTCATCCCCATTCACTCCCAATGTGATGCAGCAACATACCTGCCAACACACATCAATAAATGGGCTTTTACCAAACCTACTGAGGTTTTTTTCAGTCTTATCTCCTTGAGCCTCTAGAAGAAGCAGCATTGTCAACCCCTCCTCCAACTTCTGTAACACCTCTTTTCTAATTCTCTGGCAACTTATTTTCAGTCACCTCCTCCTCCATTCCCCACAGTCTGCCCAGCCTTAATGCTGGAGTTCCTCAAAGTTCAATCCTCAACTATGTTACTTATTATTTTTTAAAATCCATATCTATTATTGCCAACTCTCAAAGCTCTAATTCCATCTCTCTACTAATTGTTGCCACTTTCGTCTTTTGCATGCACCCCAAACTCAGAACATTAAACTCATCACTTTTTCAATATATGCACTTTTTACTTCACTCCTCAAATGTGTCCATAACTCATTTTATATCCTCTATGTTGGTTGTAACTTCCAGGCCTCCTCTTACGGGACTTGTCCTCTGCATTTTTACATCGCTTCATTTTTCTACCACAGCCTGGTCTCTTACAGTAGTTTTTTTTAACCTTCCTTCAGTAAAGGATCTTAAGTTATCCAAAGAGTTTGGGATCTATGCTAGAGTCAATAGTTCCCAAACCTAATGTAACACAGGTGACCTGAAGAAGATTGTTTAAAAATATAGATTTGTTATCTGTACCCCTATCTCCTACTCTTCCCTACCTACACACATATACATGTGCATGCACACACACCCCGAATTAGGAGGGAAACAGAATAATCAGAATTTTTAAAGTTGCCCATGTGATTATCAAGTAAACCATCCTCAGATAAACATTGGGTATTGGGGAAGCGTTATAGTTGTGTTGTTGCATAATATGTTTTGGAAAGAAAGCTCTGGCAGCATTGTGCAGAATGGACTGGAAGTTGGTTAAATGTTGCCGTCATGTTTTCTTGCATATAACATTTTAAAAGGCAATAGTTACAGCTACCACTGCATGCACAGACAGTGGTTTCTGTCACAGTAACTCTACTTGTATTCTTATCTATCATTATCACCCATCATCTATCTATCAAATGATTGACAGCTGTGCTGACTCTGCCTACAGTGACCGAGAAACTCAGAAATATCAATTGATTTTCATAAGATCACACAGTAACTCAGTAACATCAGCAAAGATCAGATTTTTTGATTTTCTGCTCCTTGTCTTGCATAGTTCTCCCTGAGCCAGTTCACTATCTAGAGATAGGTTTTCATCATATCTTTTTTAAATAAATCTTTCCAGTGGCTTGTGGAATTAGCCAAGACCTCATTTCCTCATTATGAAAGTGTTCAGGCAATCAGATCTACTCTCGAGCCCATGCCTTCCAAATCTGAAGAAGATTCAAATCTGAGAAGTGAATACATTTTATCTAAGCAGAGCCTGTCAGAACATTTTTAATAAAGACCTGGCCCAATTTCAGAGCTTTCTTTTCATTAGGGCAGGTCTGAAAGCAAAGGCCTTGAAAGTGGTTAGAAAAACATAGTGTAATCACTATGGTACCATTATCCTGTCCCTGGGTAATCATTAGGCATCAGCTTGCCAAAGTGAAGGGCGGCAAATTACTCATTTATTGTTACCTGAGCTGTGCAGAAGATTGAAATCTGGACTACTAATGATTTTTTTTCACCTTGTTTAGGAGATTCTGTAGAAAAGTTCACATGTAGCACACATGCTGGCTTGCTGGCAAAAGTGCTTTTAGACAAATATGAAAGGGAAGCAAAGCATCACCTTCCTTCAAAAGTAAAGCTGAAAAGCTCCTATCATTTCATGAAAGCAGTTCTAAGGGAGAAATACTAAGAGTCATCAAGATCTATAACTGAAGAGGAAACTAGTTAGTTGACTGTGAGTAGATTTTTATCTGCTCTAAAGAGATCAGACACTCAGTACATGTTGAATTTAACACAAATCAAGCTTAAGGTAAATATTTACCAACAGTTTGTAGGGAAAAAATTCTTATTTAATGACATCTAACGAATTAGATTTTTCTTTTTGTCCACTGTTTTTGCAAGTTTCAAATTCAATAAAGGCTCCAAGTCTAGGTGCGGTGAAAGACAATCAAACCATTCCTAATCTTATTAAAGTTAAAAGTGTAAACACTTAACTTTGGGAACAGTAAAAGTCAGCCATTACTAAATTTGTATTGATACCTAAAATAGACATCTGAAGTGAACCTCTAAGCAATTTCTAATTCTTAAGCCCAGAATGAAATTTTATACATCATATAGCAGAATAAAATGATATCTCCAAAGCAGATTTGGAATATCTATATGACTGTTCTAGATGGAGTGAAATTTCTGAAAATATACGTTATCAGTCTAGATTAGTAGAAAGACCCTAATCTGAAGTGAAATGCAACTTTTGTATTGGATCTGATTCCAAGGTGGAAAGGTGCTGAAGATAACTGATGTAGGTAAGGAGGGAGTTCTAGATAGTTTTCAATGGTTTTGTGAAGGTGAAATGTTACATTCAAAAGTAAAGATCTCGTTTCTTCCAAGAAATGCCTCTTGCTTCTATGAGAAGTAGTACAGTGTGTGGAATGGGGACACAAGAATCAAAAAGCATTGATTTGTATTGCAGCCTTGGCTGGTGACTGCTTCTTTAGTCTGAGGCAATTTTCCTAGCCTATTTGTGACTAAATCTCGGCATCTACAAAGTGAGGTTGGTAATCTTTTCTATTTGAGACCCAGCTAGTATTATTATTAGGCCTTTTGTTTGTGTTATTGTTTATGATGCCTTAGGGATTTTCAGATTAAAAAAAAACATTCTATAAGCCAAAACTGTTACTAATACTGTCTTTCATATTATCCCAAAAGGTATTGTGGAAGCTGACAAATTAACATTTGCAATATTCTTTAGAAAGGACTGGAATAAACAGTGTTGGTATTACTTAATGCACAGGTTCACCCTTGAAGAACCTATAGAAAATCTACAAGTGACAGCTTCCTGATCCAACCTATTATTAGGCTCATCCCAGACTCTTAGTCACTTAAAGCACTTGCCAAATGATTATGAATCTTTATCTATTTTTCCATCTAAACTCAGGGTTCCATTCTACCCACACCATCTAGAAAGGTGAAGTAATATGAAGTTTCATTTGTTCAAAACTTAGATCTAGTTATTTGTAAGTTGTAATCCTTCCCTTTGTTTCACTGTTGATTCTTGAAATGTTCCTGATGCATTATAATTCCATTTTCTAACAGACCGGATTTTAACATGATGGCATCCTTTGAGGTTTTGGATTTATTTTTCAGAGGATTGCTTAATGTTTAATGCCTTATAGATGCTGGACATATTTTTATGGTGCCTGGCTTTGAACGGCTATTACAGTGTATATTACAGTCATAGGGCAACTTCAATTTACACTATTTTACCTACTTATACCATTTTCACGGCTCTCTATTGTAACATTATCATTAAAGTTGCTGGCCCTTTTGCTGCCGACACCATGATTAAGTCCTATTACAATTACTCTTGTTATAAAATCTTCTCATGCTTCTTGGCACTAAAAGTGCACAGAGCCATGCAGGTGGTAACATAAAGAGGAGCAATGTACTCTGAACTAAAATGTTAGGAGAGCTTTATCCTAAAGAAGGAAAATAGATCCCCAAAGTAAGATATTACTGTATTACTCTACTCCCTGGGGATGGATTTTCTTTTGAAGTTTATTTTATAATACTAAAGAGGGTTTTGTTCTTATTTTGTTGTTCCCTCTAGGGGAGCAGAACAGAGGGATATGATGTGGAGGAATTCTTGACAAAGGGAGGCTTAGAAAAAGGCCTGATAACTTGGAAAATGACAGGCTGTTTTAAGACAAAGAGGGGGAGAATCTAGTCAATGAAATAATGCCTCATATTTCAGATACAATAATGGTACTTCTTACACCTGGGAATGATGAAATGTGAATTGGGATATTTTTTCTTCTAGTGGTAGATAAGGATTCAGCAGTCCTCACAACTAGAAGCAAGAACCTGTAACACAGGTGGCAGCAGAACTGAGGTGCTCACTTTATGAAACCCAACTTGTCTTCAAAACTATTTAACTTGACCTAATTAGTATCTTGGTCTAAGCATCCACATTTCAGGCAAGCAGTCAGGTCCCTGTGTGGTGTGTCTCTGAGTGGAACTGTAAGAGGCAGTGCAGAGTGCTGGTTAAAGCCTCCAGTGTGGTGGCCAAACTGCCTGTGTTAACTTCTGGTCTCTGTCACTTTTTTTGGTGCTTTTAAGTCAAATGCTCCTGCCTATGTTTTAGTTTTCTAATCTGTCCCCCCATCTTCATAAGCTTGTTAGCAAGATTGAATTATTAATAGTTGGTATTTGTGAAACACTTAGAACAGTGTGTGGCCCACAGAACATGTCATCTTATCTTAGTGGTGTGTTGGGAGCAAGCCCCCCAAAATCTGGCCATAAACTGGCCCCAAGACTGGCCATAAACAAAATCTCTGCAGCACTGTAACATGTTCATAATGGCCCTAATGCCCACGCTGGAAGGTTGTGGGTTTACAGGAACGAGGGCAAGGAACACCTGGCCTGCCCAGGGTGGAAAACCGCTTAAAGGCATTCTTAAGCCACAAACAATAGCATGAGCGATTTATGCCTTAAGGACGTGTTCCTGCTGCAGTTAACTAGCCCAACCTATTCCTTTAATTCAGCCCATCCCTTCTTTTCCCATAAGGGATACTTTTAGTTAATTTAGTATCTATAGAAACAATGCTAATGACTGGTTTGCTGTTAATAAATATGTGGGTAAATCTCTGTTCGGGGCTCTCAGCTCTGAAGGCTGTGAGATCCCTGATTTCCCACTTCACACCTCTATATTTCTGTGTGTGTGTCTTTAATTCCTCTAGCGCCACTGCATTAGGATCTTCCTGACTGAGCTGGTCTCAGCAGTGGTGTACTGTACTATTAATGTATGTGTGCCCTGGGATTGGCATGCACATGTATAAAGTTTGATGGTACTAAGGGACATTCATACCCTTATTTCCCACTCCACCTTAAAAACATGCAAGTGTGAGAAAATTTGGCAAAAGATAAATGGAACATATACAAACATAACCAATTCAGTGTAATAAAATGATATTTCATGTAGTAATAATAGATAATGATCATTGGACATGGACTTATATTAGACTAAGTACTTTATGTGTATCATTGCACTGAATCCTCACAGTAACTCTATGAGTAGGCACTATTATTATTCTGTTTACCACTGAGGGAAATAAAACACAGAGGTTAAATTCATACGGCTTATGTATGATGAACTGGGATTTGTTTATCTGACTGATATTTTTCTACTTATCTTTCTCCTTCATATATAGATATAGATATGCCTTATGTTTGTAATGCTATGTACATTCATAGTTTAGGCCACAGTTAACAATTCTTATTCTTGTCCATCCATATATATTTTCTCACAACCAGAACTATAAATTTACAATAAAAATTAATTTATAGATATATAGCTCTAGATTCTATACTATTATAGCTACCTTTTATATTTGTATGTGTCTATTTGTATAAAGGTGCATACCAAGTATCTATTTTTTAGGAGTTCAATATGCATGTCTTTTCTATCCTCCTAAATGCAAGTAAAATACCAAGATGAGAGTGGTACAGGGGTGTGATGTGTTCCAGGTATAAGTTGCAAAGAGGCACACTGTTATGGAGAATTTAAAAGTAATAATAAAGTCCAAAAGTCAACTTTCTTTTTCTTATCACCATGCAATTCTAAATTGTGTTGATGATACAGCATTGCTCCTCACCACGGCATTTCCCTAGTCCTCTCCCATCTCCCTCCCCTTGGGTGGGTCACTGCATATCCTTGGGGACAGGAAAGCAAAGTATGATACACAGGAAAGGACATATTTTCAATAATAAAAATACCTATTAACCATCTATTAGTAATATATTTGCGTAGCATGTAGATACTTCTCATATCTGCTCTTAGGATACTTTCAGTGCAGAGAGAAAAATAAAATGTTCATATAAACAAACATACAAACCCAGAAACAAAGGCAAATAACAGACACAAAATCATCTTTGTTCAATTCATCCCTTAGTATCCAGAAAGGCCCAGAGGCATATATCCACTTCATTTTGTTCCTGGTGTTTGGCAGGGGAGTAGGTAGTTTTTTGGTGATGAGAGAAGAATAGAAGAAGTAGTTAAGGATAAACCCTTTCCCATTTAACTTTTCCATTCTTTTCTTCTCCTCAACGAGGTGTATGATGCATGGAAAGGAATAAGAATTCAGAACAGTGTGACTAAATCACACTTGTTAAAGTTAGAAAAGCCCTGAATAGATCAATTTTACTGACTTCACAGAGGGAAAAAAAGCACAAGAACCTTTTCATGAGGGGCAAAAGTGTTGTAACTCCCACCTGAGCTTACAATTACCGTTTACTCACCTGCCTACCACCATTATTATCATCAAACTTTATTGATAAGTCCATCCCACGGGAAAACTATAAAATATGAGGAGTTTTCTTTGGCTTATCCTTCTCTCAGAAGACTTTTACAGCCCTCACCTTATTACATCCTGCTGCACCCTAGCTACCACTACCATCACCATCATCTTCAATGCCTTTTTCACCATACATAAGATTTTGAGGGCTTTGGCAGTAACTCATATTTCCAATTTTTTCCACTTTTTTTCTACCATCAACATTTTCCCCTTTGATTTCCCATCCCCTCAAACCCCTACTGTGTGAAAATGACTGGTGATCAATCAATCAGATCAATAGATAGATAAACCCATTCCTCAAGATGGGTTGGCGGGTTATTTTTATAAAAGCAAATTAGATGTTTTCTCTGTGCTTTCAGGCTGAGAACTAAGAATATAGATCCAGAATTTTTAATAGAACTACCCCTAAAATAAAGTCAGGATTAAAAGATAATAAGCAGCAAGTGCTACTGTTATTCAGTTGACTCCTAGGAGTGGGACTGAATTAATTGTCAGTTTTAGAGAGTGAAAATAAAGCAAGGCCTATCCAGGAATTTGAGATGAGGTGATTCCACAATGAAAAACTGGTCCTACAGATTTAAGCAGCAAATAACTGTTTAAAGGTAAAAGGGGCCAGGCGTGATGGCTCACACCTATAATTTTAGCACTTCGGGAGGCCGAGGCATGTGGATCACTCGAGCCCAGGAGCTCGAGACCAGCCTAGGCAACGTGGCAAAACCCCATCTCAACAACAACAACAACAACAACAACAAATACAAAAATTAGCTGGGCATGGTGGCATGCACCTCTAGACCCAGCTACTCAGGAGGCTGAGGTGGGAGGATTGCTTGAGCCTGGAGGGTGGAGGCTGCAGCGAGCCATGATTGTGCCACTGCACTCCAGCTTGAACAACAGAGTGAGACCCTTTCTCAAAATAAATAAATAAATAAAGCCAAAAAAGTGAGAATAATCCAGAAAGAAGGCTTCCTCTTAAGTGTTCTAATTAAAAGGATAGCTTCTCTTCCCCTCTGAATCCTTTATAACTCCATAGAAAACAGTGGAAAGGATAACAATAAATGGAGAATGGCATATACCCACCCTACATCTGACCATGTCACCTGAATGTCAGGAGAAGCCCTAATTATGTTCCTTGGATCCTATTAGAATTCAAGAGAGTCTAATTAATTACATTGCATTTCTCCTAACTGAACATATTTGATATAGTTTGGATATTTGTCCTCACCCAAATCTCATGTTGAATTGTATTCTCCAGTATTGAAGATGGGGCCGGGTGGGAGGTGTTTGGAAGATGGGGGAGGATCCCTTATGAATGGCTTGGACTATCCCCTTGGTGATAAGTGAGCTCTCACTTCAAGTTCACACAAGACTGGTTGTTTAAAAGTGTGTGTCACCTCCCCACTCCACACACTGTGTCTTGCTCCTGCTTTTGCTTCCTGATGCACCTGCTTCCCCTGCTAGCTTCTGCTATGATTCTTAGTTTCCTGAGGCCTCCCCAGAAGCTTAGCAGATGTTGGCACCATGCTTCCGGTAGAGCCTGCAGAACCATGAGCCAATTAAGCCTATTTTCTTTATAAATCACCCAATCTCAGGTATTTCTTTATAGGAATGCAAGAATGGCCTAATACAATATTCAAACACCAAACTTTTGCTGATACCTTCTAAAGTGATTTAATATTTAGCTGGATTAAGATACATTTCTTTTGTTTTTGTTTTTTGTTTTTTCTTCAACTTTTAAGTTCCAGGGTACATGTGCAGCATATGCAAGTTTGTTTCATAGGTAAATGTGTGCCATAGTGGTTTGCTGCATAGATCAACCCTCACCCAGGTATTAAGCCCAGCATCCATTAGCTATTCTTCCTGATGCTCTCCCTCCATGCACCCTACCTCCCAGTAGGCCCCAGTGTGTGTTATTCCCCACCATGTGTCCATGTGTTCTCATTGCTCAGCTCCCGGTTATAAGTAAGAACATGTGGTGTTTGGTTTTCTGTTCCTGTGTTCACTTGCTGAGGATAAAAGCTTCCAGCTCCATCCATGTCTCTGCAAAGATATGATCTTGTTCCTTTTTATGGCTGCATAATATTCCATGGTGTATATGTACCACATTTTCTTTATCCAGTTTATCATTCATGGGCATTTGGGTTGATTCTCTGTCTTTGCTATTGTGAATAGTGCTGCAATTAACATACACATACATTTATCTTTATAGTAGAATGATTTATATTCCTTTGGGTATATATCCAGTAATGGGATTGCTAGGTTAAATGGTATTTCTGCCTCTAGATCCTTGAGGAATCTCCATACTGTTTTCCACAATGGTTGAACTAATTTACAATACAACCAACAGTGTAAAAATGTTGCTTTTTCTCTGCAACCTCACCAGCATCTGGTGTTTCTCAACTTTTTAATAATCACCATTCTGATGGGTGTGAGACGGTATCTCATTGTGTGTGTGTGTGTGTGTGTGTTTTTAGATGGAGTTTCACTCTGTTGCTCACACTGGAGTGTAGTGGTGTGATCTCAGCTCACTGCAACCTCCACCTTCTGTGTTCAAGTGATTCTCTAGCCTCAGCTTCCCGAGTAGCTAGGATTACAGGTGCCCACCACAATGCCTGGCTAATTTTTGTGTTTTTAGTAGAGACGGAGTTTTGCCATGTTTGCCAGGTTGGTCTCAAACTCTTGACCTCAAGTGATTCGACCACCTTGGCATCCCAAAGTGCTGGGATTACAGGCATGAGCCACTGCACCCGGCCCTCATTGTGGTTTTGATTTGCATTTCTGTAATGATCAGTGATGTTGAGCTTTCTTCATAGGTTTGTTGGCTGCCTGAATGTTTTCTTCTGAGAAGTGTCTGTTCATATCCTTTACCCACTTTTTAATGGGGTTGCTTGTTCTTGTAAATTTGTTTAAGTTCCTTGTAGACTCTAAATATTAGACCTTTGTCCAATGGATAGATTGCAAAAATTGCCTCCCATCCTGTAGGTTGTCTGTTCACTCTGATGATAGCTTCTTTTGCTGTGCAGAAGCTATTTGGTTTAATTAGATCCCATTTGCCAATTTTTGCTTTGTTGCAATTGCTTGTGTCGTTTTCATCATGAAATCTTTGCCTGTGCCTATATCCTGAATGGTATTGCCTAGATTTTCTTCCAAGTTTTTATAGTTTTGGGTTTTACATTTAAGTCTTTAATCCATTTTGAGTTACTTTTTGTATAAGGTATAAGGAAGGGGTCCAGTTCTAATTTTCTGCACATGGCTGGCCAGTTTTCCCTGCCATTGTTTATTTTTGCCTATTTCAACTTTCTTTTTGCTCTTGTTTTTCCTGTCTGCTTTTTCTTTCATCTCTATATTTGACTATAGTTTTCTTGATTATAGCACTCCACTGTAAAAAGACTACTTTGTAAGTATTTTGGAAGAGTGAAAATATAGTTTAATTTAGATAATAAAGAGCCTTGACTGATAGACTAAATAATGTCAGGGAGAGGCCACTGAAGGCATTTGAAATGGGAAAGAACTGATGAAAAAGTGTTGCTGGATTCTGGTGTGAGAATGGGCTGCAAGATGTTGAAATAGGTATTCATTTTTAAAGTAAAAACTAACATAGATGATTATGGCAAAGAAAAAAAAACTCACAAAAAACAAAAAACATTCACCTTCAATACTAGGAGACTATCTCAAACTGGATTGGCCACGTACCCATTACATTGTTTCAAATGCCAAAGGTGTGAAAAGCGGCATCAGTGGCAAAATGGAGCTACATTCACACCATTGCCAAGGACTTACACGTGAAAGCTTAACAACCTTTGCAGATTTTCATCATCATTCCTACCAAATTTTAGGTAAAAAAGAATGTAATTGTAATTTCCGGTGTCTCTAAGAGTGTTAAGTAACAAGTGAAACTGATTTATTTTAAAACTGTTTAACTCTGAGCTATTGTCCTAAACATGTGTATATATAAAACAATTATTTACATTTCAAATACAGACATACATAAAAACAATGATAGAACATTGGTAATTTATAGGTTTTCCGATTTTCTCAGTATTGTTTTCTCTTAGTTCATCAGAGCTATTAAGGTAAGCTGTTATGTAAGCTTTCAGGCAATAGGCATATAGTACACTAGGCTTCTACTGCTTTTTGTCAAGGAGGGCTCTAATTGCGCTCTTTGAAATTGAGTGTGTTTGGCATCATTTGTTTTTGCTTTATATGCAATCATATATCTTGTAAAGAAAATAATAGAAGAAAAAAGGAGAATATTTATATAGCCTTTTATATTTACCACCATTTCCAGTGCTCTTTATTTTTTCCTGCAGATTCAACTACTGTTTGCTTTCATTTACTTTCAGCGTAAAAGAGTATCTTTAGCATTTCTTCTAAGGAAGATACACTAGCAATAAATTCTTCCAGAGTTCGTTTACCAGATATTTCTTAATGTAGCTAATATTTTGCCTTCAGTTTTGAAGTATAATATTTGTACACAGAATTTTCAGTTTTTAACAGCATTAATGTGAGATAATGTGCATACTGTATAATTCATCCATTTAAAGTGTACACTTCAATGACAGTATAGTCAGAGTTGTGTGGCAATTACAATTAATTTTAGAACATTTTTGGATATAGAATTCTGGGTCAAATGTCATTTTTTTATTTCTTTCAGCACTTTGATTATGCTATTCCATTATCTTCTGGCTTCTATTATTTCTGATAAGTCAGCCATTAGTAATATTATTTTCTAGTATTTAATGAATGATTTTTCTTTTGCTTATTTCAAAATAATTCTGTGTCTATTTGGCTTTCTGTAATTGACTCTGATGTGCTTAGATGCAGATCTCTTTGTCTTTGTCTTTTTGGGGAATTTTTGAGCTTCTTGAATCTTTAGACTAACCTTTTTCATGAAGTTGGGGGGGTTTTGGTCATCATTTCTTCTTTTCTTTCTCTTTTCTTCTTGGACTCTCATGACATGTATGTTGGTATGCTTGATGTTCTCCCAGGTATCTCTGAGGCTCTGCCTACTTTTCTTGAATCTTTTTCAAGGTTCTGATCTCCAGAATAGGTCTTTTCTACTGATGTATCTTCATGGTCACTGATTCTTCTGTCATCTGAAATCTGCTGTCAATCCCCTTCAGTAAATTTTTTATTTTGATTATTATACTTTCCAACTCTAGCATTTCCACTTATTTCTTTTTTATAGTTTATTTACTGAGATTCCTGATTTGTCATTTTCATTATATTTTCTTTTAACCATTTACATTTACACTATATGTTCATAGTTTCCTTCAATCTTTGAATATATTTATAATGGCTGCTTTGAAGTCTATCTAATAAAACCAAAATATAAGCCTACTCAAAAGTTCCTATTTACTGCTTTTCCCCCCCAAGTATTGGTCACACTTTCCTATTTCTTTACATGTCTTCTATTTTTGTTAAACACTGGATATTTTAGATGATATACTGTAGCAACTCTGGATTCTGTTTTTTTCTGACTTTTCCAGTTAAGAGTTTTCTTCTCCTCCCATCCCTCACACCTCTCTCTTTCTCTTTCTTTTCTTCTTCTTTCTTCTCTTTCTTTCTATAATTGATTGGACTCACATGTAGAAGTTTTCTCCTCTGCAATGTGCCACCACTAATGTCTCTGTTAAAATTTTTAAAATTCTTATATTTTTACTTTTTAGTTTGGCCTTCTAGCATCACCTGCATAACTTAATGGTCAGCCAATGACTGGTCAAAGATTGTGCTCAAACACCTTAAGCCCATAAAACCTACCTTCTACCATTGGATCTGTGTGTGATTTGAAGATGACATCCAAAGTTTATATAGTTTCAATATCTGCCCAGATTTTATTTTCCTGACAGTCTTCTTGGGTGTGCACACAGTCCCCAGTTAGTCGGAGATGTATGGAGAATTTATACAACCCCTCTATGGCTCGCTCACTTCCAGGATCTCCCTATTACATTTCTGGTTGGTCTGTAAGCCTGCCACTCATCCCAACCAGGACTGCAACCTTAGACTAGAAAAGCTGCAGGCTTGCTTCATTCATTTCTTATTGAGTTCACTGCTTTTACTGAAAACATTGCTTTTTATCAGACATGGGCTTTTGACTCAGCTCCAAAGCAAGTCCACCTTTTCTGGCAGCAAATCTGCTGGTTTTCACAGCCAACTCTACCCCGCTCTAACTACTCTACCAATCAAGCTGGGGGTAGAAGAAATGGTGGCAGCCCCAGGCAGAAAGACCATGGCCTCCCTCTATTTTTTACCTGAGATTAGAGCAGCTTTTAATAAATAAATAGCTCTCTCTTTGTTGTTTACCTTTGTTTAATTTCTAGAGCCCTGAAATGCTTGGGGCTTTTCTTTGACAATTTTGTCCAGTTTTGTAGTTGGCTTTTGAGCATAGAATATGCTGACTTCTTCCCTCAATTGTGGTCCAAAGTCCTATCTACCAATCATGCATTGCTTATTCTATGGTGGCCTCTTTTTCTACCTTTTAGTTTGTGTTCTGGGAACAATTTTTACCTATAATGCCTGACTAATGAGTTGCAAGGGGTAAAGTTGAAACTGTCTCAAATAAACAAAGTAAGAGAATCATGCATTTGAAAATGCAAATTTTACAGTTGTCTAAGCACCTTACTAGTTGTCTAGGACTAATAAATGGTCTAGAAAGGAGGATAAAGCTTAGAAAGCAGTCAGCATGTTACTAATTGGGATTCAAAATATATTTATTATGAAAGGCACCATAACATGGCAGCCTATGCAGTTATTTGGCACCTCATTCAATCTCTTGGCCTTAAATATTATCTACATATTAATGACTCCCAAATTTATATCACAATCCACACCTCTCTCCTATACTTCAGACTCATATCTCACAGCCAATGTCAATACCCATGCTTGAGTGTGTAATAGACATTTCACACTCACCATGTCCAAAGTTGATATTATCTTGCATCAAACCTCTCTTCTTTTAGCCCTGTCTATCTTTGGTGACAGCAACTCCATTCTTTTAGCACTAATGCTAAAAATGGTATAGTCTTCATTGACTTCTCTCTTCTCACACCCCACATCCAATCCACAAAGAAGGTGTGTTGTTCAAAATATAATGAAGTTCCAAAGTACAAATAAAATCCAACCACTTTCTTCATCTCCACTGATATATCTCCATAAACACACTATTATGTCTTACCTGGGCATGATGAATTCACTATCATGTCTCACCTGGATTATCACTGTAATATTCTTCTAACTGGTCTGCTTCTACCTTTGTCCTCCTGCATTCTATGATAGCAGCCAGAGTAAAGTTGTTAAAGCTTAAGTAATATATCAAAAACTCTCTTGTGCTAAAAAACCTGCAATGGCTTCCCATTTCATGCAGAGTGTAAGCTGAGGTCTTGGCAGTAGCCCATAAGGCCCTTCATGAACTTGTCCCATGATATCTTTGACCTCCTCTTACTCTATTTATTCTAGCAGTATGTCCACACCAGCCATATTGGCCTCCTGCCATTCATCAAACATGTCAGATTTGCTATTGCCTTAGGGCCCTTGCCATGTCTTTTCCTTCTGCTTCAAATGCTTTTCCCACAGATACTTGCATGTTTAATTTTTCATCCCCTTCAAGTCTGAGTAATAATTACCTTCTCAATGAGGCTTATTCTAACCACCATTAACATCCCTTCTAAGTATTCATTATTTTTGTACTTAACATCTTATTTATACCATATAATGTATTTATTTATTATGTTTATTGTTTACTATCTCTCTCCTATAGAATGAAAGGTTCATGAGGACAGGGATTTTTGTCTGTTTGTTCATGAATATATTTCAAGCACCAAGAACAATGCCTGACTCATATCAGTAAATGAATATTTGTCGAGTGAATAAATGTTTTCTTTAGGTTTTAAGACTAGACCAATAGCTGGTCTTTTTTTTTTAACTTAAAGTGTTTTTAAGTATATGTATTTTATTTTTTATTTTTTATTATTATTATTATACTTAAAGTTTTCAGGTACATGTGCACAATTTGCAGGTTTGTTACATATGCATCCATGTGCCTTGTTGGTGTGCTGTACCCATTAACTCATCATTTAGCATTAGGTATATCTCCTAATGCTGTCCCTCCCCCCTCCCCCCACCCCACAACAGTCCCCGGAGTGTGATGTTCCCCTTCCTGTGTCCATGTGTTCTCATTGTTCAATTCCCGCCTATGAGTGAGAACATGCGGTGTTTGGTTTTTTGTCCTTGTGACAGTTTGCTGAGAATGATGGTTTCCAGTTTCATCCATGTCCCTACAAAGGACATGAACTCATCATTTTTTATGGCTGCATAGTATTCCATGGTGTATATGTGCCACATTTTCTTAATCCAGTCTATCGTTGTTGGACATTTGGGTTGGTTCCAAGTCTTTGCTATTGTGAATAGTGCTGCAATAAACATACGTGTGCATGTGTCTTTATAGCAGCATGATTTATAGTCCTTTGGGTATATACCCAGTAATGGGATGGCTGGGTCAAATGGTATTTCTAGTTCTAGATCCCTGAGGAATCGCCACACTGACTTCCACAATGTCCCACCAACAGTGTAAAAGTGTTCCTATTTCTCCACATCCTCTCCAGCACCTATTGTTTCCTGACTTTTTAATGATGGCCATTCTAACTGGTGTGAGATGGTATCTCATTGTGGTTTTGATTTGCATTTCTCTGACGGCCAGTGATGATGAGCATTTTTTCATGTGTTTTTTGGCTGCATAAATGTCTTCTTTTGAGAAGTGTCTGTTCATGTCCTTTGCCCACTTTTTGATGGGGTTGTTTGTTTTTTTCTTGTAAATTTGTTGGAGTTCATTGTAGATTCTGGATATTAGCCCTTTGTCAGATGAGTAGGTTGCGAAAATTTTCTCCCATTTTGTAGGTTGCCTGTTCACTCTGATGGTAGTTTCTTTTGCTGTGCAGAAGCTCTTTAGCTTAATTAGATCCCATTTGTCAATTTTGGCTTTTGTTGCCATTGCTTTTGATGTTTTTGACATGATGTCATTGCCCATGCCTATGTCCTGAATGGAATTGCCTAGGTTTTCCTCTAGGGTTTTTATGGTTTTAGGTCTAACATGTAAGTCTTTAATCCATCTTGAATTAATTTTTGTATAAGGTGTAAGGAAGGGATCCAGTTTCAGCTTTCTACATATGGCTAGCCAGTTTTCCCAGCACCATTTATTAAACAGGGAATCCTTTCCCCATTGCTTGTTTTTGTCAGGTTTGTCAAAGATCAGACAGTTGTAGATATGTGGCATTATTTCTGAGGGCTCTGTTCTGTTCCATTGATCTATGTCTCTGTTTTGGTACCAGTACCATGCTGTTTTGGTTACTGTAGCCTTGTAGTATAGTTTGAAGTCAGGTAACGTGATGTCTCCAGCTTTGTTCTTTTGGCTTAGGATTGACTTGGCGATGCGGGCTCTTTTTGGGTTCATCCTTGGTCTTTACAATTTGCCATGTTTTTGCAGTGGCTGGTACCAGTTGTTCCTTTCCATGTTTAGTGCTTCCTTCAGGAGCTCTTTTAGGGCAGGCCTGGTAGTGACAAAATCACTCAGCTTTTGCTTGTCTGGAAAGGATTTTATTTCTCTTTCTCTTATGAAGCTTAGTTTGGCTGGATATGAAATTCTGGGTTGAAAATTCTTTTCTTTAAGAATGTTGAATATTGGCCCCCACTCTCTTCTGGCTTGTAGCGTTTCTGCTGAAAGATTAGCTGTTAGTCTGATTGGCTTCCCTTTGTGGGTAACCCAACCTTTCTCTCTGGCTGCCCTTAACATTTTTTCCTTCATTTCAACTTTGGTGAATCTGACAATTATGTGTCTTGGAGTTGCTCTTCTCGAGGAGTATCTTTGTGGCGTTCTCTGTATTTCCTGAATCTGAATGTTGGCCTGCCTTGCTAGGTTGGGGAAGTTCTCCTGGATAATATCCTGCAGAGTGTTTTCCAACTTGGTTCCATTCTCCCTGTCACTTTCAGGTACACCAATCAGACGTAGGTTTGGTCTTTTCACATAGTCCCATATTTCTTGGAGGCTTTGTTCGTTTCTTTTTCTTCTTTTTTCTCTAAACTTCCCTTCTTGCTTCATTTCATTCATTTCATCTTCCATCACTGATACCCTTTCTTCCAGTTGATCGCATCGTCTACTGAGGCTTCTGCAGTCTTCAGGTAGTTCTTGAAACTTGGCTTTCAGCTCCATCGGCTCCTTTAAGCACTTCTCTGCATTGGTTATTTTAGTTAAATATTCATCTAATTTTTTTTCAAAGTTTTTAACTTCTTTGCCATTGGTTTGAATTTCCTCCTGTAGCTCGTAGTAGTTTGATCATCTGAAGCCTTCTTCTCTCAACTCATCAAAGTCATTCTCCGTCCAGCTTTGTTCTGTTGCTGGTGAGGAACTGTGTTCCTTTGGAGGAGGAGAGGTGCTCTGCTTTTTAGAGTTTCCAGTTTTTCTGCTCTGTTTTCTCCCCATCTTTGTAGTTTTTTCTACTTTTGGTCTTTGATGATGGTGATGTACATATGGGTTTTTGGTGTGGGTGTCCTTTCTGTTTGTTAGTTTTCCTTCTAACAGACAGGACCCTCAGCTGCAGGTCTGTTGGAGTTTGCTAGAAGTCCACTCCAGACCCTGTTTGGCTGGGTGTCAGCAGCAGTGGCTGCAGAACAGTGGATTTTCATGAACCGCAAATTCAGCTGTCTGATCGTTCCTCTGGAAGTTTTGTCTCAGAGGAGTACCCGGCCGAGTGAGGTGTCAGTCTGCCCCTGCTGGGGGGTGCCTCCCAGTTAGGCTGCTCGGGGGTCAGGGACCCACTTTAGGAGACAGTCTGCCCATTGTCAGATCTCCAGCTGCGTGCTAGAACCACTACTCTCTTCAAAGCTGTCAGACAGGGACATTTAAGTCTGCAGAGGTTACTGCTGACTTTTTATTTGTCTGTGCCCTGCCCCCAGAGGTGGAGCCTACAGAGGCAGGCAGGCCTCCCTGAGCTGTGGTGGGCTCCACCCAGTTCAAGCTTCCAGGCTTTGTTTACCTAAGCAAGCCTGGGCAATGGCAGGCGCCCCTCCCCCAGCCTCGCTGCTGCCTTGCAGTTTGATCTCAGACTGCTGTGCTAGCAATCAGTGAGACTCCATGGGCGTAGGACCCTCCAAGCCAGGTGTGGGACACAATCTCCTGGTGTGCCATTTTCCAAGCCCATTGGAAAAGTGCAGTACTAGGGTGGGAGTGACCCGATTTTCCAGGTGCCGTCTGTCACCCTTTCTTTGACTAGGAAAGGGAACTCCCTGACCCCTTGTGCTTCCCAAGTGAGGCAATGCCTCGCCCTGCTTTGGCTCGCGCTCGCTCAGTGTGCTGCACCGACTGTCCTGCACCCACTGTTTGGCACTCCCTAGTGAGATGAACCCAGTACCTCAAAATGGAGATGCAGAAATCACCTGTCTTCTGCGTCGCTCACGCTGGGAGCTGTAGACCAGAGCTGTTCCTATTTAGCCATCTTGGCTCCACCCCCCAATAGCTGGTCTTAAAACTAGCTAATAACTAAGTAGTAACCCTACCTGTTGAAGTATAATATAATCAGTATAACATTAAAAACTGCTTTCAAAAAAATGTACTTCATCATGGGTACTAACATGAGTAAATAACATGTTACTCAAAGTTTCCAACAATAAATTTAGTGGTGAAAACCAGTACAGTATGCTAGGGGACATGATAATGTAATGGTCTTGGATAGGTTACTTTTAAGTGACTGTAAGCTGCAATGATTAATGATCTTTCACCTTAATGTAGAAGGAAACATGGCAGAGACTCATACTGTCTCTTCCTTGGTTTACTGCTGGACCAAATTTCTCAGCCCCTTGTATCTTAGATGGAGACATGAGAGTAGTTTGGACAATGTGGATTGAAAAGATGTGATCCACCTTCCTAATTTCTTAAATTTCTCTTGTGATTTTGTTTTCTTCCCTTGTCCCTTGGTTGGATGGAGAGGATACATTGAAGGATTCAGAGGTCGTAGAAGATGGTGGAGTCTCTGGATGGAGGGAAGCTGGGTCTCTGAATCACAAGGTGGAAGACGACTCACCAAACACCTTATTGGACAATGACATGAATGAGAACTAAAACCTTTGTAGCTGTAACTCACTAATAGTTGGGGTTGATTGTTATGATAGCTAGTCTACCTAGACCAATAAAGCCAATTCCTAATAATATCATCTCGGAAGGGTAGGATGAAGCCAGATTATGCAAAGCAATGAAAATGACATATATTGAGTATCAAAGAAAATTGGAATCTTTGGCAAAGTGGGATTGCCATCTCTAAAAACTATTCTTTTAACTAAAATACGCCAATATATTAGCAATTCTTTGAACTAAATAGATTGGCGCTTTCTGGACCTGAGATGTGAAACTCTGCCCTAAGTTAAGATTAATCTTTCAATTCCAATAGCAGTGTCAATAGGAAAGCAAGTTGGCTGTTTGTGCTTAGCACCACCTGGCTGCAGTTACATCACTCAGCACTAAACATGCTGGCTGTGTCAGAGTTGAGTACTGTCATTCTGATGAAGTGGGGAGTGTGTTGCCCTGGTAGGAAGCCTTTTAAATTGAATGACAAGGTTTTTCTTATTTGTTACATCCCAGGCCATTGTCAAATCATATAATGCCAGCCCAGGAAAGTAATTACAGAACTGTTGTGAGGCTGTTAGCAGCTGCTTTTCATTTTTCCCCATTGTGACTGGGATGTGGTGGAGAAAAATTGGGATGACTAAGAACCACAACATAAACGCCACCCAATCTGCTGGCCACTCACATATGGCACTTACCTTCAACCAAAGGGAAAAGAGCAGGCCCCTGAAATGTCATTAGATGTAAGAGCTGAATACAATGAAGAATCTATAGCAAATTACCACAGACTAAGGTGTGATGATAGGTGGATTCCATTTATTAAAGCATGAAAATCATTAGGCCACAAATTCTAATTTCTAAAAACAAAATTCTGTGTTGATCCCATTAAGAAATCCCTGTTACTCCTAGCTGCTACTTTTCTTTTAGCATTTTCCTTTTTTCTATGTAAGAATTACAATGAACCTTTGGCTAATAACATGTTACTCAAAGTTTCCAACAATAAATTTATATTCTCATAAAAAAGCAACTGCTAAGATATATGAAGGGGAAACAAACATTATTTAATGTGTTTTAATCTTACCATATTACCTTAATTTGATTCTTTGTAATAAGAACCTTATAAGCCATCCAGTACCTATTTTCAAAGTTAATTTATTTCCTAAACTGCAGTTAATGAAGAATGGCAGACATTTGATAAGCTGATTTAAAGTGAAACAGATATGTATTGTTTTAAGGTTATAACTGCTTAAAGTTTAATGGAAACTTCTTAAAATCCCTATCACTACTAAATGCTGTGTTTCCAATCAGGTGACAATATAATCATGATGAACCTTAAGTGATTATTCATTGTCTATTTTCTTTGAAATTGTTTAACTGGAAGCTAGTAAGTTATTATGTGCACATACAATCCATTCTTGTTCTGAAAGTCATTGGTTTCCTTTCCTTGGCTACTGAGACACAATAAATACATTTGTATGTCTTTTAAAAATTGCAGCAGGCAGTTGCTTCCCTATACTGTAGGCAATATCCCTTCCACTCAGAATTGGAACTCTTTTTAAAAAATAATTTATTTGCAAATGATGAAAGTGTTCAGAGGCTTGAGATCCAACAACATCCCAAATGAAAATAATTAGAATTTGTGGTAAAGATAAGAGTGAGATTTGAAACCTGTCGGTACATATCACCAAGTAGAAATAAATTATGCCTTGTCAAAAATGACAGATTTCAGCAAGGTGCTTCCTTTTCACTTTGAGTAAGACCTTTTTCCACCTAGCAATTAACTTTATTCCCATTAATATTCAGTAGCATTGACAAGGCTGACAGAGTAAAACTGGGTTTTATAAAACTAAAGACAGATTGATGGAGACTCATTACTTTGTCTAATAATTTCATCATTATATGTTATATCTTAATAAATAAAGAACAAAGCTGTTGACTGTAGCATTGATTTGTTGTGCCAGGTAAAGGACTCAGATTTTCTGTGTATATTTTCTTTTTGTGATTCATAAATTTATTTCTGAAAATAAACAGTAATTTTGCCTAAAGGGTTGCAGAGGTGACAAAATAATACATTTACACTATACCTTAATACCCTTAGTACTGGCATCGGTTCCTTTAGATATTTCTTCACAAGCTGTAAATAATAATTATGCCACACAGTTACATCAAATGAGGAACTGCACTTAAATGACCCTTTGATTATAGATCGAGAAAGCCTAAGAACAAGTATTTTATTGTGGTTTGGTAGAAAAAGAGCAAAGGATTAACTAACAGCCAAAGAAACATAAAAAGCAAACATTTTGGTCTTTCCTTTTTTATGATATAAAATGTTAGAAAGATAACAGAGCAGGTTTCACAAAACTTTAAGATATGTCAAAGATGATGTTGCTTGAGACATAACATCTGCTCTGTTTTTGTATTTGTCATATTTCCCACACTTGATCTTAGCCAAAAGGCCGAGAAGCAATTATTTGTCGTATTTCCTTAAAAAATTCAAAATGAAACATTGTACTTCTCAAGGCTTATGGACACAGTTGTTGGGCTTTTTTTTTTTAATTCATACAGGACACTTTGGCTGAGTTCAGGTTTGCTTTCTCTTCTATAACTGTGAGAAAAGAATTCTCACTATTGGTGAGAAAGATGTGATATTTGCCTAACAAAATCAACTTGATTTTTTTTTCTCAAAGTTTCTAAGTTGTTTTTCCCTCTGCCATGAAAAGTGACGTCTCACAGGTGAAAGTCTGCCATTTTTTCTTAAATAGTTCTTTTTCCATTAACATTATATAGCTCAGCACATTTTTTTGCCAGCAGCAATAATAGTGATTTTTTGATGTATTATTGACACGAAATTTTAACACTTGCGTTTATTTTCTGTGCTATGACAACATACTGTTCTGTGGTAGAAATGACACAATTTTAGTCTTCATCAAATTCATAGTTTCTGCAAAAGTCTTATTTTTCATAAGTGAAAATTCATGTAGTGAAAATGGAGTCATTTCACGCAGTTCTGACTTTGGCCCTGAGCACATGCACTGAGCAGCTCTCCTCTTTACTCCTCTATTTTTGTCAGTATTAAAGTCTGCAGATGGGTATGTCACACCTGAACACCCTGAGTACAGAGTGCGTAATTATAATAAAAGCTTTGGATTAGATTTCCCTAGCCCTTGAATTTCTTCTTTTAAGTACCTCTCTGATGTTCCACATCACCTTCGATTATTATATCCTGTTAGCTCTGATCTCCTTTCTTTACACCAGTCTGCTTTTCTGATTTGAGCTTTATTTGACTCCACTGCTCTCTCTCAAACTTCCCTTCAAATTATCAATGCCAGTGTTTTCCTTCAGTTACTGTCTTGTTTTCTTCTTGATTATTCTATTTTCAAATCCATTTATGAACTTACCCTCACTCTTCATGAATCAAGACTTCTTAGAGAGAAGAGCAGTTATTTGAAGAACTACAGTTGTTAGTCAAATATTTATTGAGAACTTACTATAAGTAAGACATTGCAGGAAAACTCAGATACCCAATGTGTTATCACTACCATTGATAATAACTAATTCTTATATAATATTAACTATGAATCAGACATTGATCTGTGTGCTTTATCAATGTTAATGCACTTGGACCTCCCAATATGCCCTATGTTTTAATATATGCAGGTTTTATCATTATAGGTAAGATGGGCCATACGATGAGAAGATTGCTGCCATTTAAAAGACAGTTTGTTACTTGCAGTTCTCAAGAGAGAATATGCCACGCCATGCCATGGATGGCCACAGAGGGAAGCACCATGGTTAGTCAAGAGGCAAACAGAGTGGGAGAAAAATGTGGGCAAGAGACTTTATTGTGGTTCCATTGGGAAGAAACAAGTGAGCAGCTTAGTATTGGCTAGTTTGAATGATTTCAACAGGCTCTGGGGTGCAGTGGCTGTCTGGAGTTGCCTGATACCTGGTCCTGGTGTGATTAGGGCAGGGGAATATTGGTCCAGAGTTGAAGAACTTGATAGAGGAGGTGGGAAAACGTATGGGCTATGGACTGGTTAGTTTGTATATGACAGTCATGCTCATAGAAAAGGAATTGGCTAGCTCTAGGAGAGGAAGTCTCCCCAGGGTCGGTAAGATCCCAGTTGTCCAAATATCAGAATAAAAAGACATACTTAATATATCTTAGAGACAGACATAGCTAGTAGGAGTTTGAGTCCAGGTTCAGAGGTAATAGATCTGGCTCCAGAGTTCACATTCTTAGTTCTATGTCATGTTGCCTCACTAAGTAACTTGGCTTTTTATAGGGGAAGTAAAAAATATGCAATATATATGTGATATCATTGTACTGTAAGAAAAGTAAAAGGGGGCTTCAGAATTAAGAGGTGGCAGACATTAATCAGATTGAAACTCAGGCAAAAATCCAGGAAAAAAGCCATAATTGAGTGTGCATTTAAAGGATGATAGAGATTCCCACAGAAAGGCACAAATCATTCCAGGCAAAGAGAATTGCTTAAACAAAGCTGTAAAGACTTGAAATCAGTGAATGTGATTAAGTTGCTGCAAACCACCCATATAGCATAATGTCATATGCAAAGCTTGAAGGAAATGATATTGAGAAAGTTATTTAAAATCAGGTTTAAGAAAGTCATGAATAAAAGGCT
Organism: Nomascus leucogenys; assembly: GCF_006542625.1. Lineage (NCBI taxonomy): Eukaryota > Metazoa > Chordata > Mammalia > Primates > Hylobatidae > Nomascus > Nomascus leucogenys. Next base: position 33,454,552 of record NC_044402.1, on the reverse strand, counting down.
AAGGAATTTGAGCTTATGTATATTACAGGTCTTTGAGCAGGAAAGGTTACATGACCACATGTGCATTTCAGGGGTTAACCTTGACTTAGTGGAAGAAGAATTGGAAAGAGAAGAAGCAGAAGGTGAAAACATCAATTAGGACGTTATGGAAATAACTCAAGTTATTGAAATAACTCAAATGAAACTTAAGAATAATATCAAGGAGTATAAAGAGCTTGATTCCAAAGCCATTGTAGAGATAGAATTAAAAGTATTTTATGTTGAAACCCTGTCATATAAAGTAATGATTAAGGGAATTGTGAATTTTACTATGCAGAAGAGAAAATAAAGGGATAGACTCTCTTGGGTGTTGAGCCAGTCCAGACCTCAGAGACTGCTCTGGGCTCCAAGGTAGGAGAGAATAAAAACATGGACAGAGCTCATGAATGCTTGTACTCCATCAGTTCAGTTCAGAAGCTGATAATAAGTAGTGAAAAGAAGTCTCAGCTCCACTATGGTTCAGCACGGCACTGTTATTGAATAAAAAAGTAATTTATAATAAAATAATATGTATTTCAATATGTAAATGCTCAGACAAAGATATCCCAGGAGAACTGATGATATAGACAGAGCTTTCACCTATTTATAAAGAATACATCTGGATTTAAGAGAGTGGAGTTCAGAATCCCTTCAATACAAGAAATTCAGGAAGATGAAAGAGTAGATATCTAGGTCATCACTAAATAAAAATAAGTCCTAACAGACTAGAATTATCTGTCTATAAGAAAAAAAAAGAAATAATCTTAATTGAAATAAGGATAACATGCCAAGACAAATTACAGACTTTGGAAACAGAGAAAATGATGAAGTATGATATTAGCACAAACGAGTTGGGCCTTATTTATAAGTGCAGCGTCAAAATTATTCCCAATATTATGATGGGATAGTGACAAAGAATCTCTGAAAACGTATCTCCTGCCTTAAAATTCCTCCACATGTTGAGGCTCACAATCAATCTCTGGCACCTAGGAGACGATATCCTTTGATAATCTATAGGGGAGGCAGGTTGTATTGCAAAAAGAAGTAGTAATACAAGAAACCATAGGAACATTGTGACGGAGACAGAATCTGTGTCAGCACTGGGAAAAAAGGCAACCCTCAAAATAAATAATTTCCTTATGTAACTTATATAATCTAGATTTCTCATCATTGTTATTCATAAAAACTTTAAAATACACATAATGGCAAGAATATAAAATATAAAAATAAATTTTTATTAATAAAATTCAATTAAATCCCAGCATCTTGTATATTTCCACTAATTTAATAATATTATTTCTAAGTCATAAGAGTCTGAGGTTTCCTTTACTATCTGTCTGTATGCAGCAGCGATATGTGCCAAATAGCACTGGTATGTTATATTGGTGACTCAGTTATAATAAGGGGCATTGTTTCGCTGATGTGATTTTCTGAAATGGTGAACAATTCTCAGAAAACATAGTGCAATATTCCTGTGATTTAAACAGCATTGCATTCTTGAAATTTTTAGTTTATAACTATGAAGAAATACTTTTTGTTGTGATTTGTAAAATTATTTTCTAGACTCTCAAATAATTGTAACTTTTTTCCCCCTACATGAATGTTGATGGAATATTTGAAAATCATGCAGCATAATTATCTATTGGGTAAAAGTGTCACATGCATCACAGGACACCTAGCATCTCTATTCACCTCCACTTTCTAAATAAAAGCATCATCCTGAAATTTGTATGAAAAATAAAAATGATCACATATTTTAAAAATTCTTTGTGTAAAAAAACTACTGCTTTAAGTAATGGTGCTCAATACAAGGGAGATCCCTGCTGTATGACATGATCAGGAATAGGCTAAAATCTTTTAGCAGAGAAATTGTAGAAAGATTTCAAGTATTGGGTGTCTAGTTGGACTAGTTCAAAGTTGAAAAATCAAATGCCTACAGGCATAAGGCAGGTATTAGAAATGTGTGAACTGGGCCAAGAGGAAGACAATAGACAGTTACGTGTGGTCTGTGAGCAGTTGTCCCAGCACCACTTGTTGAAAGATTATCTTTTCCCCATTGAATTGCCTTGGCACCTTGTCAAAAATCAATTGACAGTAAATGTGAGGGATTATTTCTGAACTCTCAGTTCTGTTCCATTTATCTATGTTATCTTTACACCAGTACCACACTGTCGCGATTACTGTAGCTATGTACTAAGTTTTGAAATCAATTAATGTGAACCTTCCACCTTTTTTCCTTTATTAAGATTATTTTGGTTATTCTGGGTAACTTGAATTTCTACATAAATTTTAGGATCAGCTTAGAAGCCAGCTGAATTATGATATGGATTGCATTGAGTTTGTAGATTAATTTCAGGGGAATTGCTATCTTAACAATATTGTCTTCTGATCCATGAACGTAGGATGTCTTTCTATTTGTTTAGGTCTTCTTAAATTTCTCTCAACAATGTTTTATAGTTTTTAAGTTGTATGTCTTATAATTATTTTGTTAAATTTATTCATAACTATTTTATTTTTTTCCATCCATTTGCCTTTTATTTCATGTTCTTGCCAGTTGCCCTGGCTGGGTCCACTTAGCTTTTAAAACTTATCTGTCTTACAACCCATTTATCTTACTCATTATTTATTTCCCTAGTTCGATGAAACAAATCACCTAGCTTTCTCTTTCGGCACTCTCCATCTCCTATAATCTTCTGGATCTTTTGTAACTTAATTCTTTCACAAAAACATCCCTAATTAACACTATACCACTATTCCAGAGATTATTTCTATAATCTCCACCACTCTGACACATCCATAATTATAGTGTAAATTGCCATTTATCTTGTTACTGTTTATTATCTGGGACAGATATTCTCATAATGTCTCACATTAAATTTTAAGCTCTTTTAAGTAGGGTCAAAGTTGAAAAATGAAATGCTTACAGGCACAAGGTAGTGTGTTTTCTACTTTGTTTTCTATTTCAAGTTCTTAAAAAAAATCCTAACAGAGTCCTGAACACAAAATTCTGGCTCAGAAATGTGTACCATTTGCTTTGCTTTATTAACTGAGAAGTAGTTCAATGAGATGAGAAAAGCACTACCTTGTCTTGAATCCTGGCTTTGCCACTTAAATGCTACATAATATTGAGTAATTAATTTACATCCGAGTCTCAGTTTTTCCATCTGTAAAGTAAAAATAACAATGTCTAACTCGATCAATTATAATAAAGATTAAAAATTGGCAAGTAAGATATATAGCCTATGGCAGGCTTTGGTAAATGATACTGTGGTGGTTAATATTGAGTGTCAACTTGATTGGATTGAAGGATGCAAAGTATTGTTCCTGGGTGTGTCTATGAGGGTGTTGCCAAAGGAGATTAACATTTGAGTCAATGGACTGGGAGAGGCAGACTCACCCTCAATCTGGATGGGCACAATCTAATTGTCAGAGATGTTTGAACCAGAGCAACTCCGTCTTGAATAAGACTTGGGTAAAATAAGGCTGAGATCTATTGGGCTGCATTCCCAGATGGTTAAGACATTCTAAGTCACAGGATGAGATAGGAGGTCAATACAAAATACAGGTCATAAAGACCTTGCTGATAAAACAGCTTGCAATAAAGAAGCCAGCCAAAACCCACCAAAACCAAGATGGCCATGAGAGTGACCTCTGTTGGTCCTTACTGCTACACTACCACCAGGGCCATGAAAGTTTACAAATGCCATAGCAGCATCAGGAAGTTACCCTATGTGATCTAAAAAGGGGAGGCATGAATGATCCACCTCTTGTTTAGCATATTATCAAGAAATTACCATAAAAATGGGCAACCAGCAGCCCTCGAAACTGCTCCGTCTATGAAGTAGCCGTTCTTTTATTCCTTTACTTTCCTAATAAACTTGTTTCCACTTTATGGACTCACCCTGTATTCTTTCTTGCATGAGATCCGAGAACCCTCTCTTGGGGTCTGAATTGGAACCCCTTTCCTGTAACATCTTTCTTGCAACCACGGAAGGGACGATACCAAGGAAACCCTTGACATTAGGCTAACTTTGGGTAAGTGGTGAGGTCTGGTAACATCTTTCTGGTGAATCCTGAAGGGACGATACTGAGGCGATACCCCACCCCAAAGGAAATAGACTGTAGCACTGATTGGATAACTTTGGGTAACTGGGTTACATATAACTGGGTACAAGATGGGATTGGGTTAGAGGCTCAACTTAGGGGAGTTAGAGTATCTCCTAAGACAGTGTGAGTTAGAGGCCCTTCTTAATAAAAGGCAAGAACGCTTGACCAACCTTGGGTTAGATGCCCAACTTAGGAGGGTTAGAGACCCTCCTAAGATTTAAGGGGTTAGAAGCCCCTCTTAGTAAAGTCCTTCTCGGCAAAGTCCCTTTTGACTAAGAATGGGTTTGGTGCTATTGGATATTAATTGCTATTCTCTTTGTTGTTGTTGTTGTTTGTTTATTTTCCATACATTATTGGGGTTCAGGTGGTGTTTGGTTATGTGAGTAAGTTCTTTAGTGGTGATTTGAGATTTTGGTGCACCCATCACCCAAGCAGTATACACCATACCCTATTTGTAGTCTTTTATCCCTGGCCCCCCTCCCACCCTTTTCCCCAAGTCCCCAAAGTCCGTTGTCTCATTTTTATGCCTTTGCATACTCATAGCTTAGCTCCAACATATCAGTGAGAACATAGGATGTTTGGTTTTCCATTCCTGAGTTACTTCACTTAGAATAATAGTCTCCAATATCATCCAGGTCGCTGTGAATGTCGTTAATTCATTCCTTTTATGGCTAAGTAGTATTCAATCATATATATGTACCACAGTTTCCTTATCCACTCATTGATTGATGGACATTTGAGTTGGTTCCACAATCTTGCAATTGCGAATTGTGCTGCTATAAACATGCTTATGCAAGTATTATTTTCGTATAATGACTTCTTTTCCTCTGGGTCGATACCTAGTGGTGGGATTGCTGGATCAAATGGTAGTTCTACTTTAGTTCTTTAAGGAATCTCCATATAGTTTTCCATAGTGGCTGTACTAGTTTACATTACTACCAGCAGTGTAGACGTGTTCCCTGATGACCATATTCATGCCAACATCTATTTTTTTTTATTTTTTGATTATGGCCATTCTTGCAGGAGTAAGGTGGTATCACATTGTGGTTTTGATTTGCATTTCCCTGATCTTTAGCAATGTTGAGCATTGTTTACATGTTTCTTGGCCATTTGTATATCTTCTTTTGAGAATTGTCTATTCATGTCCTTAGTCCTCTTTTTGATAGGATTTTTTTTCTTGCTGATATGTTTGAGTTTGTTATAGATTCTAGATATTAGTCCTTTGTCAGATGTACAGATTGTGAAGATTTTCTCCCACTCTGTGGGTTGTCTGTTTACTATCCTGACTGTTCCTCTACCAAAACCAAAAACGGACATAACCAAAAAAGAAAACTACAGACCAATATCCCTGATGAACATAGATGCTAAAATTTTTAACCAAATACTAGCTAACCGAATTCAACAACATATCAAAAAGATAATTCACCATGATCAAGTGGGTTTCATGCCAGGGATGCAGGATGGTTTAACATATGCAAGTCAATAAATGTGATACACCACATAAACATAATTAAAAACAAAAATCACATGATTATCTCAATAGATGCAGAAAAAGCATTAGACAAAATCCAGCATTCCTTTATGATTAAAACTTACAGCAAAATCAGCATACAAGGGACATGCCTCAATGTAATAAAAGCCACCTATGACAAACCCACTGAATGGGGAAAAATGGAAAGCATTCCCTCTGAGAACTGGAACAAGATAAAGATGCCCACTCTCACCACTCCTCTTCAGCATAGTACTGGAAGTCTTAGCCAGAGCAATCAGACAAGAGAAAGAAATAAAAGCCATCTAAATCAGTAAAGAGGAAGTCAAACTGTCACTGTCTGCTGATGACAAGAGCATTTACCTCAAAAACCCTCAAGACTCCTCCAGAAAGTTTCTAGAACTGATAAAAGAATTCAGCAAAGTTTCTGGATACAAGATTAATGTACAAAAACCAGTAGCTCTTCTATATGCCAACAGCGACCAAGTGGAGAATCAAATCAAGACCTCAACCCCCTTCAAAATAGCTGCTAAAATAAAATAAAATACGAATATACCTAACCAAGGAGGTGAAAGACCTCTACAAGGAAAACTACAAAACACTGCTGAAAGAAATCATAGACAATACAAACAAATGGAAACACATGCTCATGGATGGGCAGAATCAATATTGTGAAAATGCCCATACTGCCAAAAGCAATCTACAAATTCAACACAATTCCCATCAAAATACCACCACCATTCTTCACAGAATTAGAAAAATAATTCTAAACTTTATATGGAACCACCCCACCCCCACAAAAAAAGCCCTCATAGCCAAAGCAAGACTAAGTAAAAAGAACAAATCTGGAGGCATCACACTACCTGATTTCAAACTATACTATAAGGCCATAGTCACCAAAACAGCATGGTACTGGTATAAAAATAGGCACACAGACCAATGGAACAGAATAGAGGACCCAGAAATAAACCCAAATGATTACAGTTAACTGATCTTTGACAAAGCAAACACAAACATAAGTGGGGAAAGGACACCCTTTTCAATAAATGGTGGTGGGATAATTGGCTAGCTACATGTAGGAGAATGAAACTGCATCCTCGGCCAGGCACGGTGGCTCATGCTTGTAATCCCAGCACTTTGGGAGGCCGAGGCGGGCAGATCATGAGGTCAGGAGATCGAGACCACGGTGAAACCCCGTCTCTACTAAAAATACAAAAAAAATTAGCCAGGCATGGTGGCGGGCACCTGTAGTCCCAGCTACTCGGAGAGGCTGAGGCAGGAGGATGGCATGAACCCGGGAGGCGGAGCTTGCAGTGAGCCGAGATTGTGCCACTGCACTCCAGCCTGAGCGACAGAGCGAGACTCCGTCTCAAAAAAAAAAAAAAGAAATTGCATCCTCATCTCTCACCTTATACAAAAATCAACTCAAGATGGATTAAGGACTTAAATCTAAGACCTGGAACTATAAAAATTTTAGGAGATAACACTGGAAAAACCCTTCTAGACATCGGCTTAGGCAAAGATTTCATGACCAAGATCCCAAAAGCAAATGCAATAAAAACAAAGATAAATAGCTGGGACTGAATTAAATTGCTATTCTGTTTGAAATAATCTGCCTTGCACTCTTTGCTGACAGCTGTAGGTGATAGAATTGGCATGAACAGGATCGTGGGACATAGGGAGCTTTTTCCTCACCAAAAAGGGGAAACTTGAATGCTGATGGGACTGCTGGAAAAGATCCGTTCACTATCGACAAGTAGCCACCTGCACTTTTTAGTGTCCCTGCAATGGGTAGGTCTCTCTCTGGCCTCTCTGAGCACCTCACCTTCCCCACCCCGCCTCAGGCAATGCTTTCCTCTCCCTCTCTTTCTGTGTGCAAACCTGTTGAATGGTAAAAATCACTGTTTATTTCCTCTGCAAAGTTTTAATTCATTGGAAAAAGGATTTGTGAAACTAGTCTTAAGCTATAACAAATCTGTTGTACTTTGTGCTATTGTATTAGTCCATTTTCATGTTACTGATAAAGACATACTTGAGACTGGGAAGAAAAAGAGGACTTACAGTTCCACATGGCTGGGAAAGCCTCAGAATCATGGCAGGAGGTGAAAGGTACTTCTTACATCATGTCAGCAAGAGAAAATGAGGAAGAAGCAAAAGCAGAAACCCGTGATAAACCCATCAGATCTCGTGAGGCTTATTCACTATCACCAGAATAGCATGGGAAAGACCAACCGCCATGATTAAATTATCTCCCCCTGGGTCCCTCCCACAACACGTGGGAATTCTGGGAGATACAATTCAAATTCATATTTGAATGGGGACACAGCCAAACCATATTATTCCACCCCTGCCCCTTGCAATCTTATGTCCTCACATTTCAAAACCAATCATGCCTTCCCAACAGGCCCCCAAAATCTTAACTCATTTCAGTAGTAACCCAAAAGTCCCTTCTGCCTATGAGCCTGTAAAATAAAAAACAAGCTAGTTACTTCCTAGATACCATGGGGGTACAGGTATTGGGTAAATACAGCCATTCCAAATGGGAGAAATTGGCCAAAACAAGGGAGTCACAGGGCCCTTGCAAGTCTGGAATCCAGCAGGACAGCCAGATTTTAAAGCTTCAAAATGATCTCTTTTGACCCCAGGTCTCACATCCAGGTCAAGTTGATGCAAGAGGTGGGTTCCCATGGTGTTGGGTAGCTTCGGCCCTGTGACTTTGTAGGGCACAGCCTCCCTCCTGGCTGCTTTCACGGACTGGTGCTGTGTGTCTGTGGCTTTTCCAGGTGCACAGTGCAAGCTGTTGGTGTATCTACATTTCTGGGGTCTGGAGGACGGCGACCCCCTTCTCACAGCTCCTCTAGGCAGTGCCCTAGTAGGAACTCTGTGTGGGGGCTCCAACCCTACATTTCCCGTCCGCACTCCCCTCTCCATCAGGGGCCCGCCCCTGCAGCAAACTTTTGCCTGGGCAACCAGGCATTTCCATACATCTGAAGTCTTCTGAAATCTGAGGTTTCCAAACCTTAATTATTGACTTCTGTTCCCCCACAGGCTCAACATGTGGAAACTGCCAAGGCTTGAGGCTTCCACCTGGAGTGGCTGGGACACAGGGTACCAAGTCCCTAGGCTGCACACAGCACGAGGACCCTGGGGCCAGCCCACAAAATAACCTTTTCCTCCTGGGTCTCTGGCCTGCGATGGAAGAGGCTGCCGTGAAAGTCTCTGACATGGCTTGGAGACATTTTCCCCATGGTCTTTGGGATTCACATTAGGTTCCTTGCTACTTATGCAAATTTCTGCAGCTGTCTTGAATTTCTCCTCAAAAAATGGGTTTTTCTATTCTAATACATGGTCAGGCTGCAAATTTTTGAACTTTTATGCTCTGTTTCCCTTTTAAAATGGAATGCTTTTAACAACACCCAAGTCACCTCTTGAATGCTTTGCTGCTTAGAAATTTCTTCTGCCAGATACCCTAAATCATATCTCTCAAGTTCAAAGTTTCACAAATTTGCAGGGGCAAAATGCCACCAGTATCTTTGTTAAAACATAACAAAAGTCACCTTTGCTCCAGTTCCCAACAAGCTCTCCATCTCCATCTGAGACCACCTCCGCCTGGACCTTATTGTTCATATCGCTATCAGCATTTTTGTCAAAGCCATTCAACAAGTCTCTAGGATGTTCCAAACTTGGTCACATTTTCCTGTCTTCTGAGCCTTCCAAACTGTTCCAACTGTTCAAACTGGGTAACAACCTTCCAAAGTTTTGGGTATGTTTTCAGCAACAACCCACTCTACTGGTACCAATTTACTGAATTAATCTGTTTTCACACTGCTGATAAAGACATACCTGAGACTGGGAAGAAAAAGAGGTTTAATTGGACTTACAGTTCCACATGGCTGGGGAGGGCTCAGAATCATGGTGGCAAGTGAAAGGCACTTCTTACATCATGGCAGCAAGAGAACCTGGGGAAAAAGCAAACACAGAAACCCCTGATAAACCCATCATATCTCATGAGATTTATTCACTATCACAAGAAAAGCACGGGAAAGACCAGACCCCAGGATCCAATTACCTCCCCCTCGGTCCCTCCCACAACACGTAGGAATTCTGGGAGATACAATTCAAGTTCAGATTTGAATGGGGACATATCCTTATTTTGGTCCTCCAGTTAAAGTAGGGACTTATGGAGGTTAGGTAATTAACAGAGTTTTAGCTCAGGTCCAACTTACAGTGGATCCAGTGTGTCCTTGGACTCATCCTGTGGTCATTTCCCCAGTGCCAGAATTCCCACCCCTGTCAGAATGCATAACTGGCATAGACACACTTAGCAGCAGCTGGAAGAATCCCTACATTGGCTCCCTGACTGGTAGGGTGAGGGCTGTTATGGTGGGAAAGGCCAAATAGAAGCCATTAGAGCTGCCTCTACCTAGAATAATAGTAAATCAAAACCAATATTGCACCCTTGGAGGGATTGCAGAGATTAGTGCCACCATCAAAGACTCGAAAGACACAGGGGTGGTTATTCCCACCATATCCCCATTCAACTCTCCTATTTGGCCTGTGCAGAAGACAGATGGATCTTGGATAATGACAATGGATTATCATAAGTTTAACCAAGTGGTGACTCCAATTGCAGCTGCTGTACCAGATGTGGTTTTATTGCTTGAGCAAATTAACACATCTGTTGGTATCTGGTATGCAGCCATTGATTTAGCAAATGGCTTTTTCTCTATTCGTGTCCGTAAGGCCCACCAGAAGCAATTTGCATCCAGCTGGCAAGGCCAGCAATATACCTTCACTGTCCTATCTCAGGGGTATATCAACTCTCCAGCTTTGTGTCATAATCTTGTTCAGAGAGATCTTGATCACTTTTCACTTCCACAAGATATCACACTATTCCATTACATTGATGACATTATGTTGATTGGATCCAGTGAGCAAGAAGTAGTAAACACACTGGACTTATTGGTGAGACATTTGTGTGCCAGGAGATGGAAAATGAATCCAACTAAAATTCAGGGCCTTCTAGCTTAGTAAAATTTCTAGGGGTCCAATGGTGTGGGGCCTGTTGAGATATTCCTTCTAATGGGAAGGATAAGTTGTTGCATTTGGTCCCTCCTACAACCAAGAAAGAGGCATAATGCCTAGTGGGCCTCTTTGGATTTTGCAGGCAACATATTCCTCATATTGGTGTGTTACGCTGGCCCATTTATTGAGTGACTGGAAAGCCTTGAGTGGGGTCCACAACAAGAGAAGGCTCTGCAACAGGTCCAGGCTGCTGGGCAAGCTGCTCTGCCACTTGGGCCATATGACCCAGCAGATCCAATGGAGCTTGAGGTCAGAGGTAAATAGGGATGCTATTTGGAGCCTTGGTAGGCCTTTCACAGGTGAATCACAGTGGAGGCCTGTAGGATTTTGGAGCAAGGCTCTGCCATCTTCTGCATATAACTACTCTCCTATTAAGAGACAGCTCTGAGTCTGTCACTGGGCTTTGCTAGTAATTGAATGTTTGACTATGGGTCATCAAGTCACCATATGACCTAAACTGCCTATCATGAACTGGGTGCCTTCTGACCTATCTAGCCATGAAGTGGGGCATGCACAGCAGCATTCCATCATCAGATGGAAGTGATATATATGTGATCAGGCTCAAGCAGGTCCTGATGGCACAAGTAAGTTTCATGAGGAAGTGGCTCAAACGCCCATGTTGCCCACTCCTGCCACCCTGCCTTCCTTCCCCCAGCCTGCACCAATGGCCTCATGGGGAGTTCCCTATGATCAATTGACAGGAAGAGAAGACTAGGGCCTGGTTCACAGATGGTTCTGAACAATATGTAGGCAACACCTGAAAGTGGACAGCTGTAGCACTGCAGCCCCTATCTAGGACATCCCTGAAGGACAGTGGAGAAGAGAAATCTTCCCAGTGGACAGAACTCAGACAGTGCACCTGGTTGTGTACTTTGCTTGGAAGGAGAAATAGCCAGATGTGTGATTATATACTGATTCATGAGCTGTATTCACTGGTTTGGCTGGAAGGTCAGGGACTTTGAAGAAGCATGATTGGAAAATTGGTGACAAAGAAATTTGGGGAAGAGCTATGTGGATGGACCTCTTTGAGTGGGTCAAAAACTGAAGATATTTGTATTTCATGTGAGTGCTCACGAACAGGTGACCTCAGCAGAGGAGGATTTTAATAATCAAGTGGATAGGATGATTCATTCCATGGACACCACTCAGCCTCTTTCCCTAGTCACCCCTGTCATCACCCAATGGGCCCATTAACAAAGTGGCCATGGTAGTAGGAATGGAGGTTATGCATGAGCTCAGCAACATGGACTTTCACTCACCAAGGCTGACCTGGCTATGGCCACCACTGAATGCCCAATTTGCCAGCAGCAGCAGAGACCAACAACTGAGTCCTCGATATAGCACAATTCCTTGGGGTGTTTAGCCAGCCATTTGGTGGCGTGTTGATTATACTGGACCTCTTGCATCATGGAAAAAGTGGCTGTTTGTCCTCACCAGAATAAATGCTTATTCTGGATATGGCTTTGCATATCTTGCACGCATTTCTTCTGCCAAGACTGCCATCTGTGGACTCACAGAATGCCTTATCCACTGTCATGGTATTCCACACAGCATTGCCTCCGACCAAGGCACTCACTTTACGGCTAAATAAATGCAGCAGTGGGCTCATGCTCATGGAATTCGCTGGTCTTACCATGTTCCCCATCAACCTGAAGCAGCTGGATTGATAGAATGGTGGAACGGTCTTTTGAAGTCACAATTACAATGCCAACTAGGTGACAATACTTTGCAGGGTTGGGACAAAGCTCTCCAGAAGGCTGTGTATGCTCTGAATCTATGTCCAATATATGGTACTGTTTCTCGAATAGGATTCATGGGTCCAGGAATCAAGGGGTGGAAGTGGAAGTAGCACCACTCACCGTCACCTCTAGTGACCCACAGGCAAAATTTTTGCTTCCTGTTCCTGTGACATTAGGTTCTGTTGGCCTGGAGGTCTTAGCTCCAGAGAGAGGAATGCTACCACCAGGAGACACAACAATTATTCCATTAAACTGGAAGTTAAGATTGCCACCTGGCCACTTTGGGCTCCTCCTACCTCTGAGTCAACAGGCTAAGAAGGGAGCTACAGTGTTGGCTGGAGTGATTGACCCAAATATCAAGATGAAATCAGTCTACTTCTCCACAATGGAGGTAAGAAAGAGTATGCGTGGAATTCAGGAGATCCTTTAGGGCATCTCTTAGTATTACCATGACCTGTGATTAAGGTCAATGGGAAACTACAACAGTCCAATCCAGGCAGGACTATAAATGGCCCAGACCCTTCAGAAAAGAAGGTTTGGGTCACTCCACTAGGTAAAAAACCATGACCTGCTGAAGTGCTTGCTGAAGGCAAAGGGAATACAGAATGGGTGGTAGAAGAAGGTAGTCATCAATACCAGCTATGGCCACGTGACAAGTTGCAGAAACGAGGACCATAATTGTCATGAATATTTCCTACTTATTTTGTTAAGAACATGTTTGTGCGTGTACACACTTGTACTAAGAAAATAGCTTCATTTTATTTCCTTTTTCCTTTATCATGTGACATAAGATTTATTGACTTCATATCAGCATTTAAGTGTTGTTAATTTTATGAAATAGCATTTAGGTTAAGGATTAGTATGCTTCTGGTTGTATGAAGGATAGCCATATTATGTTAGGCATAATTATGACCTTATTATTGTCTTCATTTGAAGATTATGTATGATTTCAGGAGCTGCATATGGGTTCAAATTGACAAGGAGTGGACTTGTGATGGTTAATATTGTCAACTTGATTGGATTGAAGGATGCAAAGTATTGTTCCTGGGTATATCTGTGAGTGTGTTGCCAAAAGAGATTAACATCTGAGTCAGTGGACTGGGAGAGACAGACCAATCCTCAATTGGGTGGGCACCATCTAATCAGCTGCCAGCACAGCTGGAATAAAGCAGGCAGAAGTTGGAAGGACTTGACTTGCTAAGTCTTCAGGCCTTCATTTTTCTCCCATGCTGGGTGCTTCCTGCCCTTGAACATCAGATTTCAAGTTCTTCAGCTTTTGGACTCTTGGACTTACACCAGTGGTTTTCCAGGGTCCCTTGGGCCTTTGGCCACAGATTGAAGGCTGCACTGTTGGCTTCCCTACTTTTGAGGTTTTGGGACAAGGACTGATCCACCATTTGCTTCCTTGCTCTTCAACTTGTAGACGGCGTATCATGGGACTTTACCTTTTGATTGTGTGAGTCAATTCTCCTAATAAACTCCCCTTTTTATATACATATATCCTATTAGTTCTGTCCCTTTAGAGAATCCTGACTAATACAGGCATTAACATTCATTCTTTATAAAAGCAGTGTGGTAATTAATAAAAACCTAAGCTTAGAGTTTTTCTTTTAGAAATAAAGAAAATAGGAAAATTGAAATTTTAAATAGACATAAAAGTTATTTCGGATTCTGATTATTTTATTTCCATGTCATATCGAAGGCTTCTCCATAAGTGCCATGTTCTCCTTGGATCCTTTCATCATTTATTTCAGGAGGAATACAGAGCATGAACCAGACAGAAAGTATGACACTTTCCCCCCATCTTCTTGCTTATTTTATAAGATTTCTGGCATCTTATTGCAAAACAGACAAACAACATCAAGAGAAAATGTATTGAAAGTCAATATTTAATGTCAACTGTAGCAAAGTTTAAAGGACTCTACTCTAAGTCATTGATTCATTTGAAACGAAGTGGGAAACTTGGGATGCTATATTTATTGTTACTAGTTTTGTATTTTATACTGGTTAGCCAGAGAAAAATAATGCAAAATGTTGTATGTTGCTTGATTTTTTTCTATTTCACAAATGACTGAAATAATTCTTTGTAAACGTTTTTAAAAATATTTTAAAAAATTCTAACAACCAGTAAAGTCTAATTAGAGAAAATATTAAGTAAAAAGCAGTATTTCCTCTTCTTGAGCTTTCTTAAAGCAGAGATTCCTTAACTATAACCATCTTTGTCAAGGAAATATTTATTTTAAATAAATATATTACATCCTAAATAGAGCAAGGCAACAGATGTATCAGAGTGAATTAAAAAGTGGCACATTCTTGGGCTTCCCCCTGGCAGTTATATTTTTGGCTTTGCCCTCTGTGAGTGATGGAATAATTTCTAGTCTTTACAGAGATTTTTTTTAAAGCCCCAAAAGTCAGAAAGGTTATTTCATATGTACTGAGGAAATTATGTGTATCATCATAGAGTCTAGCCAGGAACCAGAAACCACCTGAGTAGTTAAAGAGACTTTAATGGAGAAAATTGATTCCCTGGGTGATGAAAGAGCTGAGAAACCAAAGAGAGGACAGTGGGCCAATGCAAAGACCCCTAACAGCAAGAAGCCAACCTGACCCATGACTGAAGGGATAAAGAGTGAACACAGTGTTACTGGCGCTAGTGGAAGCTGGAACCATAGCTGGTTTGCCTGCCAAGAGCTGGATTCATAAAGCTGTTGGAAGGCAGGGGAAGAAAAGAGATACCCTGGCTTCTTCCACCCCGCCACCTCCTCCATAATCTATTTGTAGCCACTGAGCCTGGGAAACACAGCCGCAGAGGCTGGTGTCCCTTGATGCAGAGCAGGGGGAAGGCAGGGAAAGGATGAGAGGGCAAACAGGTCCAGAATGTTCTTATCATGGAATTGCCTACTAAAGTAGAAAAGATGTGAGGTAGTCAGGGAGGGGCTGGTGTTGAAGAAAGGCAATGTGGAATGAATCTGGCCATCTATGTTTTGGTAGAGGACATGAAATGGACCTATTAGTTTTGTTTACTCTTTTGTAAGAGAAGAATCAACATATATTGGACTGAGATGAGCTATTCTGCTTCTTGATTTTGTATTAGATACTAGATTTATCAATGCTACTATCATCTTGCTTTTTTAATTAGACAGCTGGGGGCAGGGACCATAATCTGCATGTGTTTTACCACCAACTTTTAGTATCCCAGTATGATGTCATGATATTCTAGTGGTGTGTATATACATAATGTACAAACACACATCTTTAAATAACAAAGACATGATAGAATATAAAATGTGATGGCTACAGGAATCAGTGATGCAAATTCTGAAACATAAGTAGCAATCTAATGTTCTGTGAGAGCGTAAAATTCCAACCTATTCATCAAGACACTTTTAATAAAATAACAACTTTTATGGCTTGATGGGAGGCCTATTACAATGAGGTCAGATTTTGCTTCCGAAACTATTTTGGTCAACAGGCCACATGTTAGCCACTGATGGATTTGCTGAAGCCAACAGAAAGAAGTTGAACAGGAGACAGGAGAGTGTCTGACTAAAGTAGATCATGAGTGAGGGTAGAAAAGGAATCTTTAGGGCCTCTGGGAAACACCAGCTAGTTCCTGTTCACTGAAGTTCAGGAATGAACTGTGCAAAACCATTAAGGGTATATTATTACCCTTCATCTGATCTTGACAAGAGAATTTTTGGTGATAAAAAAAGAAAAAAGACAGACTGATTAAGCTGCATCTGGGTTAACTTTCCTAAATAGCAAGTTGGCAGACAGCCTGGAAACAATGTAAATTCTGCTTCATTAAAATTAAAATCACAGTTGATTCTTTTTCTACCTAGCTGGCTATTGAGAAATAAAATGTCAAGGGTTGCATGGTTTCTGTAAAAGATAACACATAGTAAACCTGCACAAGAATTCCTATAGATGGGACTGGAGGCAACCGTGTAAACTCTGTAGAAGAACGGGTGGCTGAGAGGAACAGTGACAAGTGCTGGCCCCCTCCAGACGTCCCGTATACTCATGAAATGATGTTCTAAAAAGGTCAAGAAAAGAGGTTTGCTAATAAGCTTTTTTTTTTTTTGAAAGGAAAATAACAGCTGACTTGTATATTAAATAAACGTAATTCAGTTTTCATTGACCAAAAATTGGCACATAAAAGTTTTTTTGTATAAACATTTTTTTCTCCCACGATGAAACTCGAAACTCAAGGAAGCACTTTGCAAGCAAAATGACAATGTAATATTTTCTCTACCAACTTTGAATAAAAGCCAAATAAATAAAGTCACAACGTGTGTCTATGGCATCAAATGTATATTGATTAACTCTTTCTAGAAAAAGCCTGAAGGCAAAAAAAAAAAAAAGTCAAAATTGACTGTGTTTTAGGTCAATGTATCCAGTAATATTCTGGGATCAAGTCAAGATAGGAAAATTGTGAAGATGAGTTCATGAGAGAAAGGTAAAATGCGTTTATTTAGTATATGCAAATAAAAATGTCTAATACATAGTTAAAATATAGGATTGGCTCGTTCTTTTTCCTGGTATTTCAGAGGGAAGTGCCACTTCAGAGTGAACACGAATGTTTCCCTCTCAGTCACTAGCTGCTAGAAACGCACTGAAATGGACAGTGAACACAAACATCATACCTTTTATGAGAAGCGTATGGCCACAGAAATTGCTGCTAATGCTGACTGAAGAGTGGAAAGCTTATGTCATCTGAATCACTGATGGGAACTGCAAACAAAGTTTCCCCATGAAGCAGAATGTCTTGACCCATGGCTATGTTTGCTGCTACTAAGTAAGGAGTGTTCCTATCACATGCCAAGGAGAACTGGTGAAAGTACAAATACATTTGAGGTTGCATTGTGGATGTCAATTTGAGTGCTCTTAATTTGGTTATTGTAAAAAAAAAAAAAAAAGTCGGGTGAGAGAAGGATATTCTTGGACTGACTGATAACACTATGCCTCATCACCTAGGGCCCAAAAGAGCTAGCAGAATCTGCTAAGTTTTCAAATATCTCTAAAAAGATGATACCTACCATATGTTGTGAGAAAGTCCCTAAACAAAGAAGGTAAGGAACTCAGGACCAGACTGCCCAAGATTCAGCATCCTGTTATTCCATGTTTCCTGCATCACAAAACATCCACATATTGCTCTGAAGACACAGTTTGCTAAGAAAAATAAGTAAGAGGCTGCAGCATATGCTAAACTTTTGACCAAGAGAATGGGAAACCAAAGAGAAATGCCAGGAACAGGTCCCTGAGAAGCAGAGGCTGTTCTCTCTGAGAGCTTCTACCCTGACCTTGAATCCAGTAAAAAATAAGATTTCCTAAGAGTAGGAAATAAATAAGATCAGGTTATTTTTAAAATGAAAAACACAGGAAGTTTAGGTAAAAGTCAGTAGTAAAAATGTAGGTTTTTTTTTTCAAACACAAATATCATAACTAAGGTTAAAGGATAAAGAATGGGAAAAGAGGTTAATGGCACATATAAGAGAGGATTATCTTTCAGTAAGCTTCTACAAGTTAATAAGAAAAAGACAAAGACTGTGATACAGGAACTTCACAGTGGTATAAATAAAAATGACCAATAACACCATGAAAAGATGTTCAGTCCCCTAGCAGCCAAGGGTATGGATATTGAAAGCATTTTATATCTTTCAAGTTAGCAAAACAAAAATGTAATTTGATATTGTATAGACAAGTTCAAGTGGCCATATGTCACTTGAACTAGGCTTGCTTGAGTAGCATTTCTTCGGGAATACTCAGGTGGCAGGAGCAACAGCAGGTGCTGTGGGGCACTACAGAGCAGCCTAGTAGAGCTTAACTCTCAGGTCTGGAAAAACACTCAGATCTTTGGGCCATGATGCTTTTATGTTGCAGGATTAGGGAAACATCAACTTCATCCCAGGATGGGGGGCAGGTGGGCATTAAATGCCAGGATTCAACAGCAAGGTGATATGGAGAACCATTGTTAGAGCTTTAAGCTGCTAGTTTGGTGGTGTTGTTTGGGAATAATGTCAGCCCCTTTCTTGGGAATTAGATAGGAGAGATATAAGCCTCACACTTAGAGCTGCACATTGTGGTAAGTTAGCAAAGAATTCACCCCGTCCACCTTCATGGCTGTGGAAGCATTGGCCTCTCAGCTGGCATGATGCGGTGGGGAAATGGGGACCAAGCTTTGAGACTGACAGGTATTGATTGCCCTAAACAAAGACTGTATAGCCAATTTCCATGGGGCCTTGCAGAAGTCCAGATCTCTCTTCAGAAAGCCAGAATATGGGGGAATATAACTTGGACAAATTAATCCTTATTTCTCACAAGGGTTAGCAAGAGTATGGGGGGCATGCTAGTCCCATAAAACACAGACAGGGGTTTTAAATTTTACAGCTGTTTTGGGAGTGAAGAGAACTACTACCTAGACTCAGACAATATTCCAAGGAGATTGGAGACTCCAAAGAGGAATAACTACAATTTTCCTACTCTCCAGAGATCTCCAGAGGTCATGTTTACAGTATGATTTTAAAAAGCTGTAGAGTTACGTTGATCTGATGGACTGTGTGGCTTGCACAATGGGCATTTCAGTAAAAACTAGCAGAGACAGATAACCAATGTCCACAGGATCACCAAAATACCTTCCAACTTGTTTATAATATTAGATCCCTGGTGCAACCTTGGAGTGGAAGAGATTCAAGAACAATAGATAATGTTGCCCAATAGCCCAATGGGAAGGGGAACTGAGCTGATTCTGAAAAAAATAAAGAACTGCTTTATTTCTTATACAAAAAATACAAGTTAAATTCCAAGAAAATGTGATTTTACTTTATCTTTTGACACATTATGTCCCATTCTGGAGGAATGAATATAATTTTATAAGTTTTTCTATGATTTGCTAACGTGTCATACTGGCCATGAGCATTCAAAGTGAAACCAACCAGGTTTCAAATTACTCTACAATTGAGTGCCTGAGATATGATTTTTAATCTTTTAAGACTTCATTTCTACAAGTATAAAATAGGGATTATCTATTAGTTGTCATTAATCATTAAGATTAATGAGACAATGTTTATAAAGCTTTTGGCATGGTGCTCCTAATCAGTGGGACTTTAAGAGTACTTTAAGGGCAATATTCCTATTATAGAAGACTGAGAAAACAGAAGAAAGGGGGGAAAGAACACCAAAAACCTGATTACTCCAGCATAGTGCAATCTTTTGGGTAATTTACTTTTACAGTGGAATTTTTACTTTTGGGATTGTTTTGTTGTAGTTGTGCCAGTTTCATGAGGGCAGAGACTATGAACCTCGGCACTTAATTAATGAAAAAAAAAATGCGTGAATGAGTCAGTCAATACATTGGAGCTAATCTATCGTTTTTTTTTCATTTTTCCATTTTATAATAAAATGCTAGAAATTCTCAAATAGACACGAATGTTCTTTAAAAAAGATTTTTGATGTAATTTTCAACCAATCAAGATTTTCATTTTAAGTTGTCTACACTATTACTTCAAAATATCCCAGAAGTGTGATTAAGCAGCCTCAAATATGTGAAGATTATTTCTCAGCTCATTTTAAAGCACTCCATCTTCAACTATTTCATTACTATTCCTAATATGTGTAAATAAAGGTCAGTTTTTACATGAATTTTACTGAGAATCAAATTGCTTTCTATATATGAAAAGTCAATTTCTCCTGTCTCTTTAAAAATAATATGGCAATATACATGTGGAATTGCTAGCTTACTTAAGATTCTTCAAATCCATGTTTTTTCTCCAAGAATTTTCTAATAGTCTCTCAAATCCCAATAAAATTATTTCTTTAGCAAGAGGCAAATCATTGCTTTCCATTATGTTTTTGTACTATTCTAGGTAGAGTTTATTTCCTTCTTGTTATTAGTAAGAGAATGACTCAAAAGCAGCTCATGTCACTTATCTCCTGGCTCAGTATTCGTTTGCAATTTCTGTGATGTGGACAAGAGAAAGCTGACTAATTTAAAAACATATAATATATATAAACTGAATCTAGGGGAATTAGGGCAATCTCTAGAAGACATGCTGGGCCTCTGATGGGAATATCTGCAGCTGCTGACCCATCTCTTGCCACTCTTTTTCTTCTCTCACACATACCCTGACTAAATCTTTCCACAGCAACTAGTCAGGCTTTCTTCTCCTTCCTCTGGATTAATAATTGCTTTGCACCCCAGTGAGATTCATTTTTTCCCAGATTCTTAAAGTAAGTCTCAATAATAACATAGACAAAATTGACATGCATAAGTATCATTGATCCATGAATTAGTCACTTTCCTTCTTCACTTACTAATATGTCTGGTTATTTTATCTGCAATTAGCTGCTTCCACAAAAGATTCTTGGGGCAAGAAAATACAAATTAAATTGTGGTTTTAGTTTTCATCATTGAATCTTGATTGAATAAAAACCCAAAGTCTTATATACTTAGAGAAAGCACTCTTAGAATTTCCTTTTGCAGAACATATCCGAGTAACATTTGAAATTAACTGGCTCATATCAGAAATATTGGAAAACAAAAAGTATATAAAAAGACAGTTGTATCTCTATCAGTAGAAGCTGTTTCTTTATAATAAATAACTTGAAAAAAATTTTAAAACTAAAAGTTAATGAACTAACCTTTTGAATCTTCTTCATTTAAGACATGGAATTAAGCAAACTTCCTTCAATATTCCTTCAATCCAATTGCCCTTCATCATCTTTATTAATATCATTTGAATGTTTAGTTTCATTTAATATTAAAATATTATTTTGAACATTTAGTACTTTTTCTTAAAAATCACTTTGACATTTGTGTTGTGGATTATAATTACAATAACTTTTTGCATCACTGCCTGTTTCACTGAATGAATACAATGCTAATCAAAAGTCATGTTGACACCGGGCTGCTTCATTCTTCAATTCTTAATTCTGATTCCTTTCTCAGTTTTTATGTATTTCTTTTAAAGGTAACTTTTTTCAGGAAGATTATTTGAATTAATAGACTTTCAAATACTTTTTAAAATTGATATTAATGATTGTATTTATTTATGGGATAGAGTGTGATGTTTCAAAACATGTATACATTGTATAATAACCAAATCAGGGTATTTAGCATATTCATCAACTCATAAATTTATCATTTCTTTGTGGTGAGAACAAGTTATTCTGAAATATATAATATTGTTAACCATAGTCACCCTATTGTGCAATATAAAACATCAGAACTTATTTCTCCTGTCTAACTGTAACTTTGTTCCAGAAATTATTCCTCTCCTCTAACTGCAACTTGTCTCCACTGGCCAATCATTCTCTACTCCCCTTACTCTGGTAACTACTATTCTACCCTGCACTTCTGAGATCACCTTGCTTAGATTCCACATATGAGTAAGATCATGTAGTATTTGTCTTTCTGTGTCTGGCTTATTTCACTTAACATAATGTCCTTGAAGTACATCCATGTCACCACAAATTCCAATATTTCATTCTTTTTATGGCCGAATAGCACTCCATTGTATATAGATACCCACATTCTCTTTATCCATTAATGGACACCTAGGTTGATTCTATATCTTGGCAATTGTGAATAGTTTTGCAATAAACATGGAGTGCGAATATCTCTTCAACATACAATACTATTTCCTTTGAACATATATCCAATAATGCAGTTGCTGGATTATATGGTAATTCTATTTTTAATTTTTTGAGAAACTGTCATACTGTTTTCTATAATGGCAGTATTAATTCACATTCACATCAAGAGTGTATGTGTTCCCTTTATTCTATATCCACACCAGCATTTGTTATATTTTGTCTTTTTAATAAGAGCTATTTTAATTAGTTGAAGTGATATCTCACTGTGGTTTTGAATTGCACTTCCATGATGGTTAGTAATATTGAGCATTTTTTCATAAACCTATCGATGATTTGTGTATCTTCTTTTAAGAAATGTGTATTTGAGCTTTTTGTTCATTTTAAAATCAGATTTTCTTTTTTGAGTTGCTCAAGTTCCTTATATATTCTGACTATTAGTCCCTTGTTGTATACATAGTGTTTGACATATTATGTAGGTTGTCATACATGGCTTTTATGGTTTTGATGTATGTTCCTTCTATACCTAGTTTATTGAGGTTTTTATCATGAAGTGATGTTGAATTTTATCAAGCGCTTTTTCTGGATAGATTGGAATGATCATATGATTTCTGTTCTTGATTCTGTTAATGTGTTGTCACACTTATTGATTTGCTTATGTTGAACCAATCTTGCATCCCTGGAATGAATCCCTCTTGATCATGGTGAATGATCTTTTTACTATGCTGTTGAATTTAGTCTACAAATATTTTGTTGAAGATTTCTGTGTCAATTGTTCATCAGTGATATTGGCCTGCAGTTTTCTTTTTTTGTTGTATCCTTGTCTGGCTTTGGTATCAGGGAAATGCAGGCCATGCAGAAAGAGTTAGGAAGAATTCTCTCAGCTTCGATTTCTTGGAATAGTGTGGAAAGAATTGGTTTTAGTCCTTTTTTAAATGTTTGGTAGAATTCAGGAGGGAAGCCATTCAGTCCTCGGCTTTTCTTTGATAGGTGACTTTTTATTATTGATCCAATCTCTTTAGTGGTTATTGATCTGCTTAGGTTTTCTATATCTTCATGATTCAATTTTGGTAAGTTCTATGTTTCCAGGAATTTATCCATTTCTTCAAGTTTTTCCTATTTATTGGCAAGTAGGTGTTCATAATAGTCTCTTATGATTCTTTTATTTCTGTGGGGACAATTTGTAGTATCTTTTTTTGTCTCTGATTTTATTTATTTGGATCTTTTCTTTTTTCCTTAGTCTAGCTAAAGGTTTGCCAATTTTATTTAGTATTTTTATTCATTTTATTAATTTTTTGTATTTTTAAAGTCTACCATTTATTTGTGTTCTGATTTTTATTATTTCTTTCCTTCTACTAATTTGGGGTTCTCCTTATTTTTCTAGTTCCTTGAGGTACAATGTTAAGTTGTTTATTTGAGATCTTTCTTCTTTTTTATGTAGTTGTTTACTACTATAAACTTCCCTCTTAGAACTTCTTTTGCTGTACCTCATAGGTTTTGGTACATTGTGTTTTAGTTTTCATTTGTGTTAAGAAATTTTTAAATTCCCCTTTTGATTTTTTTCATTGACCCATTGGTGGTTGAGGAGCATGTTGTTTAATTTCCATGTATTTTTAGTCTCCAATATTCCTTCTGTTACTGATTTCTGGTTTTATACCATTGTGTTCAGAAAAGATACTTGGTATGGTTTCAGTCTTTACATTTGTTAAGACTTATTTTGGGTACTAAAATATGATGTATCCAGGAGAATGTTCCATATGAAATTGAGAAGAATGAGTATTCCGTAGCTGTTGGATAGAATGCTCTGTATATGTCTGTTAGGCACATTCGATGTAGGGTGCAGTTTAAAACAGTTTCTTTGTTGAGTTTCTAACTGAATGATCTGTCCATTGCTGAAAGTGAGATGTTAATATTCCCTCCTATCATTGTATTGAAGTCTATCTCTCCTTTTAGATCTATTAATATTTGCTTTATATATTTAGGTGCTCCAATGTTGGAAGCATATATTTAGAATTGTTATATCCTCTTAATTGATCCCTTTATCATTAAATTATTAAGTTGTAATGATATATTTGTCTCTTCAGTTTTTGATATAAAGTCTATTTTATTAAACATAGCCATTCTTGCACTCTTTTGGTTTCCATTTGCTTGGAATATCTTTTTACACTCCTTCACTTTCTGTCTGTGTCTTTACAGGTGTCCTATAAGTAAGACTCTTGTAGGCAGCATATAGCTGTGGTTGTTTTTTATTGTTTGTTTGCTTTTATCAATTTAGCCACTCTGTGTTTCTTAACTAGAGAATGTAATGCATGTATAAATATATAGTTATTGATAGGTAAGAATTTACTACTGTCATTTTGTTAATTATTTTCTAGTTGCTTCTAGATCCTTTCTTCATTTTTTCATCCTTTACTATCTTCCTTTATGGTTAAATGATTTTCTCTAATAGAATTTTTGATTCCTTGGATTTTATTTTTAATGAATCTATTATAAGATTTGCTTTGCAGTTACCATGAAGTTTCTGCTGCATTTGATCTCTTGGTGGTATGGACTGAATATCTGTCCCCTTAAAATGCTAAAATCCTAACCCACAAGGTGACAATATTAGGAGGTAGGGGACTTTGGGAGTTGATTAGGTCATGAGGGAAGAGTCCTTATAAATGGGATTTGTGTCCTTGTAAAAGAGGAGTGAGAGAGCTCCTAGCCCTTTCCACCATGAGATAACAGTGAAACGGTGGTCATCTATGAACCAGAAAGCTGACTCTTATCAGACACTGACTCTGTTGACACCTTGATGTTGGACTTCCCACTCTCCAGAACTGTGGGAAATAAATTTCTATTGTTTATAAAACAACCAGTCTAGGGTAGTTTGTCTTAGCAGTCCAAATGGGCAAGGCATTTGGCAAATAAATAGATTGTATCATATTTCTAATTAATATTTTCAGGAAGCCCTATCCAGTAATCTAGGCAATAGTGCCAGTATAGACAGTTCAGTCACATATTTTAGGCCCCAGAGTAGATTCCAGAAGGCCCAATTATTCAGTTAGTATGTCTATACTAAATAAATTACTTAAGTGCTACTCTCTTCTTTGCAAGCACAATCATGGGCAAAGACATATAAAAATAATCTGTTAAATACAGATGAAGCAATAACATCACTGAAAAGTTTATTTTTGCCCAATCACTTGAGTAAATTTCCAGGAGGAGATATGCATGATTATGATGCCATCTTGGATTCATAAATTGCTGTTTTTATGAAGAACTCAATGATAATTAATAGTGCAGACATAAAGATCGAAATAAAATCAGCTCATATGAGCTTTAATTGTAAATTATGTTGAAATTGCAAGTTCTAATCTTTTAGACAACAATGCTAAAGTTTTCCTTTTGTGCAACCTAAATAATTACTCTATGTTAAAACACTTTATTACTTTATCTATTTTGTTAGGACTCATGTGAGAGTCTTATTATATGCTCTCATAGGAAAATGTATGAGAAAATAAAAAGAAAGGAAGAATGTAGATCAAAGTCTATCTAAAAAGAGGGACTGAGAAGGTAATATTTTACTAGCATAAGGTTCCAATGCTCAAGCAAAGCTGGTATTTGAAGCCAACCAAGAAAACAGTCAGAAAACGATGTAGTTTGAATACCTCTTTTCTTCCCTAGAGGTGTAAAAGGATGCCATGTGGGATCCTTTCACTTTGGAGGTACTCCAGAGAAATATCTCACCAAGGTTTCATAACAGATAGGGGGCCAAATGCATCCTGGATAATATTCTTGTGGTGTGTGAAGACGGTGTTAAAGAGCCAGAAAAGTCATTTTCAGGTTTCTTAAGCCAGATAAGGAAAACACACACACACACACACACACACACACACACACACACACACACACGTCGAACCTGACAGGATGCCAGATGAGTTTTAATATTTTAGAATATCCAACCTGTACCTACATCATTCCAGTTCCTTACAGAGATGAGGCTGTGCTGGTGTTAGCCTCTCATGACCCGTGAGAAACAACACCAGCCAGAAATAGAACTGACAGGGGGCTGGAAATGCATAGGTTGAGCTTCTGGCACCAAAATGGTGTATTAGAACTCATGAGAAACTTTTGTAGGATTTTTAAGACGTGTAAGGTAAAGATTTTAGAAATGTTCCCACTGAGAAATAGAGGGCACCTAACAAAGGTTTATTAGTATTGGCCACCAATATATTCTTCTATTGCAGCCCTTAGGCAGTTGTTTAAAATGAAGGGGGAAATAAACTGAGGAGAGGAAAAGGAGCAAATCCTTTGGAAAGCACAAAAGTCTCCAAACAGTTCCAATCTTAGAGTGTTATGATGTTAAAAAATGAGACACATTATCAGGAGATGAAAGTTCAAAGAGGACTCAGCTTTGTGTTGGATAAACAGGAACATATGCCCAGCCTCAGAAATATTTCAAATGTGTTGTGAAACTTCACTCAGTTAGGAGAGAAATGTTAGAGTTCAACTGTGAAAAATTCAGTTGCATATCTGAAAAAAGCAGGTGCTGGGAAAGACCACAAACTTTCTAAGCATGTCAGCATCATACACCACAATAGTAAACAGAATAAATATGTTATTAAGGCTTAAAAAGGTTTTCTGAGCAATGGATCAAATGAGTCTAAGTAACATTTACTTATCATTGTGTAAATGTGTTCCTCTAAGAGAAAAATAAAAGTTAAAAGAAAGAAATTGAGACACTGGAAATATTTTATTGTCGATTTTTTTTAATTTTATTATTATTATACTTTAAGTTTTAGGGTACATGTGCACAATGTGCAGGTTTGTTAGCAAGACTAATAAAGAAGAAAAGAGAGAAGAACCAAATAGATGCAATAAAAAGTGATAAAGGGGATATCACCACTGATCCCACAGAAATACAAACTACCATCAGAGAATACTATAAACACCTCTACACAAATAAACTAGAAAATCTAGAAGAAATGGATAAATTCCTCGACACATACACCCTCCCAAGACTAAACCAGGAAGAAGTTGAATCTCTGAATAGACCAATAACAGGTTCTGAAATTGAGGCAATAATTAATAGCTTACCAACCAAAAAAAGTCCAGGACCAGATGGACTCACAGCCGAATTCTACCAGAGGTACAAGGAGGAGCTGGTACCATTCCTTCTGAAACTATTCAAATCCATAGAAAAAGAGGGAATCCTCCCTAACTCATTTTATGAGGTCAGCATCATCCTGATACCAAAGCCTGGCAGAGACACAACCAAAAAAGAGAATTTTAGAGCAATATCCTTGATGAACACTAATGCAAAAATCCTCAATAAAATAATGGCAAACCGAATCCAGCAGCACATCAAAAAGCTTATACACCATGATCAAGTGGGCTTCATCCCTGGGATGCAAGGCTGGTTCAACATATGAAAATCAATAAACGTAATCCAGCATATAAACAGAACCAAAGACAAAAACCACATGATTATCTCAATAGATGCAGAAAAGGCCTTTGACAAAATTCAACAACCTTCATGCTAAAAACTCTCAATAAATTAGGTATTGATGGGACGCATCTCAAAATAATAAGAGCTATCTATGACAAACCCACAACCAATATCATACTGAATGGACAAAAACTGGAAGCATTCCCTTTGAAAACTGGCACAAGACAGGGATGCCCTCTCTCACTACTCCTATTCAACATAGTGTTGGAAGTTCTGGCCAGGGCAATCAGGCAGGAGAAGGAAATAAAGGGCATTCAATTAGGAAAAGAGGAAGTCAAATTGTCCCTGTTTGTAGGAAACCCCATTGTCTCAGCCCAAAATCTCCTTAAGCTGATAAGCAACTTCAGCAAAGTCTCAGGATACAAAATCAATGTGCAAAAGTCATAAGCATTCTTATGCACCAATAACAGACAAACAGAGAGCCAAATCATGAGTGAACTCCCATTCACAATTGCTTCAAAGGGAATAAAATACCTAGGAATCCAACTTACAAGGGACATGAAGGACCTCTTCAAGGAGAACTGCAAACCACTGCTCAATGAAATAAAAGAGGATAAAAACAAATGGAAGAATATTCCATGCTCATGGGTAGGAAGAATCAATATCGTGAAAATGGCCATACTGCCCAAGGTAATTTATAGATTCATTGCCATCCTCATCAAGCTACCAATGACTTTCTTCACAGAATTGGAAAAAACTACTTTAAAGTTCATATAGAACCAATAAAGAACCCACATTGCCAAGTCAATCCTAAGCCAAAAGAACAAAGCTGGAGGCATCACGCTACCCGATTTCAAACTATACTACAAGGCTACAGTAACCAAAACAGCATGGTACTGGTACCAAAACAGAGATATAGACCAATGGAACAGAACAGAGCCCTCAGAAATAATGCCACATATCTACAACCATCTGATCTTTGACAAACCTGACAAAAACAAGAAATGGGGAAAGGATTCCCTATTTAATAAATGGTTCTGGGAAAACTGGCTAGCCATATGCAGAAAGCTGAAACTGGATTCATTGTCAATTTTTATGGGAAATTTATAAAATCAAGGGAAATTTGAGTAGAAATCACCACATATCAGGAATAAGTGATCTCTGCTGAGGGAGGTTAATTAGTTCATCAGAACAGCCCTATTCAATACATTTTGTTGATTTATGAGTTGTGATGGTCTAGGAGAATATGCATAGCTGATCAGAAATCTTTTCTTAATCCTGTTACTAAAGGAATTTTAATATATTTACGCCATGCTTCTTTTAAGTGGCTTATATTTCTATTTCTTTTATGTCCACTCTACTGTCCACTCATTTAATGAGTACAGTATGCCATGAGTAGTGAAAGGGAGTCAATAAATTTCGATTGATTACCTAAGCAAAAACTCGGTACCTAAAACAAAGGGAAAGTCAAGCAGTTTCAACCCTGTTGGAGAGCAGATCTGGCTCTGATTCAAATGCATGGGCCGTTTCACCAGCTTCCTCAAGTCGCAGTGCTCTCCTCCTCTATCCCAGCCACACAAGGGCATCTCATTGCTGGGGCCACTCCACAAACACTTACCCTGATGACTTCCCCTAGGCCCCAACCCTCAACCATAATATCTTAAACCCTGGGCCTTTACTGTTAAACCTTACAATTTACAAGTTGTCTTGGAGAATATCCACATAGAAGCTGATGAGGATTATCATGATCTGAGTACTGCTGACTATAATTATTAATTGTGCCTTGTCCCTTATCTGGAAGCCATGAACTGCTTTCTCCTAATATGGAAAGTTAATCCATGTTACTATGCCACTGGAACAAGGGGTTAACCTCCCCTATTAACATTTGCATTTCATTGTGAAAGAACCTAGACAGAAGAAAAAGTAGGCTAACAGGTTAGCAGAGTTGAGGGAAGCATTTCAGAATGGAGTCACTCTTCTTTTGAAACCCACATTGCCTACTCAACAACACCTTCTCCCCATTGCAGACTTCCTGAAAACTCTGGCTCTCATTAAATATTTTGGAGGAAACATTTAAAAATACGGTAAAGGCCGGGTGTGGTGGCTCACGCCTATAATCCCAGCACTCTGCAAGGCCAAGGTGGGTGGATCACCTGAGGTTGGGAGTTCGAGACCAGCCTGACCAACATGGAGAAACTCCATCCCCACTAAAAATACAAAATTAGCCAGACTTGGTGGCTCATGCCTGTAATCCCAGCTACTTGGGAGGCTGAGGCAGGAGAATTGCTTGGACCCGGGAGGTGGAGGTTGCGGTGAGCCGAGATTGCGCCATTGCACTCCAGCCTGGGGAAGAAGAGGGAAACTCCCTCAAAAAAAAAAAGAAAAAAAAAAACAAACTTAAAAATGCACGTAGACTTTCCAACACACACACATCCCATCATCATCCAGGTACTATTCACTTCCCAGAATTAACAAATGCTAACAGTTTGTCACTTTGGTTCAATTTTTATTTTTGTTTTTTGAAAGGGTGTCTCACTCTGTCACCCGGGCTGAAGTACAGTGGTGCCATCTCTGCTCACTGCAACCTGCTCACTGCCTCCCAAGCTCAAGTGATTCTCTGGACTCAGCCTTCTGAGTAGTTGGGACTACAGGTGCATGCCACCACTCTTGGCTAATTTTTGTATTTTCTGTAGCGACAGAGTTTGACCATGTCACCCAGCCTGGTCTGAAACTCCTGGACTCAACTAATCCACTTAGCTCGGCCTCCCAAAGTGTTGGGATTATAGGCATGAGCCACGGTGCCTGGCCCTATTTTCTTTTTCAAAAGAGCATTTCAGATAAATTTGAAACAACATTTGTTACTCCTTCTCATCCTTTCTCCCTCTCACCTTCACTCTCCAGAGATAATCATTATTTGATTTGTATCTTTCCAGGTCATTAAATACATGCATCTACTTAGAAATAATATATGGTATTGCTTTGTGTGTTCTTTTAATTTTTCCTAAGTACACTCATGTTGTACATATTCTTCAACTTGCTTTTTATCACTCAACATTGTATACTAGATTGTCCTATAAATAAACATGTAATTAGTTTGTTCACTTTTACTGCTATGCCGAATTTTTTATGACTGATGACACCATAGTCTATTTCTTAATTCTTCTAATAGATATTTCCAGATTTTCATGATTTCACACAATACTATATGAATATCCTACACACATCTTTGCACATGCGCCAGAACTCTCTTAGGGTGCTTATACCTCCAAGTGGAATTGCTGGGTTGTAGGGTCTGAGTACTTTCATTCTTACTATACAGTATCAATTGTTTCTCTAAAAGGAATTATATGAATTTACATTCCCACCAGCAATGTCTGATAGTTCCTCCTTTGTTATACATTCAGCAACACTTTATATGTCTGGTATCATTGTTGAACCTACATAAAAAGGAGGAAACTGAAGGACCAAAAGGACCCCTAGCTTGATCAAAGCTACATACTTAACACATCGCAGAGCCAGGATTTACACCTTCGACAACACACACTCTACAACACTTCACTCTACTAGCTCCCAATAATTTCTTCCTTGTAAGTAAATTACAAAATGAATGTAAACACTTAGCCTATTACCTAGTATACACAAACTCTATAAATGTTATTTTTATTTCCCATAAAGACTATTCTAAACTTTACAACTTTACTCCAACCTTGAATATGCTCCACAGATGAACTTGTATCACCGTGCTCCAATTTCTTCTGTAGGACAGTAGAACCATAGAATCTATGGGTTGTCTATTCAATTTCATGTAATGAAAATCTCATTACCTACAGGCCTTCAACTTTGTCTTCACCTTCTCCTACTCCTCCTCATCCTCCTTATCCTCATCCTTCAAAACTCTCAGGAAACCTCACATGACCAAAACTTTGCAAACAAGTTAGTACCCTGAAAGTGATGCACTTAAATTTCTTCTTCTGACCTACGTGTAAAGTACTCAGTATAATGCCTGGAATATAGCATGTGTCCAATAAATGCCAACTTTTCTTATTTGGATTCTTTGGTATCAGTGTGCCACAAGATAATCATTTCTACTTGGCAGGCTGACTTGAATTTCTGCTGCAGCATGAGTGGAATGTGGGTGTAAGACACGATGAGATATTAAAAGAAAAAAAAATTCACCGTTGTCTTTTCTTCCAACAGAGAAAGCATTTCACCTTCTTTCCCAAGGTAACTCCTCTACTTGTGTCCATTATCTTATTCACTTTTGCCTCTTCCAGGACCTTTCCCTCTCCTTCAAGTCTTCAATCTTTCATCCTCTTTTATTCTCTATAATTTTATTTTACTAACTTTAAGATACCAACAATTGTAAAGAATAAACAAAAGTCATCAAACCAGGATAGAATATGTTATCCCTCAGACAGTGACACAGATTTTCATCATATATCATGGTTGAGCCTACATGAAAACAGAAAACAAAACTTTGCACATACACAGGACTGCTGATGTTGCTTTTGCACACAATTTTGTCCTCTGTGTTATCAAAAGTGTTGGCAACACACTATTTCTTAAGAGTGCTCCTCTGTTGTTTCCAAGACTTTCTTTCAAATGCTTCACCCCCCCCCTCTAAGCTTTGACATGCATGTGTTGACAGTGACTAAAAGTCATGACTGCTGCCTAGCTCAACAGCAATGGTAAAATGCATCCTGATTTCAGAAATATTAAAATGTGGACAAAAATATACCACAGAAACAATAAAATGTAGTAGACCCTTCTCCTCAGCTTGTAAACATGATGAAGTCACCCCATAAAGTTAATGAGAAAATTGAATATTGGAGGTAGAAACACAGTGAGGAAAAGGAGATGGGACCAAAAACTTCTCTTTCTATCTCTTGGAACCAATAAAGTGCTTGTTAATTAGTAACATTTATTTTAGATGCATTTATTGAAGATTCTGGTCCAATATATTTACTTTGTTCATTGTGTTCAACATCATTTTTCTGTACATCATATGCTTTTTGAAAATTTAACTAGAGAAGTTTTTTTCATAAGATTATGTTTTTTATGGTTTATGAAAGGTTAGGTTATAAATATTTCAATACACTTAATTCAGATTGTTGACTCACAGACCTCTGGGTTACAGTATATTATAGAGCCCCCAAGATGCTGAATCCATCTACATCTAACCCATTTTTAAAAATTCTAATAATACTGTTTGGAAAAAAATGCTAATGATTTCCATATATTATTTTGGTGTATTTTTATTGTATATATTTAAGGTGTATAACATGATGTTTACATATATATACACATGGTGAAATGATTACCACAGTCAAGAAAATTAATATATCCATCACCTCACTTAGTTACTTTCTAAATTTTGTAGTCAGAGCACCTAAAATCTACTCTCTTAGCAAATTTCTAGTATAAAATACGGTATTAACTATAGTCCTCAAGCTGTGTATTAGCTCTCTAGACTTATTCATCCTACATTACTACAACTTTATACCCTTTGAATTGGCAAAATTTTATATTCTTATAAAGAAATCCTGGCAAAACTTCCAAGATTATAAAATGTCTGCTTCAAAACATTAAGAAATAAAATTTGTTTTTTAGCTATAAGTAGATGATTTTATACATACTTTTAAAAGTGATATTTTATCATAATAATTTATAAGAAAATGACTTAATTATCTCATATTATACAAATTGTTATATTTACTTATTTGAAATCCTAAGTAGTCCTGAGTTATTTCTTCCTGAACAATGGAACATTTTGAAGCACAGATCAAAGAATCAAAGAGATAAAAATTAAAACAGTGAAGTTCCTTTTATTCCTTATGCCCATCTTGCTCTCAAGAGTACAAAATGAATAACATTTTTGGTAAAGAAATGAAAAATAAATACATGCATTATATCTGAGACATTTTAAATCTGGACATTCATTTAGAAGGGTATTTTGACATTATGTATAAAAACATTAATTTGTGTAAATGCCTTGATATGGGTTGGCTGTGTCCCCACCCAAATCTCATCTTGAATTGTAGCTCCCATAATTCCCACATGTTGTGGTAGGGACCTGGTGAGAGATAAATTGAATCATGGAGGTGGTTTCCCCCATACTGTTCTCATGGTAGTGAATATGTCTCATGAGATCTCATGGTTTTATAAGGGGAAACCTCTTTCACTTGGCTCTCATTCTCTCTTGTCTGCCATCATGTAAGACGTGCCCTTTGCCTTCCACCATGATTATGAGGCCTCCCCTGCCATGTGGAACTGTGAGTCCATTAAACCTCTTTTTGTTTATAAATTACCCAGTCTCTGGTACATCTTTATTAGCAGTGTGAAAACGGACCAGTACAGTAAATTGGTACCAGTAGAGTGGGTGCTGCTGTAAAGATACCTGTAAATGCAGAATCAACTTTGGAACTGGGTAACAGGCAGAGGTTGGAACAGTTTGGAGGGCTCAGAAGAATACAAGAAAATGTGGCAAAGTTTGGAACTGCCTAGAGACTTGTTGAATGGCTTTGGCCAAAATGCTGATAATAATATGGACAATGAAATCCAGGCTGAGGTGGTCTCAGATGGAGATGAGGAACTTGTTGGGAACTGGAGTAGAGGTGACTCTTGCTAGGTTTTAGCAAAGAAACTGGTGGCATTTTGCCCCTGCCATAGACATTTGTGGAACTTTGAACTTGAGGGAGATGACATAGGGTATCTAGTGGAAGAAATTTCTAAGCAGAAAAGCATTCAAGAAGTGACTTGGGTGCTGTTCAAAGCAATCAGTTTCAAAATGGAAACAGGGCATAAAAGTTCAGATAATTTGCAGCCTGATGATGTGATAGAAAAGAAAAATCCATTTTCTGAGGAGAAATTCAAGCTAGCTGCAGAAATTTGCGTAAGTACTGAGGAACCAAATGTTAATTGCCAAGACAATGGGAAAAATGTCTCCAGGGCATGTCAGCAACCTTCTCAGCAGCACCTCCCACAACAGGCCTGGAGGCCTAGGAGAAAAAAATGGTTTCATAGGCTGGGCCCAGGTTCCCCTGCTGTGTGCAACCTAGGAACATGGTGCCCTACGTCCCAGCTGCACTAGCCATGGCTAAAAGGGGCCAAGGTACAGCTCGAGTTGTGGCTTCAGAGGGTGCAAGCCCCAAGCCCTGGCAGCTTCCATGTGGTGTCGGGCCTGCAGGAGCACAGAAGTCAAGAATTGAGGTTTAGGAAGCTCTGTGTAGATTTCAGAGGATGTATGGAAATGCCTGGATGTCCAGGCAAAAGTTTGCTGCAAGGGCAGGGCCCTCATGGAGAACTTCTGCTAGTGGAATGTGTAAGGGAAATGTGGAGCTGAAGCCCCCATACAGAGTTCCCACTGAGGCACTGCCTAGTGGAGCTATGAGAAGGGGGCCACCGTCCTCCAGACCCCAGAATGGTAGATCCACCAACAGCTTGCACCATGCACCTGGAAAAGCCACAGACACTCAACACCAGCCCATGAAAGCAGCCAGGCGGGGGCCTATACTCTGCAAAGCCACAGGGGCAGAGCTGCTCAAGACCATGGGAACCTACCTTTGCATCAGCATGACCTGGATATGAGACATGGAGTCAAAGGAGATCACTTTGGAGCTTTAAGATTTGACTGCCCTCCTGGATTTTGGTCTGCATGAGGCCTTTAGCCCCTTTGTTTTGGCCAATTTATCCCATTTGGAATGGCCGTATTTACCCAATGCCTGTATCCCCATTGTATCTAGGAAGTAATTAACTTGCTTTTAATTTTACAGGCTCACAGGTGGAAGGGACTTGTATTGTCTCAGATGAGACTTTGGACTGTGGACTTTTGAGTTATTTTGGGGACTAAAATATGATGTATCCAGGAGAATATTCCATGTGAAATTGACTTTTGAGTTAATGCTGAAGTGAGTTAACACTTTGGGGTACTGTTGGGAAGGCATGATTGGTTTTGAAATGTGAGGACATGAGAGCTTGGAGGGGCCGGGGGAGAATAATAGGGTTTGGCTGTGTCCCCACCCAAATCTCGTTTTTTATTGTAGTTCCCATAATTACCACATGTTGTGGGAGGGACCCAGGGGGAGATAAGTGAGTCATGGGGTGGTTTCCTCCATACTATTTTTCTTGTAGTGAATAAGTCTCATGAGAGCTGATGGTTTTATCAGAGAAAACCCCTTTCACTTGGCTCTCATGCTCTTGTCTGCTGCCATGTAAGATGTGCCTTTTGCCTTGTACCATGATTGTGAGGCCTCCCCGGCCATGTGGAACTGTGAGTCCATTAAACCTCTTTTTCTTTATAAATTACCCAGTCTTGGGTATGTCTTTATCAGCAGCACGAAAATGTACTAATACATGCCTTAACCTAGCAATTCAAAGTATAAAGATTTATCCTAATACCTCTATGAAAAAGCTAGAAAACCTAGAAGAAATAGATAAATTCCTGGAAACATACAACCTTCCAAGATTGAACCAGGAAGAAATTGAATCCCTGAACACACCAACAAGTACTAAAATTGAAGCAGTAATAAAAAGCCTACCAACCAGAAAAAGCCCAGGACAAGATAGATTCACAAATGAATTCTGCCAGATGTATAAGGAAGAGCTGGTACCATTTCTACCAAAACTGTTCCAAAAAATTAAAGAGGGGTCTCCTCCCAAACTCATTCTGTGAGGTCAGCATCATCCCAAACCTAGCAGAGACACATACACACAAATAAAAGAAAACTTCAGGCCAATATACTTAATGATTATAGATGCAAAAATACTCTAAAAAATACTAGCAGATCAAATCCAGCAACACATCAAAAAGCTAATTTACCATGATCAAGTAGGCTTTATCTCTGGGATGCAAGGTTGATTCAACATACACAAACGAATAAATGTGATTAATCACATAAACAGAACTGAAAAGAAACCATATGATCATCTTTTAGATGCAGAAAAGGCTTTTGATAAAATTCAATATCCCTTTATGTTAAAACCCCTCAACAAATGAGACATTGAAGTAACATACCTCAAAGTAGTAAGAGCCATCTATGAAGAACCCACAGCCGACATCATACTGAATGGGCAAAAGCTAGAAGCACTCCCCTTGAAAACTGGAACAAGACAAGGATGCCTTCTCTCACCACTTTCATTCAACATAGTACTGAAGGTCCTAGCCAGAGCAATCATGCAAGAGAAAGAAATAAAAGGCATCCAAATAGGAAGAGAGGAAGTCAAACTATCCCTGTTTGCAGATTATATGATTCCATACCTAGAAAACCCTATAGTCTCTATGCACAAGCTCCTTGATCTGATAAACCACTTCAGCAAAGTCTCAGGATAGAAAATCAATGTACAAAAATCAGTAACATTCCTATACATCAGCAACATCCAAGCTGAGAACCAAATGAAGAACACAATCCCACTTAAAATAGCCTCAAGAAGAGTAAAATACCTAGGAATACAGCTAACCAAGGAGGTAAAAAACTTCTGCAATAAGAATTACAAAACACTGCTAAAAGAAATCAGTCATGACACAAACAAATGGAAAAACATTCTATGCTCATGGATAGGAAGAATCACTATTGTTTAAATGTCCATACTGCCCAAAGCAATTTACAGACTGAATGTAATTCCTATCAAACCACCAATGACGTTCTTCAGAGATTTAGAAAAAACTATTTTAAAATTCATATGAAACTAAAAAAGAGCCCAAATAGCGAAGGCACTTCTAAGCAAAAAGAACAAAAAGAATACTTCTAAGCTGGTGGTATCAAATAACCCTACTTCAAACTGCACTACAAGGCTATAGTAACCAAAACAGCATGATACTGGCATGAAAAGAGACACGAAGACTAATGAAACAGAAAAGACAGTGCAGAAATTATGCCACACACCTACAACTATCTGGTCTTCAACAAAATCAGCAAAAACAAGCAATGAATGAGGAAAGAACTCCTTATTCCATAAATGGTGCTGGGATAACTGGCTAGCCATACATAGAAGATTGAAACTGGGCCCCTTTCTTACACCATCTACAAAAATCAACCCAAAATGGATAAAGACTTAAATGTAAAACCTCAAACTATAAAAACCCTGGAAGATAACCTAAGAAATACCATTCTGGACATAAGGCCTGACAAAGATTTCATGATGAAGATACAAAAAGTAATTGTAACAAAACCAAAAATTGACAAATGGGATCGAATTAAATTAAAGAGCTTCTGCACAGCAAAAGAAATTGTCAACAGAGTAAACAATGTACAGAATGGGAGAAAATATTTGCAAACTATGCATCTGACAAAGGTCTAATATCCAGAATCTACAAGGAACATAAGGAAATTTACAAGCAATAAACAAACAACCATGCCTGCTAAAAAGTGGGCAAAGGAAATGAACGACACTTTTCAAAAGACATACAGGCAGCCAACAAGCATATGAAAAAATGTTCCACAACACTAATCATTAGAGAAATGCAAATCAAAACCACAATGAGATACCATCTCACACCAGTCACAGTGGATGGCTACTATTAAAAAGTCAAGAAATAACAGATGTTGGCAAGGTTGCCGAGAAAAGGAAACGTTTATACACTATTGGTGGGAATGTAAATTAGTTCAGCCATTGTGGAAAGCAGTTTGGAGATTTCTCAAAGAACTTAAACAGAACTACCATTTGACCCAGCAATCTCATTACTGGGTATATGCCCAAAGGAATAGAAATTGTTCTATATAAAGACACATGCATGTGTATATTTGTCAAAGCACTATTCACAATTGCAAAGACATGGAATCAAACTGAATGCCCATCAAGAGTAGATTTGATTTTTAAAATGTGGTACATACATACCAAGGAATACTATGCAGCTATAAAAGAGAAATGAGATGTTCTTTGAACCAACATAGACAGAGCTAGAGGCTGTTATTTCAAGCAAACTAATGTCGGAGGAGAAAACCAAATATTGCATATTCTCACTTATAGGTGGGAGCTAAACTTTAAGTACACATGGACACAAAGAAGGGAACAAGAGACACTGGGGTCTACTTGAGAGTGCAGGGTGGGAGGAGTGTGAGGATTGAAAAACTACCTATTGTGTACTATGCTTATTACCTAGGTGACAAAATAATCTGTACACCAAACCCTGTGCCACACAATTTACCTATATAACAAACCTGCAAATGTTCCCTGAACCTAAAAGTTAAAAAAAAAATTAGTTATCCCAAGGCAGCAATTAGAAAAGTACTCAAAGCTATGGACGGAAAGATGCTTGTTAGAGTCATTTAGAGTGGTGAAACACCAAAACAGTCTAAACGTTCAGCTATAGCTGGTTAACAAATTATGGTATATCCATTTTTAAAAAAGTATTTTTATTTGAGACAGGGTCTCAGTCCGCCACCCAGGCTGGAGTGCAATGTCATGATCATGGCTTACTGCAGCCTCAAACTTCCTGGACTCCGGTGATCCTCCCACGTCAGCCTCCTGAGTAGTTGGGACCACAGGCACACCACCATCCCCAGCTAATTCGTGTATGTTTTTGTAGACTGTTTTGCCATGTTGCCCAGGCTGCTCACGATCTCCTGGGCTCAAGTGATCCACCCGCCTTGGCCTTCCAAAGTGCTAGGATTACAGGCATGAGCCACCACACACGGCCTAAAAAATTATTTAGCCAATAAAATTTATGAGTTAGATCTCGATTTACTGACATGATGTAGCAGAGAGAGTAATGCCTAGTAGTGTTTCACTTGCTTCTTTCATTTCTTGTCTCCCTTGCAGTTAGGTGAAGCTGTGTAACTCATTCTAGCCAAAGAAATGTGGAAGTCAAGTGTGCCACTTCCAGACTGAGGCAATTAGAAGCCCTTGTAAGATTTCCAATTTCTCCCCTTAGAAATGGAGGAAGTAGGGCATTCCAAACACTGCAGCTACAAGATGATGGAGTTTCCATGAGCTCAGGTCCCTGAGTAGAAATGTATGGCACAGAGCCCTCCGTTAACCTGTTTGGGATAGGTAGCATGAATAAGAAAGAAACTGGTGTGGTATTCAACCACTTAGAGTTTGCAATTTTCATACTGCAGCTTAAATTGGCCAAGCCTCGCTAACCTAATACACATTCTAAAAGATTTAAGACACATTAAACAAAACAAGTGTCAATGATAAAATATAAAAAAGGCAACAGTGTTTTTGTAAAACAGAATGACAGTATTTTGTATCTTCTCATTTTAAAAATGTGTTTAATTTTGTTTAACTTTAAGAATTTTCTTCTTTTGTAAAAAACTTTAGAACAAAATAAATTATATACCATGCTCAACAAAAGTAGCTTCATTAATGGATAGATAGAAAACAACAAAACACACCTAAATTTTACCAGCTTTTTTACAAGCTAATAGTTTTTAGAAACATGGAATACAGGGATGGACAAAGAGAGAAGATTGCTCAGTTCGTGTCTGTGTGTTGGGGTGTGGTATGCGGATGCTCAGATGTTCCAGCCCCAAAGCAAGTGAAAGAAGATTCTTTGTGGCAGTAGGAAAGTTGTGGTATTGTACAATGTGGGATGGAAAATTAAGAACAAATGTTCTCTGTATGGAAAAATGCCTTGGGAGTAAATACCGAAGCTGGAGATGAAGAGCAGAACCCAGCTTTATCCAATAAGCCACAGAGGTAGCTGCCTGAATAGAGAATGTCATTTACATAAAGGTTTTGTGGCCCGGATGAAATTCTGAAAGTTTGTGTTTTCTGGTGTGCCCAGACCCTGAACCCTTCTCCTCTGGCTCCGCTCAGCCTCTCTTCCTTCTCTACTTTGTCTCTATGCCTGTTTTTTACCTTCTCTCTTCCATTTTATTTTCTGCTTATTTTATTCTCAGGAACCATCATGGCCTCAGGATATTTTCCATTACTCAGAAACCTTCCCACTACTATGAAAGCAGGCAGGATGGCAACAGAATATGCATGGCCTTTCAGATGAAAGTAAATTTGGAAAAATTTGCTTCCATTCCCTCATATTAAGACTGAAGGTTGCAGAGAAGGATGGAAAACGTGAGTGTTACTGATTTAGTGAAGGTTATTGCCTTAAAGGCAGAAGATTGTTTTCCCTGATATTGGTTAGCCTGGTGGGGCAGATGTTAGGGCTAGGTGCTTTTCTTTGTTGCTGCACACAGATTGGCTTATTAGTTTACCTGTTTTTCATTCACTAAGGCAAATCCCTAAGCAAGGAGCTCTCTCGTTCTCTAACATGACATTGATGTAAGCTTTATTAAAAGATACTGTTCTTAAAAGCAGAAAGAACTGAATGGGGGTTGATTTTGTGCCACGGTGATAATGAGGATCAGCTAAGGAGGTCTGTTACTGGCAGAACTGGTGTGTGCTTTAAGACACACAGTGGTGCCAAGAAACAATACAAAGTGTGAGAACAAGCAGACTGAGTCACGATCCATTGCAGATTCTAAATTGTACACTTCTGTCTCTATATATAGCTCGTCAAAAGTGTCATTTCTGCTGTCATGAGAACTTTTTAGATTGCCATCACCGTAAGTACAGCAACAACAGTAGCATTTCTTTATATTAACGGTATCTGAATCCCACAGCAAGATGTAGTTTCTCCTGACACATTTAACTTGGGGAATATTAGGCTGGGAGAATCTCGGGGAAACAGCGTACTGCTATGAAAAGAGGAGTCATTCCGGTTGACATAAACTATAGAGTGTTGTACTTTTTTGGATCTGGCTGTCAGAAATCTCCAAGTATGGTGTGAAAGATGTATAACATTCTTTCAGCAAGGCTATTTTTTTTTCCAAGCGGTATTATGTAGGTTTGAAACCAGAATGGGAGTGCTCTTGTTAATAATTCTTCCGCATGCTGATTGTGCAGCTGAGGTGCTAGAGGCGAGGGGGTACGACATTTTCAAATGTACGGAGAAAGAAAAGCATTTTATAGGGTCATATGTATTTCTGTTGTTATTTCTGCCTTTTAAACAAAAGGACATCTTTGGTTCATTTTGGGCAAAAGCTCTCATTTATGCAGACACATTATAAAATAAAATCTTCCTTTGTTTTATGTCAAAAAAATTATGGGGAATGCCTTGGGGATACTTTAATGAATGATCTCTTTTAATTATTTATTTTCCTATGTGCATTTTCAAAAAATATATTTGATAAAAAAAAATCTAGATGTCATCAAAACATAGAAATGTTCTGACTACAGAACTCTTATGATGATCTCACATAGACAAAATGCACTTTAAACAAGTATTAAACACGCACACTCATTGTACAGGAGTAGAATG
Organism: Nomascus leucogenys; assembly: GCF_006542625.1. Classification (NCBI taxonomy): domain Eukaryota; kingdom Metazoa; phylum Chordata; class Mammalia; order Primates; family Hylobatidae; genus Nomascus; species Nomascus leucogenys. The sequence goes on along the minus strand of NC_044402.1, from coordinate 33,412,832 downwards.
AAAAAGAAGCTACAGTTTTTTATTTTATTTTTATTTATTTATTTATTTACTTATTTATTTATTTTTATTTTTTTTTTTTTTTGAGACCGAGTCTTGCTCTGTCACCCAGGCTGGAGCGCAGTGGTGCGATCTCGGCTCACTGCAAGCTCTGCCTCCCGGGAGAAGCTACAGTTTTTATCCTCAAAGAACAATATCTTTTTTTAAAAACTCTTAAGTACTAGTTCTTTCTTTTTTACTTAAAAAAAATACACATAGCAGGCTGGGTGCAGTGGCTCACGCCTGTAATTCCAGCACTTTGGGAGGCCGAGGCAGGTGGATCACGAGGTCAGGAGTTCAAGACCAGCCTGACCAACATGGTGAAACCCTATCTCTACTAAAAATACAAAAATTAGCTGGGCACAGTGGCAGGTGCCTGTAATCCCAGCTACTTGGGAAGCTGAGGCAGGAGAGTCACTTAAACACAGGGGGTGGATGTTGCAGTGAGCCAAGATCACGCCACTGCACTCCAGCCTGCGCAAGAGAGTGAGACTGTCTCAAAAAAAGAAAAAAAAGTACAGCAAAATTCACTCTTTGAAGTGTATAGTTCTGTAATTTTGACAAATGAATACAGTTGTATCACTACCACTACAACCAAGATATAGAACAGATCCTCAAAGCATTTCCCCCAGTCCCTTTGTGGCTGAGCTGCCCCCAGTCCCAAACTCTGGAAACCATTTGTTTTTTGCCTCCATTGTTGTGCATTTTCCAGAATGTCATATAATTGAATCATACAGTATTGTGGTCTTTTGGGTCTGGTGTTTTTCACTAAACAAATTGCATTTGAGATTCATCCATATTGTTAAATGAATTTATAGTGCATTCCTTTTTATTGTCAAATAGAATCCCATTGCATAGGTGTACCATAATTTGTTTATTCATGAACAAGTTGAAGGGATGTTTCCAGTTTTTGCTAATTATTAAGTTACTAAAAATATTTGTGTACAGATTTTCGTTTAAACGTAAGCATTTATCTCTTGGGTAAATACCTAGTTGCAGGATTATTGATTCACATGGTGAGTATATGTTTCACTTTAAAAGAAACTAGCAACCTGTCTTCCTTAGTGGCTATATCATATTGTATTCCCACCAGAAGTGTATGTACAGGAGTTGCATTTGCTCAGAATGCTTGCTCACACTTAGTATTGTCAGGTTTTCTTCATTCTAATAATTGGTCTGTAGTGACATTTCCTTATGGTTTTAATTTGTATTTCCTTAATGACTAACAATGTTGAACATCATTTCACGTTGCTGTTATCCATGTATTTTCTCAGTTGATTTATTTGTACAATTTTTTGCCCATTTAAAAAAAAATGGATCTTTTGTTTTCTTACTGAATTTTGAGAGTTCTTCGTATGTTCTAGATAAAAGCCTATGGTTAAATATGTGTTCTGCAAATATTTTTGTGAAGTCAGTACCTGTACACCCTCTTAGCAGTGTCTTTTACAAACCAGGTTTTCATTTTGATGAAATCCAGTTGATCACCTTTTTTGGTGCTTTTGGTGTCATATCTAAAAGACGTGCTTGGCCCCAAATCACAGAATTTTTTTTTACTTTTTTGTTCTAGGAATTTGATAATTTTAGCTCTTACATTTAAGTCTCTGATCTATTTTGAGTTAATTTTTATATAATGTATGAAGTATGTGTCAATGTTCATTTTTTAATATTGATATCCAATTCTCTTAACATCATTTAGTCAAAATTGTGTACTTTCTCCATGAAATTGCCTTTGTACCTTTGCTAAAAATCAATTGGTCAAATGTGTGTCGACTGCTGACTCTCAATTCTGTTCTGTTGATATTCATGCCTGCCCTTTCACCAATACCACACTGCTTTGGTTACAATAGTTTTATAGTAAGCCTTAAATCAGCTTAGGTGAGTCTTCCAAACTGTTCCTCTTCAAAATTGTTTTGGCTATTCTAGTTCCTTTGACTTTCCATGAGAAATGTAGAATCAGATTGTTAATTTCTACAAAAAAAATACTGCTGAAACTTAGATTGGAATTGTGTAAAATCTATGTAACATAATTTTTAGGACATAAAGAAACTTCTGCAAAGCACAACTAAAAATCCTAAGAGGCATCCTAAAATCAGTTCATATGAGCTAACATTCCTGTTTGTGAACTTGGCATTTGATAGTTACGTGACATCTCTCTTTTAAAATGGTACCCATTAGATAAAGCATTGGAGAAAATATTGAGATTACAGAACCTGTTTATTGGCCCAATACACTATGTTGGCGGGTCTTATAAATCACAACTTAGTTTTCAGGTGGGTAAATCAGCTGAACAGGCCTTCAAAGTCAACATAATTAGGTATAAGAGATAGCTCATCCTAATAGCATACTGTGCTTACTTGTGTCAAAATAGCAAACTTCAAACTGGAAACATGATTCTTTCTGCCCAGGAGGATTGAGTGGTATCACACAGAGAACCACTGTTTCCCGCAGTGTCCTGTCTGTTTGTCCTATTTAAACAATGACAACACAGCTGCGTAGGAACACAGGCTCTAACTTAAAGTATGAGAAAGAGGGACATAAAAAAGTATTCGCATTATATTGGAATAATTCCCAAATCAAAGGGGGTTTATGAAAGGGAGCCTGAAATTTATGTTCATGGGGCCCTAAGATCACTATTGTGTTAATATCACAGAAAGAATATCACCCTTTTCAGCATTCATCTACACCCTGTTTGTTTCTTCCCTTCAACTGAATTGTTTGATGCACTGCCAGTTTTCTTGGTTTCCTGGTGATTTCCATTGTAGAAGTTGTAAAAATCTTTTAACTGCACCAAACAAAGTACTCAACCATTATTGACATGGTGCTGGCTTGTGTCTTGAGAAATTTTCAAACAAAGTCTGTGGATAAAAGTATAGCAGCATGTTTTGCACATTGAAGGGGAGAAAAATAAAAGAAAATCAGCTTTTTTTTTCTTGTTGTCACATGCTTTCTGGCATCATTTTAAATGTATTTATAATACTGCTGTCATTAATATTATGCTCACTTGGTTGAAATTATTTTGTTTCTCCCTTTGGAAATAGAGCTGCTCAAGACCGATAAATAATAACACATTATATAAGTACTGTGGATTATTTAACATTCTGATTAACGAGATATTTTCTACCCCAAAATGACAATCTTTAAAGCTTTGCAGATGTAAGCTTGTCAATCTCAGATTATGAATAGTGTTTATATTTGAAAGATGAATCTGATACATTGGTAAAGTGGTTAATTTTGTTCTCAAACCTTTTTCATGAAATCTCTAGTGGAATAATTAGGATGAAAAGTTCTCATTAAAAACTGACCTTGTCTATATGGCATTGAGCCAAACCAGACCACACAAGCTCTTACAGGTTCAAAGATTTTTGAGAATATAGATTCAGATTCTGTTAAGGTTGTTTTCACTTTTGGTTTACTATCATACCCGTTAACAGGCATGGCAAAAACTATAAAAGGGGTGAGGGTACAAGTGAGTGAACTAAGGAGCTGAAGATAGAACACAATGCCCTGTAACCTCTCATGTTCTGACATTCCACAAGGAACTCGCCCAGTCATGAGAGCTGGAATGTCAGGCTCTCTTCTTCTTAATACTTCTTTCAGGTGGAGGGTGAGAGGGGCATCAGCACTTAAGGCTTCACTGTATTAGCACGTGAAGAAATTTGTGCTGTGCCGTTACCTACTCCCCACATCATCAGCCTTTCTCATCAGGGCACTAGGCTGGGCCATGACCTGGCACAGGTGTTCTTCCTCCAAATGTGCTGCAAATCTACCTGGTCCTCATTAGGCTGTCTTCCTCCTCTTTGTCATGCATCCCTCCACTGGCAGAGATTTTGCTAAGCTTTGCTATTGCTTTAAAAGAAAGATATGTCCACAACAAAGAATATTTGAACACCACATTCCTCAGCCTTTGTGGCTAATTTTTAACTAATCGAAGAGGCAAGGAAGTTCTCAGGAAGCTAACTCAGATGAAGACATAAGAAGAGCAATTGGGTAATCATAGAATAAACTAAAGCCTGATTGCTACTGGATTTTTTTTTTCAGGGAAAGTTTTTTTCAAAAATGTTTCATGCAACCCCAGAATCATCAAACATATGTGATATAAAAAAGCATCAAAAGGAAAAGAGACTAAAAACTGGTTTTACAACAAAATGGTTCCAAAGACTTTTCCAAGCTCTAAAGATTTCTATGTCCTTGGATTCTCAGCCCTTCAGTCACTTTAGAGCTATAAAAAGAAGTAGAATAAATGTCCTGACAGCATAGTTTATTCAATCAAATGGAACAGATTAAAATCAAGTTTATCCACGTAAAGAAGTATTCTTTACAGTGTTAGGAGCCCCCTTGTTCTCTTAATGAGTAAGAAGGATCTCTCCTCACTGTGAGGGAGTTGCCTTCTAAACACGTGTTTGATGTTGTCAAACATCTTGATGATTACAGTCTTCTTCATAATAATGTAACACTATGGTATCAACCTTGAACATTTAAAAGGGGAGATGAAGACTGAGGACAGAAGAAAAGTGCTATTGCTGTTAGGAAGAAACTTAGAGAATGCACAAAAAAAGGAGAATGCTCAGTATGAGTAGGACAGGGGAGAGTTCAAAACCAGGAGAGACGAGAAAAGGGGCAGCAATAAGAAAAAGATTCAAAGGACCAACCCTGCAAAGGTATCTGTGGAACCTTTCCAGATAGTGCTTCATGGAACCTAAAAAGAAAAACCAGGAGTACAGACAATTACCATTGTTCCTAACTGCCATGGAAATAACTACAAAATATAAATTAATATGCCAGTACTAGGACTGGAAATAAGGAAAAATGACAGATGCAAGATACTTGAGCATTTCTATTGTATTGAAAGTGATATGAAGGGCCAATTTTTGAATTTTCACACCCTGAGGTAACTGGAAAGTAGGTACAGGAGATCCTGAAAAGAAGAGCCACTAACAGTCTATACCTAAGAGGAAGGAGGGCAAGGTGTGGGACAGACAGCCACAGCAAATCGAAAATATGTGTGGATGAGCTTTCGTCTGGAGCAGATGGCCCCAATGAACAGAGTTGGCAGAGTGGGCCTCCTCTGAAAGACATGGAAAAGATACTGTAAGTCAAAAGGAGACCATCTGGAGGAAGCAGAGGAAATGCCTTCCCTAAAATAGAATTTCTGCAAGAAGAAAAGCTCATTTTATAAAATGTCTAATCTGGGTTCTCAAAAATATATGTCAAATATCAAAAGAAAGAAGTTAAGAAAAGTCAAATTTTATGAAGGTAAAAAATGAAATTATTCAACTAAAACCTGAGGAGGAGCAATGAACAGCAGACTAGATATTGCAGAAAATTCATGTTGGTGAAAAAAAAAAAGAAAAGTTTCAGAATGTTGCCACCAGTGACAGATAAAACAATGAAAATGATTTCTAGAAAAGATGAGTTCTATGGAAGAAAAATTATAATCATCTAATCTGTGTATAATAAATAATGGAATAATAGAAATCACAAATAAAAAATAAATAGGATAGAAGAATATATTTTTAACTTAAATTAATAAAGCCCAAATCTACAGAGCAGAAAAGGTCTCTGAAAATCACCAACTCAAGAATAGAAAAATATTTTCAAAATTTTATTAGAACTTCTGGCAGAGCAAAATGGCCAAATAGCAGCTTACATCATTCATCCCCTCTGTAGGAACACCAAATTTTGGTAACTACACAAAAAAATTACCATCACAAGAACCAAAAATCATGTGAGCAATCATAGTACCTGGTTTTAACTTCATATCATGGAAAGAGTCATTGAAGAGGGCAGGAAAGACAATCTTGAAGTACCAATGCCACCCCTCCCCCATATCCCATGCAGCATGGAGAATCTGTGCACTTAGGAGGAAAAGATTGGAGCAATTGTGAGGCTTTGCATTGAACTCAGTGCTGCCCTGTCACAGCAGAAAGCAGAATCAGTCTGTACTCAGCTAATGTTCACCACAGAGGGAGCATTTGGACTGGGCCTAGCCAGCAGGAAATCTTCCATCCCAGTGGTCAGAGATTGAGTTTCAGCAAGCCTTGCTACTGTGGGCTAGAGTGCTCTGGGGCCCTAAGTGAACTTGAAGGGCAGTCTAGGTCACAAGAACTTCAATATGTAGGAAAGTCCTAGTGCTGAGCTGGGCTTAGAGCCAGTGGACTCGGGCACAGGAGACCTACTGAGATACCAGCCAGGTTGGCTTGCATCACCCATGGTGCATCACTGGCAGCAGCAGCATGGGGCAGAGATATCTTTGCACTTGAGAGAGGGAGAGCACAGTGACTGGGGGATTTTACATTGAAGTCAGTGCAGCCCTGTCACAGCGAAGACCTGGCAATATTCATCACATGCTGACCAAAGAGCACCTGGAGTCTGAGTAACTACCAGCAATACCCAAGTAATATACTGTGGGCCTTGGGCTCTGAGACATGATGGCTTCAGGTGTGACCCAGCACATTCACAGCTGTGGTGACTATGGTGAAAGACTCCTTCTGTTTGAGAAAAGTAGAGGGAAAAGTAAAGGGGACTCTGTCTTGCACATTAGGTACCAGCTCAGCCACAATGGCGTACAGCACCAAGTAGGCTCTTGAAGTCTCCAAGTCCAGGCCTGGGATCTTGGTCAGCATATCTAGACCTGCTCTGGGCCAGAGAGGAGACCACTGCCCTGAAGGGTGAGTCCCAGGCCTGGCAGCATTCACCACAAGCTGACAGAAGAGTCTTTGGGCATTAAGTGAACATCAGCAGTGCCTGGCAGAACCCTCTGCGGGTTGTTGGTGGAGGTGGCCACAGGGAGAGGCTCCTCTGCCTGTGGAAAGGGGAGGGAAGAAAGGGAAGGACTTTGTCTTGTGGTTTGAATGCCAGCTTAGCCACAGTAGAACAGCATGCCAGGTAAATTTCTAAGGTTTTTTACTTCAATCCGTGGCTCCCAGACAGCATCTCTGGACCCATCCAGGGCCTGGGGGAACTCACTGCCATGAAGAGAGGGACAGAAATCTGGCTGGCTTTGTCAGCTACTGATTGTAGAGCCTTAAGGCTTTGAGTGAATGTAGGTGGTAGCCAGATAATAGTAACAGTGGGCCTTGGGTGAGACCCAGTGCTGTGCTGGCTTCAGCTCTTAACAGTGCAGTGCAGTTAGTGGTGGCCACAGGGGTGCTTGTGTCATACTACTCCAAGTTCTAGGAAGCTCAATATATATAGACAGAGACTGTTTGGGGGAAGGTAAAGGAAAAGAACAAGATTCTCTGCCTGGTAATCCAGAGAATTCTTCCAGATTTTATCCAAGACCACCAAGGCAGTACCTCTAAGAGTCAGCAAGAACTACAGCATAATTGGATTTGGAGCCAAAGTCCCTTCGAATACCTGGAAAGCCTCCTCAAAAAGGATGTGCACAAAAAAAGCCCAGACTCTGAAGACAACAATAAATGCCTAACTCTTCAATTCTCAGACACTGACAAACATACACAATCAACAACACCATCTAGGAAAACATGATCTCACCAAATTAACTAAATAAATAAGGTATGAGGGATCAATCCTGGAGAAACAGAGATATGTGACCTTTTTGACAGATAATTCTAATAGCTGTGTTGAGGAAACTGCAAGAAAGTCAAGATAACACAAAAAAGGAATTCAGAATATATCAGATAAATTTAATGACGAGACTGAAATTATTAAAAATAATCAAGCAGAAGTTCTTGACTTGAAAAATGCAATTGATATATTGAGAAATGCACTGAAGTCTCTTAATAGCAGAATTGATCAAGCAGGAGAAATAATTAGTGAGCTTGAACACAGGCTATTTGAAAATACACCATCAGAGGAGACAAAAGAAAAAGAAAATAAAAAGAATGAAGCTTGCCTACAAGATCTAGAAAATATCCTCAAAAGGGCAAATCTAAGAGTTATTGGTCTTGAAGAGTAGGTAGAGAAAGATATGATTAGAAAGTTTATCAAAAGGAAAGTATTAGAGAACTCCCCAAACCTAAAGAAATATCAAGTACAAGAAGGTTATAGATTTAACCAAGCAGATTCAACCAAAAGAAGACTACCTCAAGGCATTTAATAATCAAACTCTCAAAGGCCAAAGGTAAAGAAACAATCCTAAAAGCAAGATAAAAGAAACAAATCACATACAGTGGAGCTCCAATATGTCTGGCAGCAGGCTTTTCATTGGAAATCTTACAGGCCAGGAGAGAGTGGTATGACATATTTAACATGCTGAAGGGGAAAAAAAACACCCTTGAGCAGTATATTCAGCAAAATATCTTTTAAGCATGAAGGAGAAATACAACCCTTTCCAAGGAAGAGCCGAGGAATTGTATCAATAGCTGAAAGAAGGGGCATTAATAAGCAATAAGAAATCATCTAAAGGTGCAAAACTCACTAGTAATAGCATACAGAAAAACAAAGAATATAATAACACCGTAATTGTAGTGTGTAAAATACTCTTATCTTACATCAAAAGGCTAAATAGTACACCAATCGAAAATAATATCTACAATGACTTTCCAGACATAGACAGTAAAATAAGACATATAGATAAACAACAAAATTTAAAAAGCAGGTGGGATGACGTTAAAGAGTGGAGTTTTTATTAGTTTTGTTTTTGCTTTGTTTGTGAAATCAGTGTTGTCATCAATTTAAAATAATGGCTTATAAGATAGTATTTGCAAGACTCATGATAATCTCAAATTGAAAAATATACAATGGATACACAAAATATAAAAAGCAAGACATTAAGTCATATCACCAGAGAAAAATCACATCCACTAAAAGGAAAACAGAAAGAGAAGACTACAAAATAACCAGAAAACAAATAAAAAAATAGTTGGACTAAGTCCTGACTTATCAATAATAACATTAAATGTAAATGGACTAAACTCTCCCATCAAAAGACATAGAATGGCTGAATGGATAAAAAAGCAAGACCCATTGATCTGTGGCTATAAGAAGCACACTTCACCTATAAATATATACATAGACTGAAAATAAAGGGATGGAAAAAGATATTCCATGCCAAAGGAAACCAAAAAAGAGCAGGAGTAACTATACTTGTATTAGACAAAATAGATTTCAAGCCAAAACCTATAAGAAGAGACCAAAAGCTCATTATATAATGATAAAGGGGTCAATTCACCAAGAGAATATAACAATTATAAATACAAAAATATGTATAACCTCCAGTGCTCCCAACACTGGGGCACCCAGATATATAAAGCAAACGTTAGAGCTAAAGAGAGAGATAAACCTTAATACAATAATAGCTGGAGACTTCAATACCCCACTTTCAGCATTGGACAGATCTTTCAAACAGAATATCATAAAGAAACATCAGACTTAATCTGCAGCATAGAGCAAGTGGACCTAATAGATATTTACAGAACATTTCATCCACAGGCTCCAAAATACACATTCTTCACCTCAGCACATGGATAATTCTCAAGGAGAGACCATATTTTATGTCACAAACAAGTCTTAAAACATTAAAAAAACTTGAAATAATTTCAAGTATCTTCTCTGACCACAATGGAATAAAACTACAAATCAATAACAAGAAGACATTTGGAAACAACACAAACACATGAAAATTAAACAATTGCTCTTGATTGACCAGTGGGTAAATGAAGAACTTAAGAGGAAAATCTAAAAATTTGTTGTGACAAATGATAATGGAAACACAAGATACCAAAACCTATGGGATACAGGGAAAGCAGTTCTATTAGTTCATGCTTGCGGTGCTATAAAGAAATACCTGAAACTGGGGAATTTATAAAAAAGAGGTCGAATTGGCTCACAGTTTTGCAGGCTGTACAAGCAAGCTCTTGGTGGATCTCCCATTCTGGAGTCTGGAGGACAGTAGACCTCTTCTCACAGCTCCACTAGGCAGTTCCCCAGTGGGGATTCTGTTTGGGGGCTCCAACCCCACATTTTCTCTCCACACTGTCCTAGTAGAGGCTCTCCATGAGGGTTCCACTTCTGCACCAGCTTCTGCCTGTACATCATGGGTTTTCCATACATCTTCTGAAAACTAGGTGGAGGCTCCTAAGCCTCAACTATTGCACTCTGTACCCCTGTAGGCTTAACATCATGTAGAAGCTACCAAAGCTTATGGCTTGCTCTTTCTGAAGCAGCAGTCTGAGTGCCTCTACCTATTTAAGCTGTGGCACTAGCAGGAGCAGTCAGGATGCAGGGAGCAGTGTCCCAAGGCTGCACAGGGCAACAGGGCCCTGGGCCTGGCCCACAAAACCATTCTTCCCTCCTAGGTCTCTGGACCTGTGATGAGAGGGGCTGCCACAAACGTCTCTGAAATGCCTTCAGGGCCTTTTTCCCATTGTCTTGGCTATTCGTACTTGCCTTCCTTTTAGTTATGGAAATTTCTGCAACTGACTTGAATTCCTCCCCAGAAAATGGGCTTTTCCTTTATACTACATGGCTGGGCTGCAAATTTTCCAAACATTTATTATCTGCTTCCCTCCTGAACATAAATTTCTGTTTTAGGTCATTTCTTTGCTCACTCGTATGACATAGGATTTTAGAAGTGGCCAGGCCAAATCTTGAACAATTTGCTGCTTAGAAGTTTTTTCTACCAGATATCCTAAATAAACTCTCTCAAGTTCAAAGCTCCACAGATCCCTGGAGTAGGGGCACAATATCACTAGTCTCTTTGCCAAATAATAGCAAGAGTGACCTTCACTCCAGTTTCTAATAAGTTCCTCATTTCCCTGTGAGACCTCCTCAGCCTATACTTCACTGTCCATTTCACTATCAGCATTTTGATCATGATGATTCAAAAAGTCTCTAAGAAGTTCCAAACTTTCCCTCATCTTCCTGTTGACTTATGAGCCCTCCAAACTGTTCCATTCTCTGCCCATTACCCAGGGTCCAAAGTCACTTCCACATTTTCAGGTATCTTTATAGTAATGCCCCACTCCCAGTACCAATTTTCTGTATTAGTCCATTCTTGCACTGCTATAAGGAAATACCTGCAACTGGGCAATTTACAGAGAAAGAGGCTTAATTTGCTCACAGTTCTGGAGACCATACAGGAAGCATGTCTGAGGAGGTCTCAGGAAACTTACAATAATGGCAGAAGGTGAAGGGGAAGCAGGCAAGTCTTACATGGCCAGAGCAGGAGGAAGAGGGTAGGGGAGATGCCACACACTTTTAAACAAGCAGATCTTATGACAACTCATTCACTATCACAAGAAACACACCAAAGGGGAAATTCATCTTCATGATACAATCACCTCCCACCAGGACCCATCTCCAACGTTTGGGATTACAATTTGAGCTACCATAAGGCAAGAAATAACTAAAATCAGAGCAGAACTGAAGGAAATAGAGACACAAAAAACCCTTCAAAAAATTAATGAATCCAGGAGCTGGTTTTTTGAAAAGATCAACAAAATTGATAGACCGCTAGCAAGACTAATAAAGAAGAAAAGAGAGAAGAATCAAATAGATGCAATAAAAAATGATAAAGGGTATATCACTACCGATCCCACAGAAATAAAAACTACCATCAGAGAATACTACAAATGCCTCTACACAAATAAACTAGAAAATCTAGAAGAAATGGATAAATTCCTTGACACATACACCCTCCCAAGACTAAACCAGAAAGAAGTAGAATCTCTGAATAGACCAATAACAGGCTCTGAAATTGTGGAAATAATCAATAGCTTACCAACCAAAAAGAGTCCAGGAACAGATGGATTCACAGCCGAATTCTACCAGAGGTACAAGGAGGAACTGGTACCATTCCTCTTAAAACTATTCCTATCAATAGAAAAAGAGGGAATCCTCCCTAACTCATTTTATGAGGCCAGCATCATCCTGATACCAAAGCCGGGCAGAGACATAACCAAAAAAGAGAATTTCAGACCAATATCCTTGATGAACATCAATGCAAAAATCCTCAATAAAATACTGGCAAACCGAATCCAGCAGCGCATCAAAAAGCTTGTCCACCATGATCAAGTGGGCTTCATCCCTGGGATGCAAGGCTGGTTCAACATACGCAAATCAGTAAATGTAATCCAGCATATAAACAGAACCAAAGACAAAAACCACATGATTATCTCAATACATGCAGAAAAGGCCTTTGACAAAATTCAACAACCTTCATGCTAAAAACTCTCAATAAATTAGGTATTGATGCGATGTATCTCAAAATAATAAGAGCTATCTATGACAAACCCACAGCCAACATCATATTGAATGGGCAAAAACTGGAAGCACTCCCTTTGAAAACTGGCACAAGACAGGGATGCCCTCTCTCACCACTCCTATTCAACATAGTGCTGGAAATTCTGGCCAGGGCAATCAGGCAGGAGAAGGAAATAAAGGGTATTCAATTAGGAAAAGAGGAAGTCAAATTGTCCCTGTTTGCAGATGACATGATTGTATATCTAGAAAACCCCATCGTCTCAGCCCAAAATCTCCTTAAGCTGATTAGCAACTTCAGCAAAGTCTCAGAATACAAAATCAATGTACAAAAATCACAAGCATTCTTGTACACCAATCACAGACAAACAGAGAGCCAAATCATGAGTGAACTCCCATTCACAATTGCTTCAAAGAGAATAAAATACCTAGGAATCCAAAATACAAGGGATGTGAAGGACCTCTTCAAGGAGAACTACAAACCACTGCTCCATGAAATAAAAGAGGATACAAACAAATGGAAGAACATTCCATGCTCATGGGTAGGAAGAATCAATATCGTGAAAATGGCCATACTGTGCAAGGTAATTTATAGATTCAATGCCATCCCCATCAAGCTACCAGCGACTTTCTTCACAGAATTGGAAAAAACTACTTTAAAGTTCATATGGAACCAATAAAGAGCCCGCATCGCCAAGTCAATCCTAAGCCAAAAGAACAAAGCTGGAGGCATCCCGCTACCTGACTTCAAACTATACTACAAGGCTACAGTAACCAAAACAGCATGGTACTGGTACCAAAACAGAGATATAGATCAATGGAACAGAACAGAGCCCTCAGAAATAATGCCGCATATCTACAATATCTGATCTTTGACAAACCTGACAAAAACAAGAAATGGGGAAAGGATTCCCTATTTAATAAATGGTGCTGGGAAAACTGGCTAGCCATATGTAGAAAGCTGAAACTGGATCTCTTCCTTACACCTTATACAAAAATTAATTCAAGATGGATTAAAGACTTACATGTTAGACCTAAAACCATGAAAACCCTAGAAGAAAACCTAGGCATTACCATTCAGGACATAGGCATGGGCAAGGACTTCATGTCTAAAACACCAAAAGCAAGAGCTTCTGCACAGCAAAAGAAACTACCATCAGAGTGAACAGACAACCTAAAAAATGGGAGAAAATTTTCGCAACCTACTCATCTGACAAAGGGCTAATATCCAGAATCTACAATGAACTCAAACAAATTTACAAGAAAAAAAACAAACAACCCCATCAAAAAGTGGGCAAAGGACATGAGCAGACACTTCTCAAAAGAAGACATTTATGCAGCCAAAAAACACATGAAAAAATGCTCATCATCACTGGCCATCAGAGAAATGCAAATCAAACCCACAATGAGATACCATCTCACACCAGTTAGAATGGCGATCATTAAAAAGTCAGGAAACAATAGGTGCTAGAGAGGATGTGGAGAAATAGGAACACTTTTACACTGTTGGTGGGACTGTAAACTAGTTCAACCATTGTGGAAGTCAGTGTGGCAATTCCTCAGGGATCTAGAACTAGAAATATCATTTGACCCAGCCATCCCATTACTGGTTATACACCCAAAGGACTATAAATCATGCTGCTATAAAGACACATGCACACATATGTTTATTGGGCACTATTCGCAATAGCAAAGACTTGGAACCAACCCAAATGTCCAACAACGATAGACTGGATTAAGAAAATACAGCACATATACACCATGGAATACTATGCAGCCATAAAAAGTGATGAGTTCATGTCCTTTGTAGGGACATGGATGAAACTGGAAATCATCATTCTCAGTAAACTATCGCAAGGACAAAAAACCAAACACCGCATGTTTTCACTCATAGGTGGGAATTGAACAATGAGAACACATGGGCACAGGAAGGGGAACATCACACTCCGGGGACTGTTGTGGGGTTGGGGGAGGGGTGAAGGATAGCATTAGGAGACATACCTAATGCTAAATGATGAGTTAATGGGTGCAGCACACCAACATGGCACATGTATACATATGTAACAAACCTGCACATTGTGCACATGTACCCTAAAACTTAAAGTATAATAACTATAAAATGAAAAACAAAAAGCTTTACAATTTGCCATGAGATGTGGGCAGGGCAACAGACTCCAACCATATCAGCAGTACTAAAAGGGAAATTTATAGCTATAAGTGCCTACATCCAAAAAGGAGACAAACTTCTAATAAATAAACTAATGATACATCTTAAGGAACTAGAAAAGAAAGAACAAACCAAATGCAAAATTACTAGAAGAAAAATGATAAAGATCAGAACAGAAATACATGAATTTGAAATGAAGAAAACAATGCAAGAGTCAAGAAAATGAAAAGTTGGCATTTTGTAGAGATAAAGAAAATTGACAAATCTTTAACCAGACTAAGAAAAAGAGAGAGAAACCCCAAATAAATAAAATCAGAGATGAAAAAGGAGACATTACAACTGATACTACAGAAATTCAAAAGATCATTAGGAGCTACTATGAACACTATATGCTAACAAATTGGAAAATCTAGAGAAAATGAACAAATTCCCAGACACATGCAACCTAGCAAGATTGACCGTGAAGCAATCCAAAATCTGAACAGACCTACCAAGATTGACCATGAAGCATTCCAAAATCTGAACACACCAATAACGAGTAATGAGATTGAAACCATAATAAAAAGTCTCCCAGTAAAGAAAAGCCCAAGACCTGATGTCTTCATTGCTGAATTCTAATAAACACTTAAAGAACTAATACCAATCCTACTCAAACTATTAAAAAAAATAGAGGAGGAGGCAATACTTCCAAGCTCATTCTATGAGGCCAGTATTACCCTGATATCAAAATCAAAGATACATTAAAAAAATTACAGGCCAATATCTCTGATTTGATATTGATGCAAAAATCATCAACAAAGTATGAGCAAATAGAATTCATCAAAGCATTAAAAAGATCATTTATTATGACCACGTAGAATTTATCTCCAGGATGCAAAGATAGTTCGACATACACAAATCAATCAATGTGATGCATCATATCAGCAGAATAAAGGACAAAAACCATATGATCATTTCAATTGATGCTGAAAAAACATTTGATAAAATTTAGCATCCCCTCATGATAAAAGTCTTCAGAAAACTGGTATAGAAGGAACATACTTCAAGACAATAAAAGCCATATATGACAGACCCACAGCTAGTATCATACTCAAGGGGAAAAATTAAAAGGCTTTCCTCTGATATCAGGAGCATGACAAGGATGCCCACTTTCACCACTGTTATTCAATATAGTACTGGAAGTCCTAGCTAGAGCAACTGGACAAGAGAAAGAAGTAAAGAATATCTCAGTTGAAAAGGAAGAAGTAAAATTATCCTTGTTTACAGATGATATACGACTCCACCAAACAACTTTTAGAACTAATAAATTTAGTAAAGTTGCAGGATACAAGATTAACATGAAAGAATCAGTAGCATTTCTGTATGTTAACAGTGAACAATCTGAAAAAGAAATGTAAAAAGTAATTCCATTTACAATAAAGCCACAAATAAAATAAAATATTTAGGAATTAGCCAAATATATAAAAGATTTCTACAATGAGAACTATAAACACTGACAAAAGAAATTGAAGAAGACACACAAAAAATGGAAAGATATTCCGAGTTCATGGATAGGGAGAATCAATATTGTTAAAATGTCCCACCACCCAAAGCAATCCTACTGATTCAATGCAATTCCTATCAAAATACCAATGACATTCTCCACAAAAGTAGAAAAAACAATCCTAAAATTTATATGGAACCACACACACACAAAAAAAACAGAATAGTCAAAGCTATTCTAGGCAAAAAGAGCAAAACTAGAGGAATTACATTATCTGATTTCAAGTTATATTGCAGAGCTACAGTAACCAAAACCGCATGGTACTGGCATAAAAACAGATACATAGACATGGAATAAAACAGAGAACCTAAAAACAAATTCATACACGTACAGTCAACTCATTTTTCACAAAGCTTCCAAGAACATATGTATTAGTCCATTTTCATGCTGCTTATAAAGACAAACCTGAGACTGGGTAATATCTAAAGAAAAAGAGGTTTAATGGACTCACAGTTCCACATTGCTGGGGGGCCCTCAAAATCATGATGGAAGGCAAAAGGCATGTCTTACCTAGCAGCAGACAAGAGAGAAAATGAGAGATCAGTAGATCTTGTGAGACTTATTCACTACCATGACAACAGTATGGAGGAAACTACCCCCATGATTCAATTATTTCCCACTGGGTTCCACCCACAACATATGGGAATTATGGAAGCTACTATTCAAAATGAGACTTGGGTAGGGACACAGCCAACCCATATCAACATACTTGACACCTATTTTCTGAGTGATATGGTTTGGCTGTGTACCCACCCAAATCTCATCTTGAGTTGTAGCTCCCATAATTCCCATGTGTCATGGAAGGCACCCAGTTGGAGGTAATTGAATCATGGATGTGAGTCTTTCCCATGCAGTTCTCATGATAGTGAATATGTTTCACAAGATCTGGTCATTTTATAAAAAAGAGTTCCCCTGCACACTCTCCCTTGCCTACCGTCATGTGATATCTGACTTTGCTCCTCATTTGTCTTCCACCAGGATTGTAAGGCTTCCCCAGCCATGTGGAACTCTGAGTCAGCAAAACCTCTTTCCTTTATAAATTACCCAGTCTTGAGTATGTCTTTTTTAGCAGTGTGAAAACAGACCAATATAGTAAAATGGTATCAGTAGAGTGAGGTGGTGCTGTAAAGATACTTGAAAATGTGGAAGTGACTTTGAAACTGGGTAACAGGCAGAGGTTGGAACAGTTTGGAGAGCTCAGAAGAAGACAGGAAAATGTGAGGAAGTTTGGAGCTTGTTAGAGACTTGTCAAGTGCTTTGACAAATGTGGTGATAGTGATATGGACAATGAAGGCCACGCTAATGTGGTCACAGATGGAGATGAGGCACTTGTTGGGAACTGGAGCAATGGTGACTCTTGTTATGCTTTAACAAAGAGACTGGAACCATCTTGTTCATGCCCTAGAGATCTGTGGAATCTTGACCTTGAGAGAGATGATTTAGGGTATCTGGTGGAAGAAATTTCTTTTTTTTGTTTGTTTTTGTTTTTTTTTATTATTATATTTTAGGTTTTAGGGTACATGTGCACAATGTGCAGGTTTGTTACATATGTATCCATGTACCATGTTGTTTTGCTGCACCCATTAACTAGTCATTTAGCATTAGGTATATCTCCTAATGCTGTCCCTCCCCCCTCCCCCCACCCCACAACAGTCCCCGGAGTAATGTTCCCCTTCCTGTGTCCATGAGTTCTCATTGTTCAGTTCCCACCTATGAGTGAGAACATGAGGTGTTTGGTTTTTTGTCCTTGCGATAGTTTACTGAGAATGATGGTTTCCAGCTTCATCCATGTCCCTACAAAGGACATGAACTCATCATTTTGTATGGCTGCATAGTATTCCACGGTGCATATGTGCCACATTTTCTTAATGCAGTCTATCATTGTTGGACATTTGGGTTGGTTCCAAGTCTTTGCTATTGTGAATAGTGCCGCAACAAACATACGTGTGCATGTGTCTTTACAGCAGCACGATTTATAGTCCTTTGGGTATATACCCAGTAATGGGATGGCTGGGTCAAATGGTATTTCTAGTTCTAGATCCCTGAGGAATCGCCACACTGACTTCCACAATGGTTGAACTAGTTTGCAGTCCCACCAACAGTGTAAAAGTGTTCCTATTTCTCCACATCCTCTCCAGCACCTGTTGTTTCCTGACTTTTTAATGATGGCCATTCTATCACACCAGTTAGAATGGAAGAAATTTCTAAGCAGCAAAGCATTCAATAGGTGATTTTGGTGCTGTTAAAAGCATTCACTTCTATATATTCACAATGATATGGCCTGGAATTAGAACTTATGTTTAAAAGGGAAGCACAGCATAAAATTTCAAAAAATTTGTAGGCTGATGATGCAGTAAAGAAAAATCCATTTTCTGAGGAGAAATTCAGGCCTGCTGCAGAGATTTGAGTAATAAGGAACCAAGTGTTAATCACCAACAATGGGGAAAATGTCTCCAAGGCATGTCAGAGACTTTTGTGGCAGTCCCTCCCATACACCCCAGAGGCCTAGGAGGAGAAAATGGTTTCCTGCATCAGATCCAGGACCCCTCTGCTGTGTGCAGCCTTGGGACTTGGCTCCCTGTACCACAGACACTCCATCCATGGCTAAAAGGGGCCAAGGTACAGCTCAGGCCATGGCTTCAGAGGGTGTAAGCCCCAAGCCTTGGAAGCTTCCACATGGTGTTGATTCTGCTGGTACACAGAAGTTAAGAATTGAGGTTTGGGAACCTCCACCTAGATTTCAGAGGATGTATGGAAATGACTGTATGTCCAGGCAGAAGTTTGCTGCAGGGGTGGAGCTCTCATGGAGAAACTCTGCTTAGGCAGTACAGAAGGGAAATGTGGGGTTGAAGCCCCCACACAGAGTCCCCACTGGGGCATCGACTAGGGGAGCTGTGAGAAAAGGGCCCAGACACCAGAAGGGTAGAAGGACTGACAACTTGCACTGTGCTCCTAGAAAAGCTGCAGACACTCAACAACAGCCAGTGAAAGCAGTTGGGAAAGGGAGGCTGTACCCTGCAAAGCCACAGGGGCAGAGCTGCGCAAGACCATGGGAGGCCACCTTTTGCATCAGCGTGACCTGGATGTGAGACATGGAGTCAAAGGAGATCATTTTGTAACTTTAAGGTTTAATGACTGCCCTATTGGATTTTGGACTTGCATGGGGCCTGTAGCCCCCTTGTTTTGACCAATTTCTCCCATTTGAAATGGCTGTATTTACCCAATGCCTATATTCCCGTTGTATCTAGGAAGTAGCTAACTTGCTTTTGATTTTATGGGCTCATAGGTGAAAGGGAATTGTCTTGTCTCAGATAAGACTTTGGACTGTGGACTTTTGAGTTAATTCTAAAATGAGTTAAGACTTTGAGGGACCTTGGGGAAGGCATGATTGGTTTTGAAATGTTAAGATATGAGATTTGGGAGGGCTCTGGGGTAGAATGATATGGTTTGGCTGTGTCCCCACCCAAATCTCATCTTGAATTGTAACCCCCATAATTGCCATGTGTCATGGGAGGGACCCCAGTAGGAGGTAATTGAATCATGGGGGTGGGTCTTTCCCATGCTGTTTTCGTGATAGTGATGGCTTTATAAAGGGGAGCTCCCCTGCACACTCTCTCTTACTGGCTGCCATATAAGATGTGACTTTGCTCCTCATTTTGCCTTCTGCCATGATTGTCAGGCCTCCCAATCATGTAGAACTGTGAGTCAATTAAACTTCTTTCCTTTATAAATACCCAATCTTGGGTATGCCTTTATTGAGACATACCCAAGTATGTAGTAGTCTGCATGAGAACAGACTACTAATATACTGAGTAATATGCCACAAGCACATGCACCCAAAGCAAAAGTGGACAAATGGATTACACCAAGTTAAAAAGTTTCTGCACAATGCAGGAAACAATCAACAAAAGGAGGAAACAATTCACAACATAGGAGAAAATATATGCAAATAACCCATCTGACAAGGGATTAATAACCAGAATATATAAGGATCTCAAACGTGTCTGTAGAAAAAAATATAACAATCCAATAAAAAATGGGCAAAAGATTTGAATAGTTATTTCTCAAGGAAGGCATACAGATGGCAAACAAGCATATGAAAGGGTGTTCAACATCTTTGATCACTAGAGAAATGCAAGTCAAATGTACAATGAGATATCATCTCATGCCAGCTAAAATGGCTTTTATCCAACACAAGCAATAACAAATGCTGGCAAGGATGTGGAGAAAAGGGAATTCTCATACACTTTTGTATGAGGATTGAAATCAAAACAACTGAACCTATATAGATAGAGAGTAGAAGGATAGTGGGAATGCAAATTAGTACAACCACTATGGAGAATAGTTTGGAGGTTCCTCAAAAAACTAAAAATAAATCTACCATATGATCCAGCAATCCCACTGCTGGGTATATACCAAAACAAAGGAAATCAGTGTATCAAAGAGATATCTGCACTCCCATGTTTGCTGCAGCACTGTTCACAATGGCCAAGATTTAAAAGCAACCTAAGTGTCCGTCGACAAATGAATGGATAAAGAAAATGTAGTACATACACACAATGGAGTACAATGCAGCTATAAAAAGGGATAAGATTCTGTCATTTGCATCAAGATAGATGGAAATGGAGATCATTATGCTAATGAAATTAGTCAGGCACAGAAAGACAAACTTGGCATGTTTTTCCTTATTTGTGGGTCCTAAAAATCAAAACAATTGAATCCATGAAGACAGAGAGTAGAGATATGGTTACTAGAGTCTGGGAAGGGTAGTGCTGGGGTGAGAAAGAATTGGGGATGGCTAATGGGTACAAAAAATATACAATCAGAAAGAAGGAATAAGACCTAGTATTTGATAGCATAGCAGAATTAGTCAATAATAATTTAATTGTACATTTAAAAATAACTAAGAGAGTATAATTAGAATGTATGTTACAAACTGATATATGCTTGAGGGGATGGATATCCCATTTTCCATGATATGATCATTTCTTATTGCACACCTGTATCAAAGTATCTTATGTAACTATATATACACACACACACACTCTTACTGTGTATCCATAAAAATTAAAAAAATTGATCCTACCTATATTCATCTACAATGTTATTATCCTCAAAGGTGATATACAGTTTACCCCTGAAAAACAGGAATTTGAAAGATTACAGTTCCAGTTATGTTACAAGATGGCTGAATAAGAACAGTTCCAGTCTGCAGCTCCCAGTGTGATTGACGCAGGAGATGAGTGATTTCTGCATTTCCAACTGAGCCTACACTGGTGATACCAGGCAAAGAGGGTCTGGAGGGGACCTCCAGCAAACTCCAACAGACCTGCAGCTGACGGACCTGTTAGAAGGAAAACTAACAAACAGAAAGAAATAGCATCAACATCAACAAAAAGGACATCTACACCAAAAGCCCATCTGTAGGACACCAACATCAAAGACCAAAGGTAGATAAAACCACAAAGATAGGGAGAAACCAGAGCAGAAAAGCTGAAAAGTCTAAAAATTAGAGTGCCTCTTCTCCTCCAAAGGATTGCGCTCACCAGCAATGGATCAAAGCTGGATGGAGAATGACTTCGAGTAGTTGAGAGAAGTAGGCTTCGGAAGGTCGGTAATAACAAACTTCTCCAAGCTAACGGAGCATGTTCGAACCCATCACAAGGAAGTTAAAAACCTTGAAAAAAGATTAGACGAATGGCTAACTAGAATAAACAGTGTAGAGAAGAACTTAAATGACCTGACGGAGCTGAAAACCATGGCAGGAGAACTTTGTGACACATGCACAAGCTTCACTAGCCGATTCGATGAAGTGAAAGAAAGGGTACCAGTGACTGAAGATCAAATTAATGAAATAAAGTCAGAATACAGGATTAGAGAAAATGGAGTTAAAAGAAATAAACAAAGCCTCCAAGAAATATGGGACTATGTGAAAAGACCAAATCTACGTTTGATTGGTGTACCTGAAAGTGATGGGGAGAATGGAACCAAGTTGGAAAACACCCTTCAGGATATTATCCAGGAGAACTTCCCCAACCTAGCAAGACAGGCCAACATTCTAATTCAGAAAATACAGAGAACACCACAAAGATAATTCTTGGGAAGGGCAAACCTAAGGCACATAATTGTCAGATTCACCAAGGTTGAAATGAAGGAAAAAATGTTAAGGGTAGCCAGAGAGAAAGGTTGGGTTACCCACAAAGGGAAGCCCCTCAGACTAACAGTGGATCGCTCAGCAGAAATCTTACAAACCAGAAGAGAGTGGGGGCCAATATTCAACATCCTTAAAGAAAAGAGTTTTCAATCCAGAATTTCATATCCAGACAAACTAAGCTTCAGAAGTGAAGGATAAATAAAATCCTTTACAGACAAGCAAATGCTGAGAGATTTTGTCAACACTAGGCCTGCCTTACAAGAGCTCCTGAAGGAAGGACTAAACTTGGAAAGAAACGACTGGTACTGGCCACTGCAAAAGCATGCCAAATTGTAAAGACCAAGGATGCTATGAAGAAACTGCATGAATTGATGGGCAAAATAACCAGCAAACATCACAATGACAGGATCAAATTCACACATAACAATATTAAGCTTAAGTGTAAATGCACTAAATGCCCCAATTAAAAGACACAGACTGGCAAATTGGATAAAGAATCAAGACCCATCACTGTGCCGTATTCAGGAGACCCATGTCACATGCAAAGACGCACACAGGATCAAAATAAAGGGATGGAGGAAGATCTACCAAGCAAATGGAACGCAAAAAAAAGGCAGGGGTTGCAATCCTAGTCTCTGATACAGACTTTAAACCAACAAAGATCAAAAGAGACAAAAACGGCCATTACATAATGGTAAAGGGATCAATTCAACAAGAAGAGCTAACTATCCTAAATATATATGCAACCAATACAGGAGCACCCAGATTCATAAAGCAAGTCCTTAGAGACCTACAAAGAGACTTAGACTCCCATACAATAATAATGGGAGACTTTAAAATCCCACTGACAATATTAGACAGATCAACGAGACAAAAGGTTAGCAAGGATATCCAGGACTTTAACTCAGCTCTGCACCAAGCAGACCTAATAGACATCTACAGAACTCTCCACCCCAAGTCAACAGAATATACATTCTTCTCAGCACCACATCGAACTTATTCTAAAATTGACCACATAATTGGAAGTAAAGCACTCCTCAGCAAATGTAAAAGAACAGAAATTATAACAAACTATCTCTCAGACCACAGTGGAATCAAATTAGAACTCAGGATTAAGAAACTCACTCAAAACAACACAACTATAACAACTACATGGAAACTGAACAACTTGCTCCTTAATGACTACTTCATAAATAACAAAATGAAGGCAGAAATAAAGATGTTCTTTGAAACCAATGAGAAAAGACACAACATACCAGAATCTCTGGGACACATTTAAAGCAGTGTGTAGAGGGAAATTTATATCACTAAATGCCCACAAGAGAAAGCAGGAAAGATCTAAAACTGACATAACATCACAATTAAAAGAATTAGAGAAGCAAGAGCAAACACATTCAAAAGCTAGCAGAAGGCAAGAAATAACTTAAGATCAAAGCAGAACTGAAAGAGATAAAGACACGAAAAACCCTTCAAAAAAATCAATGAATCCAGGAGTTGGTTTTTTGAAAAGATCAAAAAAAATTGCTAGACCACTAGCAAGACTAATAAAGATAAAAGAGAGAAGAATCAAATAGATGCAATAAAACATGATAAAGGGGATCTCACCACCGATCCCACAGAAATACAAACTACCATCAGAGAATACTATAAACACCTCTATGCAAATAAACTAGAAAATCTAGAAGAAATGGATAAATTCCTGGACACATACATCCTCCCAGGACTAAAGCAGGAAGATGCTGAATCCCTGAATAGGTCAATAACAGGCTCGGAAATTGAGGCAATAATTAATAGCCTACCAACCAAAAAAAATTCCAGGACCAGATGGATTCACAGCCAAATTCTAGCAGAGGTACAAAGAGGAGCTGGTACCATTCCTTCTGAAACTATTGCAATCAATAGAAAAAGAGGGAATCCTCCCTACCTCATTTTATGAGGCCAACATCATCCTGATACCAAAACCAACAAAAAAAGAGAATTTTAAACCAATATCCCTTATGAATATTGATGCAAAAATCCTCAGTAATATACTGGCAAACCAAATCCAGCAGCACATCTCAAAGCTTATCCAACACAATCAAGTCGGCTTCATCCCTGGGATGTCAGGCTGGTTCAACATACACAAATCAATAAATGTAATGCATCACATAAACACAACCAATGACAAAACCACATGATTATCTCAATGTAAAGCATCACATAAACAGAACCAATGACAAAACTACATGATTATCTCAATAGATGTAGAAAAGGCCTTTGACAAAATTCAACAGCCCTTCATGCTAAAAACTCTCAACAAACTAGGTATTGATGGAACATATCTCAAAATAATAAGACCTATTTATGACAAACCCACAGCCAATATCATACTGAATGGGCAAAAAATGGAAGCATTCCCTTTAAAAACTGGCAAAAGACAGGGATGCCCTCTCTCACCACTCCTATTCAACATAGTGTTGGAAGTTCTGGCAAGGGCTTTCAGGCAAGAGAAAGAAATGAAGGGTATTCGATTAGGAAAAGAGGAAGTCAAATTGTCCCTGTTTGCAGATGAAATGATTGTGTATTTAGAAAATCCCATCATCTCAGCCCAAAATCTCCTTAAGCTGATAAGCAACTTCAGCAAAGTCTCAGGATACAAAATCAATGTGCAAAAATCACAAGCATTCCTATACACCAATAACAGACAAACAGAGAGCCAAATCATGAGTGAACTACCATTCACAATTGCTAAAAAGAGAATAAAATACCTAGGTATACAACTTACAAGGGACGTGAAGGACCTCTTCAAGGAAAACTACAAATCACTGCTCAACAAAATAAAAGAGGACACAAACGAATAGAAGAACATTCCATGATCATGGATAGGAAGAATCAATATCATGAAAATGGCCATACTGCCCAAGGTAATAGATTCAATGCCATCCCCATCAAGCTATCAATGACTTTCTTCACAGAACTGGAAGTTCTACTTTAAAGTTCTACTTTAAAGTTCATATGGAACCAAAAAAGAGCCCATATTGCCAGGACAATCCTAAGCAAAAAGAACAAAGGTGGAGGCATCATGCTAGCTGGCTTCAAACTATACTACAAGGCTACAGTAACCAAAACAGCACGGTACTGGTACCAAAACAGAGATATAGACCAATGGAACAGAACAGAGCCCTCAGAAATAATGCCGCATATCTACAACTATCTGATCTTTGACAAACCTGACAAAAACAAGCAATGGGGCAATGATTCCCTATTTAACAGTTGGTGCTGGGAAAACTGGCTAGCCAGATGTAGAAAGCTGCAACTGGATTCATTGTCGATTTTTATGGGAAATTTATAAAATCAAGGGAAATTTGAGTAGAAATCACCACATATCAGGAATAAGTGATCTCTGCTGAGGGAGGTTAATTAGGTCATCAGAACAGCCCTATTCAATACATTTTGTTGATTTATGAGTTGTGATTGGTCTAGGAGAGTATGCATAGCTGATCAGAAACCTTTTCTTAATCCTGTTACTAAAGGAATTTGAACTGCATGGGTCCACTTACATCAGATTTTCTTCTGCTTCAGCCACAGTTGAGACAGCAAGACCAAGCCCTCCTCTTCCTTCTCTGTCTCAGACTACTTAATGTGAAGACGATGAGAGTGAAGACTTTTATGATGATCCACTTCTACTTAATGAATAGTAAATATATTTTCTCTTATGATTTTCTTAATAACATTTTCTGTTCTCTGGATTACTTTATTGTAAGAGTGCAGTATACGATACATCATACAAAATATGTGTTAATCGACTATGTTATCGGTAAGGCTTCTGATCATCAGCAGGGTAGTAGTAGCTAAGTTTTGGGGGAGTCAAAAGTTATAAACAGCTTTTCAACTCTGTATGGGGGCTCCCAGTGCCCCTCATCGCTACATTGTTCAAGGGTCCATTGAAATTTGATAACTACCTGAAAACTTTTTAGGGCCAGATACTACTTGAAAACTTTTCTTTTGGGGCTTTATATTCTAGCAGCCTTAACTAGTTAAGACCATTTTAAATGGCCTTTTAAGCACTACACTTCCATCTGACTCTAAAGAAGATCTACATTTAGTTCAAGTGCCAAATAAAATCTACCTGAGACCCAAGAATTAATAACATAACAAAACTAAAACCAAACCTAATTAAGCAAACTAAAAATATTAGGCTAGTTTAGTTTACATGCAAAAACCAGAGGTCTTATCTAACTCTGCTAGTAAAGAAATTGAGAAATTAAAACTACACTTGAAAGTACTGAGTTGACTTATCTCAGATTAAGGCAGGTAAAATGAAATGAAAGAAAAGTCTTAACAAAATATTCAGTTCAAAATTGGGAGTTAGTGTTCCCAGTGACCTTGTACTGTGGAAAACATATAAGTGTCAAGGTTTCTTAGACAATGTGACCACAATAGTAGCTTAGACTGCCTATCTCTTTATGCTTGTGCCATCAAGCTCTGCCAATTTATGGGATGTTTAGAAGAAACTCAAATTGCATAAGAATATTGAACTAAAGGCAAGTGGAATCTTGACTTCTTAATGAACTTGACTGGTAAACACAAATGTATGTAGAAATATTCTACAAGCCCTTCACAAATATTAGCACCCTGTGCCTGGAATTCACACATATTTCACCACTTGGCTGCTCCTGCTCTTTTGCCCTTTTTCAGACTGTCTCTCTACTCATGGCTTCTTTCATTCATCTGGATTTACAACCTGTTCTAAATGAGTCTGTTTGGCTTTGACTTGAACCTCGATTCCAGGTCACATCTTGTCCATTTTCTGAAGGACAAGAATCTCTAATACAGATAACAGACACAATGACCCCTGAATCTTGCCCCAAACTCTGTAGGAATTCTTTCCCCTCCTATCAGGAAAGAGAAATCATTCCTATAGCTGAACTTCCATGAAGTCAACAGAATTGTAATATTTGTAATATTTTAAAAGTGATTTATAGATTAATAAATATGTATCATGATTTCAGTTTCTCCACTGAAGTACATAAAGAAAAACTTCCTAATGAGCTTAAAATATAAAGCAGCTGCTAACTTTGATAGGGAACTTATTAGCTGAGAGAGAATTAACAAAGTAATACAATTTCCCTGAAAGCTGGTAATGAATATATATATGTCTCATAATCATCCTTTAATTTCTGGCTACATAGCAAAAATATAACTTTTATTTGATTTTATTTGGCTCTGTGAAAGTGCATTCTCTTTCATGAAACCACAAATTCAAGAGTGAGAGCTACCACTAGTGATGCAGATTTGGAATCAGTATTGATATGTGGTGACTAAAAAATATCCCACAGGTATTGAAATGAAAATCTATTAAGTAGCACTATTGTCATTGATTTCCTGAAAAATGATTGATGACTAGTAATATGCTTTTAATGGTATACTTATATATATAAATTGATTAAAACTTTAAAATTACTTTTAAATGACTTTCAAACTAGAGGTTTTACTATAGAATAGGCTATACCTTATATATTTATAAATTTTAAATATTCATATAACATGAGTACATATAATGTCTGATTGAAAGGCCCATTACTGAAAAATCTGAATGCAATGGCCTAGAAGACAAACTGTCTGTACAAGGAAGAAGAAAGAATTATTATGAATATTAGATTGTAACAACTTGCTCATAGTTCTGTTTATGTGACCATTTCTCATTGATAAATATAGATGAACACAGAGACAGAACCTACAGAGTCACTGCCCTGCACATCACAAATGGCCTTCACTACAGAAATATATTCAGCAAGTTAACCCAAGACTATAAGCAAATAATCTATGGAGATATAAAAACATATGCTGTTGCAATAAATTTTTTGCATCTGAATATATTTCATGCATAACGTGTTTTTCTCTCTAATTCCTTAAATGGCTTGGGACCTGGATATGCTCGTATTAGGATCAATAGAGCACTATATTCTACTATTTTCTTTCTGTATTCTGCAAATAACTAGGCCTGAAGAAACTGCACAGGCATGATGAAGAACAATTAGAGATTCAAAAAAGAATGTATACAATTTGAGTTAATAATTAAACTGGGAGAGGTACATTGCTAACACTGGGAAAACCTAAAGCATATATACCTGTGAGAACAATTAGCATTTTTCTTATATTTGAAAGCATGATATAGGGAGATATGGTAAAAATGAACTTCAACTTTAGTTGTAATTTTTCAGAAATTGAAGACTTAAGGTTGCCATTGCTTTTGTGATTAATTTACCTACTGCCATGCCCTGAAGTCCTTCACCAAATCTACAGGAAGAAAGAAAAAACAACCATACAAATCGACAAAATGTTTTAATCGAATAAGGAAAATGTAGCATTCATGAAGATGTAAGAGGGTTGGGGGAAAGGGTGGCATGAATATGCTGACTTCCACATAATTTCATGTCCCCATGAATTCTTCTCAGGGGTAAAGCAAATGTTTTCATTATCAGAAACACAGTAAATACCAACATGTTAGTAGATGAAATTACTTACACACTCTATGAAGCATAATTCTTGTTTCTATTTTGTTCTACAGTATAAAAAGAGAAAGTCTGACAGGAAAGAAACTAAAATTGAAGAAAATATAAGTCTTGTCTAACTGAGAAGCCTACCAGTATCAGGGCCCAACATTCATCATATTAAAAATTCCAATTATGAATCCCTCAATTTGAACCTATCTTTTTAGCATACTTTTTAGATAATTTTGTCTTACTTTTTGGTTTCAGTGGACCATGATCAGTTATCTCTAAGGCCAATTCTAATATCCTGTTAAATTTTTTAGGGAGAGGTTCCAAGATGGCCACATAGGAACAGCTCCAGTCTACAGCTCCCAGCTTGAGCGACACAGAAGATGGGTGATTTCTGGATTTCCAACTGAGGTACTGGGTTTATCTCACTGGGGCTTGTCAGACAGTGGGTGCAGCCCATGGAGCATGAACTGAAGCAGGGTGGGGTATCGCCTCACTGGGGAAGCATAAGGGGTAGGGGAATTCCCTTTCCTAGGAAAGGGAAGGCATGACAGACAGTACCTGGAGAATCAGGACACTCCCACTCTAATGCTGTGCTTTTCCAACTGTCTTAGCAAATGGCACACCAGGAGATTATATCCTGCGCCTGGCTCGGAGAGTCCCATGCCCATGGAGTCTCACTCACTGCTAGCACAACAGTCTGAGATTGAACTGCAAGGCAGCAGCGAGGCTGGGGTAGGGGCGTCTGCCATTGCTGAGGCTTGAGCAGGTAAACAAAGTGGCCGGGAAGCTCAAACTGGGTGGCTCCCACTGCAGCTCAAGGAGGCCTGCCTGCCTTTATAGACTCCACCTCTGGGGACAGGGCATAGCCAAACAAAAGGCAGCAGAAACTTCTGCAGACTTAAATGTCCCTGTCTGACAGCTTTGAAGAGTAGTGGTTCTCCCAGCACGGAGTTTGAGATCTGAAAATGGACAGATTGCTCCCCAAGTAGCCTGACTGGGAGACACCTCCCAGTAGGGGCTGACTGACACCTCATACAGCCAGGTGCCTCTCTGAGATGAAGCTTCCAGAGGAAGAATCGGGCAGCTACACTTGTTGTTCTGCAATATTTGCTGTTCTGCAGCCTCTGCTGGTGATACCCAGGCAAACAGGGTCTGGAGTGGACCTCCAGCAAACTCCAACAGACCTGCAGCTGAGGGTCCTGACTGTTAGAAGGAAAACTAACAAACAGAAAGGACATCCACACCAAAACCCCATCTGTACGTCACCATCATCAAAGACCAAAAGTAGATAAAACCACAAAGATGGGGAGAAACCAGAGCAGAAAAGCTGAAAATTCTAAAAATCAGAGCCCCTCTTCTCCTCCAAAGGAATGCAGCTGCTCACCGGCAATGGAACAAAGCCGGATGGAGAATGACTTCGACGAGTTGAGAGAAGGCTTCAGACGATTGGTAATAACAAACTTCTCCCAGCTAAAGGAGGATGTTCAAACCCATCGCAAAGAAGCTAAAAACCTTGAAAAAAGATTAGACGAATGGCTAACTAGAATAAACAGTGTAGAGGAGACCTTAAATGACCTGATGGAGCTGAAAACCATGCCACGAGAACTACATGACACATGCACGAGCTTCAGTAGCTGATTTGGTCAAGGGGAAGAAAGGGTATCAGTGATTGAAGATCGAATGAATGAAATGAAGCAAGAAGAGAAGTTTAGAGAAAAAAGAGTAAAAAGAAACAAACAAAGACTCCAAGAAATATGGGACTATGTGAAACGACCAAATCTACATCTGATTGGTGTACCGGAAAGTGAGTTCATGTCCTTTGTAGGGACATGGATGAAGCTGGAAACCATCATTCTGAGCAAACTATCGCAAGGACAGAAAACCAAACACCACATGTTCTCACTCATAGGTGGGAATTGAACAATGAGAACACTTGGACACAGGGTGGGGAACATCACACACTGGGGCCTGTCATGGGGTGAGGGGAGAGGGAGGGGTAGCATTAGGAGATATACCTAATGTAAATGATGAGTTAACAGGTGCAGCACACCAACATGGCACATGTATACATATGTAACAAACCTGCACGTTGTGCTCATGTACCCTAGAACTTAAAGTGTAATAATAAAGAAAAGAAAGTCAAATTAAAAAAAAAAATTTATTGAAGTGCATACTTCTCTCGTTTTCCTGAGCCACATTTTCTACAGTGATCTGGCTTAAAGGAAAGGCAATATGTGAGAGGATACCCTTTACTCTTGTCTTCCCTGGACTCCCCAGCATGCCAGATTCCAGGGTGGATTTGTAGTCCATTCCTGGTACTGTGTGCCCCTTTCCTCAGGTGTTAGGCTCTTGGTTTTCCTGGCTTTGCCCTTAACTTCAGACAAGCCATCATTATTAAATAGATGTTTCTGAACATTCTAAGTTTTGGATTCTGTACAAGATGGTAGCCAAATAAATAATTTGTACATTGCTTGAGTTTGGATATTTCTGTGGTTGGATAGTTTGGAAATTTAAGAATGTCATTTGAGCAATATTTTGAAATTGAAACCAGAAAAGGACTTCAAAGCACCAATGTAAGTATTCTACTTTTCTAAGAAAATGGTTTGTAATTTAGGATTTGCTGTTAAGTGTAGATGAGAATTGCTAGCTTACCTGAACCAGCTGCTACCACTTCATTTTATGCTCATAATAATGAAGTGAGAATTTTGGCAAGTGAAAACTGTTGTTTAAAACCTAAGAGGCTGAAAGCATCTCTCCAACAGTGTATTCAGGGCCAAACCTAATGGTTTACAAACCAGATGATGAGTGTGTCCATGTTATGAATTGCTGCTGTATGATGCCTTCCTAGGTTTTGTATACAAAGTGGTGAAAGTTTTCATTCTACTGATGTGACTCATCAGTACAATAGATGAGATGTTTGAAACACTGCTGTCATTTCTAATGAATTCATAAGCTATTGTTCAATTCTCTTTTATGCTACAAGCCCAGCTGAGAGCCCAAGAGTTTGTGTTTAATCAGACACAGTACATGTCTATCTTTCACTAAACATCAGGATAATGACCAATACAATTTTTCAGAAAAAAACTAATTTCTTAAGTTTGTCAAATATGATTTAAGGAGACCCAGTTTATTTCCTTAGAAGAGCCAATTTTTACATAAACTCTTTTACACTTTCTATTTATTATTCAGCATAGTTTGACTTCCCTTTGAGTATAATCAAAGAATAGCAAGAATAGCTTTAATGCAGTCCCCAAACTGACAAGGAGCTATAGTTGATAGCATGAGTGAAAGCAGAGGGATTGGCTTTACAAAGACAACACAAATGGTGTTTGAATTGAACTTTGAGGCTGAAAGAGAAAGAATTTAGAGAACAACTGCCAGTATTAATATTTTCCAAGGAAGGCAGCTTTAATTTGCATTTAGGTACCAGTCAGGGATGAGAATTGCTAGCTGGTCTGAAATAACAGATATAATCATATTTTATACCAAGGGTGCCCGTTGTCATCCTGACACAAAACCTCAGGTTTTTCTCCTAATTGACTGAAAGTGCAGTCATGTCTCTTTATGGTCTTCTTTCTTTTTTTTCTATGAATTTTCTTCTCATTAGGGTCTAACTGGAGCCCCTTGTTTTTCAGGGTCAAGCCACTGAACTGACTGTGCACACATTCTTGGCTTAGTTAGCTGCAAAGTACCTGGAGGTTGCAGTTAGTAACAAATTCAGCTTCTGCAGAATCATGCAAAGGGGAGTGTCTCTTACTTTCATTACTTTTTTCCTTTGGAAAAAAATGGCTTCATTATCTGGGAACAGAAAATAAACTTTGAAGTAGGCCTTATTTGGTGGTTTAATGTCTAACAAGATTATAGGGAATCTTGTTTTAAAAAATATGGTCCAACACCAGGAATTTGAAAGCACATTCAATTTCCATTCTTTTTTTTTTAAATTTCTTTGTTTTTTTCCCATTGATTTCTCTATGGAAAAAGGAAGACAAAAGGGGACAAAATTCATTCAGAATGAATCTCTCTATCTTATCGATCTATATCTTATATACAGCATTTTCTTTAGCTAGTTGCTATTTAATGCTTTAATGATTTAGATTTTTGATTTACAATAATTCATATTTTTATAGATACTTGATTAAAAACACAACAAATATAAACACATACTACAATAGACGACATAATAAATGAAACTGTTGCAGAATGGGATAACCTTGTGTGTTTAAATTTCTTATAACCAAAAATATTTCTGATGTTAGCACTTGTAAATTATTTTATTTTGGTTTTTGGAATCAATGTGATAACCTAAGTCTACATTGAATCTACCTGTCTCCAAATTTCTCAGTGAGGTAGCTCAAACAATGCCTATAGCCACGTGCTAAATATGTGTATTTCTTCCACCACAGATAATTATAGAGGGGTCCTTATCAATAGGTTGAGCCAAAGAGATGAGAATTTATTCCTATCCACTACAGCACCACTGCCCCCCATCTACCTAGCACTTTGATGAAAAGTCCACCTGCAACCGTGGTTCTGTCTACTGCACCCATAAGAAAACCATCTGGTAACCCATCAGTCCATGTTTTAGGGCAAGCAGTTTCTGTCTGGTACAATCATTGAAGATACTGGTAAAGAAAAAAGGAGAAAAAACAAATGCATAAGTTAAACCCCACATTATGGGAGATTAAAACTAGAGAAAAATGGGGCATGTAAGTTTGTACTAATAAATGCAAAATTCTAAAAACTTTTCTAAAATATAGATTCAAAATGTAAAAAGTAAATGCTATAAGAACCACAAGTAAATATGAGAGAACATTTTTTATGTCTCAGGGTGGTAAATGTCTTTTTGAGCATAACTCCAAATTCAGAAGCAATAACAGGAAAGATTTACAATAAACTATTTATAAAAAGCAAAAGCTTCTCCATGTCAAAACATACAAAAGTCAAAAACAAGCAAACAGCAAACTGGTGAATTCTTTTTGTAGCACACATAAGGCTCAAAATGTTAATCTCCTTATTATACGAACCATCCTTATTAATCAATAAGAAAAACATTAACAACCCAGTATAACAATGGGTGAATTACATATACAGAGAACTCACAAATAAACGACCAATAAACAAATGGAAAGATGCTCCAGATTGTTAAAAATCAATGAATAAAAAAAAAAACAACTATGAGTGATCAATGCTTCCCCAGGTAGGTTTAGAAAGAATTAAAAGGTAAATAGTATCAAATATTGGAGAGGATATGGGGAAACAAGCACTCTTATACCCTGTACACATTAGTATAAATTGGCCCACCTCTTCTGGTGAGCAACTATGTAATGATTCAAATATTTAAGTACACACAGTCTGACTTAAAACCACAAATTCTAGAAATTTATTATAAAGAAATAATCAACAAGTTAAAAGGATATTTACTGTAGCATTGTTTATAAGAGTAAAAATTAGAAACACCTTAAGAATCCCTCGATAGGGGTTTCTTTTATATATATATATATAAATTGTATATACATATATATATGTACACAATTTGTAAAAAATGAATTTGAGTTATATATATGGATAACGATAAAGGACCAATCCGGCCTGCTGCCTATTTTTTGTTAATTAAGCTTAGTTGAACTCGTGCCACACCTATTCATTGACTCACTGGGTGTGGCTGCTTTTGTGCTCAAAGGTAGAAATGAGTAGTTAGGATGGGGACACAAAGCCTGTAATATATATCTGGCCCTTCACAGAAAGTCCCCAACTCCTCTTCTACTGATACAGTTTACATTGTTATTATATAGCAAAAACAAAAACAAACTATTTTTAAACAAATATATATATGATATCTCATTTTATTGCACTTTGCGTCATTGTGCGTCACAGACATTGTGTTTTTTACAAATTGAAAGTTTGTGCCAATTCTGCATTAAGGCTATTGGTGCTACTCACTTCATGTCTCTGTGTCCCATTTTGGTAATTCTTGCAATATTTCAAACTTTTTGAATAGTATTATATCTGTTATGGTGATTTTCATCAGTGACTTTTGATGTTGCTATTGTAAAATGAATTTAATAAATGCTGTGTGTGTTCTGACTGCTCCACTGATCGTTCCCTGACTTTCTTCCTCTCCTCAGGCCTCCCCATTCCCTGAGACACAATATTAAAATTAGGCCAATTTAATAACCCTACAATGGGCTGTAAGCCTTCCAGTGGAAAGACGAGTTGCACATTCTCACTTTAAACCAAAACCTGAAATCAGTTAAGCTTAGTGAGGAAGGCATGTTGAAAGCCAAGATAGGCTGAAAGCCAGGCTTCTTGCTCCAGTTATCCAAGATGTAAATGCAAAGAAAAAATTCTTGAAGAAAATGAAAAGTGCTACTCCAGTGAACAGATACATGATAACAAAGCAAAATAGCCTGATTGCTGATAGGGAGAAAGTTTTAGTGATCTAGATAGAAGATCAAACCAGCCACAACATTCCCTTAAGCCAAAGCCTAATCCAGAGCAAGGCCCCGACTCTCTTTAATTCTGTGAAGACTGAGAGAAGTGAGAAAGCTGCAGAAGAAAAGTTGAAAGCTAGCAGAGGTTGGCCTATGAGGTTTAAGGAAAGATGCCATCTCTATAACATAAAAGTGGAAGGTGAAGCAGTTAAGGGCTAATGCAGAAGCTGCAGCAAGTTAGCCAGAAGATCTAGCTACTATGATTGATGAAGGTGGTTCACTAAACAACAGATTTTCAATGTACATTTTAAAAGCCTTCTATTGGAAGAAGATGCCATCTAGAACTTTTATAGCTAGGGACAAGTCAATACCTGGCTTCAAAGCTTCAAAGGACAGTCTGACTCTCTTGTTTGGGGCTAATGCAGCTGGTGACTTGAAGGTGAAGCCAATGCTCATCGACCATTCTGAAAAACTGAGGGCCCTTAAGAATTACATTAACAGACACTTCTCAAAAGAAGACATTTATGCAGCCAAAAAACATATGAAAAAATGCTCATCATCACTGGCCATCAGTGAAATGCAAATCAAAACCACAGTGAGATACCATCTCACACCAGTTAGAATGGCCATCATTAAAAAGTCAGGAAACAACAGGTGCTGGACAGGATGTGGAGAAATAGGAACACTTTTACACTGTTGGTGGGACTATAAACTAGTTCAACCATTGTGGAAGTCAGTGTGGCGATTCCTCAGGGATCTAGAACAAGAAATACCATTTGATCCAGCCATCCCATTACTGGGTATATACCCAAAGGACTATAAATCATGCTGCTATAAAGACACATGCACATGTATGTTTATTGCGGCACTATTCACAATAGCAAAGGGTTGGAACCAACCCAAATGACCAAAAACGATAGACTGGATTAAGAAAATGTGGCACATATACACCATGGAATACTATGCAGCCATACAAAATGGTGAGTTCATGTCCTTTGTAGGGACATGGATGAAGCTGGAAACCATCATTCTCAGTAAACTATCGCAAGGACAAAAAACCAAACACCGCATGTTCTCACTCATAGGTGGGAACTGAACAATGAGAACTCATGGACACAGGAAGGGGAACATCACACTCCGGGGACTGTTGTGGGGTGGGGGGAGGGGGGAGGGACAGCATTAGGAGATATACCTAATGCTAAATGACGAGTTAATGGGTGCAGCAAAACAACATGGCACATGGATACATATGTAACAAACCTGCACATTGTGCACATGTACCCTAAAACCTAAAGTATAATAATAATAAAAAAAAAGAATTACATTAAATCAATTCAGCCTGAGCTCTATAAATGGAACAACAAAGCCTGAGTGACATCACATCTCTTTACAGAATGTTTTACTGAATAGCTCCTAAGCCCACTGTTGAGACCTACTGCTCAGACGAAAAGATTCCTTTCAAAATATTACTGCTCAGTGAAAATGCACCTGATCATGCAAGAGCTCTGATAGAGATATACAAAAAGTTTAATGTTGTTTCCATGCCTACTAACACAACATCTATTCCGCAGTCAAGGAATTATTTCAACTTTCAAGTCTTATTTAAGAAATACATTTCATAAGGCTATAGCTGCCATAGACAGTGATTCCTCTGGTGGATCTGGGCAAATAAAATTAAAAACCTTCTGGAAAGGATTCACCATTCCAGATGCCATCAAAAACATTCAGGATTCATAGGAGAAGTTCAAAATATCAACATTAACATGAGTTTGAAAGTCGATTCCAACCCTTATGGATGACCTGAAGGGGTTGGAGACTTCAGTGGAGGAAGTAACTGCAGATGTAGTGGAAATAGAAAGAGAACTGGAATTAGAGGTAGAGCCTGAAGATGTAATTGGATTGCTGCAATCTCAAAATAACACTTGAATGAATGAGGAGTTGCTTCTTGTGGATGAGCAAAGGAAGTAGCTTCTTAAGATGGAAACTACTCTTGGGAAAGATGTTATGCACAATGTCGAAATTACATCAAAGAATTTAGAATATTCTATTAGCTTAGTTGATAAAGCAGCATCAGGGTTTGAGAGGATTTACTCCAATATTGAAAGAAGTTCTACTGTGGGTAAAATGCTATCAAACAGCATCTCATACAACAGAAAAATCTTTTTTTTTCTTTTTTTGTTCTTTTAGAGACAGAGTCTCCCTCTGTCACCCAGGCTGGAGTGTTGTTACGTGATCTTGGCTCACTGCAACCTCCGGCTCCTGGGTTCAAGCAATTCTCCTGCCTCAGCCTCCTGGGTAGCTGGGATTACAGGGACACACCGCCATGCCTGGCTAATTTTTTTTGTATTTTAGTAGAGACGGAGTTTCACTGTGTTGCCCAGGCTGGTCTTGAACTCCTGAGCTCAGGCAATCCACTTGCCTCGGCCTCCCAAAGTGCTAGGATTACAGGCATGAGCCACCACGCCTGGCCAAAAACTCTTTCATGAAAGGATGAGCCAATCAATGGAGCAAATTTAATCCTCAAAAAAAAAAAAATGCCACAGCCATCCCAACCTTCAGCAACCACCACCAGGATTGGACAGCAGCCAGTCAACACTGAGGCAAGACCCTCTAACAGCAGAGATTACCACTCACTAAAGGCTCAGATGATTATCATTTTTTAGCAATAAAGTATTTTTCAATTAAAGCATGTACATTATTTTTTAGACATAATGCTATTACAAACTTAATTGACTACCATACAATATAAACACAACTTTTACATGCAGTGGGAAACAAAAAAATATGTGTTACTCACTTTATTGTAATATTTGCTTTATTGCAGTGGTCTGGAACACAACCCACAATACCTTGAAGGTATGCCTGTTTACAAATATTCTAGAAATCTTTAATAAAAGCATCATAAGTGAACTTACCTGAATCTGTCTTGGATGTTTAAATATTCTGAAATACCTTTGGATCACTGATCTGAACGTAAATTTTCAACATAGATGTCACCATATGAATGCAAATGTATACTGTAGTGCAAAGATGTAGATGGTATACATGATAAAGCAAAATCTAAACTCAGTTAATAAGTAAGAACATTTTATTTCATTGCATTTCCTCTATAGAAAGGTTTTATATACTTTTCTTCTTTCTCTTAAAAGTTAAATGG
Organism: Nomascus leucogenys; assembly: GCF_006542625.1. Taxonomy (NCBI): domain Eukaryota; kingdom Metazoa; phylum Chordata; class Mammalia; order Primates; family Hylobatidae; genus Nomascus; species Nomascus leucogenys. The sequence continues at coordinate 33,374,697 of NC_044402.1, read as the reverse complement.
AAGAAAATTTAAAAATTTGGATTAATACATTAAGAACATGTTGTTAAATATGTATGCCAGAATGTATAATGCAACATCTAATCTGAAAATGGACATACTCTTCTAGTTAATTTTCTATTCAAGCTCTTCTATTAAAATAATTATTCTTTCTTAAGTATAGTAAAATCTTAAAATGAAATTCATAGACATGTTGATATGTATGACTGAATCATCACCTAATTGAATGCAATAACTTTTTATTATAATTGACAAGATTGGAAGTACTGCAATTTTATTATAACATATTTTTATTATAATCCTTTCTGTTATAGCCAAAACAGTTTCAGAATGGTCTAGTTCAGAAGTAAAAAGGAAAAATTAATGCAACTTCATATTTTTAATCATTCAAGAGCACCTTATTTAGTCACATACAGCCAGTCCCCTCTTGCATATTTTCCCACTTTAGGTTTTTAGAAGGAAAAAGCTGACATTTATCTCCACAAAGTTTCTTTCCCAGTAGGCTATCACTAATGTCAACAAAAGCAGCAGGAGTTCCTCTGAAGATTTGGAAAGAGCAGTTGAATAGGCAAGAATGACCCCTGTTTGCTTAGAGTAAAATGAAGTGTTTACCTCTATATCCAACAGTTCTAGAGAATTTCCTGGAGGAAAATTATGCTTTAAATCAGTACTCTTCAAATGCTGTCCCTTAGGACATAGAGTCCTGTGGTTTTGCTTCAGGGGCTGTTCAAAAAGTTTAGTTTCTTTAAAAATATTTTAAAACTATTTTTAAATCCACAATTAAAATCAAGCATATATCTATGAGTTTTATATCACATTCTGATGCACTGGAGAACACCAAACCCCTTTGTTTGGGCTCCTCCTTCATTTTTGTGCAGTCTTTAAAATAAAACTCCTCCTTCCCCCCACCAACCCTGCACATACTAGAGTATTAGAAATGTGTCATCACCTGGGAGAATTATAGTTCTGCACTGCTTTTTAAAATTTAAATCCAGATTGATGTATGTTGATTTCTGTAAAATTTAGGGAGTGCTCATTGGTCACAAAGACACTATGCATGGTAATTAGAAGTTTTCTGCACGCACCTTTCCATTCTTTATAGTTTTCCTGCATTCTTCTGGGTATCATCTTTCATGTTGACTGCTGGAAGTTGTTAAAGCAGTGACCAAGAGTTATACTGAGGCCTTAAGTTGTTTATAGGTCTCCATCAGAGCTCCGAGCTCCAAACAAGATGCTCAGGTGAGCAACAGTCATTTGAGCAGTAATAAATTCATCACATACTACATTGTCATATAGGTAGCTTGGTATGAATTAGAAATTCTGAGCACCTTCAGTCATACATCTATATTCAGAATAGGAATGTCAATCACTTTTGTAATGATTTAACTGAATAAAAAATTGTCTTCTAATCTTGTTTCAAGTTCCTAGATTAGTTTAATTGAAGAGCAAAAGGAGGGGACAAGGTAAGCAGCTAAAAATTACCATTTGCAAGTACTTATTTGTATGAAATAGAATTTTCTCAATATTGTTCAATCTTCCCAAAATCTTTCCTGATCTATTCTGCTCCTGGCCCCCACTGAAGTTAGACACCTTTTCCTAACCCTATTTTTCTGAATTCTGAACATATTTTCATTATGATAAAAGGAATGTGGCCTTTGGAATGACATCAACCTCCCTAATCCCCACTACCTGGCCTTAAGGCCTTTGGTTGATTATTTATCTTTTCAGAACCTCAGTTTCCCTAACAGCAAACCAATGCAGTTGTGAAAACTGAATGAGATTATTATGTAAGTAGTGTAGCACAAAAAATGTTATCTTTCTTTTTCTTTAATGAAATACATAAAATTTTCTATACTTTTGGAGAATCTTTTCTTCTGCCCTGTTAAATTATAAGCTCCTTGATAACAAAGAGTATTCAACCATGTACCAGTTTTCAAAAAGTAGGCACCCAATGTTATTTATTGAAATAAAATAGAATAAATGGATTATGGTAATAACAGTCAACGTGATTGTTTATTTAATTAATTAATTTACTTACTTTTGAGACAGAGTCTCACTCTGTTGTCTAGGCTGGAGTGCAGTGGCTGGATCAGTGCTCGCTGCAGCCTCAACCTCCAGGGCTCAAGCAATCCTCTCACTTCAGCCTCCCAAGTATCTGAAACTACAGATGCATGTCACCATGCTCCGCTTTTTTTTTTTTTTCCTGTAGAGATGAGGTTTCACCATATTGTCCAGGCTGGTCTTGAATTCGTGAGTTCAAGCAATCCTCCAGCTTCCACCTCACAAAGTGCTGGGATTATAGGCATAAGCCACCACATTGAGCATGGTAGTTTAATAGGTAGGTTTCTTGAATAATAAAGTAACCCTCATAGTCTGCATTGTAGTTTTCTTCCCCAAAATTGAAAATAAAACAATTTGGACTTCTCACACTTCATAACACATATGGGAAAGGGTGATAAATAATAATAGACTATAACTCTTAGGGAAAATATTCAATTTTTACATATCAGCAACTCTCATTTCATAGGAATAATAATCAGGATTTGCCATAAAATATTGACTGGGTACAGTGGCTCATGCCTGTAATCCCAGAGCTTTCTAAAAGCTGAGGCAGGAGGATCGCTTGAGGCCAAGAGTTGAGATCAGCCTGGGCAACATAATGAGACCTCATCTCTACGAAAAAAAGAAAAAAAAAAATTTAATTAGCTTGGCAAGGTAGGAAAATCATTTGAGCCCAGGAATTTGAGGCTGCAGTAAGCTATGATTTTGCTGCTGCATTCCAGTCTGGGAGACAGAGCAAGACATTGTCTCAGAAAATAAAAAAGAAAAGAAAAGGAAAGAAAAGAAATTTTACAAGGCAATAAGTGTTTGGAAGAACTATAACAAAAACCTCACTTAGTTTTTGTTATAAAACAAATAAATATTTTATTTATAAATGTTTTTATAAATAAAACAGTCAGTATTCTCTCCTTAATAGCATTTTGTATTAAAATATAAATAAAAGTAGTATTTTATTTTCTCTCAAACTAGAAAACCATTGCAGGATTGTGAGAATTCCTGATGGATTAAAATTGGTGTGTGAATAGAAAACAAAGTAAACTTAGTGTCTAATATTTCTTTGTTCATTGTACTATTTTCCCAATATTGCAAGTTTAAAATTTTTGAAGAATATTAAAAAAGGTAAAAAAGTAACACGATAGGTACCTCAACTACAGTTACATATATTATTTAATTCAGTTTTTAAAAAGGAAAATGAGGAAATAAATTATTTTAAGGTCTTACAGTTTATTTCAAACCGTAAGTTTCACATTTGTAAAACACAGGTCATACAAATGTGAAACACCTAGTTCCCTGACTGTTCAAAGTTAAGTTGGGAAACTTCTACAGCAGAGAGCCATTGCTCAATAGGCTACACTGATCCCCATGCTTGTGAGAGACATAAAATGTTGACAAGAGTCAAGACATGATAACACCAGTACCTTTTAGGAATAGTTGTGTTTACTGAAGCCTGTAATGAAGGAGAAAATAAATGGCACTTAAAACATCCCCCTGCCCTCCAGAAGTTTATGTGTTAAAGAACAATTGCATAAGAAGGTTTCTATTAAATTATTTTTTATCAACAATCCTTTCATGTTCTTTTAATTAAACTAAATAATCATAATCATTTGGGGAAGTATTCATGGGAAACAGCATTAAAAATGAAAAAAAAATGATACTGATACATGAGTTCCCTTTGTACTGAACAACTGAACAGGAGTGGCTTGGAAGCAAACTGAAAATAGGACAAGAAGGTGTTAGGTTCTGGACGGTGCTAGAAAGTCATGTAGAGCAGCTCTAAAGAGAGTGGTGGAGCCCAAGGTACCTGCCCCACTTCAAGTGTTCTTAGCTTCTTCCTCATTTTAAAAGTTCAAAACACCTTAGGTCATATGTGAAATGTGGCTGGTTTTGCACAATATAAGGTCATGTGCCCATGTACCATAATACATTAAAAGTTGAAGTTCTAGATAAAATAAATAAATAAAGGAATGATGGTTGGTCATGAAGAATATGGGAAAAATAGTGACTTTAAAAAAAACACAACTAACATCATGGCCGTAATATCATCACTATAGCATTTTCACAGTCTTTGAGCACAAACGATTAACTTAAATCAAACACACAGAATTGTAAAAACTGGAGATATATGTATATGTATAAATACATTTATATATTTTACATTATATATTTTTATTACATATGTGTATATGTGCATATATATACATGTATATGTATATACATATAATTCTCATCATACAAACACACACACACACAGACCCCTACACACCTATGTACCTGGAATCTTTCACCATTCTGGTTGTATTGGTAAGGATGGACATAGGTTGGAGAGAGAAAAGAGGAAAGAAAGAGAATTGAAACATACTGTAAATAAATAGTCTTGTTTATAGCAATTCCTTAACATTTGTTTTACAACAGTTGTTTTCATGTTCAGCCCACACCAGCTGTTCCCCAAACACAAGAGTTTTCAAAACTAATATGCTTTGCACCAACAATTCTCCATAAAATGTTTAATTCATTGTAATCTTTGTCTTATTACTGCTCTTGTTCTAACTACATCCAGCCCATCCCAAATCTCAATAGATATTTTTGGGAAGTAGACATTTTTGGAATGGAAAAAATGGTTTACATATTTCAAAACTATAAGGTGGCTGATAGACAAGATTTGTTTAAAAAGTATGTATGTATGAGGACTGTGTTTGGCCTTTAAATGCCATTGTGAATGTTGAGCTAGATGCATTATTAATAAATGTCATCTTTTCAAATGAGTTCAGTATTAATATTGATACAGACTTTCTTCCTGTTCTTAATTTTGCATCTCAATAAAGATATGAATGTTGGCAAGCACTGCTATTGACAATTGATAAAATTATGCAAACACAATGTTTTTGCAGCTTTTGAGTAAATACTGCATGCTAATGAATTTCAAAGTGTTTTATGTGTTCCTGTAGGAGCTGAATTTGTGTAGGTGGACTGCACCATAGATGTGCTTTTCTAAGCCTATTACACTTATCTCAGCAGAGCTGTTGTTTGCCTCCTAATAAGCAATTTGATAATTTTATCATGAGCTCTGAGGCCCTCCAAAGATCATTTATATAATGACATCTTGTGGAAGCAAGCCTCTCTAGAACTTTCTGAAAGTAATAATTATTTCATATATTTGTTCTGTAGTCACAATGGTGTTTTCAAAAAGCTTCCTGCTAATTTTGAGTCTATACTTGATGCCACAGGATTGTTCTTCAGTTGTAATAAAATAGTTTGGGCCATAAAGGGGCATGCATTTTGAATTAGGTTTTAAGATATCCAACTCTCAGAGGAAAACATTTACCTAGCTAATAATTCTTTTATATTCCCGTCCTTAGAGTTTAAGAGATAATTCAGGGAATTAGTATATCAATGCACAGAACAAAATCTAAATAAAGGGGAAGTAGAAAAAAGTTAAGAGTAGCTTATAAATACCCAATTGAGGTCTTTCTATATGTACACATGAAATCGAGAATGGTTTCTTGTCTTAAAGAAATGCATCAATCTATATTACTTGAACGTTCACAAAATTTAAGAATTATGCCCTAGTGAGGGATATTCTGAAGAAAAAAAAATCTAAAAGAAGAAAAAGGAAACTGAATACATTCATAGCATTATTAATTAGCTTAGTAGTATTATTAATTAGTTTACTCTTAAAAACAGTAATCTTACTCTGATAAGTTTGCCTCAAGATAAAATATAATTGTTATAAAGATTCTTCATAACAAAAGCCAGTTAAAATTAGACCTTTAAAATTTATTTTTATTTTTTATTTTATTTCTTCTGGAGACAGGGTCTCGCTCTGTTGCCCAGGCTGGACTCGAAGCCCTGGGTTCAAGTGATCCTCCTGCCTCAGCCTCCTGAGTGGCTGAGACTGTAGGCACACACCACCACATTTGGTTCCCAGAGTTATACTTTATTTTATTATTTGAGACAGAGTATCACTTTGTGGCCCAAGCTGGAGTGTAGTGATGCGATCTCGGCTCACTGCAACTTCTGCCCCCCAGGTTCCAGCGATTCTCCTGGCTCAGCCTCCTAAGTAGCTGGGATTATGGGCACACACCACCTCGCCCAGATAATTTTTGTATTTTTAGTAGAGATGAGGTTTCACCACGTTGGCCAGGCTGGTCTCGAACTCCTGACCTCAAGCGATCCTCCCACCTTGGTGTGCCAAGTGCTGGGATTACAGGCAGGAGCCACCACGCCCGGGAAGAGAGTTATATTTTAAAGCAAAATTAGGAGACTACCATATCATTGGTCTCTAATCTTTATGAGTGAAAAAACATTTGTGCATCTCCAATATATTCATATGTAATATATATGCAATATACATATACACTACATATTCAAAAGTATTATGTATGTTAGAACACATAAATAAAATAGGAAACTTAAAAGACTAAGATAGTCAGTCTCTGAAGAGTACACTCTACTTTGGAGAACACTGCTCCATAATATTAGCAAACACCCATTGTGCCGGGTTGCATCCTAAGAATTCTAGATATATTAACTAGAATTCCAGATATATTAACTAGAATTCTAGATATATTAACTCATTTAATCCTCATAACAACCCTAAAGGGGGACATGATTATTATGCTCATTTTACAAATGAAGGAGTTGAAGGTTGGAGGTATTCAGTGATTTGCTTAAGATCACACAACTAGGAAATGGTATAGCTGGGATAAAAACCCAGAAAGTATAACATAGAGTCAGGGCACTCAACCTCCATGCTGCACCTAGAAATGCAATTGATTAGCCACACTCTACACCGCACTCATAACCTTTCAACCCTTTGCTCATCTCACTTCACTACCTCCCGGACCTGTTACCTTTTACTAAATTACACTAAAGACCAATAAAATATCTCTTTAAAATTGAAAACAAGTTATGAAAAGACAGGAGATTATAGGTGCTTTTTATAATAGAAGAGTATATCCTTTTGTTTACCCTGCATCTACCCAAATGTTCCCGAACTGTCCCTCCCATTGATCTCTTTAGCAGATATCAATAATGCTACAAAAGACCTTCTAGTGAGAAGGAGGAAATATTTGACCCATGCAACTTTTTCTGCATTCATTAATTAGAGGATCTCCATTTTCAGAATAGTAAAGGAGGCAGTGTAATTATTTTCTTTGAACTGTGTTTTGGGGTCTAGTATAAATCCCTAGTTTCATTACTTAAAGAAAAAACAGGGCTTCTTAATATAAATCCTTAGTTTCATTACTCAAATAAAAAAAGAAGACTTAATTGTTTATAGGTGACATTGTAAGACACAATCCCAAAAAAGTAAAATTATTTTGAATATGGTGTCTCCTATAATCCGACAATGGTCTAAGCAGTATTTTTATTAGTAATTCTTATTTCATAAACAGATACATGACAAATTAGTCACACTCATTAATAAAAGTATAAATGAGGCTACTTAGTGATATCTTAATGGACAATATAAAAACAAGTCATAGCCCATTAGAACAAACAATCACAAGTCATAATCACATAGTTAAAATACAGTTAGGGAAAATCTATCATTGATTCAGATTGTGATTGGCACCTGTAGGTGCTCAATAAATAATTAGAGCTGGCACCAAGATTACATAAAAAGTTAGATGATCCTGATACTCCATCCTAGGATGTAACTATCATTAGTAACATTTCTTTTTTAGGAAAAATGGATTACCAGATTCTAATTTGGATTCCAATCAAGGTAACACTGGTGTTCCATGATATCTCTGAAGAAAATGATGGCTGCTCAGCAAGAAGAAACTCAGTCTCCAATCCCAGTTTTCCACAGCCCCATCCTCCCAATGACAGCAGCTAGCAGCTGAAAATAGGAAAAATCTTCCCAAGACCCCCACAGCCAAATTTTGGAAGAGAGATAATTTGGAATCTTTCCCTAAAAAGAAATTTAGTAATTTTTTTGCTATCTTAAGGGGAGGATCTCTGTTCCTGGCATACTATGGCCTTGCTATTCCCAGGCAAGATGATCCAGGATTAGTGTGTAATGACTGTTTGCTATTTTCTGTATTACGAATTTTTAAATAACATTTTCCTAGCAGGAAAGACGTGTCTTTAAAGGACAAACTCCTATAAAAAAGAGTTACTGCATTTACCTTGAAGCTTGACAGATATGTATTTATTTCAAGTAGAACACTTTCAAAGAGAAAAATTTCTAGTTACTTATTCAGAACAGCTATTCCATCAATGCTTTTCTCTTCCCTTCTTGAATCAATGCTTTTCATTATTACTGTGACCATGATTAAAACTGAGAAGTAATAAACTGCATATATTTAAATTAATTAGAGTCTTCAAAGGTTTTCCTCCACCTCTTCTTTTCCATCTCATTTCTCTATGCAAGTTTTATTTTTTCTCAGATGTAGTTACCAAATGTTTTCATTTAATAATTATATTTGTCTGGGACTTCTTTCAAGCTATACCTATACTTGAAAATGTACCTGTCTCTAACCTCTGGTATCTTATTTTTTAAAACACCCCTGCTATTTCACCTTTACCTTGGATCCTTCCCTAGCTTCAGGACAGAAAGCAAATATCTACTGGTTTCACATAACAAAAACTAATTGTTCCTAAATATCAGCCCTTAGATAACTGCTGTTATAGAGTTTGTACCATCTATAACAAAATGATGGCACAAAATAAAGGTGTACACACATAACACACACACACACACACACATACACACAATTCACACAAACCCCTCTACTGGTATAAAGGTACCAACTAAAACTAGCTTTTTTGGGGCAAGTTTAGCATTTTATTCTGAAATTATGTTATTAAACTTTTAAAATATTAAAATATCCTGTTTCTTAGATAATAATGGAAATAGTAAATGAAAGTTTCTTCTTAAAAACTTTGAGTATTTGTGAAAATAAAATTTAGCTAGCCTGAAAATTTGTTTATAAGCAGAGCTTCATTATATTTGATGGTTAAAATTCTGTGGAGAACTTTCTCTAGTCTTTGAAATTCAAAAGTCTGGAAGCCACTGCTCTAAACAACTGACCTGACCCTTCTTTGTTAACCTGCTTGCGACATAGCCCCTTCATACCTGTTTCTTCATGTTATTTAATTAGACTTACAGGATGTCATCCCATCAACTCCATTTCCTTCATAAGTCATTCTACAGGAGTACAAAAATGAAAATGGACTTATTTGTCTTAGTCTCTACAATGCCTAAACCATATCAGGTATAGACAGATGTCTATGTACTGTCTAATGCTGGTACTAGCACATCTTGCTTTTATTTCAAAATACTTTAGGAAAATCATTTGATTGGATGGAATCATCTCTTTTAATCAATGCATTTCTAAAAAGCAGTAAGGAAACAAATATGGGCAACGCTCTGTGCTAAAGCCAAAATTAAGTTGCTAACCAATTAGCAATAATTCAAAAGATGATATGTAAGGGGGTGAACATTTTCTTCATTAATAAACAGTAATGTATTCTCAAGGATTATGGCTAACTACTTCATGGTTTTATTGAAAACCTAGACAAGGCACCTCTGAAGAGCTAAGCACCTGCTAGATTCATTTAATTTGAGTTTGGGTTGGATGCCAAGAATCCTGAATTCCACTTCTATTCCCATCACTAAGCAGTTGTGTGACCTTGGATGAGTTACCTCACCACCCTGAATCTTAATTTTCTTGTTCCTAAAAGACAAGGCATGTTAGATGATTTCTAAAATCTTTTGCCTGAGATCCTGCTTTCAATGAACCCAGAAGAGAGAAAACATTGTTATTCTGCTTTCCTACCTAGAAATAATATCCCCCAAAACAACAACAAAAAAGAAAGAAACAACTCCAGATTCTCCAAGTTGATTTGAATAGAAAGAACTGAGATGTAGAATTATGGTATCAACAATTCCAAATCCTGGTATTGCAGTCTCCTGGAATGACCCTAATTATCTCATTGGTGTAAGTATAAATGTTGAAAAAGTTATCAGAGTAAACTAAAATTTAAATCTCTTTATGAAAATGATGACATATAGTAATTTAAGGAGAAGAATTTTTGCAAGATGAAATAAAAGATTGGATGCTGGAACTTCTCAATGCGTTGGAATCACAGTGATTAGACAACTCCTGTAAAAGCAGAACAGTACTACAGTTATGAATATAGTCCCTGGTGACTTACTGCTTGACTCATCCAAAATCATGCCCTTCCCACTCCAGTTAAAATGTTATCTCCCATCAAAATATGACATCTGAAAACAACATGCCAGTAACTCTAGGCCTTAGGGAACTGCAATGAATATCATTCAAATTAATTCTGACTGACATTTTGGTAAATCACCTCTTGAAGTCAGGAAGGGAACATTTTTAAAGCACTTGAGGAGTGCCAAAATAGAAAGGAGTAAAACCACATTCATCATGCAGGAGGTGAAGTGCCAGGCAAGTCTGAAGCCAAAAAAATGGCAGCCACATCATTTCAATTGAATGAGTGACGAGTCTTCATCAACAAGCGTGTATTGACTCCTGCTATGTAAATGGTATAACAGGTGATCTATATATGGAAAGAGAAATATTTATGTGTACTCATTTATATTTTAGAAAGGCAGTTCAACAATTAAAAGCAAGATTTTGGAATCAGCAAGAACCTCTTCAAACATGGGCCCTGTCACTTACCAGCTGCTGGGCTTTAAGAGAGTGAATTTCCCTAAGATTCAGTTTTCTGAACTGTAAAATACAGATGATAGAAATACATATTCATATGATTGATGGCAGGACTAAATAAAATGATGCCTGTATAGTGCTCAGCACAGCTCAGCATAAATTAATAAATTAATAAAAGTTAGCTGTTGTTTGTATTATATATGTTAAATTAAACCCATTACAAACAGGATTAATTATAAAATAATGACTTAGAATTCTAATTACAATTCTATTTATAAATACTAACCCTTCCAGTGTGAGGAAACTAGTGTTTATTTTAGTGATTTATTTTATAGTAATACTATACAAGTCACCATGCTCGATGCTTTACATACATCTCTACATATACATGTATGTCAAGATATATATATACACATATATACATACACACACATATATATGTGTAATTTAATTCTCTTGACACAAAGAAACTAAGGTTGAGAGAGTTTGAACAATTTGCCCAAAGGTGATACAGCTAACAGTTGTTAGAGTTAGGATTTGTCTTCAGGTCTTTCCTCAAAGCCATAAGCCTAATACTAAACTTGAATTAGGGATATCAAAACTATTACTGAGGCAACTTCCCTCTCAAATCCATTCCCTTCCTCATCCATCCTGCAGACACTGCTCTAGTTTGGAGATATCTTCATCCCTCATCACCTTAACTGTTATGATAATGACCTAACTGGGCTCATCTCCAGGATTTCCTTGCCCCAATTCATTCTTACTTCCAGCTGGAAGAATAAACTTCTTGCAGTTCAGCCTCATGTGTGCTCCTAGTCCTCAACGATTCCCATTACTGACAGAATTAAGTACAACACATCAGGCTTTCCATCGGTATTCTCAATAGCCAGGCGTTGATCCTTCCTTTCGTCCTTATTTCCCAGTTTAGGGCATTTTGGACACTCTAGTTGACCTGGATTGCCCAAGATTTCCTGGATAATATCCACTACCTTAGACAACCTAGACAGTGACCTGCTTTGCTGCCTTCAACAACAACTCCCTATTAACCCTCCCCCTGCCAGCCTCCCCGACCTAGCCCCATCAATGCATTACCCATACTCTGGGGTCTCTGCTCAATATTGCTTCATTAATAAAATCTTTTCTGATCTTTCATGACTGTTTGTGATCATCCTCTCCTTGCAATATCCACAGCTCTTTATTTTTGCCTCGACTGTGGTACATTTCACTTTCTGATATATACTTAGACTATCATTTTCTTGAAAGTAGAAATTGAGTCTTATTTATTAAGCATTCCAATGAACCGAATATAGTAATAGTTATGGAGAACACTTACATATGACTTAGGTCCAGGCATTTTTCTAAGATCTCTTACACATGTCAACTCAACCTAAACAACAAAAATATGAGACAGATGTGGTAGGCAGCCTCTAAAATAGTCTACTGTGATCCCTGCCTCTTGGTATTCACGTCTGTCTGCAATCATCTCTTCTTAAGTGAGGACTGAGCACAATGGCTTATGATATGGCAAAAGTAATGAGATACCACTTTAGAGGTTCAAAGAGACTGTGAGCACAGGTGCAATGACCCATGCCTGTAATTCCAGCCCTTTGGGAGGCTGACGTGGGAGGATTGTTTGAACTCCTGAGTTCAAGATCAGCCTGGGCAATATAGCAAGACCCTGTTTCTACAAAAATTTTTTAAAATTAGCTGGGTGTGGTGGTGCACACCTGTAGTCCCAGCTACTTGGGAGGCTGACATGGGAGAATCACTTGAGCCCAGGAGTTTGAGGCTGCAATCAGCTATGATTGCACCACTGCACTCCAGGCTGGGCAACAGAATGAGACCCTGTATCAAAAAAGAACAAAACAAAAACACAAAGAGACTTTGGCTTCCATCGTGTGCCTTCTCTTTGTTTGTTTGCTTGAGGGAAGATAGCTGCCATATTGTGAGCCATGTTAGGGAGAGAATGGAGAGGACCACGTAGCAAGGAATTTAGAGAGGCTTCTGGACCAACAGCCAGCGAAGACCCGAGGTTGCCATTCAATCGTCCGCAAAGAGCTGAATCCTGCTAAAAAGTGTGAGCTTGGAAGCAGATTCTCACTCGGTCAAGCCTTCAGCGGAAACCATAGCCCTTGCTGACACCCTGAACGCAGACTTACAAGAGATCTGGCAACAGAAGCACCCAGCTAAGCTACACTTGGATTCCTGACTCACAGTTTTGTGGTAATTTGCTATGCAGCAATATACAATACAGCAAATTTTATTAATATTCCTACTTTTCAGATGAGAACATTTAGGGTTATGAACCTAGTAAGTGACAGGAGCAGGATTAAAACCAGGATAGTTTAGTTCCAGAGTCCATACTCTTTATTTATTTATTTTTTGAGACAGAGTCTTGCTGTGCCACCCAGGCTGGAGTGCAGTGGTGTGATCTCGGCTCACTGCAACCTCTGCCTCTCAGGTTCAAGCGAGTCTCCTCAGCCTCCTGAGTAGCTGGGACTACAGATGTGTGCCACCACGCCCGGCCAATTTTTTTTTTTATTTTTTATTTTTATTTTTAGTAGAGACAGTGTTTCACTGTGTTAGCCAGATGGCTCGATCTCCTGACCTCGTGATCCGCCCGCCTCGGCCTCCCAAAGTGCTGGGATTACAGGCGCAAACCACCGCGCCTGGCCGAGCCATTACTCTTAATCACAAAGCTAGGCTGCCTCACTAATAAATCAAAGTTCTTTCCCTAAAGTGGACGATGGATTATAATATAGCCTAATGATGAAGAGTTGGCTGCAAAAGGCTTTGCAGTATCCTAATTCACAATTGTACTAATGGGTTGGTTTGTGTTGATATGAGACAGGCTTGTATTAAATACATGTATTTCAATGTGTTTATGTCTAACTTTCTAGGTAAAACTTGAGTCACTTGTGTAGCTTTTTTGAGATGTATGTAAATGTACACCAAGAAGCTCTGTTTATCTCAGTTTAAATTTAGAGCTTAAAACAGTTGGCACTAGGTATGATGAGGCTAAAAGAGGCTTTAGAATCTCACTAATCTGGATTTGTGCCTATGCACTATTAGTTACGGCCCACTTCTGACAATTTCTGCCTGTGCAATATTACTCAAGGTGCATAGCCTCTCTGAGCCATGGCTCGCATTGATGTACAATGGGAACACTAACAGTATCTACCTCATAGAGGTATAGGTTTTGATTCTGATGTAATTAAAATGCTTAAGACAGTACCTGGTTGTTCTCTCTTTAAAGTCTTGCTGAAATCCCATGTCTTTAATAAACTCTTTGTTGACCACAGAAGTCAAAAATGGCCGATTCCTCTTCTGAATTTCTCTAGCATTTATCTGTCCTATTCATGTGACACATAATGATTACATTATCTGTTGTAAGGCTAGAAAATATCTTAATATCGTTATAATATTCAGAAAAATTATTCATTCAAAAATTCTTAATTGAACACCTGGTACAAGACCTGTGCCTTAGTCATGAGGGAGTCCCTAATACAGTGTTCTGAATAAAGAAAATGACCAGTAAATAGTTACTGGAATTATAAAAATTTGATATTATATTATTGCACCAGCATAGGAAAAAAATTATCAAGTCTCTTCTGATGCATTTTGAAAATAATTGTCCTGGTACTGGAGAAGTAGAGGGATGGCTGCACTGACTTCCTGAGTCTGTGTCTCAGTGCAGTGCAGGGTCTGTATTGAATGCAGCAGTGATGTCACCCTCATCTACATTCATCTCTGTAGCATATGAGGGAAGTTTGGAACTACATTTTCCACAAGCCCCTGGCCTTTAGATTTGGCCTGTGGGAGGCACTCCCGCAGACTAAAGCTCATCTCCCAGTGGCAATGGCAGACAGAAAGCTTAGATTATCTGAGGTGTGGCCTGCTTTCGACTTCTGAGGATTTCTACTAAGAATCACCCACTACGTGCTACACGCAGCTGAAGTCGTTGGCTGCAGCTTCCCTGCAAACCCTGTATCACTGAATCTCCTGGCATACTTTCTGAAAGGCCTCCTGACTTCACCCTCTCAGAATTTCCAAAAGTTGCATAATCCCTTAGTTCCATATTCAGTAATTACTAATTTCTAACCAAAATACTTTGATGGCTTTTGCTTTCCTGATTGAACTCAGACTGATATGCCAGGATATGGTTTGGTGATTCAATGGTAACAATAATATCATTCATTAAACACAAAATTATTCCCCAATAGAGCATTCTTCTTATTTTTCCCTGGGAGAAAGGACACTTAACAGCAATTACGAAAGCTGTATAAGTGCCCTTCTAATATCAATGAATTATGTTACTATACCTACTTCTAATGAATTTATTATTTATGATTTACAGTAGTCCCTGAAATTCTTACTTGTTTTGTGAATAAAAGCTATGGAAGAGCTGAACATCATAGCAAAATATAATGATACAGATTATAATGAAAATATATATTTGTCCCTAATGTCACAGCCTGTGGCTCAGGCTCCAGAGCTAGACTGCATGAGTTCAATTTCTAGCTCTTTCACTTACTTGACCACTGTACCTATTCCTCCTCTGTAAAATGATAATTAAACCTTGCAGGGTAGTTGAATGGAATAAATGAGTTAATATATGAAAAGTGCTTCAAACAGTGTCTGGCACTATAATAAACACTAAATATGTAGTTACTATTATTAACCATGCATAACTGTAAACATGTATAATTATAATAAAAATAACCTGAACTGTTAGCTTTATAATCATTATTACAATTAGTCACAACAGAAGAGAAGATGGCCAGGATCCTGAATCCCCAAATCCTCACCTAAATGCCATCTGCTGCCATCAATTCCTGATACACATAGCACAAGGGAACTCCAGGCAAGTGCACATTTATAACAGTCTCTTATCCTGGCAAACCTGACAGCACCCATCAGAGGTTTCATTTTTATCGTCTCCCATAAGCCTAGACTACAGCAAGAAAACCACCTCCGTTCTGTAGGCCTTAACTTAGAGCTAAGGCTTAAAAGATATATATGCTTAACATTTATTTACCTTGTATTATATGCCAGACAATATGCTAAATATTCTACATGCATCAAAGCCTCATGACACCTTGGAGATAGATATTATTATTACCTACCACCTCAATTAAAAAAAAAAAGATATAAACCTAAGCACAGGAAAGATTGGCATCTTGCCCAAGGGCACATAGCTGGTAAGAGATAATGCTATCTACATTCAGAAAGTGGGACTCAAGAGCCTGTGCTGTTAACCACCACACACAAGCTCGGGTGGTTACATTGCCTGATGCCCTGATTTCCACAACTAGTGGAGGACAAGCATTTTTTTTAAATCAATGAAATTATTTAAATCTCTAAACTCTTTCTTTGTCCTCAGAAAATTGCATTCTGTAACTCAGTTTGTCTATTATGCATTTTTTTTACTTAAGGGGAAGAAAAGGTTGCGTATTTTAAAAAAGGTGAGGAAGCCATTGGAGGATGCTATAAATTTATTCTGTCAGGCAGGCCGAGTTGTGTGACAGTCAAAGACATGACTTGATGCAGAGATGTGAAGTGTGACTTTTTTGACTGTCACACTGGATGAGATGGATGGATTTTGGAACACATCCCAGGAAGCTGAGATACTCATGTGGTCAAGTGTTGGGCTCCCTGATCAAATCTGACTTGCCGTCTCCGAAGTCGTTGGATTTTGCCAGCCCTCCAGATGCTGCATTGTATCTTTGCAAACACAGTTGGTCTGACACCATCTGCAAGACCCTGCATTGGGCCTAGCACTATGAGCCATTGTTTCCTGAGGAATTAATGGACATTCTCACATTCTACCTGTGTTAATTGAGTTACTTTCACACATGATAATGTGGTGGTTACCCAAGGCCTAGTTCTCACTTACACGCTCTGCACTAGACATGCATATAAATGGGAGAAATCCTGGAAGTTGCTGCCAAAATCCAGATAGCTTGCTATTCAGCAAATGATAACAGCTAGTGTTTGAAGAAATTATGTTTCCAGAAATAAATGTGCAGTATTCATATTTTAAGGAGCAAACTGGTGAGAGATCACCTAGGCACATACTCTAGAAAGGATCTGATCCTGAATGAGTCACTTGATTTATCCGTATTTCAATTCTTTGCTGTGGTTTACACTGGGAAAATGATATTTTTCCATGTTCTAGAGCTATTTCACTCTAACGTCATCATGGAGCAAAATGCAGGAAAATAAGCATGATTCTGGGCTCCCATCCAAAGGCGTTTAGTTAATGAATTATCCAAGGTACTTAGTTTTAAGGAAATTCCACTTACCTGCTGCAGTAGATGCTCTCTGATCAGAAGTAAATGGGAATAATAGTTGTCCAATTAACCCCCCCCCAAAACAGTTAAAGTGTGATGTAGTTAAAAGAATGTTCATCCTAAGCATTTCATTTCAACTTAAAATATATGACTGTGCTTCAGTTCAGCAATAAAACAAATATTTTTCATTTCTGTCTGGACCTTTTCACTGAATATGGGCCTGTCTGCTGATTGGCATTTCCCTTCATCTTTCTTGCATAAACTACATCCATCATGCATTTTCTAGTGAGTTCTAGTTTGGGTTTCTTCAACTTATAGAGACTTACACAGAAATCTGGGAGAAGAAACCATACATGTTTCAAAAATTTAGTTGTCACAGAAACAAAACCCTTTTTACATTAATATTTCATGGACGTAAAATGTAATTAAAATTATAAGTAATTTTGTGTGATTAAAATAACAAGTAAAAATAGTATACATGGGTGGTTTATGCTATGGTTTAGATATAGTTTGTTTGACCCTGCCAAGTTTCATGTTGAATTGATCCCCAATATTGGAGGTGGGACCTGGTGGGAGGTGTTTGCATCATGGGTGTGGGACATTTAATCATAAATGGCCTGGTGCCATTCTCACCGAAGGGAATGAGTCAGTTCTCACTCTTCTTAGTTCCTGGGAGAACCAGTTGTTAAAAAGAGCCTGGCACCTTTTCTCTCACTTGCCTCCTCATTCTGCACGCACACACTGGCTTCCCTACCCCTTCCACTATGAGTGGAAGCAGCTTGAAGCCCCACAAGAAGCAGATGCCATGCAGAACCATGAGCCAAATAAACCTTTTCTTATAAATTACCCAGGCACACAAACAGACTAAGACAATGGGCTTGGGGACAAACACAACTAACTCCTGATAAGTGTGCAACTTTTCTCACAGGAACAGAAGTGTGTGGGATCCCTAGCAAGTAGCCTACTGGCCACCTGCACTCCATGTGCGATGGTCATCTGTTAGCATATTTTATGAAAGGAACAGAAAGAGATGATTAATCCAACAACTTGATTGTGTATTTCTACATACTCACTCTGACTATATGTAAACATGACCTAATATGAAGTCCTCAATTATGCAGAATTTGATTATCTGGCACTTTCCCTTACCATAATTGCATAATGGAAAAAAATGTCCATTTGGTATTAACCTCAAAGATTCAAAACATAGTTGGAAATATACATTTTAAAAAATTTTGAATTGTCCAAACTATTTACATTACACACTAGGGTAGGTTTTAGCATCTGAAGAATTGCTAGCTATCCAAAATATATCTTTTATATGTCCAAGATTGTTATATGTAGTCCAGCTCTAACACAGCTAGAATCATATTTCTATCCTTTCTTCAGGCCTAGAGAATAAATAACATTTTCTATTTTTACTTGTTATCCTAGTAGGTTGAAGACAACAAATATATCTTAACTTTTAAAATATGTCTAACTGTAGTATTTTCCTTTTGATTACAGAATTTGTAGAAGACACACTCGATATTTCAGGGAGACAAAAAGCTCTCCTATCCAAATAAAACTTCTCAGGTAATTTACGTGTTCACATAAGCCCATCAGAATGACAAGACATGGTCTTTTCACTAATACTTAACTCAAAATCAGATAAACCCCATGGATAGAGATGAGGAATTTAATCCATTCATAGATATTTTCTGAGGGCTTTCCATGTAGAAGGAAGAGTGTTTGGGATATGGGAGCGTTAGCTAATATCACACATTTCCTGAAAATCCTAGAGGCAGTCATTTTAGTTAGAGTTGCCCATCTCATTGACAAAGAATGACCACACACATTTAAAACCTTCATTTGAAAACTTGAAAATGGGACCCTGAGGCTATCATTTTGAGTATTTCTCTACAGATTACAAAAGAGCTAACAGTTCCAAAGTCTCCAGGAATTGTGGGAATTTTTTTTATTTGTTTGGGGATGACATGGCTATCAAAAGTTTCCCTACTTCGTTCTCCATGTTTTTGTGATCAAGAAATATTTTATACAGATATTTTGCATAGCACCTTGATATAGAATGCAAGTTGATAAGAAATTCAACAAAAGAGATAAGAAATTATACTTTAACATAAAATTTCTACGTGACATGCTATTTATCTGTTTAATACTTCATGCTGTGCACAACATAAAATCAGTTTGTCATAACCTTAAAGCATTCTTTTCTGGTTCTGAAAGCTCCAGAATAAACTGCCATTCTTTGACTTTCTCAAGCATAAAATGAAAACTGATTTTTTTTCTTTGAAAAAATGAATTACCCTAGCTTGACAGAGGGTAATTAGCATACCCAATGCAAGTTAAGAGAATGGGTTGACAAGCACAAAGAAGACTAAGAAAACATGGGCACATTTTGCATGTGTTTTAATACATAAATGATTAAAAACATAACTATACATGTTAATTGCCACCAACTGCAACACAACCCTATTGGAAGACAATATTAAGTCATGGAAACCAGTACATCTTTAATTATTTGTCTATTCTATAAACAAGTTTAATTGGAATCTAAAAACAGCAAGGGACAAAAGCTCAGTTCATTAGGGACCAACTAACTGTAAAGGGCAGATAAAAACCTTTTGTCTAATACAGATGTACCTCTGGAGCACCATCGGAAAGCACCAGGCAGCACGGTAATCAGTAGTAAGAGGTGTTCTCATTATTAAGCTTGTAAAGCATAAACCAGGTCACCACAAGCTTTGAAGGTACTGATCATCAATTATTTCGCTAATTGTTTGTTCCGTTTGCATGTCTCAGGGTAAAAGGAAAAAGTCACTGAAGTGAAAAAGAGACACCAATAATTGCTACCTCAGTGACAATTGGTTTTTAGTGTCTCATTATTTATGATTTGTTTTGTTGTGCGTATGTGACTTTAAGTCTACTGTATTAATGTATACCCAAGAAGCGTACTGTGTAACACTTCTGAAAGAATTACACAAATTAATCAGCAAACGTAGGCATAGAATCGGCCCCGCAAAGCCCTGCAAGACTGTTATTACCATGTGAGTGTGCGTGTGTGTGTGTGTGTGTGTGTGTGCATGGGCGTGTGTGTGAATTCAAGAACCTTCACTTATGGTGTTGAACTTCTTGCTGTCAAGGAAGTGCTATGTAGCCATGTTGCAGCGTAAAAATGCCAAACTTTTTCTGGCCATTGTCATTTTGTTTACAAGCATAACAAGTCATTCTGACTGTCCTAAAAATGGATTAAACTTCTCTAAAAAGGCTGGGCATAGTGGCTCTTGCCTGTAATCCCAGCACTTTGGGATGCTGAGGTGGGCACATCGCTGGATCTCAGAAGTTCAAGACCAGCCTGGCCAACATGATGAAACCTCGTCTCCACAAAAAAACAAAACAAACAAACAAAAAAAAAAAACCACACACACAAACACACACACAGAAAATTAGCCAGGTGTGGTGGCAGTGTCAGTAGTCCCAGCTATTTGGGAGGTTGAGGTGGGGGGATCACTTAGAATTCGGGTATGGAGGTTGCAGTGAGCCAAGATCACACTACTGTACTTCAGCCTAGGTGTCAGAGGGAGACCGTCTCAAAAAACGAACACACAAAAAACCTCTCTAAAATAACAACAACAACAACCCTAATTACTTTGCATAATTACTTTAGGATAATTATTAAGTTGAAGTTAACATGAGTAATGAATCTGGGACATCATGGAATTCCATAGAAGGATTTGATTTTCTCAGTTCTAGCCATAAAGATAAGAGGTACATTAGGATGAAGACATCACTTTCTTAGAGCTGTGGAAGTCATTAAGTGCACAACACAGCCATTTCTGGCCATTTATAACCTATAAGGCAATACCTCTATATTATTCTTCCTTCTGTTCAGTAATGCTTCATTAACAGATTAAATATTACCTGAAACTAAAGGCTTCATTACTTATTGTTAAACTGAAAACAGAAATTCTCTAATAAAGAATGTTTTTAAGTTATGTTCAGAGATGCACATTTATACATTATAAAGGTTGGGGAAACTGATAGAAGTTGGTGTTTATGTATGTCCTAAGCCAAGGAAAATACTATTTTGTCTACATCAGACTTCAAAAAAGTCAAGAAATTCTTTCTTTGAAGAGATCTTTCAAGGTCCTTTCGTACCCCACCGACTTAACTCTGCATAATGCAAAAAATGAGAGGACTTTGCTTTTGCAGAGCTAATTTCTTCGTATCACATTGAAGTACTTAGATCCCTAGTAAAGAGCTTTAATGGTCCCTGTCTAGAAGAAATAAAAGTAAATAATTGGCCAGGTGCTCACACCTATAATCCCAGCACTTTGGGAGGCCAAGGTGGGTGGAGCATTTGAGGTCAGGAGTTTGAGACCAGCTTGGCCAATATGGTGAAACCCTGCCTCTACTAAAAATACAAAAATTAGCCTGGTGTGGTGGTGGGTGCCTATAATCCAAACTACTCGGGGGGCTGAGGCAGGAGAATCACTTGAACCCAGGAGGTGGAGGTTGCAGTGAGCCAAGATCGCACCACTGCACTCTATCCTGGGTGACAGAGCAAGACTCTGTCTCAAAAAAAGAAAAAAAAAAAGTAAATAATTACCATTGAAGTAAACTTTAGTCAGTTCTAGAAACTTGACAGAGCCCAAGCCCTTTCTCAATGGAGTCAACTTTTCCTGAACAAACTGTGTGGACAGGATTAAACTGATATGACAACATTTCTCGTTCTAAGGAAGGTAAAGCCCAATTCTCTTTCTAATATGAAAAAAACGAGGTTATTGAAAGATACCTGGTTTCTTTACAAAATTAACATGGGGAAGAATTATTTAAGTACTTTGTAGGAGAATAGCTTTCAGGTAACTGCACCTGTACTGTGGAAAATTACTCTTCAATTATGCAAAGTAATTAGGGTTGTTGTTCAACTGTTATGAAAAACCTGCAGTGTGCTAGAAGGTGCATGCAACTTATGTAAAGATTCCATCATTGGAAGAAGGTGAGGGAATATGATTTGAGATAGAAAGCAGAAGAAAAACGAAACCTGCTAGGGAAGAGGTATTTGTAAAATACTTAACTGACACACAGTGAGAAACTATTTAAAACATATTTGTTGATCACTTATAATTTACCTAGCATGCTAACGAGTTTTTGAACTCTGTCTAGACTGATTTTAAAATTTATTTTTATAAGACAAAAGTAAAAGACTTCAGGCATGTTCTGATCATAAAATAAGTAGAAGAAATGTTATTACCTCAGTAATTTTTAGGTGTTTCTTAGTGGCAAATTCTTTATTCCCAAGGCTGAAGTTTTTAAATGATTTCGTTGACAATGAATAAAAACTCATGAATTTCATTTCACTTCAGTTGTCTTCCACATGCCTGCTCAATGAGATGAATCAAGGCTCTTGAAACATTTGTTTTTGGTACACATAGTAACTCTCCTTGATGGTATAGATGGCATTGAAACTAATCACGACCATGACTTAAGTACGATTAAGGTCATCAGGCTACAATATCCATATTCCATCAAATCTGTGAGAGGGGATTTCATTCTAGGGTGTTCCCTTTGTCTTCTTCCCTTTTGTATTTCTATCATTGTCCATATTTCTATCACCATGATTGTAATCACTGACCTCAACAATAATAAAATCAAGCAACTGCTTGATAACTGCTGTAACAGAAATTGAACTGAGCATAATTAAAGTTTGGTTTGGTACTTGTTAGTTTAGAAAGTAAAATCATCAAATCATAACTATCTATTAATACCAACTGATAGTCTTGGTTCCATGAACTCCAGCATCTCTCTTTCAATTACACTACTCTCAGATGAATTGTAAGCTAAATATTTGTTTCTAAGACTATCCTTTTACATTTCTGTCAGCCCTTCATAATAACAGTGACACCAAGCACCACAAGCCTCCTGTTGAAAGTCGTAGTTTCAGTTAATTGTTGATACTAATATGAAACCCACATTGCATGCTTTATCTTTTTTTAAGGCTCATAACTGAGTTTTCCATGTTTTCTGCCTTCATTTTCTAGCCTCTCAGTGAGATAGGAAGCATGCTTTAAAAACATCACCTCCCTCAGGACTGATTGTGCCTTAGAACTTCCACTGAAGTCAATAGGTGCTTTGTGTACACTCAGACTGGACTCATAATGAGCAGAGTTGATGAGAATCCAGCTTTCCAAGGATGACTAGTGCTGAGTCTTCAAGGTCATTCATCATTTTCATCTGAGAAGGGAGACCCTTTATTTGCTCTCTCTTCTCAAATAGGTACACAATTAAAGGAGGAATTATTCCTCCCAGTGGCAATCACTTTATTAACAAAGGGCACGTTGAGCCCCCATCTCCTCTCATTGCCAGATGGTCTGTGTGCCCAAGCAACTGAAGGCAGCCTCAATGAATATCTTACTTTTTTTCCTCAGAACTGCTGGCTCCATTACTTCTCTGCTGGCAAAAAGTGAAAGAAAATCCCCCTTGTAGGTTTACACTGCATTATTTAATTTTTTTTTTGTAAACTATGAGTCAACATAAACAAAAGTGGCACCTTTTAGGTTGCCTATCCAATAATTAGGTTCAAATTACCATTTTTTAAGTTCTAAAAATCTGATATTATGAGCCCATATTTAGAATCGTCTGCTGGACAAAGTTGCAATTATGATAAAGTAGAGAAAAAGCCTTTATCCTAAATAGCATGCATCTTATCAACTTTCATCAAACATACCCAGATAGCACAATGCCCATAGTAATTTGTAAATTCACTTAGTAATAGAATTCTGGACTTCTGACAATGTCATTAAACCTAACACTCTTGAAATTTTCATAGTGCACTGAACATGGTTTAACTGAGAGATGCTCTTGATCATATTTGTAAATAAACACCTCCTGCCCCCAAAAGCATACCATTCTTTTTCTAGGCATCAGTAAGTAAAGGAGAAGGAAAGCATCTTAGGAGGAAGATGGTTTGGGATAAAATCAACAAAAGATGCTGTCTATGCTAGAAGGATAGCATAAGCTATGCTGCAGTAATAAACAACTCCCCAAATCTCAGCAACATAATACAATAAAAGTTTGTATCTATTGTGAGTTGCACGGCTCTCCTGTGAGGCTATTCTTCAAATGGTGACTGAGAGATCTCAGCAGCCTCCATCTTATAGCTATGCCATCTGAAACTCTTGGCCTCCAACAATACCATAGGAAGGAAAGAGAGAGGTAGAAGAGGTATAGCAGCTCTTAACTGACCAGCAATGACATGTATACCTTCCACCCAGTATCCATTGGCTACAACTAGTCACATGCCTCCAACCTCATAGAAGGTCTGGAGAATGTAGGTGGCCACAAAACATTTGATGACTACAAACTCACGCTACTACATTTTCTAAACAGCAAAGAGATTATCTAAAATTAGGATAAACACATAGTGGCACTGATGCCAACATACTCCCCAATGCATTGTTCTATGACTAGGGTTTGCTGTGATGAAAAACAACCAAAAAAATCAGACAAAAACAAAAGCAAACAATCAACAGAAGCCCCTAGTGATGGTCCTCTCCTCATGGAGTTTCCTAGCCAAGTGGCTTTGGAGAAGCCTTTAGTGTCGCTAAGTTTCATACTTCCCACCTGTACTATAAGGATATAATATTATCTCCTGGCAGCATTATCTTGAGGAATAAAGAAAGATGTGAGAATGTAATGAGATAATGTATGTTAAAGTTAAACATCTAACAAAATTCCTCACACATTTTAGGTGCTTAATAAATGTTATTTCTCTCCTCCAATAAAGACCTATATAAATGGTATTTATAGCTAATATTACCTTTGGTGGGATGAATTACAAGGTAGTAATTAAAAGACTAGCTTCTATCAATTTGAGCAGCAGCAATTGAAAAACATTAAAAATAAAATAAAAGAATGGCTCTAGAGTCCAATAGTCCTGATTTAACATGAGCGGATCACTTAATCTCTGTGACTTTCTACGGCCCTCCTCAATGAGAACTACACAGCATGACCACCTTAACTTATTCTTAAGATTTGTGACTAATAGAAATCAGAGACGGAGAAAATTTAAGGACACCAAGAAGTGTGGTTCAGAGAATCAGCAGCAAGTCAACGTTGTGGCCGTCCCATTTTGTCCTTGTACCTCAGTACTGTGAATTGTGATGGTTCCTTCAACCCTTCCTGCCTCAGTCTTATTTGGTCCAAATAAGCCCTATCTTTGACCCAGATAATGCTTGCTCTTTTTTAAGCCTAAGACCCAGAAGCATACTTAATGGCTATGTCAGAGGCATTTGAACCAGAGCAACTCTATGTTTAACAGGGACTGGATAAAATGAAGCTGAGACCTACTGGGCTGCATTCCCAGGAGGTTAGCATTCTCAGTCACAGGATGAGATACGAGGTCAGCACAAGATACAGGTCGTAAAGACCTTTCTGATAAAACAGGTTGCAGTAAAGAAGCTGGCTACAACCCACCAAAATCAAGATGGCAATGAAAGTGACCTTTGATTGTCCTCATTGCTCATTATATGCTAATTATAACTGTTAGCATGCTAAAAAAAAAACTCCTACCAGCGCCATGACAGTTTACAGATGCTATGACAATGCCAGAAAATTACTCTATATAGTCTAAAAAGGGGAGGAACTCTCAGTTCTGGGAATTGCCCACCCCTTTCCCAGAAAACTCATGAATAATCCACCCTTGTTTAGCATATCATCAAGAAATAACCATATAAATGGCCAACCAGCAGCTCATGCTGCTGCTCTGCCTATGGAGTAGCCATTCTTTATTCCTTTGCTTTCTTAATAAACTTGCTTTCACTTTGCACTGGGACTTGCCCCAAATTCTTTCTTGTGTGAGATCCAAGAACCCTGTCTTGGGGTCAGGATTGGGACCCCTTTCTGGTAACATCTATACCTGTTACCTTCAGCTCCCAGAAGGCAGTTCCTAGAAGTACCTTCATATAGTGTTAGTATGCCCAGTTGTTCCCATGCACTCCAAAACATGAGAGTGAGTTTCCAGAAACAGAAGAGAATATATTTATAGATAACATCTAAGTCTATTTGAAGAAAAGGGAAGATTCTGAGAGAAAGTCTTGGCTTTGGCCTGGTTAAATTTAAGATGCAAACTATATATAAACAAAGATAAAATGAAGTATAAGAGGCAGAGAATTTGGCAGAGGACTTCAATTCTAACTTTCATTGAAAAAAGCAAAAGTTAATGACACCTACAGGTGAAATAATCATGTTTGCATTTCTGAAGTTTGTATTTTTCCCTACACAAATTTAAGGAAAAGAAAAATGGAACTTAGTTATATCTGTGTGCTATTTTGTTTGGAGGTAGTGGGATGCCTTGTGGCTTATCCTGTATAGTTTCTTTTCATTTTTCACTTTTGCTATTATTTAAATTTTCATGTCTTATCTTCCTAACTGGATTATGTATTTACTTACAGATGGAAAGAGTTCTTGATACTCCTCAGCAGGGTGATTAAGAGAATGGATGGTCAACAGACAGATTTGGGTTTGAATCCAAACTCCTCTGAAATATGTAACCTTCAGCAAATTACTTAACTGCTCCGAGTCTTTGAAGAAGAAGAATACTATGTACAGGGTTGAATAGTGTCCCCCAAAGACTCATGTCCTGTCCAGACCTCAGAATGTGACCTTATTTGAAAACAGGGTTGTTGCAGATCTATTATTAAGAAAAGGTCATATTGGAGTAGGATGGGCCCTTAATCCAATATGACTAGTGTCCTTACAAGAAGAGGAGAACACCATGTGAAGAAACAGAGAGGAACAACAGCCATGTGACAACAGAGACTGGAGTTAAGCAGCTGCAAGCCAAGGCCTGCCAAGGGTTGTTGGAAACCACCAGAAGTTAGGAGAGAGGCGTGGAACCAATTATCTCTCTGAGCCCCCAAAAATGAACAAACACATCACCTTGATTTTGGACTCCTGACCTCAACTGTGAGGTCAACATTTTTGTTGTTTTAAGCCACTAAATTTGTTATAATTTATTATGGCAGCCCTAGGAAACTAATACAACTTACTAATAACACATTATAAATTTTAATAGAAACATTGTGTGTGGAGCACATACCATGATGCCTAGCACACAGTAACCACACAGTAAGCACTAACTCTTTTTTTTTTGACAGTCTTGCTCTGTTGCACAGGCTGGAGTGCAGTGACACAATCTCAGCTCACTGCAACCTCCGCCTCCCAGGTTCAAGTGACTCTCCTGCCTCAGCCTCCTGAGTAGCTGGGACTACAGGCACGTGCCATCATACTTGGCTAATTTTTGTATTTTTAGTAGAGACAGGGTTTCAACATGTTTGCCAGGCTGGTGTGGAACTCCTGACCTCAGATGATCCATCCGCCTCAGCCTCCCAAAGTGCTGGGATTACAAGCGTGAGCCACTGCACCCGGCCAAGTATTAGCTCTTATTTACCTATTAAGGCCGGGCATGGTGATGCCTGTAATCCCAGCACTTTGGGAGGCTTAGGTGGGCGGATCACTTGAGGCCAGGAGTTCAAGACCAGCCTGGCCAACATGGCAATACCCCATCTCTACTAAAAATACAAAAAAAAAAAAAAAAAAGACAAAAGAAAAGAAAGAAAAAATAGCCAGGCGTGGCGGTGGGTGCCGGTACTTCCCAGCTACTCGGAAGGCTGTGGCAGGAGAACCGCTTAAACCCAGGAGGTGGAGGTTGCAGTGAACCTCCACCTCCCAGATTCAAGTGGTTCTCCTGCCACAGGAGACTGCGCGACTGCACTCCAGCCCAGGCAAAAAAAAAAAAAAAAAAAAAAAACCAAACTTACTTATTAAGAGAATAAGAGGCAATATACCAAAAAACTGTCCTCTTCATTCAGAATTTCACTAGAGAATAAGGCGATTGGAATCCTCCCTCTCTAATTTCTAAGAGTAGAATAAATCATGTAATTATAAATAAACATTAAATGTTGTTGGTTGGAGTTTTTGGGTGTTTGATGGTTGGAGTTTTTGGGTGTTCGATGCTGGCCATTTTAAGTAATGAGGCAAAAATGAGCTGACTGAACTAATTAAAGAAAAATAAATTATATATATATATATAGTTATTGAATCTGAGGGTTGCACAGCTGGGAAAACACAGGGCATAGAAAATATTGAGGCAGGAAGTATATAACCATAGATCAGTTGCTGGAGAAGCAAAGAGAAATCAACTCTGAGCAG
The DNA here is from genome assembly GCF_006542625.1 of Nomascus leucogenys. Classification (NCBI taxonomy): domain Eukaryota; kingdom Metazoa; phylum Chordata; class Mammalia; order Primates; family Hylobatidae; genus Nomascus; species Nomascus leucogenys. The sequence goes on along the minus strand of NC_044402.1, from coordinate 33,346,493 downwards.
TTAAATGAGAGAAGAAAAATTCCTGATAGCAGGCCAAAGCAAGCAAACAGACTAGGAGGAAGAGTACAGACTTCAGCAAACAAAGGGACTTTTGGGCTAGATTTTACTTTTCCTACTGCCACTTTTTAAAAATAGAATGCTTATTCATTTTTTTCCTCCAAAATCTTATTTTCAGGAGTAAAGGATTTTTGAAAATACAAAGGAGCACAAAAAATAAAAAGCACTCATAATATTCTGAGACAGAACCTATTTAAAATCCAATAAATTAAGTTCTCTGAAAACAGGAGTCGTGTCTGTCTTGTTCACTGAATTCCCTCCTCTGTGCCTGCCAGGCAAGAGGTATGCAATAAATATTCATTATATGATAAAATGAGCTTGTTTAAGTATATTTCCTTCCTGACTTTCTCCAAATGTATATCTTTTGGGATTATGCTGTATCTGTTGTTCCACTTGAGAACTGAAGTGCTAGCTTTCTAGTTTCGGCATTTCCTATCTTACAAGTATCAATCGGGGCAGCCACTGTGCACTGGGAAAGTTATTATAACACTATTTTGATGGACACAAATGGCAAATGTGGGTTCTAGTTTTATTGTATATTCCAAAATCTTAGAAAATATAAGAGCAATGATTTTCATAAAATGTTGCAGGTGTTTCTCATGAGAATAAACTCAAGAAATAAAATTACTTCTGTAATTTATTATATTTTAAAAATAGAAGAAAGAAAATATTAAATTAAACTAAAATGATAAAGTTCTATCACCTAGAGAAAAGTACTGCTTTACTTTCACTTTCTTCCACTTAAGAATAAATACATATATTCATGTGTTTTTTTCAATAAAAAAGTAGTTACATATTACATACTGTTCTGTAACTTGAATATTTTATTTAAAAAAATTTATGTTGGCTAGGCATGGTGGCTCACACCTATAAATCCCAGCACTTTGGGAGGCTAAGGTGGGTGGATCACTTGAACTTAGGAGTTCCAGACCAGCTTGGACAACACAGTGAAATCCTGTCTCTACAAAAAATTAGCCAGGCATGGCACCACATGCCTGTAGTCCCAGCTACTTGGGAGACTGAGGTGGGCCGATCACCTGAGCTCAGGGAGGTTGAGGCTGCAGTGAGCCATGATTGTGCCACTGTACTCCAGCCCAAGCAACAGAGAGACCCTGTCTGAAGAAAAAAATATACATATTTTACTTAATAAATATATTTAATATATATTCTCTCTATATATATGTGTAATTATAAATAAACATTTATATATAACAAATATGTATATATATATATATATATAGAGAGAGAGAGAGAGAGAAAGAGAGAGAGAGAACATACTTCCATACTTCCATGGCAAAATTAGAGATCTAATATTAATGACAGTATGGGATGCTATAAAATAGCTGTAGCATAATTTATTTAAACTGCCCCATGTTGCTATATATACAGAGCATTTCTATTATTTTGATATTACAAACAATGCTGTGATAAATATCATTATGCATACATCTTTGTGCACCTGTCCAATTATTTCCTTAGGTTACTGTCCAAGAAGCAGAATGTTGTGTCAAATGAATTAAGAGTTTTTTATACTACTGCAAAATTGTACCCAGAAAGATGGTATCAGGGAGACATTATCAAGATGGCTGACTAAAGGTGCCCAGCACTTACCTCCTCCATGAGAAAAAGATGAAAACAACAAAAAGATAACCACAAGTTGAATATAACGTCTAAAAGAGAACAATGGAATTCAAAAAAGAAGCAACAAAGACCCTCAGAGGCAGAAAAACTTGAAATGGCAACATAGAGAGGTAAGTGAAGCAGTCAAATGGGATCAGCTCAGAGCCAAGAGGGGCTTCCCATCGTAGGGCAAAGGTTAAGTGGGAGATTCCCCAATAGTCCACATTCCCAGAAGATATATCTTTAATCCTGACTACAGGAGAGCCCCTCATCCCTCACAGTTCCCAAGTCCACTACAGGGAGCTGTGTAGAGTCCATGCAACTGCATTGTCCCTGAGAGAGAATCCACACTGGATGCTCCACAGCCCCCAGGAACCAGGCTGAGTTAGCCCACCATGTTGAGAGCAGAACTACTGCCAGACTAAACCTTTCTGTGGGACCCAACAGCTCCTAAATCTACATATTCCTGGAGTCCCAAAAACACCCCCCCCATATCCACCAAGAGGGCTGTAGCACTGTGACACCACCTGGACCCAGGGGTGCAGCCGCATCCCCAGCACCTGGGCGCACACAGTAGACTACATCCTGGAAATGTGGTTCACTACATCAGGGAGGCTCCCTCTGGATATAGAGGAATGAAGTACACAGTCCCTAGAACCTGAAAACTATTAGCTTAGAGCCACTACTGCCAAGCCCTACCCCAGTGGTAGGGCTGCCACATGACCACTACCCAGAGGACTGAGGACCAGTCGACCCAAGGTCTGCCATTGCCATCACTGGTGGCTCCACCCCCTCCAATGGCAGGAGCACCACATACCCAAGCACAGTCCTCAGGGACCTGAGGACTTGTCTGTCCAGTGTTCTCATCTCCAGCAAAACCACTCTGCAGCCTCAACAAACAATTGAAGTATAAGCCCCTGCAGACCTCACAGACACTGCTCTCATTGATTACAGGTGAATAAATCACAGGGAGACTACACTACTGCACCCACCCAGAACCAAAGTCAAAGCACCCTACACAACTGACACTGTAGATACATCTACAGGAAACTCTTTCCTTTTGAAAGCTACTACATACAGTTGAAAGAAATGACTGTTACACCAGATATGCAGATATCAACATAGGGACACAAGAAACATAAAAAGCAAGAAATATAATTATCTAATGACAGACTCCAAGAAAAAGAAATCTATGAAATGCCTGAAAAAGAATTCAAAATAATGACATTAAAGAAATTCAGTGAGAGACAAGAAAACACAGATACATAATACAAAGAAATTAGGGAAATAATTCATTATCTTAATGAGAAATTGAACAAAGAAACAGATATCATAAAAAAAAGAATCAAACAGAACTTTTGGAACTGAAGAATTTAATGAATGAAATAAAAGTACAATTAAGAGCTTCAACAATAGAATAGAATAAACAGAAGAAAGAATTTCTGAACTTGAAGATAGATCTTTAAAAGTAACCCAATCAGACAAAATTTTAAAAGAAAAGCAACTTATAAAAAGAAGAGAACAAAATAAAAATAATGAAAAAATTCTATATGACATATGGAATTCCATTAAGCAAAAGAGTATTTGCATTTTCAGAGTTCCAGAAAAGAAAGAGATGGAGAAAAGCATAGAAAACATATTTTATAAAATAATTGCTAAAAATCTCAAGTCTTAGAATATACATAGACATCACAATATAGGAACCTCAAAAGTTCCCAAATAGATTCAACCTAAAATGATTCTCTCTGAGGTACATTATAATTAAACCATCAAAAGTCAAAGACAAAGAGAGAACTGTAAGAACAGCAAACGTGAGAGAAAAGTGTGAACATCAGTTCACAAGAATCTCCTCAGACTAATATCTGATTTCTCAGCAGAAATATTACAGACAAGGAGAGAATGAGATTATATATGCAAAGTGCTGAAGGAAAAGAAAACCTGCCAGCCAAGAATACTATATCCAGCAAAGCTATGATTTAGAAATGAAGGAGAAATAAATTCATTCCCAGAGAAGCACGAACTGAGGGAATTCATCACCACTAGACTGTCCCTACAAGAAATGCGTAAAAGAGTCCTACATCTGTAATCAGAAGAACAGTATCTACCATCATGAAAACACATGAAATTATAAAACTCACTGGCAGAACATTTCTTCAAAATATTCTGAGTGAAGCAAAAAAAAAAAAAACAGAAACAAAAGTAAAAAGAAACCTCATTGCTAGAACAGATACACAAATGAGAAAGAGAAAAGGGTAAAATATTATTACTACAGAAAACCACCAAATTGCAAAGACAAACAATAAGAAAAAAAGAAAGGAACAAATAATATATAAATTAATCAGAAAACACTAGAATGACAAGAGTATGTCCTCATCTATCAGTAACAACTTTAAATGTAAATAGTTTATATTCCCCAATTAAAAGATATAGACTGGCTGAGTGGATTTCAAAAACCAACAGCTAACTATTTGCTGCCTGCAAGAAATTCACCTTGCCTATAAAGACACATAGATTGACAGTTAAGGAATGAAAAAGACAGTCCAAGCAAACAGAAACCCAAAGTGTGCAGGAATAGCTATACTTATATCAGACAAAATATACATTAAGTCAAAAAACATAAAAAGAGACAAAACATTATTATGTAATCATAGACATATCAGTTCACTAAGAAGATGTAACACTTGTACATATAAATGTATGTATGCATCCAACACCAGAGCACCTAGATATATAAAACCAATAACAGAGCTAAAGAAAGAGATTTACTACAATACTGTTATAGTTGGGGACTTTGACTCCCAACTTTTGGCATTACACAAATCATCTAGACAGAAAATTAACAAAGAAACATCAGATTTAATCTGCAAATAGGCCAAATAGACCTAACAAACATTTATAGAACATTTCATCCAACTGCCACAGGACATGCATTGTTCTCATCAGCATATGGAAAATTCTCCAGGATAGACCATGTATGATGCCACAAAACGAGTCTCAACAAGTTTTAAAAAAACATCAAAATCTTATCAAATGTCTTTTCAGACTATAATGGAATAAAACTATCAATAACAAGAAAAATTTTGAAATCTGTACAAATACATGGAAATTAAACCACATTCTCCTGAATAACCAATGAGTCTATGAAGAAATGAAGAAGGAAACCAAAAAAATTATTGAAACAAATGAAAATTGAAACACAACTTATGAAAACCCATGAAATCTAGCCAAAACAGTGCTGAGAGAAATTTATAGCAATAAATGCCTGCACCAAAAAAGTGGAAAGTTTTAAAATAAACAACCTAATGACACAGCTCAAAGAATTAGAAAAGAAAGAACAAACCAAACCCAAAGTTACTAGAATGAAAAAAAATGCTAAAGATTGGAGCAGAACTAAATAAAATAGAGACTTAAAAAACCCCCAAAACTTGAGTTTTTTACAAAGAAAAACAAAATCAACAAACCATGCATTAGACTAAGGAAAAAAAGAGAGAGAAGCCCTGTATAAATAAAATCAGAAACAAAAAGAGACATTACAACTGGTACAACAGAAACACAAAGGATCATTGGAGACTATTATGAACAATTATATGCCAAGAAAGTGGAAAACCTAGAGGAAATGGATAAATTCCTGGACTCGTATTACCTAATGAGATTGAACCAAGAAGAAAAGAGAAAACCTGAGCAAACCAATAACCAGTAATGAAATTGTCATTAACAGAAAGTCTCCCAACAAAGAAAATCCCAGGACCAGGTGGCTTTTCTGTGGAATTCTACCAAGCTTTATAAATTAACCAACAACGATTCTTCTCAAATGATTTCAAAAAATTGAGGAGGAGGGAATTCTTCCTAATTCATTGTACAAGGCTAGCATTATTCTGATACCAAAACCAAACACAGACACAACAAAAAAAGAAAACTAAAGGCCAATAATCCTGATGAACATATGTGCAAAAATCCATAACAAAATACTAGCAAACCAAATTCAACAGCACATCAAAAAGATAATACACCATGATCAAATGGGATTTATTCCAGGGATGCAAGGATGCTTCAATACACACAAATCAATAGATGTGATATATTACATCAATAGAATGAAAGACAAAAACCATAAGATCATCTCAATAGATCAGAAAAAGTATGTGATAAAATTAAACATTGCTTCATGATTAAAGACTCTCATTAAAATAGATATAGAAAAAAATTACCTCAACAAACTAAAGAACATATATGACAAGTCCACAGCTGACATCATACTGAATGGGAAAAGCTTTTCCTCTAAGAACTGGAACAAGACAAGGATGCCCACTTTCAGCACTCTTAATCAACATAGTACTGGAAGTCCTAGCCAGAGCAATTAGGCAAGAGAAAAAAAACAGCATCCGAATTGGAAAAGAGGAGACCAATTTGTCCCTGTTTGCAGATGACATCATCTTATATATAGAAAAACTTAAAGATGCCACCAAAAAATCCTCAGAACTGATAAATTCTTTACAGTTGCAAGATACAATATCATCATATAGAATTTAGTATTGTTTCTATACAGCAGCAGCAAACTGGCTGAAAAATAAATCAGGAAAGAAATCTCATTTAGTACCACTTCAACATGGTTAAATTTAGGAAATCATGGAAGTGAAAGAGCTCTACAGTGAAAACTACAAAACACTGATGAAAGAAATGAAAGAGAACACACAAATAAAATGGAAAGATACCAACAAGCTCATGAATTGGAAAAATTAATAGTTAAAATGACCATACTATCTCAAGCAATACGTAGATTTAATGTGATCCCTATCAAAATGCCAATCACATTCTTCACAGAAATAGAAAAAAAAAATTCCTACAATTCATATGGAAACACTAAGAGACCCTGAGAAGTCAAAGCAATACTCAGCAAAAAGAGCAAAGCTGGAGGCATCACACTGCTTAACTTCAAAATATACTACAAAGCTACAGTAACCAAAATACCATGGTATTGGTATAAAAACAGAAAAACAGACCAAAGAAACGGAATAGAGAACCCAGAAATAAATCCATGTATTTATATTCAACGGATTTTTGGCAAAGATGCCAAGAACATACATTAGGGAAAGGACACACTCTTCAATAAATGGTGCTGGAGAAACTGAATATCTGTACGCAGAAGAAAAAACTGGACCACTACACCTCACCATACATAAAGTCAACTCAAAATGGATTAAAGACTTAAATGTAAGACCCGAAACTATAAAAAACTAGAAGAAAACAGGAGAATGCATTGGGACATCAGCCTAGGCAAAGATTTCATGGGTAAGACTTCAAAAGCACAGGCAACAAAACCAAAAATAGACAAATGAGATCACATCAAACTACAAAGCTTCTGCACAGCAAACAAATCAATCAACAGACTAAAGAGACAACCTGTAGAATGGGAGAAAATATTTTCAAACTATGCATCTGACAAGAGCTGTAGAATATACAAGGAACTCCACTCAACAGCAAATAAACTAATAATCTCATTTTAAAATGGGCAACCAGCAGATGGTGATGAAGGTTATCTCTAGCTGCCCTCATTGCTTATTAGCGTAAGACACTCCCACCAGCACTATGACAGTTTACAAATGCCATGGCAATGACCCAGAAGTCACCACTCCTTTCCTAGAAAGTTCTAAATAACTCGCCCTTTAATTTGCATGTAATTGAAAGTTGCAATAAGTATGTATAAAGACAGTTGCCAGGAGCCCATAGTTGCCCATTTTGGGCACACTGTCTATGAGTTAACCCTGTTCCACAAGGAGCAGTACTGCTCAATAAAAGATTGCTGTCTAAAACCACCAGCTCACCTTTGAATTCTTTCCTGGGCAAAGCCAAGAACCCTTCTAGGGTATGCCACAATTTTGAGGCTTGCCTGTCCTGAATCAATTGCAAAACCAGATGGCGTTATAAAAGAAGAAAATGACAGACCATTATCCCTCATGAACATAGATGCAAAAGTCCTTCAAATACTAGCAAATCAAATCTAACTATGCTAAAAAAAGAGTAATACATTGTAACCAAGTAGAATTTATTTCAGAAATTCAAGACTGATTTAACAATCAAAATCAATCAATGTGATTAATAAAATTAACAGACTAAAAAAACTCAAATGATCCTCTCAATAGAAGCACAAAAAGCATATGATAAAATTCAACATCCACTCATTACCAAAACTCTCAGCAAACTACGTATCAGTAGAAATTTCATCCACCTGATAAGGGCATGCACATAAAAAGCTTCAGCTAACTTTATATTTCATGGAGAAAAACTGTTTTCTCCCTAAAATAAGGCATGAGATAGAAATATCTGCTCATATGACTTCTAATCGACATGGTCTTGAAGTTCCTAAACAATGCAATGAGAGATTAAATGTAGACTGGAAAGGTATAAATAAAACCATATTTATTTTCAGATGGCATTATTGTCTATGTAGAAAGACCTAAGAAATCTTTCCCAAAAGTGACAATTAATAGTAAATTTAGAGGAATTCAAGATGCAAGATAAATAAAGAAAAATTAATTGTATTTCTATGTAACAACAAAATGCAATTGGAAATTAAAATTAAATCAATCTAAAAAATCATGTATAATGCCACCAAAAATATAAAATTATTAGAGATATATTTCACTAAATATGTACAAGACCTATACACTGAAAAGTAGAAAACATTGATGACAGAAATTAAAGAGACCTAAATATATGGAGAGGTACGCTATGTTGCCAAGATTTTAATTCTTCACAAATTGATCTATGGATTTAATCTCATTCTAATAAAAATCCCTGTGGGTTTTTTAATAAGAATTATTAAGCTGATTCTAAAATATATGTGGAAATGCAAAGGACTTAGAATACTTAATTTTGATAATGATAACGCAGTTGGAGAACTTAGTAAAATGAAACCACAGTGAGATGCCATCACATACCTATTATAATACGTAAAATTAAAAATAGAAAATTTTTTTAAAACTCTAAATAATCATACCAAGTGCTAGCATGGATGTGGAGCATCTGGAACTCTAATATACTGCTAAAAAGTTTCACTTTGGAAAACAGCCTGACAATGTCTTCAAAAGTTAAACATAAACCTACACTATGACCTTTCCATTCAACTCCAACATCTTTTTTTTTTTTTAAACAGAGTCTGTCACCCAGGCTGGAGTGCAGTGGTACCATGTTGGGTCACTGCAACCTCCACCTCCCAGGTTCAAGCAATTCTTCTGCCTCAGCCTCCCAAGTAACTGAGAAAACAGGCGCTCGCCACCATGCCTGGCTAATTTTTGTATTTTTAGTAGAGACAGGGTTTCGCCATGTTGAATAGGCTGGTCTCAAACTCCTGATCTCAGGCAATCTGCCTGCCTCAGCCTTCCAAAGTGCTGGGATTACAGGCGTGAGCCACCACACCCAGCCCAACTCTAATATATTTACCCAGGAAATGAAAACATATATCCACATAAAGATTTGTACACTAACATTCAAAGCAGCCTTATATAGCTACCCCCTCAAAAACTAAAAAGTCTAAAAAACCCTTAAATGGCCATCAGCAGGTGGTAAACAAATTGTGTTATAGCCATACCATGGAAGTAAAAAAGAAAAAACTATTCATACATCCAACATGGATGAATCTTAAAATAATTATGCTGAGTGATCGGAGCAAGACAATACACAACTACCTACTTTTTGATTATATTTATAGAAAATTCCAGAAAATGTTACCTAATTTATGGTGACAGAAAGCAGATCACTAATTGCCTGGGGAGAAGGAGAGATGGATCAGTTACAAAGGGGCGCAAGGAAACTCTTGGGGGTGATGGATATGTTCGTTATCTTGGTATGGCAATGGTTTCACAGGTATGACAGGTATGTCATAACTCATCAAGTTATATATTTTAAATATGTGCTGCATGGTACATCAGTCACATTTTAACACTGCTGTAAAAATTAGTATGAAAGTATCCTTTTCTACATATTTATATCAGTTAATATACATCCTCTTAAGTTTCTGACAATTTTATAAGTACAAAATGGCATCTTACTTTTAAAATTTATTTGATAACAATTTCAGATAAGTATTTTTTGTATATTTTACTTCCACCATTTTTTTCACTACATGTTACCTCTCATATAAATTAAATATTTTATGGTCACTGACAAGCGTTTTAAAACTACCTCCTTCAGATAATTTAAAAAAATCCTAGCCATGTAAAGGTTCATAATTTTTTTTCATAATAGACTTTTAGTCTCATATCCTGTAAGTTCAATTAACTTTCGAGGATGCCATAACTATGTCTTACTGTGTTTTGTTTAGGGGTGTGTGTGTGTCATTTCCTCATCTAGCTTAAGATGATTACACAATAGCCTCACAGACTCTTAGAAGACCCATGTGAAGAAAAATAACTTTTGCCTTTCACAACATTGAGAATGTCCAAGGGGATTTGCTCATAAATGTTCATATGTTAAGTTTAATCTCAGTAAGTAACTGCCATGAAGATTCATAACCAAGCTTATGTTTCATAATTGTCATAAATCAAAAGGAAAAATTCTCTCTAGTATCAAATTTTCCCCAGACTTGTTCAACAATTCTTAATTGGAGCAATAGAATCCTGATACTATATTTTCTAGGTAATGATACAAATATGCAGCCAGTCAGTAGAGAAGTCAAAAAGACAGGCATATAGATGATAAATAGTTGGAAGTTAGCTATAGCATACTTCCTTCTAAAAGAATAGTGTTAAGTTTAACACTTATTTCTAAAGTAAAACCTCATAAAAGACTAAAGGAAAAAATTGCTGACACGTTAGCGTAGTAGAAAATTTGCCTAAATATTTTTATTATTATTATTAGTTGTAAATAGTCTCTGCAGTGTGAATCACATTTCTCCTTACTTAGAGGACATCAAGTAACGTGTCTTTCTAATGGTGTACCTTATGTCCACATGCATTTTGTTTAATAACCTATTTCAAAGGACATTTAATAACTCTTAAATGAGCATAATTGTCATATAAGTATATTTGGACAACTTTCTGAGAGTGACTAGATTTTCTAGCAAGTTACATCTATAATAAAAGTTATTACTAATGACAGTAATAGCTACTTTTTAATTGAATATCTACTAAATGCCAGGCACTATGCTAGGTACTCCATCTTCCCTAACTTCTCACAGTACCTGGTATTGTCTGTATTTTACAGATTAAGAAAGCGAGGCTTTCCCTGCTCACAGCATATCATTTCCATGGCCTGAAGTTTAGACTATTGTTTGCTGTGCCATGTTTCTGCTAAGAATTTGGTCAGATCTCTCTTGAGCTACTTAACTTCAAGGCATTATTCCTTTTTTTTTCCTCCTGAAGGATATAAAGTGTCTGGTTTGCTGAGTGAATTACCATGGGCAGAGTGAGGCAGAGAGCTGCCTTTATAAATAAGTAAATGCCATTAGGCCGTCAAAATAACCACATTTCTAGAAAAGGAGGACTTGACAGTTTCTCATCAACAAAAAAAAAGTGCTAATGTCCTTTTGACTATTTGGCTACACCCAAACGATTCTATGTTTTATAAACTTTCCAGAATGAACTTGCCCTGAGTTGGCTATCAGTTAGTACTTATTTAAAAAAATACATGGAATATGGTGTGAGGATGGATTTTTTTCATTGTTGATTGACTAATAGAGATTAATGGAAGCAACTAAGAAAAGATATAAAGATGGCAAATTGTGTAAGAGTAGAAGAACAATAAGAATGAAACTGATTCTGTTGCCTGTTGTTAGTAAGACAGTCCCATTTTCTCACATTGGAGAAACAGAGGCCCAGTAGTCATCATGCTGAGTTCCTTACTCCTAATTCTGCCTAACCTTGACAGTAAACATTATTACTTCCTCATATACTTCTTTGGTCCATGTTTTTGCCTTTAAATGCTATTTACCAGTTTCAAATAAGTTTAGAACCCCTCTGCTTACACACTTCTCACTTACTATAAATACAAATCTAAGTCAGGGCAAAATATATGAATTCTATTCATCATTCCATCATTCAAATATACCCCAAGAGATTCTCATCCCCTCTCATTGCTTTTTCTTGCTGGAGTGCTCATCAGATATATTCACAAAGAAAACCTGTCTTCAATGAGATTTCAGGACACACAATCAAGCCAGGTGCAGTGGCTCATGCCTGTAATACCAACCACTCAGAAGACTAAGGTGGGAGGACTGCTTGAGTCCAGGAGTTCAAGACTAGCCTGGGTAACAAAGTGAGACCTGCCTCCTCATTTCTTAAAAAAAAGAGAAAAATTTAAGCCAAGAGCAGTGGTGTGTGCTTGTAGTCCTGGAGGCTGCTCAAGCCCAGGAGTTCAAGGCTGTAGTGAGCTATGATTGTGCCACTTGCCCTCCAGCCTAGGCAACAAAGTGATACCTTGTCTCTAAAAAATTTTTTTAAAAAGACTGAGTTCTGGCAGCTATAGTGGTCAGAGTGTGGTTACCATGAAGGCTGGCAACATTTAAGTTTAACCAAATATAGTAATAAGTTATTTCTTCCAAGAGCAGAATAAAGGTAACACTTAATTGCAAGAAAAGAAATTAAGGAGAAATACAAAGATTCTAAAGAGAAATGGCAGCACTGTCTTTCCTCGAGAGCATTTAAGCTAATCAATCACAGAGATTTAAAGTCATGCCTCTGGCGTAATTCCAAAACCAAGGGCAACCCCAGACCAATTTTTTCGTTAACAAAATACTTTCCAAATTGAGAACCCCCCTCCACATCTGCAATAATTGGTCCACTTTCTATTTGATATGGGATAGCTTTCTGACCTCAGTCTTCTCCAGAAACATAGAATGGACCTTTTAAAGACAGGGCACTATATTCTGCAGCTATTTGAGATGCTTACCCAGCTGCTTAGAGTTTTTAAAATCTGACTACCAAAGAACAGCCATAACAGCCCCAACAATCGCACTCTACGGCAAGCATGATGAAAAACCTGTAGAGATGCTTCGTTGTACCTACCACATTGTTCAAGAGGCATGTGAAAGAAACTGTGGGAACGTGAAAGAAACCCTGGGTGAGAAACAAGCCAAGAGAAAACCTAAAGCCGCCTATCACTTGCGCCACTCGCCGCCAAAGCTGTGGGTGCTGATAGCATTATTGTTTAATCTCTCTGAAGAATATGTGGGAGCAGAAAGCACAACATCCCCAAGTTGTTACTTTGTCACAACTTTACAGAATACATAAGCACTTCAGTAAATACACAGATTTTTTTTGCAAACTGTAAATCATCTGTGAGCCACCACTGTTCGACTAATTACAGCAAGAAGCTGTGCTCATTAGCTGTTCTCATCTGGCTCACTGCACGACCTAAATAGTCCGTAAATGAGCCGGCAATTATTGCTGTATTACCACTACCAGCTCCGCTCACATCAAAATATCTCCACCAAATGTTACGCCTGTTGGTATTATCAGGTTAGAAATTTCATAAACATATTGAAGCAGTTAATTGGGAGATTATTTTTAAAAATGTGAAAATAGAATCATCAGTGAAAGAGTTTTCATCAAACCCCAGATAGGCGGCTCCACCTATAGACAAGAACCTCAGAATGCAAGCATCTGGGAGCATACCATCGCCTGCTTCTAAACAACACTGGAAAACTAGGAACGCAAGGAAAATGTATATATGTTAAGTGGCAGAAAGGTGGACCATGCATATTCTTATGCCACCTAAAAACGATCTCCTGACTTGTTCAAAATAGAAGGAAAGCATGTGCTCATGGGCCTAGGATCTGAAAGAACTTGAGCTAAACAGAAAAGCGAACAGCAATGTCAGTAAAACTTCATTATTTCTAGCTCCATCATGTGGTATATTCTAAAGGAGGACTAGGATTTTTTTCTTTTTGTTTGCTTGGTTGGTTTAACTTAGTCTTAAAATGCCAACATACATGTTAATGGTGAAAAGAAAGTAATAAAATAGTTTGACTTTGAAAAACAAATTTCCAATATCCTGAAACACTTCAGAAGCATCTATTTATCATATCAAGTGATTAGCTGATTATTGTATTCTTATTTATTCATTAAAATGTCCTCTTTGAGCCTCATTTTAGTTATTGTAGATATTTGAAGGTAATACATTTTTAAACTCTGCCATAATTCATATTTCACATTCATTCAGATTCACCCAACCTCAATTAATTTAATGAGATCCTATTGTGAACATTTTTATTATAAAAAGAGAGGGGTTTCAATACTGGGGCACTCTGTTCTTGTTCCTGATGGTCATCACATCAGATTCATCATTGATTATGATCCTGAAAAATATGGAAGGGATACCGAAGGTACTGAAAGCTAATGGGTGTTCTGATCCTATCAGCTTTTCCCTACTTACCATCAAAGAAGAAAAAAAAACTCTAATGAATATTTTATTTGATTCTTGATTCTCATACTAGTTTCTTGCATACAAAGCAGAAACTGTCTCTAATGGGTTGAATATTTTTATTTACCCAGGCAAGGCTGATATCCCAATGTGGGCTATATGGCAGAAATTATTTGACAGACTTTGGACAGGATACAGAATGGAACCAGTTATTAATGATATACTCTAAAAAGATGTTTTTCATGATGGAGATATTGACTATAACAATGATAATAATATTGAGAGGCAACTCTTCCTGTATACCAATTAATTGACACCAATGGGCAAAAGAATGTGCACCATATTTGTTTAACTCTTTGTAGCTGTTGAGCTTTACAAAGAATTCTTAAAATATGATCAGTGAATATGTTTTCCCATGAATTTCATGAAGTATTCTACATAGCTATGATGCTTTTCAAGCTAGAGGTGCTAGGCTGTCAATACAGCACTGTTTTTCCCTACTGGAAACTCATTAATTCCAATGCATGTTTTGAGTTAAAAGAGTAGTTTCCCTTTTTCTTTCTCCTTTTAGGACCTTCTTAAACAGCTAACTTCTCTGCCTGTGGCTTGTCATAGCATTGCGTTGTTATTCAAAGTGAGGTCCGTAACCTAACAACTTCAGCATCACGTGGGAGCTTGCTGGAAATGCAGTATCTTGGGCCCCGATCCTTACACACTGAATTAGAATCTTCATTTTAACAACTTGAGAAACACTGGTCTAGGTAAAGGCCTATTACAGGCCCCCATGAGTCTTTTCCCTGCATGGAAGGAGAGTCAAAGCAGTGCCCAGCTGTGAAGAATCAAAGACTGAGCAAAATAAACACATGGTTTTGACTGTTTTAACTCACTATCAACATTTTTTAAAAGTTTTATCTGAAGGCCACTCCAGCTTCAGAAAGATATACTGGATCCTGTTGAAAGCTGAGTCTAAAAGCAATCCTTTCACTATTCACAATGAGATAATCACACTGAGAGGTATTTTAGAGTAACTTCTGTGTCCCCAGTGCCTCACTCAATACAATGGGAGATTCATAAAATGCACATTAACCCAACACTCATTATCAAGGGCCTTACTTTTCCCTGGTTGTGGTCATCCTACATTTCGGATGCCCAATATTCCAAAAATCCCTTCAACTTTTCAATCACTTTTACATCTATCATATTACTTTAACATCACATATTCAAGTGGATATCTATTGTCTTTTTTTAACATATTAGGAAACTGAAGCTTGAAGTTGTTTAGTGACTGCCCAAAGTCACCAGCTGGCTAAAGGCAAAGTTGGTATACTTGGGACCTTCTTCTAAAACTATGATCTGTATATTTAAGATACTTGTAGAGCATCATATTGTTAGGGAACATCTTAAAGCAACGTAGGCTTATATCCTGACACTACTCTATTGATGGGATCTACTGCAGCAAACATCTCTGTGTATGTCACTCAGCAGGAGAAATATATAAAGAGGCGTTTTCAGATTTTACTAGACAATATGGTATGATGAAAGAAATGGATAGTGAGCCAGAGAACTTCTCTGAAATAACTGCTATAGGGGGGTGCTTTTCCAATCCTCTAGAAAATCAGAACAGTTCCCAGAGGGAACAGATTAGAGCCAAACACTTCCTCTATCTTCTAAATAGCAGAATCTCTGCCATGGAGGACATAATTGGGTGTTTGCTCATTATCCTCAGGGTGTGATTTGGCCTGGATTTTGGCTTAAATGAGGAAAGGAAGATGGGAAACTGAAGTAGCCCGCTGTTTCAGGACACACAGCTCAGAAACCTGGCACCATGGAGACGTGTACAGACTATTTATGAAGGGCAGGCAGCCTAGTATGAAGGAAGGATCTTTATCTGTGGTGTGAATCATGCCTGTACTGACAGAATATTGGAAAACCATCCCCCTTGAGTAAAGTACTATGCACGTCTCCATAGCTGCTCTTATTCCAATTATAGAAGACAGGGAAGCAGGATTTTATCATTATACAATGTATACATGATTGAAACATCACACTGTAATCTATATGTACATATAATTATTTTATGTCAATTATAAATAAAAATTAATCGACAAAACAGAAGAGAAAGAAGCTGATTTTATAAGGATTTTTAAACTCCACCTGGTCAAGAAATAGTACCAATCTAAATATAAAAGACTGGAAGTTTCAGCTGTTTTCTGTAGAGTCCATTCCTTATAAGAAAAAGAGTGAAGTGAGTAAAGGAGCCTGTAGCAGCCAAATTCAATTTTGGCTAAACTTCAATTTCTTTTTTATTAGAGTCAGAAATGTCTCCCCTTAGTAAAAGTTGCTCTGGGGGAAAAAGAAAGGTCTAATTTCTCCTCAGCTTACTTAAAAGGAAAAGGACATTTTGTCACCTGCAGTCAAGATAAGTTAAAATCTTCAGTGGCCAGCTGTGGTAGTAGGACTACTCTATGTGGACCACCATGGCGTAGCCCACCTCAGCTCAGAAACCAAAAAGTACCTGGAGCGAAACGTTCGGAAACGGATTCAATTCTAGCAGTGGGATGGAGTTTTCTATTGCCTACTCTCTCATTCCTGTCTTAATGGATAGGGGATCTTTTGGAGTTTAAAAAGACTTATAAATTGCACCTTTTTCTCCCTTCCTGAATTCCAAGTCACTTAAGAGACAGAAGAGAAACAGGACAGAGACAACCATCCACATTATGATCAAACCTCAGAACTGGACAGGTGGTGCTGAACATCCTCAGGGCCTCCCAGAGATGGCTATTGCTGACAAACTGAGAACACAAAGAAGCATACTTCAAATCAAGCTTTCTGCAGGTAGCTTGCTCAGGAGAAAAGGGCGAGAGGAAGGGACGGAGCTGGAACAGCTCATTCCTCTGTCAAATGAATTGGCAATCAGCCCACCAGCACTGGGAGGAAGTAGGAAAAAAAGAGCAGCCAAGAGTGTTGCACTAATGGATGTCCGTCCACATTGAAGGAAATGTGAGAAAAGGAGAACAAATGTTCCCACACCCAACCTTACTCAGGCTTTCATTCTCTAAAGCCATTGGAGTAACTGTCAAGCCAGTGAAAAACTAGAAATGGAGTTAACCCTCAGAGAAGGTGTTCACACAATATCAGGGCAGATCAACTCCATTTTCTTTTTTTTTTTTTTTGAGATGGAGTCTCTCTCTGTCGCCCAGGCTGGAGTGCAGTGGCGCAATCTCGGCTCATTGCAAGCTCCGCCTCCCGGGGTTCACGCCATTCTCCTGCTCAGCCTCTCGGAGTAGCGGGGACTACAGGCGCCCGCCACCACGCCCGGCTAATTTTTTTTGTATTTTTAGTAGAGAGGGGTTTCACCATGGTCTCGATCTCCTGACCTCATGATCCGCCCGCCTCGGCCTCCCAAAGTGCTGGGATTACAAGCGTGAGCCATCGCGCCCGGCCAATCAACTCCATTTTCAAAAGACCACTCTACAGCAGCAACTATTGCCTCATTTAGGAATTTATTGGGTCGGCTAAGAATAGATTTTGCGGCTGGGCGTGGTGGCTCACGCTTGTAATCCCAGCACTTTGGGAGGCCGAGGCGGGCGGATCACGAGGTCAGGAGATCGAGACCACGGTGAAACCCCGTCTCTACTAAAAGTATAAAAAAATTAGCCAGGCGTGGTGGCGGGCGCCTGTAGTCCCAGCTACTCGGAGAGGCTGAGGCAGGAGAATGGCGTGAACCCGGGAGGCAGAGCTTGCAATGAGCCGAGATTGCGCCACTGCACTCCAGCCTGGGTGAGAGCGAGACTCCGTCTCAAAAAAAAGAGAAAAGAATAGATTTTGCCTCCAAAATGTTCTGAAATGGATCAAACTCATGCAATAGTTGAAACTTCTAGGACCACTCTATTATTCAAATCCTAACCTTCACTTGCTATTCTATTTCTAATTCCAAATTACTTCCTGCCACATTAACTAATAGCCAGCAGAGGTTCTGCAATGAGATCAAAGGTACTCCAATAATAAAATGACAGCAGTAGGAGTCCTCAAATTTGAATATAAACTCTCTCCCATTATTCTCCCAAGATATTAAGAAATTGAAAACACTTATATGTCCCACTTTTAAAGTATCCCAAATTAAACCGAATAAAATTGAAGACCAAATGAAAATTATCCTACCATTGAAGGATAAGTTACAAATATTAATATTTCAAGTTAAATTAAGGTGCAACTTCTTATTCTGCACAGTCACAACTACAGAGCTTCTCTATTAGAAGACTTGATGGAGTTGTTTTTTGTTTTTTGTTTTTTTAGCAGGTACAGCAGTTTCTGTCTTCTAATGAATGAGGTATAGTTTCTTTAAAACCTGTGGATCTGAATTTATTCCAGAACATCTGATGAGCCCCACTTTTCAAAATTCCAAAGGGTTACTAAGAAATGCAGACAGCCCTGACTCCATCTTCAATTAAATTCAAAATATATAAAGTAATCCTCATCTCCTAAGCAGTTATTCCGGGCAAAATTATATTCTTAGACAAAAGCCTTAAGTGTTTTCAAAGATCATAGCAGAGACTTCATAGTATCTGAGGGATGCCAGGTAGATTTTCAAAATCCTGCTGTCTGCTTAACTAGGATGCCAGTCTTTTATGGCAGATTTCAGAGTCCACAACTTTTGAAATTCAACACAATGGGAGAACTCTGTGACAAAGAGGCTATTTTTGTCATTATGTATTTACCACATTGGAGGACCATGGAGAGGGGAATTGGGGGTGACACCTATGCATGTTTTCACCTCTCATAGGAAGATGTATGGGATAAATCTTGCCTTCCTGCAAAGTTGAGAAGTTTATAATAATGGTAGCCTTAGCTCTCAACTCGAATTTTGGATGACTTTCTTTCTGAATCAGCATATTCAGTTTTGTAAATTCCTTTTCCCCTTTGGACTCTGTGTTTCTAGTTCACCAATGATAAATTTAAGGCTAACTCCACATTATAATACCCAAAGTATCTTTTGTGCAGACATTTTCATTTCATTGCTCACTGGCTTCTTCCACTGCCTTTTGTCATGGAATTACTTTGGTCAGTGGTTCTGAACCAGGAAAGATTTTTATCTGCAGTGCATATTTGACAGTGTCTAGAGACATGATTTATTTTCACAACTTGTGGTGGGAGGGTATGCTAATGGAATCTAGGGCATAGACACCAGAGATGTTGCTAAACTGCCTACAATGCACAGGAAAGCAACTCCACACACACAACAAGGAATTACTCTGCCCAAAATGTCAATAGTGCCAAAATTGAGAAGGCTTGAATTAAGATAATTACATAGGTTTCACAGAGAAGTTCTGCCCCTGATTCCCACACTATTTGCATTTGGAGAAAGACCTAAGATGATTCTTGAACTGTAGCTGCTACTGAGGTTTTTAAAAGCTTGAACCCTTAAGACTCTAGGGCAGACCAATACCCGTGACACAGGCCCTTTGCGATGCTGTCTTGCCTTAGCTTCTGAATGTTCCCAGTTTTAAAAAGCTTTCCTGTCTTTTTCATTTGCAATAGTGGAATATGTCTCTTATGTCTAATCTTGTGGTTCCCTTCAGGAAACTCAGATGAGTTTCTAATATGTTAAAATATTTACTTTGATCTTTTCCTTCTTGAATATATGCAGACTAGAATGGTTTGATGGAATCGAAAGTCAGCTTTACTTCCTTTATTTTCTTTGCTTTGTGACCTAGACATGTTTTTATTCTAACATATTCCTCAAAACTGTATGGAGGATTATTCCATGAGAAAAACAAAACAGTAAGTTCTGAGTTGGTGAAAATTATCCAATGGCCAAGCCATCCACCTGTACTTTATATATCCAATAATAGTGCACATTTTTCTGGTTTTCTCTTGTCAATTCTGTCAAGATTTTTGTACCATTTAATATAGCCGGCCCATTCTTTCAAGGGCAGTACCCCAGTTGCTTTCACTACAGACTCTGTCAATGGTATTGAATGAATTTCTTACAGTTTGGGCTCCTTTTGATGGAGTCTGTTCTAGTCTTCTCTCTACAATCTTGCCTGTCTTCCTCTGTTGGATGTCTCTGAGCCCTGTCACCATACTAAATTTTAGTAGCTACTAAATATATCTCCTTTTGACAATTTTCTCCTTGCAGACAGTTATAGTTGCTTAACCTACAGTCAATACTAGCCTTCAATATATTTCATTTTCTTCTTCATCTATGTCCATCCAAAGATCTCAATCTTTCTCCTACAGAAATGTTTCTCTCCTTCTAGCTTATATTTCCACTCTTTCACTCCCACAGTAAGATTGAAGCACACTTGGGAAACCACTACACTTTCTCCTTTATAATCCCCAGAGGTAACGTCTCATTCCAAGCCTTTTAAATAGCCTTTAGGTTGACAGTAACTTCAATGAATTGTTTCCCTGTTTCATCCCTAGAAAATGGCTTTTATTTTATCTAAAAAGGCTCTATTTCTTCTTGTGTTTTTTTTTTTTTAAGTAAATTCTACCATACTTCTATAGGTCAGTCCACAATTTTGACCTCTGAATTCTGGAACTATGGTCAGACCTTATGTCTTTAACAATCCAAAGCTAACTCGAGACCTCTTGGGACCTTATAACAAGAGGTAGGTCTTGAAACTGTGGACAAGCTACACAAACTTAAAATTGCTCTTGGCCAAGCATGGTGGCTCATGCCTGTAATCTCAGCACTTTGAGAGGCCAATGCAGAAGGATCATTTGAAGGGATCGAGACCAGCCTAAGTAATAGAGCATGACTCTGACTCTGCAGAAGCAAACAAACAAACAAAATACAGTTATTTATTTGGCTGGGTGTGGTGGCATGTGCTTGTAGTCCAAGCTACTTGGGAAGCTGAGGTAGGAGGATCACTTGAGCCCAGGAGTTTGAGGTTGCAGTTAGAGCTATGATTGTGCCACTGCACTCCAGCCTGGGTGACAGAATGAGATTCTGTCTCTAAAAAAATAAAAAATTTAAGAAAAGATAAAGTCGATAAATTGGAAAAAAAAGACAAATTTACAGATAAATAGAATAGGAAACTTGGTTGTAGTCAAAAGTGCTAGACCCTAGATTTTACAGAAAAACACAGTCAAATAGCTAGATTGTTCTGCCTCCAAATGTCTGAAAGAAAGCATGTTTAAAAACTTCCTTTTTTCTAAAATCACATTTTGCCTCAGTTGTACTTGCTTACCAGGACTTCCATGGCCTATCGGCCAAATTGAAAATTGCATTATTAAATTATCACACAATCCTAAAGGCTCTTGATCGAAGCCCTGCTAGAAATTTATATCTCAGGGCACTATTTTACTCCCCAAATACCAGTCTTTGTCAATATCTCAATGTTTTCAGCCAATGTAACAAGTTTTAATATTTCACCAAATTAAACTACCTCTCAGAATCATAGGCTTCCCTCTTACCACATGCACAGTGAGACAAGAATGGATGTCCCAAGAGAAAGGCAAGAGGAAGGGACTTAGCCAGCATGCCCAGTTCTGCTACCAGGCACATCAATTAGAATTCACCTTTACCTCACTGGTAAGGGATGAGTGAAGCGACAGAAACAGGCTAGTGTTGTTATGCAAGCCTCTCCACATGGAGAAAACATCAGAAATGGGGAGTTAGCATCCCTAAAACTATAAAGTAGATTGGAGACTACATTAACATAATAACATATTAAAGTTATATTAAGAGACATGGACAATGCCAACAAGAAAAAGGTGTGTCTGTTTTGTAGCCTCTCTACTACTAAAACTCTTAAAAAGCCCAAGCCTACTCCTGCAAGAACAGGAGGATATATTGTAAGGATCTGCAGCCACCCTTCCTGAATGGATTGGGACCCTCTCAGGATGGAGCTAGGATACTGAGAAGGAGGTTAAAGTGATGTAAAGGAACAAGGAAAATATGGGAAGAAGAGAGAAGAGGGTGAGAGCCCAGAGAGAAAAGGAACTCCTGGAATCCTAAAACTGACTCTGCATGGTCTGAAAAGGAGCCATGGGGAAAGATACAGATAAATTATCATCAACTTTGAGAATCTGGGTATTCATAATTGGCCACCCTGTGACTTGCCTTCTCATACAGCTGATCACTCTTAAGTCGCTGTGCTTCACACCATGTCTGTCCTAAGCTCCAGAACTGTCTACAGCTGTGAGCTGTGATTGTGCCATGTCATCCATCCAATAGATCACAACCAATACGCACTAGAGCAGAATAGAGTAGAATAGAAAATAATATGGCTTACTGCATGTAGTGAGGATAAGTACTGTTTTGTGAGATTAGTTTCACTTTGATATTTGTGTCTGTATGCAATGCATCACAATACAAAATATATTTTTCTCTGTGGTCTGTGGTTAAAAATGTCTGAAAAGCACTAGTTTACATGGCCTCTTCCTCGGAATGTTTCTGTGGTTCATCAAATGAGAAAAAATATTTTATTTTCTTACACCCACCAACATCTTGTTCTACTCTATAATATGATAATGTGACCATTCACCTATCCTCAAGCAATGGTGAAGTCATCCTTATTTTCTCACAGCATAAATTCTTCCTTCTACAAAGCCTTCTATGACTATTAGATGTTCCTTTCTAGAGGAACAGCAAAGAGTGTTTCTTTTTCTTATATGTTTTTCCCTTGCTTAGCAGCTATTAAATTCTAACTAAATATATACTGAATGAATAAATGAATAAATATTTGAAGGACAGCACGCAAATCCAGAAAATGAAGGTTTTTTCCCCAGTTAATTCCCACTTATTCAAAACAATTGAAAATCAGAGTACACAGATAAATTGATTATCTAAATTAAATGAGTTATTATTAGTGCTCCCCAAAATTTATCAGTTCTCAAACAATTTTCTAACTTGGCTCTATAATTACATTAAATACAAGTTCTTATTTCTCTGAAAGTTAACTTATTATTCAGTTAACCTGTATTGACACTGTTGATCACCTGCAAAATGCAAGACAGTCTCCTTGTTGTGAAACAAAGAGAGCTAAGCAAATTGCTCCTCTGAAGGCCCTTATTGTCCTATTAGCCTAGTTACATGGCTCTTGTCTTATTTTTAAGTAAGATTCCAGTTGAAAGATATTTTCAGTTGTAAAAATTCTAGAAAATCGGTCTTTAGTGCACATTTTTTCCTGAAGAGGTAAATGGAATGGTAGGAAACTGTAATTTCCTCAAATGAGGACTCTCCTTTATTCAGATAGACCTAATTCTGAACTTTTACTATGAGATTCTTTTTTTTTTTGGAGTCTTGCTCTGTTGCCCAGGCTGGAGTGCAGTGGCGCCATCTCAGCTCACTGCAAGCTCCGCCTCCCGGGTTCCCACCATTCTCCTGCCTCAGCCTCCCGAGTAGCTGGGACTACAGGCGCCCACCACCATGCCTGGCTAATTTTTTGTATTTTTAGTAGAGACAGGGTTTCACCGTGTTAGCCAGGATGGTCTCAATCTCCTGACCTCGTGATCCACCCACCTCGGCCTCCCAAAGTGCTGGGATTACAGGCATGAGCCACCGTGCCCGGCCAGTAATGAGATTCTTGAAGAATTAATGCCCAGAAAGCTGAACAATAAAGTCTAATGTACTTGTTTAGAACATCAGAATACCCAATATCCGTAGTGTCACATAACATATTTCTCTATATCTTCCAACCACTTTCTTAGTATTAAATTTCTAAAGCTTGGAATATCACGAATGCTGGTAGGTTCACCCTGTGAGGAACCCATACACTCTGATTTATTCCTTTATTTCTCTCTCAATCTCATTCTATACCTATGACTAACATCTATTAACAATGAAGTTTATATGGTCATTTCACTTTAACTTTCAGAAAACCTCACCTGAAAAGAGTTTGAATGCAGAGAAGTGATAAGACTCAGCGAAAAATAAGCAGTCATCTAAGAGGTAGGGCATGGTGAATCCCTGCTATCTGTCTCAGAATGTTTGAGGAGATGTAGGTCTTAGTTGCCCTGCATAGTGCTTTGTTGAATGTTCTGACAAGCAAGTGTTTAATTAATAAGACGCACACCTCTAGAAGCTGTTAATTAACTCTTTTGGGCCTTTAGGGTATGAACCAGTTAGTCAACATGGTTTCTACAAAGTACGACACTGTTGAGAAATAGGAAGAATCATGAAGCTTCCAATAGTGATCAACAAATTTAGAGTCATTTAGAACCCTCACAAGTAAGCTGAAATACTACCTTAGAATTTTGTCTCAATTTATCTTTCCTTCTGTATTCAAATAATTTAAATCTGATTGATCCCACAGCATTAATAATTAGGGAAAATCTTTTATCCATGCCTTCAGAGAAGAAGGAGTAAGCCAAGCATCCATTTTCAACCCATTCTTAGAGAGGGCTAAAGTTAGCAATCAGCTTTGCATAGGAACCCATTTTTTTTCTAGTAATACAGAAATATGTAACGACATCTAAATCTAATGCTCCCCACTTCACGAACACACATTAGAGGGATTTAATAACCAAAAATTTTTCCTTTCTTTTTTTTTGATTGAGAGAAAAGTGGATTTATTCAAACAAGGATAAACTCTTGAGGGGCACATAATGTAGCGGCTATATGAAGCCTTTGAGGTCAGTATGCCATTGTTCAAATTCTAGTCCTGCAGCAGCCTGATAAATTTTTGTAGATACCACTACCTTATAACCTTTTCCTCACTCAGCCCATTGAGTCAGAGATTTCCATCATCCAGTATGGCTGAAATGAGAAGTAAAAGCTCAGATTTTTAGTTTCTAATTGTTATAAAATTGATAGCAGAAACAATTACTTATATTTCTATATTTTGAATATTTTTTTAAATAATTGCTTGAGAAGCAAAAGTCTAAGTCTATATAGGAAAGAGGCTTAAGGTTTTTCCAGAAACAATGTGGCTGTTCTTGCATGATATAAAGAAAAACCTGAGACTGGGTAATTTATAAAGAAAAGAGGTTTAATTGGCTCACAGTTCTGTAGGCTTTACAGGCAGTATGGTGCTGGCATCTGCTCATCTTCTGGGGAAGCCTCATAAAGCTTACAATCATTGCAGAAGGTGAAGAGGGAGAAGGCACATCACATAGTGAAAGCAGGAGGAAGAAGGAGAGAGGTGGAGAGGCAGATGCCACACACTTTTAAACAACCAGATTGCATGAGAACTAACCCCCTATTGTAAAGACAACATCAAGCCATGAGGCACCCACTCCCATGATCAAAACACCTTCCACCAGGCCCTACCTCCAATATTGGGGATTACAATTCAACATAAGATTTGGGAGGGGATACAGATCCAAACTATATCATTCTGTCCCTAGTCCCTCTCAAATTACATATTCTACTCACATTGCAAAATACAATCATGCCTTCCTGACAGTCCCCCAAAGTCTTAACTCAATCCAGTGTTAACTCAAAAGTCCGAAATCTCATCTGAGACAAGGCAAGTCTCTTCTACCTATATGCCTATAAAATAAAAACAAGTTATTTACTTCCAAGATACAATGAAGGTATGAACATTGCATAAACATTGCCATTCCAAAAGGGAGGAATTGGCCAAAAGAAAGGGGCTACAGGCCCCATGCAAGTTCAAATTCCAGCAGAGCAATCATTAAAATTTAAACTTCCAAAATAATCTCCTTTGACTCCATGTCCCATATCTAGGGCACATTGGTGCAAGGGGTAGGCTCCTAAGGCCTTGGGCAGCTCTGCCCTGTGGCTTTGCAGGGTTCAGCCTCCAGGGCTGCTCTTATGGGTTGGAGTTTAATGCTTGTGGCTTTTCTGGGTGCAGGGTGCAAGCTGCTGGTGGATCTACCATTCCAAGGACTGGAGGATGGTGACTCCCTTCTCACAGTTCCAGTAGGCAGTGTCCCACTGGGGACTCTGTGGGGGCTCCAGCCCCACATTTCCCCTTGGCGCTACCCTAGTATAGGTTCTCTGTGAAGGCTCTACCCATGCAGTAGGCTTCTGCCTGAGCACCCAGGCTTTCTCAAACATCTTATGAAACCTAGGTTGCTAAGCATTCTTCATTTTTGCATTCTGTGCACCTACAGGCTTAATACCTTGTGGAAGCCATCAAGGCTTATGGCTTCTGTTCTCCAAAGTGGCAGCCTTGGCTGTATCTGAGCTCCTTTGAGCTGAGGCTGGAGCCAGAATGGCTTGGATGTGGGTAGAAGTGCCCTGAAGCTGCATAGGACAGCAGAGCCCTGGGTCTGGCCCATGAAACCATTCTTCCCTCCTTGACCTCTGTGTCTGTAATGGGAAGTGCTGCCCGGGAGATCTCAGAAATGCCTTCGAGGCCTATTTTCCATTGTCTTAGCTAGCAGCACTTGGCTCCTTTTTAGTTATACAAATTTCTCTAGCAAGTGGTTGCTCCACAGCCTGCTTGAATTCCTCTCCCCAAAAACCATTTTCTTTCTCTGCCACATGGCCAGCCTGCAAGTTTGCCAAATTTTTGTGCTCTGCTTCTCTTTCAGATAAAAGTTCCAACTTTAAATCATTTCTTTGCTCCTTCATCTGACTGTAGGCTGTTAGAAGCAGCCAGGACACCCTTGAACAATTTGCTACTTAGAAATTTCTTCTGCCAGACATCCTGGGTCATCACTCTCAAGTTCAAACTTTCACAGATCCCTAGGACTTGAACACAATCCAGTCAAGCTCTTTGCTAAGACATAACGTGCATAACCTTTACTCCAGTACACAATAAGTTCTTCATTTCCATCTGAGACTTTGTCAGCCTTGCCTTCACTGTCCATATCACTATCGGTATTTTGGTCATAACCATTTAATCAGTCTCTAAGAAATTCCAAACTTTCCCTCTTCCTCCTTTCTACTGATCCCTCCAAACTCTGTCAACCTCTGCCCATTACCGAGTTGCTTTCACATGTTCAAGTATCTTTATAGTAGCACCCTTCTTTCAGTACCAGTTTTCTGTGTTAGGCTATTCTTGCACTGCTATAAATACCTGAGACTGTGTAGTTTATAAGAAAAAAGGTTCTCATTGTTCAATTCCCCAACATGGCACATGTATACATATGTAACTAACCTGCACGTTGTGCACATGTACCCTAAAACTTAAAGTATAATAAAAAAATAAAATAAAATAAAAAGAAAAAAGGTTAATTGGCTCACAGTTCTACAGGTTGTACAGGAAACATAGTGACATTTTCCTAGCAAGGCCTCAGGAAGCTTCCAATCACAGTGTAAGGGAAATGGGGAGGAGGAACATCATATGGCAATAATGGGAGCAAGAGCAAGAGAGTGGGAGGAGATGCCACATACTTAAACAACCAAGTCTTGTGAGTACTCTCTATTGCAAGAATGGCACCAAACCATGAGGGATCTGCCCCTATGATCCAAACACCTCTCACCAGGCCCCACCTTCGGCATTGGGGATTATAATTCAACACGCAATTTGGGCAGGGACAAATATGCAAACCATATCACAATGCTTGGAAAGAACATACAGTTGGCCCTTAAACAACAGTGGTTTAAACTGCATGGTCCCCTTACACTTGGATTTCTTTTCAGTCAGACTCTGATCAAAAATACAGTATTCACAGGATAGAAATTCACACATATGGAAGGTCAACTTTTCCTATATACTTGGGTCCCACAGGGCCAACTGTGGGACTTTAGTATGTGTATATGTTGGTATACAGGGGTTGTACTGTAACCAATCTCCCAGTCAGAGAAGAGCAAAGATGCCAAGTTGGTCAGGAAATAGAGAAATGGAGTGGGTATAATCTAGGAGGATGTGAAAGGATTAAGGAGGGAAGGGCTGTGATAAGGGCTCACACAAGAGGGATCCTGAGGAAGGGATCAAATTCAGTATTTGGAGACTTACTAGCATCTGTCTGAAGAAAGCCCTCAATTGCCTTTGCAGGAAGTGAGTTCAATCAAGCCAGTACTTAACATGGTCTGTTGGTCTTGGGCTTTGCACAGCATGGTAATATCAGAGTAGTGAGACTTTGATATGGCAGTTTAGGGTTATAAGACACCAAGGTAGAAGCTGCCAGTTCTCTTAAAGCTTGCACCTGCAGCTTGCATAGCATCACTTCTGACATCTTCTATTGAGCAATTAGTCACAGCAAACTCAGATTCATGGTAGAGGGAAATAGACTCTACCTCTTGATGAAAGGATTATCAAAAATTTCCACCATCTTTACTTCATCACACCTTTTTAAAGAGGTGATACATGAGTTTAGAGATGAATACTAAGAATAAACGAGACTTGAAACATTTTGAAGACATATATTCTGGAGAAATAGAAGAGTATATGTAAAAGCTAAGTCCCCTTGGATGGGAGCTTCCCATTTTTAAAAGGCAAGAAGTAGGTGAGTATGACTGGAGCATAGTGAATGAGAGGGAGAGAGTTAAGAGATGATACAGATGAAAAAGACAAATTAATTTTCGTTGTTAAAAAGTATTACTTGTAAGTAGTTTTAAAAAAACTATAATTTTCCTTAATACTGCAAATTTATAATTCCTTTAACTGTTTCTTTATCTTCTTGGAATATCTATTTTTGACTTTTTTTGACTTTCTATTATAAAAAATGAAAATTTAACTGTCATCAACCATATGTATACGTATATCTCCCATCTCCCTCAAATAAATCTATAATAACAATTTATCTAAACTAGTATTTAATGTTTTCACTATTTAAAAACACACTTTTTAGAACTGATTTTTGTGGTATATTATTTTCTTCTGTAGCTTTTTGCTTTTATTTGAGTTACAAGTGCCTTATTGTTTCATTTGCTTGCTTTTTAAAGTAATTATCTAAATTTAGGTCCAAATTTTTTGACAGAAGTATAAAATTCTTCTCATTAAAATAAAATACATTAGGTAATTTATCTTTCTTCCTTTTGAAAAAAAAGTTTCTTGGAGATATCTCTACTAAAGCTCTCTGTGCTTCTACTTCATTCAGCCTTGTTATAGCCTAGACATGCTTTATAGCAGTTAGCATGGAACTTTCCCACACCATTTATGTCTAACTTCTCTTTACCACATTCTCTTATTGAATTGAATTATTTGTTTCTCCTTTTCTTGGTTCATTGCCACATTTTCATATCCTTTATTTCCTGAAAGAGGGGTATAAAAGATTTTAAAAATATAGCTCTTTCACTTAACAATTTACCCCAGATCAGAATTCAAGAATAGATTTATTTTCTCTCAGAATTTGGAAAGACTTGCTTACTTTGCTTCAAACTCTCAACATTGTAGAAAATGTCAGTGTCCTTAAAGATAGTCAATTTGTATATGATTTCCTTTTTCTTGGAAATTTTCACATTTAAAAAAAATCCCTATGTTTTGAAATGATATGATATGATTTCTTTTGTAAACATTCTGCTGCAATCTTGGTGAACATTTTCCATCTGGAAATTCAAGACTTTACATTTGGAGTAATTTTCTTTTATTATTCCTTTGATATTTTCTATAAATTCCCTCTGTATTCTCTTTCTAGAATTCCTGTTAATCAAAAATTCAAGTCTTTTTATTCTGGGATTTTTCTTTTTTGTTTGTTTGTTTTAAAATAATATCGTCCTATCTCTTATCTGTAATTTCTTTCTGGAATTTCTATTGTTTAGAATTGGTTTTCACATGTCTTTACTTTCTCTCTCTCCTATTTTCCATCTCTTTGCTTTTCTGTGTTACTGACTGGGTTGTTTCTACAATTTTATCTTCAGTCCTTCAGTTAGATTTTTTAATTTTTGCTCTCTGTGATAGGCAGAAGAATCTCCCCCCCCCCCACCCCACCACCCCCTCCACCAGCCACAAAGATAACCAAGTGCTAATCCCCACAACCTGTGAATATGTAGTGTTACATGGCAAGGAATTAAATTCACAGATGAAATTAAGGTGGCTAATTAGCCAACTTTAAGATAAGTTGGATTATCTAGATGGACCCAATGTAATTATAACAGGCCTTTAAACATGGAAGAGGGAGGAAGGAGAGTTAGAGTCATGCAATGTGATGAAGACTCAATATGTCATTGCTGGATGTGAAGACAGAAGGGGGCCACAAGCCAAGGAATGCAGTCAGTATCTAGAAGCTGGAAAAGGCAAGAAAACAAATTTGGCCCTACTGATACCTTGATTTTAGCCCACTAAGACCCATTTTGGACTTCTGGATATAAATGTGTGTTGTTTTAAGCCACTAAGTATGTGGTAATTTGTTATAGCAGTAATAGAAAACTAATATGCTATATTTTCAATTTCTAAGACCTATGTATTCTTTCTTAATATTACCTTTTCATAGAGTCCTATTTATGTAGAAGAATTTGTCTTTGAGGGTATAAAATATGGAGGGTAATGTTTTCTTTGTATTGGATCTTTTTCTCTGAAATCTTTTCTTTTATTCCTTTTAATACTTGTCTTGTATATTAGAGACTTCCTTCAGAAGTCTAAGGTCCTTGATTGTGCATTTATATTTAAGAGTAAGGCACTGAAATGATGGTTAGGAACTCTTTTAGCCTGGACAGTTTTTTTGACCAGTGCGCATTACCATAGGTAAACAGGCAGGAATCTGGCCATTCCTTTAGGTGACTCCTAAATGCCCGTGAGTGCTTTTTTTTCTTTTTTTTTATTATACTTTAAGTTTTAGGGTACATGTGCACAACGTGCAGGTTAGTTACATATGTATACATGTGCCATGTTGGTGTGCTGCATCCATCAACTCCTCACTTAACATTAGGTATATCTCCTAATGCTATCCCTCCCGCCCTCCCCCTACCCACATCAGGCCCCAGTGTGTGAAGTTCCGCTTCCTGTGTCCATGTGTTCTCATTGTTCAATTCCCACCTATGAGTGAGAACATGCGGTGTTTGGTTTTTTGTCCTTGCGATAGTTTGCTGAGAATGATGGTTTCCAGCTTCATCCATGTCCCTACAAAGGACATGAACTCATCAATTTTTATGGCTTCATAGTATTCCATGGTGTATATGTGCCACATTTTCTTAATGCAGTCTATCATTGTTGGACATTTGGGTTGGTTCCAAGTCTTTCCTATTGTGAATAGTGCTGCAATAAACATACGTGTGCATGTGTCTTTATAGTAGCATGATTTATAATCCTTTGGGTATATACCCAGTAATGGGATGGCTGGGTCAAATGGTATTTCTAGTTCTAGATCCCTGAGGAATCGCCACACTGACTTCCATAATGGTTGAACTAGTTTACAGTCCCACCAACAGTGTAAAAGTGTTCCTATTTCTCCACATCCTCTCCAGCACCTGTTGTTTCCTGACTTTTTAATGATGGCCATTCTAACTGGTGTGAGATGGTATCTCACTGTGGTTTTGATTTGCATTTCTCTGATAGCCAGTGATGATGAGCATTTTTTCATGTGTCTTTTGGCTGCATAAATGTCTTCTTTTGAGAAGTGTCTGTTCATGTCCTTTGCCCACTTTTTGATGGAGTTGTTTGTTTTTTTCTTGTAGATTTGTTTGAGTTCATTGTAGATTCTGGATATTAGCCCTTTGTCAGATGAGTAGATTGCAAAAATGTTCTCCCATTCTGTAGGTTGCCTGTTCACTCTGATGGTAGTTTCTTTTGCTCTGCAGAAGCTCTTTAGTTTAATTAGATCCCATTTGTCAATTTTCTCTTTTGTTGCCATTGCTTTTGGTGTTTTAGACATCAAGTCCTTGCCCACGCCTATGTCCTGAATGGTATTGCCTAGGTTTTCTTCTAGGGTTTTTATGGTTTTAGGTCTAACATTTAAGTCTTTAATCCATCTTGAATTAATTTTTGTATAAGGTGTAAGGAAGGGATCCAGTTTCAGCTTTCTACATATGGCTAGCCTGTTTTCCCAGCACCATCTATTAAATAGGGAATCCTTTCCCCATTTCTTGTTTTTGTCAGGTTTGTCAAAGATCAGATGGTTGTAGATATGCAGCATCATTTCTGAGGGCTCTGTTTTGTTCCATTGGTCTATATCTCTGTTTTGGTACCAGTACCATGCTGTTTTGGTTACTGTAGCCTTGTAGTATAGTTTGAAGTCAGGTAGCGGGATGCCTCCAGCTTTGTTCTTTTGGCTTAGGATTGACTTGGCAATGTGGGCTCTTTTTTAGTTCCATATTAACTTTAAAGTAGTTTTTTCCAATTCTGTGAAGAAAGTCATTGGTAGCTTGATGGGAATGGCATTGAATGTATAAATTACCTTGCACAGTATGGCCATTTTCATGATATTGATTCTTCCTACCCATGAGCATGGAATGTTCTTCCATTTGTTTGTATCCTCTTTTATTTCATTGAGCAGTGGTTTGTAGTTCTCCTTGAAGAGGTCCTTCACGTCCCTTGTAAGTTGGATTCCTAGGTATTTTATTCTCTTTGAAGCAATCGTGAATGGGAGTTCACTCATGATTTGGCTCTCTGTTTGTCTGTGATTGGTGTATAAGAATGCTTGTGATTTTTGCACATTGATTTTGTATCCTGAGGCTTTGCTGAAGTTGCCTATCAGCTTAAGGAGATTTTGGGCTGAGACGATAGGGTTTTCTAGATATACAATCATGTCATCTGCAAACAGGGACAATTTGACTTCCTCTTTTCCTAATTGAATACCCTTTATTTCCTTCTCCTACCTGATTGTCCTGGCCAGAACTTCCAACACTATGTTGAATAGGAGTGGTGAGAGAGGGCATCCCTGTCTTGTACCCGTTTTCAATGGGAATGCTTCCAGTTTTTGCCCATTCGATATGATATTGGCTGTGGGTTTGTCATAGATAGCTCTTATTATTTTGAGATGCGTCCCATCAATACCTAATTTATTGAGAGTTTTTAGCATGAAGGATTGTTGAATTTTGTCAGAGGCCTTTTCTGCATCTATTGAGATAATCATATGGTTTTTGTCATTGGTTCTGTTTATATGCTGGATTACATTTAAGGTTAATATTGTTATGTGTGAATTTGATCCTGTCATTATGATGCTAGCTGGTTATTTTGCTTGTTAGTTGATGCAGTTTCTTCCTAGCCTCGATGGTCTTTACAATTTGGCATGTTTTTGCAGTGGCTGGTACCGGTTGTTCCTTTCCATGTTTAGTGCTTCCTTCAGGCATCTCTCCTCTATATAAATGGCCCAATTATTCCATTTGCTAATTTTCCCCCCAAAATTATATTTTATTAAAAGGCAAATGCTGTTTCCCTGGGGGTTAATAAATTATTAGCACTTCATATATAACACATATTGTACAACACATAGTTTACAAATTTGGAAAAATGTAACAACTGAGCAAATAGTATAGTCAGAAGACTAATACATATTGAGTACAAATGTAAACACATCATTATTCTTGCCTTATAAATGAGAAACTTAAGGGTCTTGAAGCTTAAGTAACTTATCCAAGGTCTGCTGTTCTAAAGGACATATATACACTTTCCATACTGCCGCTAACTTCTGTAGACCAGTGCGTTTTTTTTCTATAGGTTACTGTGTGGCTATTCAACCAGATATATTAAAATATTTATTTCATGTCTTTCATGTTTTAGTTTTCTATTGACAAAATGGGAA
Source organism: Nomascus leucogenys (assembly GCF_006542625.1). Classification (NCBI taxonomy): domain Eukaryota; kingdom Metazoa; phylum Chordata; class Mammalia; order Primates; family Hylobatidae; genus Nomascus; species Nomascus leucogenys. The sequence goes on along the minus strand of NC_044402.1, from coordinate 33,312,974 downwards.
GCTCAAACTCCTGCATCCTTTCTTTTTCTCTTGGTTTTCAGAATTGATATGAGAACTAAGGCACCATCTAAAACACAGACACATCAAAAGGAGCTCTAGAATTACAAGTTAGCATAATTTACCATGAAGAATTGCTCCCCGGCTGGGGTGCACTGTGTCTGGAGCCCAGTCCAATGCCAGGAAGCCAGCAGACCCACCTTGTTGATAAAGAAAAAAAAAAAAGCTTCATTCTACATTTTACTGAGATGCTTTGGGATTCAGTGGCTTCACTGTTCTCTCAGCCTTTGTTATTATTAATGCTTAATTTTAATGGAAGAAGGGAGGATTTTGATGTGGCTGGCTTGCTTCTTCTTTTTGTTGTTGTTAAATGTAGCAACAAACAATCAAATCAAAGGAAGAAGAATACAAAGAAAATGGGTCGTGAATAAACAAAAAGGTCAGGATGCTAGTATTTAGTACAATTTCTGGGGAGCTATTAACCACACCGTGATTGGCAGATTTAACAGTACCTTCTGCTCTCTTTTGCCAGCAACTATGCAATTATTCCAGGTGTTGTAGTGGAATGACTCTATCAAATTTTATAGGATTAATCAGCATGCAAATGTTGGCAGGCTTCAGACTCAGATCTGGACTTCAGGTGCAGACTTAGAACAGGTGGAGAAAAACACTTCTTCATGTGTTTTTAAAAGAGATTTATAAATCAGCCATACAACCTCTGCCCCAAGACAGAGCTTATTTTACGACATTTTACTCAGAACAATCTATCTTTAAAGTGCACAAAAACTTAACTGTGTATTTAAAAGGTAAAAATGATCCTAGAATTTATAATATGCATGAATATTACAATTGCGTATTTCCTCTTTGAAATTCCGGGAACTATTTCGGTTATTGTTGCTTTGGGGCTTGGTTGGGGGAAATATAAACATTTCTTCTGTTGGTTATAACTTCATAGTATGTCATAATGTTGCTGAAACACCAGGGGTTTGGTCTAGGTCCCAGTGCCTTTCACACAGAAAGCCAATCACTGAGAGGAATATTACCAGGGAAGAAGACTTTATTCAAGTGCTACAGGCGAAGAGACAGGAGATAAGTCTCAAATCCATCTCCCTAGTCGACTAAAATTAGAGGTTTATGTAACAGACAAGAAATGTTACTAGGGAGGAGTAAGGAAGGGGAGTGGGCCAACACACAGCAGATGGTCAGTCAGGCAGTAATGGCAATGAGGGGGTCTGGTGTCTCCTGCCCAGATGTGGTGACGTGGTGAGTTTGAGTTCTTTGATACTACCTTGGGTGGGTGGAGGAGGGGGGTGCTAAAGGTAGATTTACTGAGAAAGGAATTCAGATAAGACAAAAGTAAGTTTCAAGTTTTAAGACAGGGAGGGTCAGTTTCTGTTTATTAAAAAAAAAACACCTGTAAACATCAGTTCTATGGAGAAATTGGGATTATTTCAATAATAGTAAACAGAGACAAACAGGGTCTCTATTAGTTCCATCTGTCAAATTTTTCTTTAGTGATGTCAGAGAGATGTTCAAGAGGGATTTGGGACACTGTGTGAAGCTCATTGTCTGATTAACTATTTGGCATAAACTCCTCTACTCATGAACTTCCAATGCTCCTAATTGCCTACAGCAGTGGTTTTCAATTATCTGTTCTTGCCAAAACTAATTTAGGCACTCTATGAGTAACAACAGCTCACTCCAGCAGGAACACTCTGCACCTTGGGGATGGGGCATGACAGAGCGGAGTAGGAAAGTGACATTTTGAGAAGCTCTTTTAGATGTTTGTATATCCCCTCTTGCCTCTGGCCCCAGCAGAGAAGCACTATCCCTGAGTATGGATTTCAAACATCTCAGTTTGCTATTTAAGGCTGTTCAATTCTAGTTTAACCTAGCTACCCAGCCTCACCTCAAACCCCTTCTCTAACAACATGAATTTCAACCAGACAGCTTCTCCATTATACCTTCATTCCTGCCCTTAGTATTTTTGTTGCTGTTTCATTTTCAAACCAAAGACTAGTTCAAGCTCGCCTTTTCTAAGATACTTTTCCTAGCATCCCCCAAACAACCGTATTCTGTTTGTATAGTCCTTGTTTGTATTACTTGTTTGATCATGAACAAGTATAGATCAGAGACTCACTTGAAATGTATGTGGCATGTTCTGCAAATGCTGGATTTATAGTATGTACCTAGCAATTAGCTAGGTATGTAGCTCTACGATAGCTATTTAAAGTGCCTTTTCCATTGTCTTATTTTTGTTCTGTTTCTTCCATGATTTTTGTTCAGTGGTAATTGAGAGACTATTGGGCTTCATCATTTTGAAAGAAGTTATTCTACAAGACACTTTGGTTCAACTCTCCACTAAATTTACAGATGAGGTTCAGTGCTGAAATGACTAGCTTAATCCCACTGGGGCTATTGTTCTTTTTCAATTGAAGATATTTGTTCTATCTTATTAACGATACCTCAAAACTTCAGCAAATGTATCAGATAACCCAATGCTCTTATATACCCAATATTAGTTATTATGATAAATAATTCATTCATCAAATCAATTCTAAAACATTAATTTTGTTGATGTACTAAATATACTAGTTAATAGTAACAGTTTCTACCTTGAAGGACAAAACAGTAGGTGAAGTTAGAAATAAACTTAGATATCCTTGAACTCCTTTCTTCTGTGGGAACAAGGAAGGCAATACTTTTTTTTGAGTTTTGTATGTTTGTTTTTCAAGAAAAAGACAAAAAATGTAATCTGACCTAAATTTTAGGCTATCCTTTTTGTTTTATGGTACATGCCAGTACAATAAAGAAGGAAAATCTCTCTTACAGTGCAATGTAATAAATGTCTTCCTACATAAACTTAAATTTTTAACTGAACTCATCTATGTGATGAGAACAAGAAGCTCCAATACTAATGCCAGCAGATAAGGGGAGAATGAGCCCAGAAAGTGATAATAAGTGAGATGTTAAAAATTTATCAGAATCTGAAGCCTACTTTCTCATTTTTAACTGAAAATCCAGATCTGATTTAGAAAATAAACTGATAGGAATATGCAGTATAAATCAGAGCCTGAGGAATTGGAGGCTGAAGGACAGAGTAATGCAGAAAGTGATGGATAGAGCATGAGCTGGGCCTTAGCAATGCAGTGGGAAGACCAGGATGGAAATGAGAGGAACTCTGGGGCAGGAAACAGCAAACCTTGGCCATTGCCTGTACCATGAGGAGAGATGAAAGGAACTAGGCCTGGTGACTGGGAAGGCAGTGCTGTCATGAACCATGATAGGAAAAGCAAACTGTGTGTTTCACTCACCTAGAGAGTAAAGACATTGATATAAATTGGTTACTGGATTATTTTAAACTATAACTTTAAAAGGTGACCTTAGGTCTGTTGAAATGTGTTTGGAATTATGGTCATCTCATTCTAGGACAAATAACATATGGACTTGAATTATTGTTACTTAAATGCCTCTTGTGGTTCTGGCTCATTTCGATTGTATCAGCAGACAATGGCTATTCCTTTTACAGAAACAGATCACTGAGCCAAAATTCAGCTTTTTGGCAGTCAATAATCAGGAAGAAAAGAAACCCAAAAAAGGCCTTTGAACCACTGTAATAGATGCCAAGCACACAAAAAAATTAGAAACTTCTGCATTTTACTCAGCATTCATTTCCTTGATAGGTACCATGAGAGTTTAATGGAGCAATTATGAATGGGTATTTGTATCAGCCAGAATAGATACGATTATACTGTTGAAAAAAGAAAATCAGTGGCTTAAGACAGCAAAAATATTTCACATTACATGTCCATCACAAGTTGACAGAGTGACTCTGCTTCTCACAGTCCCTCAAGACACAGTTGAGGAGCATTTCATCTAGATATAGGCTTCTTGTATCATCACAACAGGGAAAAGACACAGTGATTTGAGAACAGGATTTTAAACCATCAGCCCAGAAGTGACACACATCACTTCTGTTCACATTTCTGTGGTCAAGGCAAATCTCATGATTACACTTAGTTCAAGGGATTAGGTAAGTATAATCCTAGCATGTATCTGGAAAAGAGAAGATTGGGAAATAGTCAGATAGACAACATCCCACTGGTATGAGATAATGCTTGTAGAAGTATTATTAAACTAGATGCATTACACACATGTAAAGTTTTAATATTATTGTGCTACAAAGTACCTTGTCCTTTATGTGGCATTTAGTTGTTTTGCACTTAGAGAATAATCACCCTGTTATGTATTTTCTACTTCATGGAATGACATCATTCTCTCTGGAGTTTAAGCTGAACCCTCAAGCCTGAACTGGATGCCCAAGGAGCTATGATAGTGCCCTATGCTTTCTTCCATGTCATAATGACTAGGGTGCTTTGTAATTGGCACCTCAAGGGCAAGAACTGAGTCAAAGCCTTCTTCAATCAATCATTGGCCAATTTCCAGAGGTCAGGCCATACTTTAGAGGCTGCTCAGTTGCCTCCTTGCCCCAATGACTACACCTCAGTCTTTGTGCCTGTTGGGCTGCAAACTTGACTCTAGAGACAAATAACTTCAGGCATTTTGGCTAATTTTTAAATAATCCCTGCCACTGACACTGACTGTAAATACATATGCTTGCTTACACATTTTATGTCTTAAAATGAGTCTTAGCTTTTATAATCTGAGAGTAAGGCAGTTCAGTGACTCCAGTTAACACAACTAAACTGTTAATATTCCTATTTGTCCTTGTGTTTTTGTTGTATTAGCTTTAGATATCTTGGTAAAGTGATAACACAGAATTTCATGCTTCTGGGCAATGCATTTTTGAAGGGCAATTTTTCAGGTTTGTGTTTTAAATGTACCTACATACCAATTTAAAATTCCCTTTGAATAATTACACTGTCATACATCCTGTATCGGCTAGATTTTAAAGTACTGGTTCTATACTTATAAGAAGAGACATGATGGTTTTAACATTAAACAAAACTTTCTTGCCTCATTTAAACAGCACTTACATTGCTATAATCAGAGAGTAATCTAGGCATGGCAGCAAAACAAGGATTGGATAATGCTTGAAAAGACCTATCAAAATCCCAGAAGACAACCAGAAAAATGTTCAAAGCCTTTCTAATTCTAATAGAAATTAAATTATTCATTTCCTCTTCTTGGGGCTTTTCTATCTTTGGACTGCAAAGCCCTACTTAATTCTCAGAGAGAAATTGTCAGTTAATTGGTTAGCTAACTGTAGCCCACGGTAAAATCCCTCATTAACAAGTATGTAAAAAACAAGGATTGTACATAGCAGAGAGTCGCAAGTGCAGTGTTTTGTTAATCTTTCACTAGAAATAATATTCCTTAATGTGCAGTTTTTCTGATCTTTCAAGTCTAATGGTCACTATGAAATACCTGATTATGTCCCTTTTCCACCCTGGAAGAGGAAGGTGAGAAGTGATCAAGGCTATCAAAACTGATACCTGCTATCAAGAGGAAAGAGTCACGGATGAGTCTGACTCTTCCTTACCTTTTCCTCCAGGTCTTTACTCCCCTTATACCTTTTCCCAAACCAGCTAAATTTCCCAAAAGTGAATTAAAAGACTGGTTTTATTTATTTAGAAAAGTGGAAAATATGCTTTTCCTTCCTCTCCTTTCCAGACCTGGGAAAATGTTATCAACTTTCCAGCAGGAACCTGGTTTCTAGGTCTATCTAGGTTTCTAGCCATGGTCTGATATATTTTCCTTCCTTCAATATATGGGAGTATGATCCCCCTTTAGAGCACACAAATACCATTTGAAAAAGACTTTGCATTAACATAACCATGACCCCACTGGAAAGTGCTTTTGTCAATCATCTTGCATAAAGTTGTCCTCACATACATCAGAGGAACAGGTTTCAGATTTCTTGTTGAGTTTCCCCCTATGTCAATCCAGTTTCATAAATGATTGTTTCCTCAAAGACATAAACAAAATTCTTGTCCTTAAACTTTTCTAACCTGGGAATAAGCAAAAAAAAAGGGCCCAGGATGCCGATACAGGCCATGCTCTTCTAAGCGAGCCACCATCCAACTGAGAACTGGTAACCATTTGATGCAAGGCAACCTGAGCTATTTCAGCTCCCTGATGCTAGCTAACCACATGATGAGATCAGGCCAATTTCTCCTTCTACTCTTTGTTCCATTGAACCTTCCAGCCAGAATGCACTGCTCCTCTTTGCTCTACATAACCAGTCTACTCATCCATCACTGTAAGAACCCCACCTGCAGTCTTTTCTGAATGACTGCTCAAGGGCAAGGATCGTGCCTTCTATTTCTTCTTATCTCCTAACCACCCTTACCATGCTACCATGTACATAAGGGATGATCTCGAATTGCCTTTTAAATATGCAAAAGGACAGGGGCTTGGGAGTGGAGAGAAAATGCAAACATTCCTATTACACAGGCTTTAAAAAATAACATATATGTTTTATAATATGAATTTTGGACTATTTATTTCTAAAATTGAACTTCCATCAACATTTAACCAGTCTCTTACTCTTTAGCCATGTTGCACATGTATAATAGTTTCTGTAAACATCGGCTTATATTCTTGAGAACAAATTGCAAACATTTTTAAATAAATTAGATTGATATCTCTGCCAGAAAAGCCTAAACCCAATTCGATACTGAATTACATGTTTCTTGTACTCACTGCTATATCTTCCTTATATCCTGGGCCTTCACACATCTTCCATGGCTTTAGAATATTTTGGCAATATCAGTGCATCTAATATTTCTTACCAACCATAACCCATACATTAGAAGACTATTCTGGAAATCTTTCTTGGAAAGCTCTTTATGCAGAAAATAACATTCTTCCTGCAGAACTGCAGAATGTTAATAAATGTCACATATAAAAAGAGCACCGTGATCATTTAAGTGTGGGAAACTTGAGTTAAATAAAGTTAAACAAGTTACTTCATTGCAGAACTTTTTAGAACTTTTAGTATATTAAAGTGTAGTGTAAATAATGAATAGGAAGATAGAAAAGGCAGCATTTCCCAACTTCTCACAATACAATTCAAGGAGCAGCTTTGAGGGCCAGGAAAATGTACCTACACGGATTAGAACATCTCTCTGTTCTGCGTCCTCTTTAGAAAGCTAATGCAGCCATAGTCCAGATTTTGTTGCACACCAAAATAGTTACTGCAAAAATTGTATTAGCCTGGAGGAATTTTCCAGTCTCCCTGGATAACATGACTGCTTTAACCTTAGAAAGTGTATTGAGAATTAATGATCAACTCTATTTGCCTGAATAACATGAAGGTTCAGACACTGAAAATAATTTCGGTGAACAGGGCATTCGATTCTTTCTCCTCACCATCTCCCTCATCCACCCAGAACTAATTGCCTTCAAATTAAAGATGGAGGAAAGGATAAGCCATGCTAATGTGCCTTCTGTAGTACTGACAATAGTAAATATGGACAAAGAGTTTAGAAGCTGGTCAGTTTGAAGTAGGCAGAGGTTCATGGACCTGAAGATCTCAGGCTTTGTGTGAGAATTGGAATTTTTGCATCTTGGTTCTACCTTCCTCAGATTTTTTACTGAGGAATTTGCTTCATTTTCCCAAAGCAAATTCAACATTTTAATATACACATAGTCAATCATAAAATCAACCATTTATTTTCCTTCCAACAGGACGACAGTACCTAATGAGTTTCAATAATTTTAAGAAATAAAAACAAAAGAAAAATGGAATTCAGAAGCTCCCTTCCTTTCCATGTACTCTAAGAAGAATGTGAAATATCCTTATTCCAAGTAAGTGCAAAGATAAATTTCATCACCAGATCAGTATAACCTCGGAGAAATATGTCTTAAACTTCAAGCTACAATACCCTGAGATGATGCATCAAAAGCCTGTTGGAAACAAAAGTTTGGATTCAGAGTGGCATGTGGATACCTGTTTTTCTCAGCAAAATAATTCAGCCATTGTAATTATTTTTAACAGAATTGGGCTTCACACTGTGGGATAATGAGCTGGAAAATGTATTTGTTTTAAATAAAGGAATTTTCACACTACAAGAACACACAAACATCTACAAAACCCAAATGCGCCCATCCAGCGTGCCTGGTAAAAGAGCCAATTTGATGTTATTTCCAACTGTGTAGAAATAATTTGCTGCAAATTCAGGCTACAATGCAAACAGGTGCTTCTTGAAAGAAACCCCACGAGTCTGGAATTGCCAAGGGCTGGGACAGCTGGGAAACAGGAAGATGTTCTCTCTTAAATGGCACCTAAGTTTCTGGGGCCTATTGGAATCATGACTCCAAGCACTCAGTACCATTACGTTGGCCATTTGTAATCACAGAACCAGGCTGGTCCCTCAAATGAACCTTCTGATTTCACCAAAGCTGTGGATTTACACTGGCAATGCTAAGAAATCACATTTTAAACTGAGAATGAATGAGAAAGTGATTCCCAAACAAGCCCCAGGAAGGCAGATAAGGGATGTCATCCCAAACTCCAACAATTTCACCCTTTGAATTAAATAAAGGGACAACGATGAAACAAACCAAGGGAGAAAAGAGTGAAACGAACAGCTAGAAAAAATATAGATGGAGTGGTTGTAAAACAAACAAAAAGGTGGGGAGAGGAAAGAGAGGAAAATCATAATGCTGTATCAGTAAGTTGAATCATACAGCAGGAACAAATGGTGAAACTAATGCAGTTCAAAGAGAGGAATCAGAAATTATCTGAGTCTTTAAAGGCAAACTTTTGTGACTGCAAAAATAATCTAAACACAGAACATTTTGGTTGGTGTTAGGTTCAATTGTGTTAAAGAAATGCTGCTCTGTGTTAATTATTCTTGCTTGGACCTTAACACATTGCCAGCACTCATTCATAGCTCTGCCGAGAGTTTATTGTTGGATCTTATTGGGCAGTTGACGAGTGTGATGACTTTAAACCTTCTTTCTTGCAAATTTGGTTTCCTTCTGCTAAGCCTGTAAAACACCCCTTTGCCACCAAACACAGGTACCTTAATAGAGGAGTCTATTCTGAAGTTAAGAAGGAATTTACCAGTACAAACAGAACTTCTGTGGAATAGCACCAACGTGTCCTGACATGATTCTCAGCAAGGATTTTCTGGTAATAAATTTTAAAAACCCAAGAATGTATTTGAAAATATCTCAGACTTCCAAAATCCATTTACTACTGAAAAGGCAAATTTGTTTAAGGCAGATGTTAGCATAGGCTAAGAGTCACATTTTCAGCTTGGTTGTCACATGACTAATTTATATACAGCCTAAGTGTTGAAACAAAGAAACAAAGGTGATTGAGTCAACTTTAAGTTTCATATATAGTGAGACCTCTCTCCTTTATTTTACAGTGTGCCAAGCATATAAAAATGACTTGGTTGTATAAAAATGACGTTTACTAAATTAGTTTAATTTTAAGTCCTGATAGCTGAACTCACACATGAAGCAAATATTTTCCTTCTAGAATTGATGTTGCTGCTCTCCCTGGAGTTTCTTGATTGCTTTGAGGAAAGAAGTAATGTTTCAAGAACATATCACAGGGGTATTTGGAAATGTAAACTATGCTATTTAAATTTTATTGCTACTCAAATGAGAATTCCCAGGATCTTTTTCATACTAATCTGTCCTTGAGAAAAGTGCCTTACCTTTTAGAGCCACTAGGAAAACAAGCTGCCAATACAATTTAGAATCTCAGCTCTTTCCGAGGACAATGGGTCCTGTTACCAGAGGATGCTTTATTTAACTTAGCCCCATGTTAGGTTTGGGTTTGAAAAATTGAGAGTGGTAGAATGATAAGAGATGAAATGCTCTGTAGAGTAGAATGAAAAGGAATTTAAGGTTTCTAGTGAGAAATCAAGGAAAGAGAGGGGAGTCAGAATTCTGAATATTGTAGGAGGTCTCCATGCAACTAAAGAGGGGCACTAGAGAAAAACGTTGAAAAGTAACTGTCCCATTTTTGCAATGGGGTTGAGGAATTTAAACTCTTAATTCATTTCCTAACAGGTTGTGTGCTTTTGTTTTGAATAATAAAAGGTAGCATTTATTGTTTTGTGTATTCTCTAATTTAAAGAAAAACATTGTATATATTCTTTAATACTTAAGACATTTATTTTTTAAAGATTTTTTTTGTCAAAATAAGGGTTCACAAACTTTCCCAAACATGGAAATGTCTTGTTCCTTCTAAGGAATGTCTTGTACCTCATAATAAGAATCATAATGATGAGTCTCCTTGTATTAACCTCTCAGAGAACGAGGCACATGGTGAACTCTACTGCCTCAATCGGCAGCTAGAATTTACCCTTAGCAAATAAAAAGGTTGAAAAAACTAAATTTCAACTCACAGTATTAGAGTGGGTTACATTTTAAGTAGAAAAACATTTGGTTATATCATTGTCCTTATAGCATGATTCTGACTTATTTGCATAAACAAATATTTATGTTCTTGTTTATGTATTTTTGTAAAACAATAGCTACAGGAAAAGTAGGCCTATCCTATAAACCCCCAGAAGGGAACGTTGATTCAGACACTTCATCTTTTAACCAGCTTTGTAGCTATACCTCAGTTTCTTATTGTGTCAAATTGGAATAATGCCTACCTCTACGATATTCACAGGAATATTATGAGGATAGAAGACAAAGAGAACATTTGAAGTTCTATTGGTTCACGAAGGAATAAGTTGCTAATTTATTTTTCTTTTATAGATTTTTATATTTTAATTACAAGGGTAATATTGCATAGAGAGTTATGCATTTTTTAAAAATGAAAATCTCATTTTACCTCCCTCTTACTCAATAAATTCTACTCCCCCCTCCAAAAGTGATTATTGTTTTCAATTATTAGAGATTCTTTTCTCTATTCTTCCAGTGTTAATTTCTAATTTTATGGCATTGTGATTAGAGGACATAGCCTGAACTGTTTCTGTTTTTCGAAATATTTTGAGATTATGTGTAGGGGAGGAACTGTGTTAATTGTTGATATATTTGTTTTGAAGTTTCAAAAAAGATGTGTATTTTCTGTATGTGGGTTACAAAGATAGAAGTAAATAAAGAAATAGAAATAAACACATATTACATCAAACTTGCTGATTGTTATTGAAATCTTACATATTTACCTTTTTTTTGTGCAGCTGATCTTTCGAATCCTGAAAAAAGGTATATTAAATTTCCAATTGTGATTTTAGAAGTTACTCTCTCCTTGTATTTCTAACAAATTTCTTCTTCATGATTCCAAAAGCTATAACAATGTCTACAGCTTCACAGCTATTATATATTCTCAGAGATGTTCATATTTTAATATACAATAACCCTTTTGTTTGTCAAATTTGGGGCCTAAATTCTACTTTCTTATATAGTGTTGCTACACATACTTTAGTTTTGTTAATATTGCTTTGCATATGCTTTTTATTTTCAGTCTTCCTGTGCCATTTAGTTTTAGTGTTGTCTCTAACCCATACCAATTTTTCTTACCCAATCAGAAAAATCTCCATTCATAGAGGAATTTACCCCATTAATAAGCACCATATTAATAAATCTAATTAAATAATATTAAGAATTATCACCCATTAATATAACAAATTTCGCAATTAATTTCATATTAGTCCTTATTCCTACTTCCTAGTTTGCGTTTTCTATGAAATATATTTTGTTGTTCTCTCTTTTGCTTTCCTTTCTTCTGTTGGATTTTTGGGTTATTAATGTTCATTTTATTTCTTTTCCTCTATTTAGAAGTTATTTTTATTATTTAGTGATTACTCTTACATTTGTAGGTCACACCTTTCAACTTATATATTTCAAACACATGTAAAATGAATTAATGTCTGCATCCTCTCGCTGGACAATGAGAAAACCTTAGCATTCTCTAATTTTATTTGCCCCATCACATGATATAATTATCTAATAATTTACTTAAAAATTAATATATTTTGTACTATGCACTAGCAATTATTTAGACAACTAAAAGTTTTACCGAATTTTGCTCACTAGAATTTTTTGTATTCCATACCTTCTTCTTTCTGCAACATATCCTTCAGGGTCTGTGGGCTGCTTGAATAAGGCCTTATGCCTGAAAATGATTTAATTTTGCCCTCATATTTGGACTATACTTAGGCTGAGCATAGACATCTAAATTAAAAATTATTTTCACTCAAGGAATATTATGCAGCTTCAGAAAGAAGGAAATCCTGTCACATGTGACATGGATAAACCTCAAGGACATTATGCTAACTGAAATAAGTCAGTCATGAAAGGGCAAACAATGTATGATTCGACTCACATAAAGTATCTAAAATAGTCAGAATTATAGAAACAGAAAGTAGAAAGGTGGTTGCCAAAGGTTGGGGGAAAGGGAGAGACAATTAGTGTTTAATGGGCATTGAGTTTCAGTTTTGCAAGATGAAAAAGTTCTAGAGACCTGTTGCACAACAATGTGAATATACCTAACACTACTGAATTATACACATAAAAACAGTGAAAATAGTAAATTTAATATTATGTGTTTTTTACCACAATAAAATATATGTTCATTCAAAAATTTGAAAATATTGCTCACATTTTCTTCTTGCATTCAGGGTGGTGAATTAGAAAAAAAGTCTGATGCTAATCTGTTTCTGATTCCTTAGCAGGTAATGGTTTATTCCTTTCAAGAAGCTATTTGGATTTTTGCTTAATCCTTGGCATTCTAATCTTATCATGCTGTGCCTAGGTAGTCGTCTTTTTTCATTTACCATGTTCAGTACTTGCTAGGTCTTTTAATGTGAGGAATCAGCTCTTAGTTCTTGGAGATTGTCTTCTATTACTGATTTAAGTTCAATCCTGCCTTTCAGAAAATCTTGGGGCTCTCATTTCATCCTACCATGTTTCTCAACTTCTCTTTCAGATATTATATCTTTCTAATTTTGTTCTGTATTATGGGCAATGTTCTCACCTTTATTTTCCAGACCATTAATTTGTTCTCAATATATGCCCATTTTATGGTTCAGCCTATCTATGGGATTTTATTTTATAATGTTACTTTTAATTTCTACATATTATTCTTAGATTGTTCTCTTTTTATATCTCCCTATTCTTGATTTATGAATGCCTCTTGTATATCTCTAAGGATAAAAAATGATTTTTAAAATTCTTTCTTATGTTCCCCAACTTAGGTCTTTGTCTTTTAAAGCTCATGTCATTGGATTTTAGTACTCACTGCCCCCTCATTATGGTTGTAATTATCGTCCTCCCAATCACCCACTCATTTCTTAAGGAGTTTAAACATCTGGTTCATTGTCACTCTATCCAGTAGTCCTATTGCCTTAATTCTTGTCAATGTCTATATCTACATGGATGAACTTCTCTCCTCCATGACCTTACCTTCCACCTTACCTCAGCCATTAATGCTAATGGCCACCTTGCTAACAATTTCAACCCCTCCATGATCTTTATGTATCTTATTTCTTGACTACCATGTTGGGGGTATTCTCTCTAGTACTCCAACTCAAATAATGCCTTCACCCAACCTGGAATCCAATGCATTGTTCCTACCATCTTTGCTGTTTCCCTCACCCCTCAGACAGCTTATCTCCCTCCTAGATTATCTTAAATTTTATGGTTAATCATTACATTACTCTCTTGCACATGCCTTCAATTCCCCTGCCTCACTGTCACTTTGTTTTGGGTGTTTGACCAAATCACAAGCCTGGAAAAATCCAATTTTTCTGCCTACTCCAAACCTAAACCTGGGCAATTTAATATGGCTGAACGATCTCACTTTAAACTTAAATGGGTCTTTAATGGTACCCAGCAAATATACTGTAGTTCCCTAGGCCATTTGTTCTCCTACACACAGAACTATATATTCCTTTCATATATTTCAGCACATCCACCCACATCCTCACTCTCAACTGATGACTTTGTTTATTTCACTGGGAAAACTGAAGCAGTGAAATAAACTTCAATACATTAGCTTCTTCCCATCTACCACCTGATTTCCACCACCAGACCTCTCCAATTACCAACATCTGTAGAGGATGCTTTGTGTTCCCACTTTCTACTATGGGTGAACTACCCATGCTCCTATTTAAAAGATGACTCCTCTTGTGCAGCAGATCCAATCTTTGAAGGACATAACTCCAGAACTCTTCATTCTCTCTCTCCTATATCACCAGTTTTTTTCCAGTATGTCTTTGTCAGCAGCAGACAAACATACATTTATATCTCTATCTTTCATCACAAACAAGAAAACATACCTTTCTTCACAAATTTCTTATGTAGCAATAGATAGCTAATGCAGTGATAATATGCTCTACATAAATGATCTCTTCAAATGTATTACAGAAAATATTAAACTTCATTCTTTTCATAATTTTTATAGATTACTTGGGAAAAGAGAAAGAGTGAAAGGAAATTTCAGACATGAAGCACATGCTTGCAAAAGACTTGAAAGTGGGAATAAGATGAACACAAAAGAGAACTTCAAATTCACTGCTCCTGGAAAAGTCAGATCAGCCAGCAGCATGGGTAGGAATCAAGGCAGTGAACTGGTCCATCTTTTGAGAGGCATCCTGTAAAGAGCATAAAAGCCTGAGCTTAAACTCTGAGACTCCACGCACAGTGAGATACAAGCCACTTTTCCAAATGAAAATTGGCATGATCCAGAGGCCTGGCAGGAAAGGTAGCATCAAGTTCCAAGTGGAGGTAGATGACTGAACTCAGAGCTAAGAAGCAAAGGAACTACTAAGGATGCCATTACCAAAGCAGAAGCCGAGGGAGAAGTTTTAACCTATGCTAGAAGAGGGTAGAAAGGACAATCAGTACATGCTATTGTAAGCATTTGAGATATATTTCATACAATTTCTTTGTATTGGTTGTGTTAGCTTGTGGCCTAAGGTTTCCAAATGATTGGCTCAACTCACCCTTCCATTTCCTGAGGAATTTCCAACATTTTCTTCCAGAATTTCTGAGAATTTAGAGAAGGCTTCAGTTTGCAGACCCAGCTATGGCTTTCAACTCCTTTCTCTGCTTGATTAATCCAACTCACTATCTTACTTTTCCACTTGTATGGTCTCTGCTTACATCAGATTGACACAGATAAGGAACTCAGCCTCTTTTCTTGGTTTTCCCTCTCCTAACATACATTAACATTTTATTCCCTTATATCAGACTTTCAAGTATGTTATATAGTATGTGTTACTGAAGTTTTGGGAGAAGTGGCAATAATTTCTACCACAAACAATATAATATTAAACATTAGATATCCCTGTTCTTTTTTACAAAAAAAAAAAAAAAAACCCTCAGCTAATTTTATTCACTTGGGCTCCAGGTTCTCATCATATTACCCAGCTTCTTTTTCTCTTCTCTCTTCCACCCCCTCTGTGTCCTCTTCTATTCCAAGCAATTTATCAAGATAGTTTCCCAAGCAAAGATTGATCTCTGCCTCAGAGGAATTTTGGTGCCAGCTGTTAAGATAATTAGTTCTTACCTTGCTGAAGTCGATAGGCTGATTGGTATAGGAAATCAGTCATAGACTTGTGTTGAAGATTATTACACAATTCCTTGATATTAAAGGGGTGACATGAATCAGAGACAGACCATTTTTTATGTCCAGAATGGATGGATGGCGGCACTTTCTTTTCTTTCCTCATGCTCAATGAGCGTAAATAATCTCATTCTTATGTTTACATAAGTCAACTCTGAAACAAAACTTGGTTCCGATACCAGAGAAGAGCCAGTTAGACTCCCATTCTCTTTTTGATTGTGAAATAATGTACATTTTAGGCTATGACTTTTCAACAATGTTTGAGGAATCTTGAAGGACAAAGGACAATGTTTTATGAATCCTAATCCAGAAGGACAATGCATGATACTAAATAACAGGAATAAACTCAAAAGCACATATATTAATATATTGCTGAACACCATGGAAAGTAACTAGGGTACCAATTCTTTACTCCGAAATTTGGCAATAAGTTTTGCCTTTCCTGTATGAACTGTATATAAGGATAACCAAATAACCATATTTGATCAGCAAAAGATTTTTGTTTGCTTGCTTTTGAAATAATTCCAACTAATAAATTTAAAATAAATGACAGAATTTTAAAAAATCATTATTCTGAAACTGCTAATAAGATAATTGAATTAGGCAACAATCACCAATACATAAACCCCTTAGAAGAAAGTTTGATGGAGAACTTAAAATGGAAGCTTTAGGTTTTTCGCTATTGGAACCCTCTGATCAATATTAGTATTACTAAATGTCAGACAAATAGCCATTATGTGCCTTTGCCTTCTGAGTTGAAGTATAGAGGCCAGCATATACATGACAGGTATTTTCATGTTTCTGTTTGGGGAGGCATGAATTACTTCAAACTCTGTACTTACTATAGTATTGTAACATCATACACAAGCTGAATTAAGTTCATTTTACTTTTCAGGTGAGTTCAAAATTATTATTTTCATTTAGAAAATATGTATTGAGTACCTTTTATGTTACAGACACTGTGCTGAAAGAGGTGGATAGGTAGGTCAATGTGCTTCCTAAATTTGGAGATAATTATCTTTCTGTAGGTTCGTTATGCTTGACTATTTCCATGTTCTCCCAATGATGATTTGACATTTATTTATCACTTTACTCACAGGGAATTAAAATGTAATGTGTATCAACTGTATTTTTCCTTAACTGAAAGATACTGCTATATGATATGCTAACTACAGACTGTGTTAATTCACTAAACGAATTCTGTTATGCTGTAATTTGAACTCTCCTCACCACAACTTATTAAAAAGGCACCAACAGTTTCCCATTAAAAAAAAAAAGGTTTTGTGGATTCAAAAGTGAAACAATCCAAACCCCGTCCTCAAGGAATTTATAGTCACATGAATAAACAAACTTACCCAATCAACATTAGAGGAGATGAACACAAAAGTAGATGCTACACAAGTCACCACCTAATTCTCCAGGGGCTAACATGGCATATTTCAGAGAGGAGTTGACATCGGAAACAAGATATAAATGATGAACATCTTCCCAACCTGACAACGGAGAAAAATGTCATTACACGAAGAACAGCAAGTACCAAAACCAACAGCAGTGAGGAAATGTGGCACATTCAGAAAATGTCCAGTGGTCTGTTTTGGCTAAAATATAGGAGATATAATATAGTGAGAAGGTGGTGGAGTATTCAGGAGATAAGACTTGAAAATTAAACTGGGGCTTGATTATGAAGTACTTTGTATGTTCTGATATAGATTTTAAATTTTACATAGTAGACTTTAGATTGCCACTGCCCTTTTTAAAGTGAGAGTGATATTACACCCTCACTCTAGAAATCTTAGGGAAGATGGGTTGAAGATGAGCCTGACTTGAGGCGAGGGTAGAGTTAAGTAACTGCTGAGACTGCGATAATGAGAGACCAGGGCAGCAAGAGTGGGGCCAAACAGGAAGCCATGAATGGGAGATTTAGAAGAGACAGAAGCTAATGTCCACATCATAAGCAGAGGAGATGGAGTGTGCCAATTCAATGCATATCAGCTAAAAGAATGTGTGGAGAAACATCTCTCCCAGAGCTTCCTCATCTATTTAGTATGTTCCAATTAAGCAACAAAGATTCCTAAAACATTGCTGAAATGTCATAGCCTAAAAATGTCATTATTTCACAATAAAAAGGAAAACTGGAATCTAACTGGCTCTTTTCTGGTCTCAGAACCAAGTTTTGTTTCAGAGTTTATTTATATAAAAAATAGGAATGAAATTATTTACACTCATCTAGCATGAGGAAAGAAAAGAAAGAAACCCGAAGACAAGAGGCCTGATGATATATGTTACTTGGGATGAGCGCTGCATTCTAATGACATCTTGTAACAGAGCTTTTTTATAGCAGCACACTTGTAGCAGCTGTTGAGTGGTTTTACTTACATCGCCTTTATCCTGTGCATTTAGATGGCATGTACCACCAAGTTTCCTATCTTTAGAATATTATTTGGGCCTGTAAGTTATACAATATTCTCAAGTACATATCTTCAACATCAAGTGCAAAGACCAAATGGATGGAAACTATTTCTTGCATCCAGTGACTTAACTAAGTCTCCACCTGGTTCTTGAATTCCTATGCAGCATTTAAATCTGGATAATATAACAAAACAATGCCTAGTTCTGACACATGTCCATGAGCATTGGAAACATGCAAAGACAGGAAACACGCGTGGATTTTCTATAGGCAGCTAGACAATAAATATGGATGTATTTTCCTACGAACTCTTCACCTATTCATATCCAAAAATACTTTTTTTCCAGTTTATAAAAATGTATTCTTAGCACATTTCTTTCCAGTCATGCAGAAATAAGGGATAGAGATGATAAGTCAGTAAGGAGAATGAGAATTTGACAGGGAAGATTAGCAGTGAAAGTGCTGAGGGAGGTGGAGACATAAGGGAAGAGACTCTGTGTCTGCTCTTGAATACAAAAAAAAAAAAAAAAAAAAAAGCCGGGGGGTGGGCAGGAGGCTGCTACCCAGAGATTCAACATCTACAAAGAAAGAATTCCAAAGGAGAGATTTATCAATGAGTCATTGCACTGGAAAGTAATTGCAGAAAGTCAGCCAGAAGAAATAAAATGGCTATTACCTTAAAAGGAGGCAAAATGAAATGAATTTCAAAGTACTTATTCCGTGTGGTAAAAACCAGTACAGTTTGAAGGACAAAGACTTTGGAGCCACAGAGGCCTGTATTTCAAACTTCCACACTTGCACTTTCATCAGGAAGACTTTAAGTAAGTTATTTAAACTCTAAACCCTGGGTGCTTCATTTTTTAAATAGAAATAAGAATGTCTAACACAGGGCTATAGTGAGAATTAGATAATGTTTGAGAAGCATTTTATATGCCTTTAGTGTAACTACTAAATGGTAGCTATTATGTAACAGGCACTAATTGTGACTTGGTTGCCTTACTATACTCGAAGATGCAGGGCTATCTTTGCAGAAGCTGTTCTAGGACAGGCAACTAAATGGAAAAGGCCATAAATGTTCATGAGTGGATTCAATTATGCAAACAAAGAGAAAGATTATGCTTAAGAAAAATAAAGAAATATGACACCTGGCTAGTAAAAGCAAAGCTGGATTGTTTTATGGTGATAAATGATCATTATTCCTCTAAGACTATATTAAAAAGCCTTCTGGCCCAGTCATTCAGAACAATGTCAGATGTTGATATCAATGGTTTCTTGATCATGACCTGCTAGAGATTTCTGGTGAAGTTAAACTACCCGAGCCAATTTCACTCACCGGTATCTTTTTCCCTTACTCAATAAATAGGTTAGGTGAATGAATGAATCAATCAATCAACCAATCAATTGATTAATCAATTCGTAGTTTAGAAACTCAAAGTACCATCCACCTTAATGCATGGAATAAAGTACAGTGTTCACTTCTATCAAAATCACGGCAGAAAGAAAGTCACAGCTATTAGACATGGCATTCTTCAGCAAGCTAACATGAATTAAATGAGTTCTATTTTATTTGGAGTATTATTGAAATATGCCATAAGCACACGCTGGAGAAATGTCCAAAAGCCAAATAACTTTCAGTGTCTAATGGTTACCATTAATTATCTAAAACTATTCCAACAGTAGCCATTATCACTCAGCCCTCCGTGACCTGGAAGCCCTCCAGGAATCAATTTGCATTAGCAAAGCTTTGCCTCACATGACCCGCTTCTTCACAAACCTCCCCTTATGCTGTGGTGGGAAGTCATTGCCTCATTAGCAAGCCAGTTTCTATTTCTTTTGGTTTGAGTCCATCAGATACCAACGTTCAAATTTCCTGCACCCTCTCTTCTGAAACATATAAAATGACTCTATCTGAAATACCATAAAATGTCATTAGAAGGCTCTTCACAATGCCAAATTTGGTTACATGGAATGTCAAATCACAATGTATCAGGATAGAAACAGCACTGCTAGGAATGTCATTCTGTCCCCTCCCACCTGTGTTTTAATGGAGTCACTACCCCCAAAATTCCTATGTAGAAATCTTAACGGTGGTGGTATTAACAGGTGAGGCCTTTGGGAGATATTAGGTCGTGAGGGCAGAGTCCTCATGAATGGGATTAGTGCTCTTATAAAAGAGGCCTGAGGGAGCCTGTGAGCCTCTTTGCCCTGCCACCATGTGAGGACACAGCTAGAAGGTGCTATCTCTGAGGAACAGGCCCTCACCAGACATGAAATCTGCTGGCACCTTGATCTTGGACTTACTAGCCTCCAGAACTACGAGAAATAAATTTCTGTTGTTTATACATGACACAGTCTCAGGCAGACTATCATAGCAACCCAAATGGACTAAGACATGTGTTAATGACCCAAATAATCTCAAGATAGCTGCCTGTTGTCCAGAAGTAATTAAGACACTGTGTCATTTATGAGCACATTGCCTACACATTTGAAGTGACCAAAGGCATTTCTAAACTCAGGGTCCTTCTGCCTGACACAAACCCATAATGGCAGTTCTAGAACCAACTCTGCTGCTGACTAGCTGGGTCAATGCGGTAAAGTTACTTGGCTTCTGCATACCTTAGTCTCATCATTTATAAAGTGGCGTAATAATAGCATCTATCTCTGAGGGTTGTTTTGAGGATTAAATCAGTTAATAATATAAAACCTCAGAACAGGGCTTGACACATAGTAAGAATTCCAGAGAACAGCTGTGGGAAAGTTTGAGTTCTATAATGGAAGAGCCCCATTTCAACATATAGGCTTATCTGTGTAGGGCTACTGCCACTCACTCCTAATTCTTTGGCTCTGAAGTGCAGCTTACTTGGAAAGGTACATAAGTCAAACTATGTTATCTGCAACCTAAAAAGGATGAGGTAGGGCAGGGAGGAAGATAAATTCCCAGCAAAATCTGTATGTCTTATCTGTGAGGAAAGCTGTATGCCACCAGGGAGTATTGACTTTTTTTCTTTCTCCACACTGATGGATCTTGAATTTCCAAACCACAGGCCATCTTGTCCCTTGGTGTTAATGTCACAGGCCAGAGCTGTGATACATTTTATTATTAAAGGTGGGCTTTGCATAAGCCTTAGATATTAGTTCTCAAAGCCTCCCACATGACCACATGAGAGTATTTGCAGATCTCCCTAAAAAATATATCTTCTGAGCCCCACCTCTGTATATTTTCATTCAGGAATTGTTGGGGTGGGGCATGGGATCTGGCAATTCTGAGGCATAGTCCAGGTTTGAGAATTGCCTTTTTTATTCATCTAAGAAGAAATATCCATATTCTCTAGGAGTATTAATTTTCTATATCTAATTACACTGATGAGTCCTTGAGTTACCTAGGCTGTTGGAGAATTCCTTTATCATGTTCCTAAGGGACCACTCCTCAGAATTCATCAACCGCAATCACATGTTGCATTTAACAGCAAGAAGTCTAGCCTAGCCATCTGATATGGTTTGGCTGTGTCCCCACCCAAATCTTATCTTTAAATGTAGCTCTCGTAATTCCCACATGTTGTGGGAGGGACCTGGTGGGAAATAACTGAATCATGGGAGTGGTTTCCCCCATGCTGTTCTTGTGATAGTGAATAAGTCTCACAAGATCTGATGGTTTTATAAGGAGAAACCCCTTTCACTTGGTTCTCATTGTCTCTTGTCTGTCACCATGTAAGATATGCCTCCTTTTGCCTTCCACCATGATTGTGAGGCCTCCCCAGCCACATGGAACTGTGAGTCCATTAAAACTTTTTCTTCATCAATTACCCAGTCTCGGGTATGTCTTTATCAGCAGTGTGAAAACTGACTAATATACCATCTTACAGACCATAATAGATCTCTGCAGATTCATTTTCTCCTTCCCTCTAATCTCATGGTCACAGGCTTTTGCAGGACTGACCCATCTCTAGCTCCAGTGTTGTTGTAGAAAGGGCGCTGAATGGCTCAAGCACATCTATGTGTCCTATCTCCTTGACCACATGGGTGGATATGAATTTAATTTGGGCAAATGTTTTATTTTTAAAGGATTATTGGAAGGGAGCTTTTTTTCTCTCTCTCTCTTTCTCTCTCAGTAACTACCATAAAAGATACTCTGTCCCACCAAAAATTAATGATGAAGCATTTAATACTACCCTGGATGCTGTTAACAGAGATCTTGAAACTATGGAGGAAGTTCACTTTGGAATAAAGTTTATAATGTGGAAAATCAAATAAAGATACAGAAACAACTCATATACCAAGTGATATCACTCAGCAACTAGATCAAGTCTCACCTGAAGCTCACCTTACCACTGAACATTAAATATACAAACCAAGAGATTTCTCCTATTATTAAACCTGATTCAAGTTGCATTTTATAGTCTTTATAACAGAAGGCATCCTTAGAGATTCTTATCTGTATTAGTCCATTCTCATGCTGCTGTAAAGAAATACCTGAGACTGGGCAATTTATAAAGAAAAGACTTTATAAATTGACTTAGAGTTCAGCATGGCTGGAGAGGTCTCAGGAAACTCACAATCATGGCAGAAGGGGAAGCAAATACATCCTTCTTCACTTGGCAGCAGAAAGGAGAAGTGTCCAGCAAAAGGAAGAAAAGCCCCTTATAAAACCATGAGATCTCATGAGAACTCACTCACTATTATGAGAACAGCCGCATAGGGGTAACCACCCCCATTATTCAATTACCTCCCACTAGGTCTCTCCCATGACACGTGGGGATTATGGGAACTACAATTCAAGAGGATATTTGAGTAGGAACACAGCCAAACTATATCATCCCACCCCCGGCCCCTCCAAAATTTCATGTCCTCACATTTCAAAACAATCATGCCTTCCTAACAGTCCCCCAATGTCTTAACTCATTCTAGCATTAACCCAAAAGTCTAAGCCCAACAGATCGAATGGTGCTTGGTGTGTCAGTGGTAGATACGGAAGCTGTTTGGCACCTCTGGCAGGCCCCCATAGGTGGACCGAAGCAGAGGCCTCTAGGATTTTGGAGCAAGGCCCTGTCATCTTCTGGAGATAACTCCTCTCCTTTTGAGAGGCAACTCTTAGCCTGCTACTGGGCTTTGGTTTGACTATGGGTCATCAAGTCACCATGTGACCTGAACTGCCTATCATAAACTGGGTGCTTTCTGACCCATCTAGCCATGAAGCTGGGCAAGCACAGCAGCATTCCATCATCAGATGGAAGTTGTATATGCATGATTGGGCTCAAGCAGATCCTGAGGGCACAAGAAAGTCACATAGGAAGTGCCTCAAATGCCCATGGTCTCCTTTCCTGCCACCCTGCCTTCTTCCCCACAGCCTGCACTGATGGCCTCGTGGGGAGTTCCCTATGACCAGTTGACAGAAGAAGAGAAGACTAGGGCCTGGTTCACAGATGGTTCTTCATGATATGCAGGCACCACCCGAAAGTGGACAGCTGCAGCACTACAGACTCTTTCTAGTACATCCCTGAAGGACAGTGGTGAAGGGAAATCTTCCCAGTGGGCAGTACTTCAAACAGTGCACCTGGTTGTGCACTTTGCTTGGAAGGAGAAACGGCCAGATGTGTAATTATATACTGATTCATGGGCTGTAGTCAATGTTTTTGCTGGATGGTCAGGGACTTGGAAGAAGCATGATTGGAATACTGGTGAAAAAGAAATCTGGGAAAGAGGTATGTGGATGGACCTCTCTGAATGGTCAGAAACTGTGAAGATATTTGTGTCCCATGTGAATGTTCACCAAAGGGTAACCTCAGCAGAGGAGGATTTTAATAATCAAGTAGAAAGGATGAATTGTTCTGTGGACACCACTCAGCCTCTTTCCCTAGCCACCCCTGTCATTGCTCAATGGGCCCATGAACTAAGTGGCCATAGTGTCAGGGATAGAGGTTACGCATGGGCTCAGCAACATGGATTTCCACTCACCAAGGCTGACCTGGCTATGGCCACCACCAAATGCCCAATTTGCCAGCAGCAGAGACCAACATTGAGCCCTCGATATGGCACCACTCCTCGGGGTTGTCAGTCAGCTACTTAGTGGCAGGTTGATTATATTGGGCCTCTTCCATCATTGAAAGGGCAGCAGTTCGTCCTCACTGGAATAGACACTTACTCCGGATATGGGATTGCCTATCCTGCACACAATGCTTCTGCCAAAGACTACTATCTGTGGACGAACAGAATGCCTTATCCACCATCATGGT
Organism: Nomascus leucogenys; assembly: GCF_006542625.1. Taxonomy (NCBI): domain Eukaryota; kingdom Metazoa; phylum Chordata; class Mammalia; order Primates; family Hylobatidae; genus Nomascus; species Nomascus leucogenys. The sequence goes on along the minus strand of NC_044402.1, from coordinate 33,288,832 downwards.
ATTCCACACAGCATTGCCTCTGACCAAGGCATTCACTTTACAGCTAAAGAAGTGTGGCAGTGGGCTCATGCTTATGGAATCCACTGGTCTTACCATGTTCCCCATCATTCTGAAGCAGCTAGATTGATAGAACAGTGGAATGGCCTTTTGAAGTCACAAGTATAATGCCAACTAGGTGACAATACTTTGCAGGGCTGGGGCAAAGTTCTCCAGAAGGCCGTGTATGCCCTAAATCAGTGTCCAATATATGGTACTGTGAAGGGGTGGGTTGCCCCTCCACACCTGTGCGTGTTTCTCATTAGGTGGAACAAGAGACTTGGAAAAGAAAAAGACACAGAGACAAAGTATAGAGAAAGAAATAAGGGGGCCCAGGGGACCAGCATTCAGCATATGGAGGATCCCGCCGGCCTCTCAGTTCCCTTAGTATTTATTGATCATTCTTGGGTGTTTCTCGGAGAGGGGGATGTGTCAGGGTCACGGGATAATAGTGGAGAGAAGGTCAGCAGATAAACACGTGAACAAAGGTCTCTGCATCATAGACAAGGTAAAGAATCATGTGCTGTGCTTTAGATATGCATACACATAAACATCTCAATGCCTTAAAGAGCAGTATTGCTGCCCTCATGTCCCACCTCCAGCCCTAAGGCGGTTTTCCCCCATCTCAGTAGATGGAACATACAATCGGGTTTTATATTGAGACATTCCATTGCCCGGGGACGGGCAGGAGACAGATGCTTTCCTCTTGTCTCAACTGCAAAGAGGCCTTCCTTCCTCTTATACTAATCCTCCTCAGCACAGACCCTTTATGGGTGTCGGGCTGGGGGACTGTCAGGTCCTTCCCTTCCCACGAGGCCATATTTCAGACTATCACATGGGGAGAAACCTTGGACAATACCTGGCTTTCCTAGGCAGAGGTCCCTGAGGCCTTCTGCAGTGTTTGTGTCCCTGGGTACTTGAGATTAGGGAGTGGTGATGACTCTTATCGAGCAAGCTGCCTTCAAGCATCTGTTTAACAAAGCACGTCTTGCACAGCCCTTAATCCATTTAACCCTGAGTTGACACAGCACATGTTTCAGAGAGCACAGTGTTGGGGGTAAGGTTATAGATTAACAGCATCTCAAGGCAGAAGAATTTTTCCTAGTACAGAACAAAATGGAGTCTCCTATGTCTACTTCTGTCTACACAGACACAGTAACAATCTGATCTCTCTTTCCTTTCCCCACAGTACTGTTTCTCCCATAGCCAGGATTCACAGATCCAAGAATCAAGGGGTGGAAGTGGAAGTGACACCACTCACCATCACCCCTACTGACCCACTAGCAAAATTTTGGCTTCCTGTTCCCATGACATTATGTTCTTCTGGCCTAGAGGTCTTAGCTCCAGAGGGAGGAATGCTGCCACCAGGAGACACAGCAATGATTCCATTAAACTGGAAGTTAAGATTGCCACCTGGACACTTTGGGCTTCTCCTACCTTTAAGTCAACAGGCTAAGAAGGGAGTTCCAGTGTTGGCTGGGGTGATTGACCTGGACTATCAAGATGAAATCAGTCTACTACTCCACAATGGAGGTAAGGAAGAGAACGTATGGAATACAGGAGATCACTTAGGGCGTCTCTTAGTATTACCATGCCCTGTGATTAAGGTCAATGGGAAACTACAACAACCCAATTCAGGCAGGACTACAAATGGCCCAGACCCTTCAGGAATGAAGGTTTGGGTCATTCCACCAGGTAAAAAACCATGACCCGCTGAGGTGCTTGCTGAAAGAAGAGGGAATACAGAATGAGTAGTAGAAGGTAGTCATCAGTACCAGCTACGACCACGTGACCAGTTGCAGAAATGAGGACTGTAATTGTCATGAATATGTCCTCCTTATTTTGTTAAGAACATGTTTGTGCATCTATACACTTGTACTAATATATTTTATTTCCTTTTTCCTTTATCATGTGATATAAGATTTATTGACTTCATATCAGCATTTAAGTGTTGTTAACTTTATGAAATAGCATTTAGATTAAGGATTAGTGTACTTTCGGTTGTATGAAGGATAGGCATATTATGTTAGGCATAATTATGACTTTATTATTGTCTTTATTTGAATATTATGTGTGATTTTAGGGGATATGCATAGGTTCAAGTTGACAAGGGGTGGACTTGTGATGATTAATACTGAGTGTCAACTTGATTGGAGGATGCAGAGTGTTGTTACTGGATGTGACTGTGAGGATGTTACCAGAAGAGATTAACATTTGAGTCAGTGGACTGGCAGAGACAGACCCACCCTCAATCTGAGTGGGCACCATCAGATCAGCTGCCAATGCAGCCAGAATAAAAAGCAGATAGAAGTTGGAAGGACTTGGCTTGCGGAATCTTCAGACCTTGATCTTTCTCCTGTGCTGGCTGCTTCCTGCCCTCAGACATCAGACTCCAAGTTCTTCAGCTTTTGGATTCTTGGACTTACACTAATGGTTTGCCAGGGGCTCTTGGGCCTTTGGCTGCTCTATCAGCTTCCCTACTTTTGAGGTTTGGGGATTCAGACTGACCCACCACTGGCTTTGCTCCTCAACTTGGTGACAGCCTATGATGGGACTCGACTTTGTGATCACGTGAGTCAATTCTCCTTAATAAACTCCCTTTCATATATACATATATCCTATTAGTTCTGTCCCTCTAGAGAATCCTGACCAATACAACATCTCATAGCAAATAGTTCAAAGCTTCATAATGTCAGTTTGCTATCAACGTCATAGTCAATTCAAATGTTCTTGTAGTGAAGAACACTGACCCATCTATTCTTATACTCAGGTCTGCAACTCTGATCTTCCCAAGTCCTTAGTTATGTCTCAGATGCTGTTCAGTTTTATTCTGTTAGTTTTCCTCCTGCTTGACTTGTTACACCATCTCACATTTCCTTTGCTGATTCTTCCTCTTCTCTCTGACACCCAGGGTTCAGTCCTTACACCATTTCTCTCCTTTGTCCTCACTCAGGTATCGGTTATCTCATTGAGTCCCATTTTTGTGCTGATGTCTCTCAAATATATGCAGTAATTCCAATCTAGACCTCTTTTCTAAACTCCAGACTCATACAACAAGTCACCTACTTGATATGTATGCTTGGATATCTTGGGCATCTCAAACTCAATGCTATAAAACTACTGAATACCTGATCTCCTTCTCTCCATCACCTCTGGAAACATGCTCTACATAAAGCCTTCTCCATCTCAGCTAATGATAAGTTCACCTTTCAAGTTGCTCTGGTCAAAAGCTTTGAGGCAGCTTTGATTTTCTCTTATACCCTACATCAAAACCGTCAGTGAATTCTATTAGTCCTACCTTCAAAATATACACCGAATTCAACCACTTCTTTCCCACCTCCACTGCCACCACCTTGGAATGAGCCTGTAAGGAATGCTCTAGCTAAAGTTGCCAATCAGAGGCATCCTGTAACTTCTAGGCCTATCAGGAGCAGATTTATTTTAGTAATCCTGCCATACTATTTTATCGTCTTGGAAACAGCCCATGCAAAAGGTGCCTTTGAGGTAAAGTTAGCAATGAATTTTAGAGTGTAGCAACTGAGGCAGTCAACTATGCTCCCTGCAACCAGAGATCTGCGAGGTGCTTGCTTTATGGTCACCACACCATTTTCCCTATTGTCTTTTCATTTGTTCTAGCATTATAGACCTATTGTCATCTATTACTGTAATATCCCTTACCTCATTTATGGCTTTGATCATACATTAGCCTCAGGGGCCTATTAATCTAGATGAGAACTTCCTTCTCCAGGCTCCAGCCTGGCCAAACCTCACTCTCTAACCAATGAAGCATGAAGGTGAAGTTGAAAGCAACAAGGCTTACCTCTCTTTTATACATGGTGAAAGAGGGGAACGGATTTGTGAGAAGAACAGTGAACTGGATGCTGCTAACCTGCCCCATCTCTTACCTAGCTTGCCTAATCCAGATAAATAATTAGTCTACATAAACCCCAATTTCCTCACCTGTAAATGAGGATAATAATCTTTTTTGTAAAACAAGGATGATAAAATTACATTTACCTGAACAAACGAATTGCTACCAAGATTGAAATAGCTATGGTAAGAAACTGAAAAATCTAATGCAAATAAAAAGAAAAACTCTATTAAAAAATGCTGCATTAATAGAAGCAAAAAGACTATTGTCTTAAAAAGGTTAAACACTTTTTTAGGTTCATATCTTCATCCTTAAATTCTCTCCCAAAATTATTTAGCATCTTGTATTTTTATTTAAGCATAGCTGAGAAACAATGTTAAAATCACATATTCATGTTTATCTATTTCACCTTGGAAAAAGATTCTATGGTCCTTTATGATATGGTTTGGCAGTGTCCCCACCAAATCTCATCTGGAATTGTAGCTCCCATAATTCCCACCTGTTGTGGGAGGGACCCAGTGGGAGATAATTGATTCATGGGGGGCAGTTTCTCTCACACTGTTCTCATGGTAGTGAATAAGTCTCACAAGATCTGATGATTTTATAAGGGGTTTTCTCTTTCACTTGGCTCTCATTCTTTCTTATGTGCTGCCCTGTAAGACGTGCCTTTCCCCTTCTGCCATGATTGTGAGGCCTCCCCAGCCATGTGGAACTGTGAGTCCACGAAACCTCTTTTTCTTCATAAATTACCCACTCTCAGGTATGTCTTACCGGTGGCATGGAAACAGAATAATACAGTCTGTTATACATTTATAAGTGTATGTTTATACCATGTGTTTAGCTAAATAAATTTTAACTCGAGGTCTGCCTACAATAAATAAATGTTTAATATTATTATTTCTAAATTATTATCACCAAAGACCATAAGTTGTTCTTAACTGTAGTATGTATATGTGTGAGAGTGCACTTGTATGTGAATTTCTTGTTTTCTAGAAGAGCAGAACATCTACTGTTTCTAAGACAGAGAAACTGTCTTAGAAATCATTTGGATTCCATTTGTTTGCCTTCTGACAACATGTGTTCATGTTTGCTAAGCAAAGTCAGAACTCTGACTTTTGAGATCAGCCATATAGTTTTTATCTTTTGTGAATTTTAATTTTTTAACATAAATTATGACTGTTCCTATGTGGTGTCTTATTTCTTTTTATTTATTTTATTTATTTATTTATTTATTTATTTTGATACAGAGTCTTGCTCTCTCACCCAGGCTGGAGTGCAATGGCACCATCTCAGCTCACTGCAATCTCCACCTCCTGGGTTCAAGTGATTCTAGTGCCTCAGCCTCCCAAGTAGCTGAGATTACAGGTGTGCGCCACCACATCTGGCTAATTTTTGTATTTTTAGTAGAGACAGAGTTTTTCCATGTTGGCTAAGCTGGTCTCGAACTCCTGACCTCAGGTGATCCACCTGCCTCGGCCTCGCAAAGTGCTGGGATTATAGGCGTTAGCCACCATGCCCTGTCTGGTGTCTTATTTCAAAATATTCATGGGACGTATCTTAAAATAATAAGAGCTATCTATGACAAGCCCACAGCCAATATCATACCGAATGGGCAAAAACTGGAAGCATTCCCTTTGAAAACTGGCACAAGACAGGGATGCCCTCTCTCACCACTCCTATTCAACATAGTGCTGGAAGTTCTGGCCAGGGCAATCAGGCAGGAGAAGGAAATAAAGGGCATTCAATTAGGAAAAGAGGAAGTCAAATTGTCCCTGTTTGCAGATGACATGATTGTATATCTAGAAAACCCCACTGTCTCAGCCCCAAATCTCCTTAAGCTGATTAGCAACTTCAGCAAAGTCTCAGGATACAAAATCAATGTACAAAAATCACAAGCATTCTTGTACACCAATCACAGACAAACAGAGAGCCAAATCATGAGTGAACTCCCATTCACAATTGCTTCAAAGAGAACAAAATACCTAGGAATCCAACTTACAAGGGATGTGAAGGACCTCTTCAAGGAGAACTACAAACCACTGCTCCATGAAATAAAAGAGGATACAAACAAATGAAAGAACATTCCATGCTCATGGGTTGGAAGAATCAATATCGTGAAAATGGCCATACTGCCCAAGGTAATTTATAGATTCAATGCCATCCCCATCAAGCTACCAGTGACTTTCTTCACAGAATTGGAAAAAACTACTTTAAAGTTCATATGGAACCAAAAAAGAGCCCGCATCACCAAGTCAATCCTAAGCCAAAAGAACAAAGCTGGAGGCATCACACTACCTGACTTCAAACTATATTATAAGGCTACAGTAACCAAAACAGCATGGTACTGGTACCACAACAGAGACATAGATCAATGGAACAGAACAGAGCCCTCAGAAATAATGCCACATATCTACAACTATCTGATCTTTGACAAACCTGACAAATACAAGAAATGGGGAAAGGATTCCCTATTTAATAAATGGTGCGGGGAAAACTGGCTAGCCATATGTAGAAAGCTGAAACTGGATCCCTTCCTTACACCTTATACAAAAATTAATTCAAGATGGATTAAAGACTTAAATGTTAGACCTAAGACCATTAAAATCCTACAAGAAAACCTAGGCAATACCATTCGGGACATAGGCGTGGGCAAGGACTTCATGTCTAAAACACCAAAAGCAATGGCAACAAAAGCCAAAATTGACAAATGTGATCTAATTAAACTAAAGAGCTTCTGCACAGCAAAAGAAACTACCATCAGAGTGAACAGGCAACCTACAGAATGGGAGAAAATTTTTGCAACGTATTCATCTGACAAAGGGCTAATATCCAGAATCTACAATGAACTCAAACAAATTTACAAGAAAAAAACAAACAACCCCATCAAAAAGTAGGCAAAGGACATGAACAGACACTTCTCAAAAGAAGACATTTATGCAGCCAAAAAACATATGAAAAAATGCTCATCATCACTGGCCATCAGAGAAATGCAAATCGAAACCACAATGAGATACCATCTCACACCAGTTAGAATGGCCATCATTAAAAAGTCAGGAAACAACAGGTGCTGGAGAGGATGTGAAGAAATAGGAAAACTTTTACACTGTTGGTGGGACTGTAAACTAGTTCAACCATTGTGGAAGTCAGTGTGGCGATTCCTCAGGGATCTAGAACTAGAAATACCATTTGACCCAGCCATCCCATTACTGGGTATATACCCAAAGGACGATAAATCGTGCTGTTATAAAGACACATGCACACATATGTTTATTGCGGCACTATTCACAATAGCAAAGACTTGGAACCAACCCAAATGTCCAACAACGATAGACTGGATTAAGAAAATGTGGCACATATACACCGTGGAACACTATGCAGCCATAAAAAATGATGAGTTCATGTCCTTTGTAGGGACATGGATGAAGCTGGAAACCATCTTTCTCAGTAAACTATCGAAAGGACAAAAAAACCAAACACCGCATGTTCTCACTCATAGGTGGGAACTGAACAATGAGAACTCATGGGCATAGGAAGGGGAACTTCAAAATATATACTTATGTAATCCAATACAATAAATTTTTGAACTTTGATAAATCATTGGATATGCTCTCAAGATTTTATATGTGGGAAACACAACCATAAACTACTGGCAAATGGTCACATAACTAGATACTGCCCAAATCTTCATTTCCCACCTCTCTATCCAGTATGGTTTATCTAGTAACTTGGTCAAATTAACTAATCCATTAGAGAACATAGGAATTATATATATGTATATATTTAGACGAAGTCTCGCTCTGTCACCAGACTGGAGTGCGGTGGTGCAATACCGGCTCACTGCAGCCTCCGCCTCCTGGGTTCAAGCGATTCTCCTGCTTCAGACTCCTGAGTAGCTGGGACTACAGGTGTGTGCCACAACACCTGGCTAATTTTTTGTGTTTTTAGTAGAGACAGGGTTTCACCATGTCGGCCAGGATGGTCTCGAACTCCAGGACTCGTGATCTGCCCACCTCGGCCTCCCAAAGTGCTGGGATTACAGGCGTGAGCCACCGCACCCAGCCAGGAAGTATATTTTCCAGCTGGCTGAGGTGGCTCATGCCTGTAATCCCAGCACTTTGGGAGGCCAAGGTGGGCATATAGCTTGAGTTCAGGAGTTTGAGACCAGCCTGGCCAACAAGGCAAAACCCTGTCTCTACTAAAAATATAAAAATTAGCCAGGCATGGTGGCACATGCCTGTAATCGCAGCTACTCCAGAGGCTGAGGCACAAGAATCGCCTGAACCCGGGAGGCAGAGGTTGCAGTGAGCCAAGATCACGCCACTGCACCACTCCAGCCTGGGCAACAGAGTGAGACTCTGCTTAAAAAAAAAAAAAAAAAAAGAAAGTATGTTTTCTGAAAAATAAAGATACTTTATTTGTGAATTATTTATTTACAGCTTGCCTTGTTTCAAAAAGTAATATGTGATGAATCTAAGAGATAGGATCTCTCTGGTTGTACACTTAGATTAATATGTTTGGCATTTATAGTGGATAACATTATACTTTAATTGAAAGTTTTTTTGAAAGGATACATGAAATAATTTATGTTTTAAAAGAATTGTTACAAGATAATTCACCTGAAACAAATTGAATTTTTGACTATTTACGAAAAAGTTATCCTACACATAATTATTCAGAAATAGATGCAGAATTAGAACTCTATCTATCAATTAGGGTTTAATTAGGAAATCTGAAGCCACCCTAGGTATTTTTATTAGACAGAAACTCAATATAGAGAATTATATACTTACACAACGATTACAAGACCTGGCAGAATGAATGAAGATGTAGAAATGAATGAAGAAGGGAAAGCCATTTTCAGATATTTCCGAAGCAAGGTGATCACAGGGAAGCTGTAGCACATGACCCAAGCCGCCTGCAGCACCAAAACAGATGATTCTTAGGAGAAGCTCCAAAGTCAAGGAAACTATCCCTTGTCTTGGTTAACCACTCACAGCTCTCTACAGAGATGAGCACAAACCAACAGACGAGAACTGGAAAGTGGTGATGGCTGCACTCTTAGCCACTTTGCTTGGGAAATCAATGGTAATGCTAATAGCATCCTTTCAAGGAGAGGAAATTATGCGTTTTCTAGGATTATGGATGTTTTGGGAAGTTATGCATCCTGTGCAAAACTATACAACCTGATCCAACCTTGGCAATAAATGAGTTTGCCAAGTCTCAATCAGATCAGAGTCAGATGATCTTGTTGTCTGATCATGTTCATTTGGATTCCATTTGTTTGCCTTCTGTCAACATGTGCTCGGTATTTCCAAAGCTAGTTTAGGTTAACCTCACTTCAGGATTCTTTCTCAATCTGCTTTTTCTACATCTCATGATCTCTCTGATGGCTCTTTACCTGGACCTCACTTTTCACCTTACTACCATGTTTGACTTTTCACCTTACTACCATGTTTGACTTTTCACCTTACTACCATGCCTGATTCTACTCTACATTCCAATGTGCATAAGAATTAAAAAAATGCTGATGGCTCAATATTTTGTGTATGCTGTGTAAATTTATGTGTGACAAATCCATCAGGGACTGTAGACAGGGAATGTGATAAAAATTCTCATTCCTTGAATCTACTAAAGCGGAAAAAGTACCAGAATGTGGCAAGTAAGAGAAGCCGCAATAGTTAATTATCACGGCACGCAGCTCATCTGTAATTAATCCTTTTCTTCAGCAGGATTCTGCAACCGTAGCATAAAAAAAAAAAACAGGTCAGATGATGCTTTAATTAAGGCTGTACAGTGTTGCTGCTTCTACAGTAACAAGAACTGTTTTTTGTCTATAGGTGTGTGTGAAGCACTACAAATATTTTCTTAACATCTTTACAGAGTGCTGTTTAAGCATCTTTGCTAGCATTATGTCTAGAGACAGACTGATTACAATTCAAAAGAGCTTTTCTGTTCTCCTCACATCCATCTTAGGAGCCACTAAAATCATCTAAATGCCATGCCAGTGGGAGGAGACACTCTCACCAAGGAGCTAGAAATGAAACACGAGGTGCCATTGCTATTGGGAATGGCACTGCCTTGAAATTTACAACCCTCCTAACCAGCTACCCAGGTTCAGATCAAGGGCCTGCAGTGAGTGCTCACTTGACAAGATCTGACTGGTGGTGAATCCCCAACTATCACCCTGAAATAGTGATCCCTAGCTACAATATCCAGGGTTAGAATGTGTACTGAGGGGAAATGATACATGAGGAAAATCTTATAGTCCCTCTACTGTGTCTACAATTCTTTTACAGATGATTACATGGAGTAAGGCTGGCAGTATACCCAGTTAGATCCCATAATTTTTTTAAATGACTTGTCCCATGATTATGAAGATATTGCTATTACCAAAATGGAGAGGTGTACTGTGACAAATAGCTACTGCTCATCGTTATCTGTGTTCTCGTCTTCTTTGGTGCATGGTTAGTTGTGCTTCCCAGGCCCTTGCACTTAGATACAGTCATGTCACTTATTCCTACAATAAAATTGGTGTCACCTCCATGTCAAGGCAGTTTAGAATGGTTGTGCCTTCTCCATCTTCTCTTTCTTTGTTAGCCAGCTGAATTCAGAGAATTCAATGGAGCATGTACTTGAAGGTCCTAGAAGACATAAGAAGTCTGTATGGAAAACCCCCATCCACCCCACTGACTTGCATCAGATCATGGTTTAGCACATAATAAATCTTCATTGTGGGACATCACTGAGATGTGGGAGTTTGTGTTATGGACTTCACCTATGCTGACTGATACATGCGCTATATCATCTGATCAGCCTCCTGGTTCCTCCTGTAATTAGTAATATGTATTTATAAGATGCCTAGACAAGTCCTAGGATCTGGTGATTTTTGTGGCATGGTCTGTGTGAATAGCATTTTTCTCTGTACTATAGCAAATTAATTACATTGGTTTTAAAAACCCTAGTTTCCCCTTGCCCAAGGAAATCAGCTTGAACAATCTAACCAAGAAGTGACCAATACCTAGTATTAAAAGCAGTCTAGGCCAGGCGTGGTGGACCATGCCTATAGTGTCAGCACTTTGGGAGGCCAAGGCAGGCGGGTCACTTGAGATCAGGAGTTCGAGACCAGCCTGGCCAACATGATGAAACCCTGTCTCTACTAAAAAGACAAAACTTAGCCAGGCATGATGGCAGGCACCCATAATCCCAGCTACTGAGGAGGCTGAGGCACAAGAATCACTTGAACCCAGGAGGCGGAGATTGCAATGAGTCGAGATCACACCACTGCACTCCAGCCTGGGCAACACAGTGAGACTCTGTCAAAAAAAAAAAAGCACTCTATATCCAAATCCTAGGAAAAATATCTAACTTAATACCTACTGTAGACTCCAATACCTTTACAGGTAAAATAAGCTGCTCCATTCAGGATTATGCCATTGCCAGAGGAAGTCTTCCCTTCTTGTTTTTTGTTTTTTGGTTTTTTTGAGATGGGGTCTCACCCTGTCAGCCAGGCCGGAGTGCAGTGGTGTGATCTCAGCTCACTGCAATCTCCGCCTCCCGGGTTCAAGTGATTGTCCTGCCTCAGCCTCTTGAGTAGCTGGGACTACAGGCAGCTGCCACCACACCCAGCTAATTTTTATATTTTCAGTAAAGATAGCGTTTCACCATATTGGCCAGGCTGGTCTCGAACTCCTGACCTTCTGATCTGCCCGCCTCAGCCTCCCAAAGTGCTGGGATTACAGGCGTGAGCCACTGCACCCAGCCCTTCAGTTTTTTTGTCAGGCACGGGAGATGGTCAATGTGGGTCTGTTGTCCTGTGTTGCCAACAAACAGTGGCACTCATTCTCCCATTATAAAGTAAGCTGCTCTATTTAGTGGGACAATGTATCTCTCACCAGTAAACATTTGATAAGCAATGGGGGAATGGCCCTTTGTAAATTTTGCTCAGGATATCCTATGGGCTGAGAAATTTGCCTTCTTCTTGTCCAAAGAATATGATACTGTCTCCTTAGTGAAGAGCTCTGTTTTCATGAATGACCCTCTGAGATTGTGTTTTTGAGGCCCTCAAACTGGTCTGGCCATTTCTGTATATATATAAACACCTTGGAAATATCTACAGATATAGTGGTGGGGTGTGAGGCACTGGGAGAAAACAAAAATGAAGAAAACAGACATTAAGGCCTTAATCTTTTTCATCTCACTTCCAAAAAAACTAAACTCAGCCAAGGTAACCCTCGGCAGATCATTTCCTCTTTCGTACCTTCCAATCATACTAATAATGATCACCTCAGTGCTGTTGCTTTCTGTCAAAAGCAATTAGAGCTGTGGAATGTCAAAATTTTAGCCAATCTCTTTTATTCTTTGCATCAAATCTCGTAAAAACTGAGAGGCTGCACAGTCTATCTGGAAATCATCAGAGAAGCTGAAACCTGTAAGTAGTTCTTCTCTATACCCACTCCTCCCCTACGTGCCCCACACCTGACTCAGACAGAAGCTAGCACAGGCATGGAGCAACTGGGTTTGCTGAAAGCCCAATAGAGGTATGTTTCTGAAAGGATTCACTGCCTCTATTCAGAAATTGGAGCCATTTTATCATTCATCCCATGGAAGATAATAGTCCGCTTAGTATGCACAGAATAGCAAAGCCCTGTGACTTTCCCTCTTAGCTTTAGGGCCCCATCTTAATGGACTCTGAAAGAGTAATACAAGTGAGATGTAAGAACTAGAAGAGAAAACACTGTTTTTGGTGTTAAACTGTTTCAGGCCCTGGAAATGGGCTTTATTTAATCTTTTTGTGAATGTATGTAAGGTCAACAATGTTTTGGTAAAGCCCACATTTCTGCCATGCGGTGCCATATGGGAAATGTGCCCACAGTGCTCAGGCTGTCTGCTGTTGGTAAATAGAAGCTATATTATAGCACTTTCTATAGCATGTGGACTGGCCTGTGGCACTCCAGTGTTAGGATAGTGTGATATTGGTAGCTACTGAAATGGAGACGTGAGAGCTGTTAGGAATATGTTCTCAGTTGTCATCATGGCAGAGGCCAGCAGAATAGCAACTGGCCCACTTGTGACATATATATCTCTTCCCAACTTCTCCTTTTATTCCTCCTCCTCTCCCTCACCTTTAGCAATAAAGGAGGGAAGGAGGGAGGGAGGGAGGGAGGAAGGAAGGAAGGAAGGGAGGAGAGAGATGAAAGAAAGAAAGAAAGAAAGAAAGAAAGAAAGAAAGAAAGAAAGAAAGAAAGAAAGAAAGAAGGAAAGAAAGAAAGAAAGAAAGAAAAAGAAAGAGAAAGAAAGATTGATTTAACTGGTTCCACCAATTATATAGTCTTGATTTATTTCCCTTCTCCTTTCCATTATTAACAAAAATAAAGCAAGTTCCCAAATTTGGAATTAGTTATGCAAATATTCAGTGCTTTCTTTGTTTAAAAATTCTTAGCAGCTGCTACTAGGAGAGCAGAATATAAATAGCATCAGGTGTGTATTATTATACCCAGCTGAACAGCTGCAGTACTTATATTTAATTCCTCATGTTATACTTAACCCTTCCTCTCTGTAATAATATCAGTTCTTGTGTAAAGCTTTCGTGAGGTTTTCCCTAGAAGAACCTTGCCAATAAAGAATGAATGAATAATTTAAAAGCCACAGATAACTCAAAACTCTCATTCTAGGCAATGGTTTCTCAAATTCTCTTTCATCAAAGAGTGGACTAAGAGACCAGATTGTCTTTGCTCTGTCCTGCCCACTGTTTGGTGGGAGGGGTTGGAGCTGTAAAACAGGTAAGGTGACGGAGGAAGAAGAAAAAGCAAGAGATCCAAATGCAGTCATTCATATTCTAGATAAGTACTCCCTAGATAATAAAATTACCAGTATCATCCACCAATCAATAAATATTTTTATTATAGAAAATACCATAGTATATATATGCTATATATGTGTATATATGTCTATATGTGTGTGTGTGTATGTATATATATATATACGTTTATTCCAGGAAAAAAGGTAAGCTATCTATTTGGAGAGATGTTACTAACATGGAATAAATAATTCTACAACATGCAACTCTAATGGCAGTCAGAATTCACAAAGGTGAGAGAGATGGTTGTAAGCCAGCATAGACATTTGAGTTAGATCTTTGACGGATAATTTTCATGCTAATGTGAAGAAAATGGTGACTTAGAGCTCCTGCAATGCTTGCTCAAAGTCACGTGATTACTCAATGGCTTCCCAAGGCTAGAGCTCAGAATTTTTAAAGTCCCCACAGTAAACATAAGACAATATTTTCTCATGTCAAAAATAGATGGCTTTAGGTAATGTCTTAGTCCATTTTGTGTTGCTATAACAATATATCAGAAACTAGGTAAATTATTTTCAAAAGAAATGCATTTGTCTCATGGTTCTGGAGGCTAGGAAGTCTAAGCTGGAGAGGCTGCATCTGGGGAAGGTCTTCTTACTGCATCACTTCATGGCAGAAGGCATCACATGGCAAGAGAGCACATAAGAACAAGAGAGAGAAAGATAGGGCTGAGCTTGCTTTTATCAGGAACCCACTCCCATGATAACAGCTTTAATCCATCCATGAGGACAGAGCTCTCACAGGCTAATTACATCTTAACAGTCCCCTTTTTAATATTGTCACAATGGCAATTACATTTCAACACGAGTTGTGGAGGGGACATTCAAACCATAGCAATAGGTATCTTGTTACTATGTCTTAAATTTATTTGGAAAATAAGGTTTTGGGGGAGAATGACAAAAAGGGAGTCATATTGTGGCTCTAAAGTAAGGACAATTTGCTCAATATGCCAGGTAGAAAGAGATGGTCCATTTGTTGGAAACCTGCTAGATGATAGGCCACATGCTGGGCGCTTTCCTTGGTACACCTAGGTTCTTCCTCCTAATAATCATCTGAGGTGTTGCACAGGTAGGACAGTATGCCAATGCCAGAACACTAGTCCCCAAAGCCTGAGCCCTTTCTAGAAACTTATGCTGTCTTGTCAGTACCACATACTGATCTGTTGACATTTGAGCTGTCTGGTAGAACTAAATAGAGAGCAAAGTAACTGAATGTGTAGTTTAGTCCAGTTTTCATTTGGCCCAGCTACAGATACTTGAAAATGCCAATAAGGTAAGTGAACAACTTGCCTAAAACCATATGATAGTATTATTCCTATTAATTTGACTAAGCTGTGGAAATACAAGATTCACTATCCCAACATATATACACAGACACATGGAGACACACATACACACCACCACCACCACCACCGCTATGATACCATATCCACAAAAACACACAGGATCCTTTGATTCTCATTCTTCTCCCTAAAACAGTTCAACTTCAGGCACATTGTTAAATGCAAAACTGATTATTTGGCAATTGAAGTAGTTTAGCCTGAGTTGCTAAGAGATCTGGTGCCTTAGAGATTCTCTTCTTAATTAGGCCCACAGATCTATTAATTCTATAGATGTGGTGCCTGCAAAGAAATGATCAGGTTTTCCAAAGCTGGTATCACAAATACGAAATGATAACATACAGGTAAACATCATAAAAACTAAAGACCATAAGAAGATGGGACACTGGAACCAGGAACCAGGCTGCAGGGCCGCCCTTCATTCCCACTCTGTGTTGCTGTGTGCTTTCCCTGGAATAGTCCCATGAAAGCATGTATTTCCCTGAACCTCTGACAGAGCAAGAGGTGAGTCACCAAAGTGAGGAAGGCCAAATCTTAAAGGCAAGAGCAGCTATACAGGGGTTTGGGAGATTGATAGAAGAACCACGAACCAGTAGGTTCATATGGGCTAATCAGACCTGAGACCAAGCGAAGCTGCACCTCAAACCTCAGACCAGTCTAGTGGGATAATGCCGGAGAATGTGGAACTGGGATCCTGCCCTTTCTCTCTATAAGATTAAAAAATAGTAATAATAACAATGTGCTTTTGAACATTTCACCTCTTTCTCAAACTATTTTCTTCATTTATGAAAGCAGGCACTAAATGTAAGTGTGGGCTTCAGGCACAATCTTTTTGCAGTAAAATTAATTTGCACTGTCAGGTTTAATCTCAGTCTGTGAGAGACTTCCTTCGCCCCTTTCCTGAGGGCATGTGCACACACACTCACACTCACACCCTTACGGGCTTATTTGAAGAGAGGCTTTTGTCATCTGTTGGAATTTGAGATTCAGAAAGGTCCCTAAGATTTACAAAGGAAACCTAGAGGCAGGAAAGAGAGAACTTGGACACCCCGTGCCTGGAATAAGCCATGCAGCTCTTGCATCCCTGAGCAGAAAGCTCCAACACTTGGCCTGGATCTCTGGTATCTTATGATTGACTTTGGACTTTGATCTCTTAGTCTCTTGTCCTTGAGGAAAGCAGAAGTATTTCCACATTCTTGTGGCCCCACATAAAGGCTTAGAAGGAATTCTGAATCATTTCCTATTGAGAATGGTAACACCAACATAGCAGGGGGAACATTAGTATTTAAAATATTCTCACAACAAGATCTAAATTTTCCTTTTGGGTGGTTCCAAATTTCCATTGACTCTAACTTTAATTATAAACTGAATAAAGACAGTTTTAGAAATTTCTACCTCAGAGTGATTTTTCCATTTCTGCCCTCTTACTTATTCTGGGGAGCTTGGGGGATAGCAGTGGTGCCAATGTTGAGTGAAAATTAAGCAAAAATGAATTATTCCTTGTTAATAATTTCTAATGTCTCTGGCAGGTAATAGCCATTTTTTATAGAAATTTTCTAGAGACAATGCCTTATCCAAAATAAATGATTCTAATGATTGTGCTATAGTAGGCCGGTAAGGGAAAAGCCTAAGGACTTTGTAGTGTACTTCAAATCCTATCATATAGATGGCAACATATTGCCTGTGGATAAGCCAACTGTGGGCTTATGTACACAGAAAGCAGAGGAGGGAAAAAAAACCTCATTAATCTCTGTGTTGAACGCTAGTTTAAAAAAATCACTAAGCATTTAAATGATTCATTCCACTGAATGCTAAGTAAGAGGAAATCAACCTACTTTTTTATGGTCTTTGCTTCTGATTTACATCACAGCCTGTGTTATAAGCCTTCCAGACACCAACTGAGATTCTACCTGGCGGTTGCTCATCTCCTGGGTAATATGATCAATTTGGACAGTGGTTGTTTACAACCAGCCCTTTGTGACCAGCTAAGAAAGAGATGATGGACTCAGATCACTAAAATGGGCAATCAGCAGCCCCTGGGAATAAAGCAACACGGCGTCTTTGTTGGCTTTGAATGCCCACATTGAAATAGGATGATTTCACCTGGTGTAGCACCCCCCAAAAGATAGCATCTCTCCACCTCCCTGCTCATGCTCAAGTGCCTGTAGATGGAATTAGACTGGAATGTGCCACCAGAGAAAGGCGTGACTACACAGAATTTACAGATTTAAATAGACATGTTGTGAGATGCAAGTAAACGGATATTATGTAATGACAAGCACTGCCCTCCTAGACCTGATGCTCTGGTTGGGAAACATTATTTGCCCACATGAAACAACCAGAGAATACAAGAAAACCTAAAAACAGGCACTACATTGTACAGCAATAGACTATACACTATAAGCGAAGGTTAGGGACAGTCTTGTTTTGTAGATAGGATTTGAGGTAAGTTCTGTTCTTAAAATTGAGACATCCCCTGGAATGAGGCAGAAGGTTGGCTGGGGCTGGACCAAATGAGGTTAATAGATGGACTCTGCTGTTCTTTACTTCATTCATTCAACAACTAAATGAAAAGCCTCTATGTGCCGGACAGTTTGCACTGTGGTGGGTATACGATTTGGAGCAACACACAGAAACCCAGGAAAAACATGAGTGAAATGAGAGACATTTAGGCATATGAAGTAAGGAAATATCTGGAAAACAGCCCTTCCCTCACCATAAGAAATTTGTATTCTCTCTCTCTCTGTCTATATACACTCTCTCTATGTACAGTAGGACAAATGCTGTTTTCAGTAGCATTCTTATATATGATATTTGCCCTATTTAAAAACAAGAAACAAAGTAAGAATAAATCAAAGTGAAATTTTCTTCCTCGGCATATTACAGGTTCTTGTTCTACGGTTAGTGGAACACTTTTTTATTTCTAAACTGTATTTACCAGATGAATAATCACGTAGCACTTGAATTCAAATCTTTGATCTAAATTTCCCAGATGCCTGAGACCAAAATGTTTTCAGAGAAGAGCTTGAAATGGTATAAAATATGAAGCATTTTCTTTACAGTTGTATGGCATAGTAAAAAAAGTTTAGGAATTAGAATCAAAATACTAGTTTTAAGTGCTGGAAATACCACTAATTGACTATGATTTAGGCAAATTATTAATAATTTCTAAATCTCAGTTCCTCACCTGCAAAAAAAATCCAAATGGCAAGACCATTGTAAGAACCAAATAAGATATTGTGGATGAAAGTGTGTCAGGAACTATAAACCATTATACCAATAGTTATTATTAATAACATCTTTGTAATAAAGGAGATGTGTATTATGTTACACAGTGTCTGGGTTATTTTTGTTTTGGTTTGGTTTTGTGTTTTTTTAGATCTCTTTCATTACCCAGCACAAGGCTTGGCATATAGTAGATAATAAATGTTTGTTCAATGAAAGAATGAATAAAAAGATAATGCTTCTGACCATATTGATAGGATGTGTGCTTTGAATTACTTTTCTAGAAGTGGTGAAGAATCTTTGTAGAGCTGGTTAAGTGGATTTTCAGTGTGCGATCCTGGGATTTTTTGTTTGTTTGTTTTCTTCTTTTCTGTAGCACGCCAACTGACCCTGACTGGAATCAAATCTATGCCCTTAGTATCTCAGGTAGCAGTTGCTCTAACCAAGGAAGTGAATCAATCCAGACTAAAGAAAAAAGATGATAGTATATACTGAGCCTAGTCCTATAGGCTAGAATGCGTGCAGGCTTCATAGGCCCACTTTCTAAACGATGAGTAAGAAA
Organism: Nomascus leucogenys; assembly: GCF_006542625.1. NCBI lineage: Eukaryota > Metazoa > Chordata > Mammalia > Primates > Hylobatidae > Nomascus > Nomascus leucogenys. Next base: position 33,269,943 of record NC_044402.1, on the reverse strand, counting down.
ATGGGGAGGCATTATTTGCCACTTTAAGAAAAGCACATATAATGAGCTCACATTTTCACCTTCCACCCATCAAAACAGTGAGTTAGAGAATCACAGAATGGTGCTTTCTTCCAATGTCCCTTGTATCCAGACTTTCAGACATATCGTACCCCTCACTTCCCTAAATTTTCACCTCTATGGAATGCACACAGACATATGGGTAAATCAACAACAACTCGCAAGGAAGCTATAACCACCCAGCGTGTACATTTTGCAACTCTTTCAACTCGCTTCCCATCCTGCTCATCCCCTACACAAATCAGGTTTGAATGTCCGGGCTTGTCACCTGATATACAAAAATGCAGTCTAACACTGTATTTATTAGCAACCCTTTTCCCTTATGTTTAATTTATTGTTACATTTTTTAAATGTACAAACAGTTATACCAGTTTTATACACAAAACCACAGGTACCGTTTTGTATCTGTCAAAATTCCAGCAGCCTGTGGAGAGAGACAGTTGAATAGATGTCCTATGCTGCCATCTAGTGCTTTTGTCAAGACACAGACTTGTTCATTTTTCTGGAAATGAGGAAACAAAGGCAGCTCAAGGCACCCAAATTCTGGAAGAGCTACTGATATGCATTATTAAACAGATGCATTTATGACACTTGGACCACATTCCCTGGAACCAAGCAACTTAACTTGTTTTCACACAATGGCAGCTTACACCCCTGCTCTTGACTGGCAAAGCTCTGGCCTACCCTGGAGGCACCTGGTTTAAATCCAAACTGACTGGGCAAGCAAAATGCCCCTCTGAGCCCCTTTCTACAGCTCCCATCTGGCCAAGGTTCTCTTGGCATGTCTCTTCCTCCAGGAGGGACAGTTTTATCTGAATGACTTGCCTATTACTTCAATTCTGATAGAAAGCACAAAGGAGTCAGATGGCTTAAAAAAAAAATCATTATCTTTAAAATTGACTAAAACAGCAGCCATTTTCCTCATAGTGGCCAAAAGTGAAGCTTCTGAATTTGTCTTGCTCCTCAGCTCACAGGATTTGTGTCACTCGTTAGATCCTAGATCCTTTTCTGAATCCCCCCCTTTATCTTTTCTTGGATCTCAAAAGTACCTTTCTTCTCCTCAATTAATCAATCAGCACATCTCTGTGTTGAACACGCGCTACGCTAAAAGCACTATATCAGACACCAGTTAGTGGGTGGATAAATAAAATGAAAATAACCTTTCCATCTGTGTCTCTGATCACTTCCTGCCTCTGGCCTCAAAGAAGCTTCACCACCCACCTCCTTGCTACTCTTTAACCCTTTCCTCTTTCATGCTTCTTTTTCTTTTCCTTTAACTATACACAAACCTCTCTTCTAGTTAAAATAAATACAAGAACTTTACTTGAACCTTCCACACTTTCCTGCTACCAGCAAATTTCTTCCTTCCGTGGTTGTATCTTTTTGTATTTTTATCTCAATGAAATGGAGAATTCACTAACCCAATATGCTAATCTCCCAATATGGAATCAACCACCTGACAAATTAGACGGTGTCCTTCCAGCAAGACAGAGTGAGTATCTGTTAGGGCTGCAGCTCCTGAACGTGACTCCTGAAATGGAGAGGGAGTTATCATAGATGACCTCCAAGTTCCTTCTGATTTCGATTCTGTCCTTTCTAAACTTCATTTTATTACAGTCTCTACTTCGGCAGCCACTCCCTACTTAACCATGCCTGTAAACTCATAACCTTCTCAAAAGGAAGTTAGCCTCTCTAGATAAGCAGATTCCATTCCCCCTTCTTGAATTCATTGCTTCATCATGACACCCTGATTACATCCCTTTCTTGAAGCACTCTCTATTCTATTCACCAATTCTATTTATCAAATACCTCATTGTTTCCAATGGTTTTACTGATTTCTTCTCTTCCCTTATAGAGGACTATATCTAAACTTGGATTTTGTCCATATCTATGTTTGTGACTTTACAAATACATTTACTCACCCCCACTGTATCTTCATACAATGCTTCATGATGACAGTGATGGTGATCATGATAATTTGATCACATAATTCCACTTCTACAAAGGTCTTAAATCTTCCATTTCTACTGTGATTTTTCGAACTCTTTCCAAGCCCATACTATCATTTACCCGCAAAGCAGAATAGTTCTTCTTGATTGTCCCATCAACACTATAATAGCAAACTTTGGATTCATGATTCTCACCCTCAAAATGACATACTTCCCAAGTTTGTCCATTACTATCAATGGCAACACCATGGCCAATCTTCAGCTAAGCTGAGTATCTTAGATTCATTTTGGAGTTATCCTTCTTTAACTCCTGATATTTAATCTTTCCCCAAAACTTGCAAATTCCTTCTTCTTTATTTTATTCAAATATGCATCTTCATTTCCACTTCAGCAACCAGTTTACGATGAGTTTAAATCCTCATTGCCTATGCCTGGGTTGCAGAGAAACTTCTGGGGTAGCTCTCCTAGCTTCTATTTCCACTCCTGTACCAGTTCCTCTTACAAAGAAGTTTGGGTAGTCTTTCAACCAGTTTGCTGTCATGTAGCTTACCTGTTAAAAGTCATAATAGCTTCTTATTGCCTCTCAATATCACATCCATTTCTGTAGCGCACACATTCAAGGCCCTTCTCCAACTACATTTCATTTTCTTTCACTCGCTCCCTGAACACATGTCCCAAGTTCCAGTCAAATTCACTTTTCTAGCATTCTCTGCACAGGAATATTTTGCACACAACAGTCTTTCCCTCTGGAATGCTCATTCACTCCTTCCAAAAACTAGGTCTTATTAATTTCTCAAAATGCACATGCATCTGATGGCAATCTAAGATGGATCACACCTGTCTTTGATCTCTCTTCTACTCTGAGATCCTCCCTCAGTGGTCACACTTTCAGGGAAATATGGATGCTTATAAAAAGAATGTGAACAGGCCATTGTTTGATGGCCTCCATGACCCCAGTAGATAGATGGTTCCTGCTTTCTGGCCTACGTGCATGTTGTTGTGCCTTACCAGTAGAGCCACATGATGTCTGATTTATGTGGTTTGCTGCTGAGGCTGGATGCCCATGTCGTTTTCAGATTAGGAAGTTTTCTGGAATAGGATCCTCCATCATACCCTAGATCAGTAATGAAGATGAAGTAAGAGGACAATCCAAGAAGAACTTTTTGACATTGTGATTAATGCATCAATTTTGACAAAATCATTTTGATGTAGCTACTTTGACATCAAAATGGCACTTTCAATATGTAACATCACTATTCTTCATGTCATTACTAATTAACATGCCAAATCAATATCCCTGACCCTTACTACACTCTTAACTCTCATCATGATGCATATTTTAAAACACTGAAAGTCAGAGGCTAAAATACTATGTCAAAACCATGTTTCCATGACAAAAAGTTCCTGGCATCAAAATGACTGTGCCAAAGCAGCCAGGTGTAAATCTCATGACACAATTGCTTTGGGGTGAACTGGGGAGTATGGTATGAGAGGTGACAACAGAGCTCTGAGGACAAGGCAATAACATATTCATGGGTCTCAACTGGTAGCACAGACACCTAAGAGGAATCATGGCCAGTAGATATGGTTCTCAATGGAGAAGGTATTAGCGTAGACTCATAAGTCACTGGTGCCTCTAGCAAGGGGTGTTCTTTTGGTTTGTGTGTGTGTGTGTGTGTTTGTTTTTTTGAGACAGAGTCTTGCTCTGTCACCCAGGCTGGAGTGCAGTGGTGCAATCTCGCCTCACTGCAACCTCTGCCTCCCAGGCTCAAGCAATTCTCATGCCTCAGCCTCCTGAGTAGCCAGGGATGTTTTTTATGAGCTTAAAATGGATGGGTAATTGGCCCCTGTGCAAGGGCTTACGTTGCCTAATGCTTCTGTGTCTGTCACAGGCCAAACCTGGCAATGAGTATTTATTCCTCTATCCTCCAAAGCTAAAAGCAAAGTAATGGGAGAGAACATCCCAGCACTTTGGGAGGCCATTGTTGGCAGATCACTTGAGGTGTTTGAGGCCAGGAGTTTGAGACTGGCCTGGCCAACACAGCAAAACCCTGTCTCTAATAAAAAGTACCAAAATTAGCCAGGTGTGGTGGCGCGCACTTGTAGTCCCAGCTACTCAGGAGGCTGAGGCATGAGAATTGGCCAGGGGTATTCTTTACGAGCTTCAAATGGATGGGTAATTGGGCCCCTATGCAAGGGCTTAAATTACCTAGGAATGAGTATTTATTCCTCTATCCTCCAAAGCTAGAAGCAAAGTAATAGGAGAGAACATGGATAAGGGGGCTCTAACAGCATGATCATCAGCTTTATCAAGAGTGTATTTTGTGGCCGGGCACAGTGGCTCACGCCTGTAATCCCAGCACTTTTGGAGGCTGAGGGGGCGGATCACGAGGTCAGGAGATCGAGACCATTCTGGCTAATATGGTGAAACCCCGTCTCTACTAAAAATACAAAAAAAATTAGCCGGGCGTGGTGGCAGGTGCCTGTAGTCCCAGCTATTCAGGAGGCTGAGGCAGGAGAATGGTGTGAACCCAGGAGGTGGAGCTTGCAGTGAGCCGAGATCGTGCCACTGCACTCCAGCCTGGGTGGCAGAGCGAGACTCTGTCTCAAAAAAAAGAGTGTGTGTTTTGTATTTCTTCCAAGGAAAGTTTCTAGCAGATAGCTAATTTATTTTTTACCCTATGATATTCCAGCATGCCTGTATCTAGAGTGGTACCCTGTACCCCATAATTGCTCAGTGTTCACAGTTTACAGATGAGTAACTTGGCCCTGGAAATTCAAAAAAGGCTACTGTAGTTTGAGAGGATAGATACCCTTTTTCTCTAACAGAAAAAAAGAAGTCTCTGTGGGTAGGGAGGGAACATTATAAAAAAATTTTTTTTCATGTTCATTTATTTGTTTACTTGTTTATTGCCTACCTCTCTCACCTCATTCTCATTAGAATGTTGGCTCCATGAGAGCCAGGACACTGCTTCTATTCATTGATGTTGTCCCAGTACTTTGCACACTGATTGGCACACAAATATTCAATAAATAACTATTAAGTAGACAATTATTTTTCCACCAGAGAAAGAGGGTCCCTTTGGACTAACAGTCCCAAAAAGGAATGGTTTGGTCCATTCCAAAACAGCTTTGTGATTAGCTATGTTTTTCTCTGGGCCTTTTACTGCTCAGAATCCCTGCCAGGGAAGAAATGCTAAAGCTCCCATCTTTTAAATATGTAGATCCCTGACATTTGGTTGCTTCATGAATTTTGCATTGCATAATGACAAGTGTTTAATTTTATAAACTGCTCCTGTAATAGATCATTTTCAAGGAGAGGCATAATCTGGAAATGCAGTGTAAAGTACTGTTGCCGAATTAGACAAATGTCTTCCCCGAGCCAGCGATCCTTTCCGTAGTAAATGTTTTCAAGCATTGACGGATTGGAAGCCATGGAAATAGTCTCAACACCCAGCTGGCTGACTGAGTCAGAAATGAGATGGCCCATGGATGCTTCTCTTTTCCAGGCTGGTGTGTACCAACCCCAGAATATCTTGGGAGTGGAGAAAATACAAACAATTGACTTGTTTCCTAAGACCCAAATGGCCTTGCTTAGCCTGATTTTGAATTCTTTTTCCATTGCCACAAAAATTGAAGGTAGAGGTAGAAAAAGGGAATCATGATTTCTGGGTTCTAAAAAGGATAGTTTGGTGCTTTATGGTCTATCTCAAGCTTATATGCAATACCATGAGGCCACAGAAAAGTGTCTCTAGAAAAGCTCATGTTGATTTGAGGGTATAATGAGAGGAGAAGCCACACCAGTGGGCCAAGTTGTGGATAATCCATGCTTTGTGCTCCATGTTTCTGTCACTGTTTGGTCTCAGCAAACTCACTGACCCTCTCTGTTCCTTGGTTTCCTTGTACAAAAAAAATGCTTAGTATGCTTAATAGTGTTCCCTATTTAATAGAATTCTCATTAAGAAAGTTGAGATTAGCCTGGCCAGCATGGTGAAACCCTGTCTCTACTAAAACTACAAAAATTAGCCAGGCATGGTGGCGGGCACCTGTAATCTCAGCTACTTAGGAGGCTGAGGCAGGAGAATTGCTTGAGCCCAAGAGGCAGATGTTGCAATGAGCCAAGATCATGCCATTGCACACCAGCCTGGGTGACAAGAGAGAAACTCTGTCTCAAAAAAAAAAAGTTGAGATTAATCTTCAAAAGTAAGTGGTTATAAAAGCTATATGGCTGTAAAAAAAAATGAGGCTGGATTCGTAAACTATATACAAAGATAATTCATTACAAGTATTTCAAGCAAGATCATACTGATTGTGAGGGCACTGTGTAAGTTCAATAGGAACATTGAAAATAAATTGGTGTGTCAAGGGTTAAATATGTAAATTCATAAGGAAGATGGACCCAATATATTTAGTATGGCTAATAAAGAAAAGAGTTGTACCCAAAGAAACTTGCATTCAATGGCAGTTATCCACAGCCATTCCTCAGGGAAGTCTATCAGTCAACAAGGCAGCCCCATGTAGAAGACAGAATCATGAACAAGAATCAAGGTATCTGAGTCTAAATAATGTTTATGCAGTGACATCTCATCTCAGGCATCGGACTAAGCATGCTACAAAGATGATTTCATTTAATCCTTATAACTATCCTATGAGGATGATGGTATTAGTATCCATGCTTTATAATTGAATACATTTTATACAGGTTAGGAAACTTGGCTAAGGTCACACAACTGGGATTCAAACTCCAAAAGTCAAATTCCAGGGTCACACTCCTAGGTATCATACCACACTGTTTCCTGGTAAAATAATTGCTGGTAAGTCACTTATGCTGAGTTCTCACACCTAAGGTTGAGTTGAAATAGATAATCTCTAAAGTCTTTTCTACATATAAAATAAAAAGCTTATTTAACATAGCACTAGATTGGGTAAGCCAATCTGTTTCTTTGGCAGAATATATCAACATATCCTTCTTTGACAGAATACATATACATTGATATGATAGAATACATGTCTATGTATATATTTATTTGATAGAATACGTGTGTGTGTGTGTGTGTGTGTGTGTGTGTGTGTGTGTGTATTTCCAGCTCTGTTTGTTACTGTGTCCCCACCACTGGTTGAGAGCCCATCTGTGCAGCTCAATGCCTTGCACAGCACTGATAAGATCTCCATAAATGGAACTGGCCAGGGACATTTTGGACTCATGCTTTTTGATGCTTTGCTAATTGCATAAATTCCAAACTCATGCCATCCAGGCGTCACTGACCTTTCCTGCTTCTAAGAATTCTTCTCCGGTTTTGTTGATTCCTGCCCTAGTTTCCATAGCAGCTGCTCCACATATTGTCTCCCACTTTCCGGTACCCAACCCCATTTAAATCCCCTCTTACATCTCACCCCAGCAGTTCCTCTTTCTTTCAGTTTTTCTGAGACTGGTGTTCCTAGAACCCTTCTTTTTCACTTGACAGAATTTCTTTAAATGTTCATGATTCCTTTTCTCCCTCCCACACACTTAAGGGGAAGCAGCATCCGTCTTTCTTCCTCCGTCACTCCATCTTATTGAAACTTGTTATATTATTTCTCCTTTCTCTTATGAATTCCATCTCTTGCTCTTTTCCCCTTTTGTCTAGGAATATACTCAAGCCAGGGGGCTGTAGCAGTACAGGGCATTAACTAACACTGTTGAAGATATCCTATGTGCCAGATATTGTATTAGATAACATGCACATGATACTGTATTTAGTCTTCACAGTAACCTCAAAAGGTCGATTTTGTAATTGGCATTTTGTATGAGAGGAAATTATGCTTAAACACATTAAGTAGCTTGGCCGACGTCATGTAGGAAATAAATGGGTAGTGCCAGGATTTAAACCAAGTTTCATTCCAACTTGCGTGTTCTTTCCACTGTATCTCACTTGTTTCTGAAAATAAATAAATAAACCCTTTCCTGCAACCCTGCTGTGTTAAGCTCTCATTTTGTCTTTCACTGCCAAACTTGAGTTAAATACTGCAAGCATTTATTAAACATTAGTTATGTTCAAGTGACCGTGCTATACACTTTCCCCTGAGGAAAGACAAAGATAAGTAACATCATCCTTAGCTGCCAGCAGCTTACAACCTAATAACCTAATCTGGGTATCAGATATGTAAACAACAATAAAATGAGACAGGAAGAAGTGCTAAATAAAGTTACCAGAATCCTCTCAGGATACAAATAAAGACAAAATAACTCTAACTAAGGGATGGTCAGAGCAGAGAATTTCATAAAATAGCTTTTGAGTCATTCAAACCACTTTCTATTGACCTGCAATTCAACCTTGGGAATGTGTCTTCTCCCGTCCCTTCCTTTGTGTTCTCTCACTCCCAGCCTACACTATCATTGACATTCAAAGCTGATCTTCCCAACTTCAACCTTTCCCACTTCAGTCCAGCCTACAAAGATCCTTGCTGCTGAGTTGCCCTCATTATGCCCAACTCAGATTCACCACTCCCTGAATAATACTTTGTGTGGCTCCCTGCTGCCTGCTAAGTAGGAATATAGTTATTCACTTTATCCTCAATAATCACAGGCCCACCATATGAAGTTGTTACAAAGATCAGACAGATAACATATGGGCCAAAAGTGTGAAAACCACAAATCATTTTAAAGATAACCTAATGATTACTATATTATGTATCCTACACTTGAACCAGTGTCTGTTTCCTGAACTCAGTCATGGCCGTAGCTCACTGCTGTTACTATAACGACCTCTTTCCTCCTTTCTAGCTGTAAAATTCTATTCTATATGTCTCTCAAGGCCCAGCCTTAACAGCTTTCTTAAGCTACAGTCTTAAGAAAACATTTTCTCACCTCTCAATGAAAATGTCCTCTGGCTTCTGTGGACATCCTCAGAGCTTTACTTCCAACTTTTCCAATGCATGTGTCACAGCAAGCCAAATACTATAGATGTTTGAGCATATGTTATAGCTTCCTTGGCTAATTGAAAGCTATTTTAAGGCAAGAACCATTCCATCCATCTTCATAAGTTTTGTGTGCCTAGAACAGTGCCTTACCTAAAGTAGGCACTCAAATATCAATTAAATGGAAGACTAAAACGGGGGTTTATGTTACTCTGTACTGAAATAATTTCAACAGGAGCAAAGGGAGGAATTTTTCATCCATCCTTTTCTGGGATTGAAAGCAAGGCATGAGGATGCAGAAGATGCACACCCATACCAAATAACACCAGCGTAGTGGCCATGATGGGGAGGAGAAAAACCCAAATTGACTGGCCCCAATCTTGTGTCTGCCCTTCCAATTCTTATTTTTCAGGACCGATGAGCCACTGGAAAACCTAAATGGCAATCATTAGATTTGCCATCTTTCTCTCAGAAATTCAGAATTCAGAAATGGGAGCTATTTTGAAAATCAAAATGAGTAGCTGAAAGTCTCAGCTAAAAGCACACATTTTTCTATTACTCTCCTCAGTTCTCTCTCTCCCTCTGTGCTGTTTATCTCAAGTAACTAGGGGAGCTTGTTTAAGTGAAATCTTGTTATAAACAGTTAAGTCAAATGATGCTACTAGAAGAAGGCTGGGCACAGAGAGATCCGTGACCATGGTCAAAGCCAAGAGTCCCCTTAGTATAGTCCAGAGAGATCAGTTCACTTGGCCCCTCCAAGCTGGTGGTGACTCAAAAATCAGGCAGAAAGCCAGAGGATATCTGGGTTCTGACTCATGTAAACAGGAAACAGTGCCAAAGGCCTCTAGCCAGCCCCAGGTGTGCAGACTGCAGACCTGCACTGGCTTCTCATTGACCTGCAGTTGGCACAGCGTTATCTACGGGCTCTGTCATTATTACTGCCATGACTGTGTCGTGTTTGGAGAGCAGATGCCTCCTCTCCCCACTGTCACTTGGAATTCACACGAGGGCTGAAAAGCATGCCTGATCAGCTTAGGCAGCGGAATTCTCTGCTGTAGCCAGACTTCGTAGATTGATATCAGCTTTTATTATCTTATCATCTTTTCTCAGAAAATTCAAAACGTTTCTCATTGTCCCAATCCCAGTTACTCTACTTCCCACATAACCTCTAGCAAATAATTTACATCTCTAAAATGCCCTGTCTTTTACCTCTGCAGAAGCTGATAAGATAGTCAGAGATGGTGTGTAGTCCTTCTCTTTGTCCATATTGTTAACAATAAAGTTAGTTCTCAAAGATGCACAAAACCTCACACCTGGGAACAGAGTCACTGTAAGGAAATACAACTTTTATCCAAGTTCATTTCTGTTTACCTTGGCTACCTCCCATTTTTCACACTCCAGAAAGAAAAGAAAATTCCCAATCAGGTTCTTGCCAGAACCCTAGTACAGGGCAGGAATGAGGACATGGGCAGTGCCAGGGCAAATTTTTGGCCCCATGGTTGCAACTTGGCAGCATCGCCTTCCAAACAAGAAACAATTGCATAAACCTACATAGTTTCGAAAGGTTTAAATGTTTGCCAGGCGTGAAAGGGAGAAAAAAAAAATCATTTCACAGAATTCCAGCTCAGTGGTTCTAAAACTGATGAACCTTCTAGCTTCCAACTATCTGAGACCCCTACCCTCTAAAATTTCCTGCCACATTTCTTGGGACTTCCCACATTTTCAGGAACCCTGGTGGCAATTGTTTTGCCTAAACCATGTCTAAAGAGTCCTTGGAGACTGTTATAACCACCCAAGTTCTCTTCTCCACCAGGAAGCCACCTCTCAGTCCCCCATCTTAAGGGCTATTCCAACCTAATGGGGGTATCTAATGCCTGGCTCTGCCTCCTTCCTCCTACCTGAGGATTTCCTTCCATTTGGAAGGCCTGAGCCATAAGCCATGCAGACTAAGCATTTCTGAGCTTCCTGTGGTCTCTTCATTAGCGGATTTATGGAGCTGGATTCACTCCAAACATCCTATTATGTTCCTTAAGAATTTTGGTATCCAACAGGGACGGGAGAAGATTGGAATTCACCTACTTGGGCCTAGAGCACCTTTTCCTCTTAGACAGCTGAGTAGAAAACATCTTGCCACAATGACTGAAGCCTGAGGTGGCCAAGGATAGGGTTTGTGGATGCCATACAGCCTGGCAGCACTTGCTGAAAGTGCTCTGTCTCGCCTATAAGTGGAGTGATTGAGACACACTTGGAGATCCATGGAATACTTTTCTTTACTATTTATTTGCTTATTTATACCTACTGCTCTGTATTCTGAAAAGGATATGAGATAGACTCAAAAATAAATACAGTAAATCATGCTAAAATAATAAGAGGCAGTGAGGGTGGAGTATTTAAAAAAGAGTACAAAAATCATAGAAAGCCAGGGGAAAGATTAGCACAGAGAAATACAGGCTATAAAATTTGCACAGCTCCTAGAGGTGGGCTACAAATGTGGCTGTGAGCTTGTAAGCAGCCAAACAAAGGAAAATATGACATGATTCATAGTGTCTATTATATAAAAATAACACAGTTGCTATCAAGAGACCAGGCCTTTCCTAGTACTGAGATCAGAGAGGAATGTCTCCCCGGGGTCCACATCAAGAGAACATTGTGTGCTGCACCTGAGACATATAGAGCAAATTTCATGTGACTTTGCTTTCCAACTTTTGTCAATCTAGAGGATGACACAACAGCAAAGCATAGCTCAATGGTTTGCACAGCTGTCCAAAATCATTCTTGAGAAAAAAAGTCATAAATAAAATTCTTAAAAAATCTCCTGGGAAGGTAAAATAAGATGCTTAAACTACCCAGCTCTCTTGTGGTCTGAACTGATCCTATTGGAAAATACTTAAATATCTGGAGAAATGAGCAATATGGAAACTCTTCAAGCCATTCTGTTCTTCAGGCCTTCAAGCTACACTATTTCTTTCAGCTGTGAGCATTTGGTAAGAGTTGGGCGACAGAAAGTTTGAGATTATGTTTTCAGCAAAAACCTGAGAAGCCAACAGTCGCTCATTAAGAGCAGAGTGATAAATTTTGGCTATCAACTAAGCTGAGGTGGGAGTTGGGGGGAGGATCAGATCACCCTATTTAAAAAAAAAAAAAAGAATGAGAAGAGTGTTGTCTATGATATGAGGTAGACTAGCTGGCCATTAAGTAGGTAAGCCAAGCAACAGTGGGAACCCAGGACCAAAGTAATTGTGAATTAGATCTCTATATCTTTAAACTTAAGATCTAAAATCCTTGGTTAATCCCAGCTCCAACCAAGCAGATAATACTTTCCATTTTTCATGGATATATTTTAAGAATGACTGTATTTTAATTATAGGCAAGATGATATTTCAGGACATTTAAGGAAAGATATCTATAGCTCTTAACATCTATTCAGGGGAATTTCAAAGTATTTTAGGTTCGTTTAGTATGAAAGTATTGAAGGTGCTATGTAAATGTAGGTTATTATTACAATTTAATGACATTCCCCTCAAGCAAAAACTGCTAAAATTTACAAAGTGCAGAAAGAAGCACATCTACTTCCTATTTTTCAGGGGTAATTAATTAACAAGCACATAAACAATTTACTTAGCCACAGGAAATTAAAGTAATAATAATAAACATATGGGCCTACAAATCCAATTACAGAAGCTCTCTTATTTGCCCCAATGCAGCGAAGAAATACAGAACAAATACCCCAAACCTCCACACCTCCTGCCCCATGCTTTCTTCCTCCACAGGCACAACACTCACCAAAGACAGGAGTACAGACCCTTTTGGGGTTGATACTTCCCTCTGACATAAGACACCCATGAATAAAGTCTATGTTGAATTATGAATTCAACCCTACCAGAAATGTGCTCTGTCTGTGAATCTACTGAAACGAAACCACACATACTGCACACTGGCCATTCTCTGCCATCCCTACAAATGGTACAAGAGACCAGTAACCCAACGGCGCCAGAGGAGGTTAAATTAACCCCCCAGTTTTTTAATGTAGCAACGTGTATTTGACTTTGGAATGCAGTTGTTTTAGAGTTTAGTTTAGAATTGTTTTATCCTAGGTAAAACATGTAATTGGGAGAGACAAACTAGAATTACAATAAACAGAGCAAAATAGTCCAGTCTTCCATGAACCATTTGCCATAGTTAATCTACACAGTGGATAATCAACCTTCGTAGAAAATGGATAGCTGTCTCGGTTTAAAAACCCAGGCAAGTTTATACTAAGGCATGCAATCATATAGGTATGAATGGAAGACAGTTACATACAATTCCATTTGAGTTTGTCTCTAAAATTGTAATGTCTTTCTCCAAGTCCAGTCTCTCAAATGTGCCCATCACTGGTAACATTTTTCCCTCTATTTTGAATGTGTCTATAATAACTGGAGCTGGTTTAGTGGTCACCACATTAATCCAAGAATAAGAAATGAAAAAAAAGATTCATTTCCTATTCTACAATTTTAAATACAAATTAACAAAAAATAAAAGCCCCTCTAAATCTCCCTTATGGGTTTTGATGGTTCAGAAATATGCAGAGCACTTGGAAGCAATAAAAGAAATAACCTAAGAAAATTAAGCAAAATGAATTTGCAATTAGTTTGTGAAATTGCGATAAATGCATTTTGAAAGCAAAGAGTAAAATGTAACTTTCTTCAGTATAATTTGAAATTGCCTTTTGTGCTTAATATAGTTCACTTATAATTAGATGAAGATTTTGTTCTGGTTTGAAACATTCAAAGTTCCATCTTGAGATTGCTATGTACTATGTACACAGAACTTTTCAACAAGAAAGTCTGCTGCTGCCGCTGCCGCGTTTGCTTTGACAGCCTTTATCCTAGTTTTACAGAAATGAAAGAGTGAAAGAACACAGCTGGTTTGAACAATGGAGCATGTTCAACATTAGGCCAAACATTTAGATATTGCAAAATATTGCAGGCTATATTTATAGCTCTTCGCAGGTTTTTGAAATTCATGCTGATACTGCCTTACTCCTGCTTATTGGACCAAATTGCCATTTGATGATTAAATTATCTTTTGGTGTGTTTTTTTTTTGAGTTTCTTTCAAAGGTAATGGCACTTAGACTAACCTCTTGGCAATATCAAAACTGTGATAACTTGAAACCCTTTCTAAAGTATTTCAAGATGTTTTAAAAATTCAAGATCATTCCAATTACTGAGTTTAAAAGACTTTATGTTGATCTGCCTTATTTTTTCCCTAAAGAAAAGAAATATCCTGCCTCTGACGACCTCTCCCCCTGTCATAAGATTGCACACTGACTCATATGCCAGCACCTTCCAGAAAGCCATCCAAGGGAACCTAGGGAAGAGATCTCCCGGTAATTGCCTATGTTCTGTTTAAACTCTCTCCTTCCATGGCAGTTGTTTTCAATAGAATTCTCTTGTTTTTTAATAGAATTTTGTGACTTTGGGGAGTGCTTAGCAGATGCTCATGTTCTTTCACATTAATAACATAAGGAGCAATAAAGAGAAGTGGGCAGTGGTTATAAGTTTAGCAACTATAAGGTGAGCCAGGCAAAGTTTTGCAGGACAACGGGATTTTTTCTCAAATGTCTGCATGCTTCAAGGGCTTGCTCCAATACTAGCCTATCCTTCCTGCCCACAGTGAATGGACCCTAAATTCCCACTGCATGTTTGTCTAACCCATTGTCATTTATCATCATTGCCATTAGTGAGTTCTTTGAGTATGCACACTTTGCCTCCTGATCAAATAACAACTATGATGAGAATGGCCATTTAATGAATACTTACTATGTGCCAAGGGATATATTATGTCTTTTATATACATTTTCTAGAAGAGTGGTTAAAAGCAAAAGCTTTGGTCTCGGTTTCAGTTATGTATTGATACAAAACAAACTACCCCAAAACTCAGTGGCCTGGTGTCTCTCACAATTTTGAGTATTGGGTGGGTGGTTCTCCTGGTCTTATTGGGGATCACTCAGTTGGCCTCAGTCATCTGACATTTGACTGGGGCTGCAAGGTCCAAAATAGTCTCATTCACATGTATAGAAATGGGTGCTTGCTGTCAAGGGAAGGTTTTCTGATTCAAAGCCTATGTTCTTTCTACCATACTATGTAGAATTTTGCTATCAGAGGAGGGTTTTCTCATGGCTACATCCTATCAACCTTGGACAGTGGCTGCCATAAGCTGCCCAAGAGATATTTGTCAAGTGAAGGGTTGAGGGAAACTAACAAACTGCTCTCGTGAGTAAAATATTACATAATATTTTTAAACTGATACCAAAATATTCGAGCTGATTCTCCCTAAAATAGTAGGGCTTGGTAAAGCTAGGCCTCTTACCTTAGAGGAGCAGTCCACTCTTTCAGAACCACAGCAGAAAGGGTTCCCAGGACCCAGAGGCTTCCACGGACAGCATTCTATGCATCTCGGATTTGCCTACGTATGAGAATCATCTGGGAGCATTTAAAAAGCTCTTGCTTATTTCTTCTTAAATAAGAATCTCAGAGAACAGGGCCAAGACTCCTAGACCTGTCAGCTTCCTTCAGGAGTCCCCAGTGCTGACCTGTAGTGTCAGTTGGATTAACAAAACTTTTGGAACACCTAGGAGTCACCCTACAGAGACAGAGATTCAAGTTTGCAGTTTAAGTATCCACCCAAAGCGTGAAACAAGTTGTGGTCTTACTATGCAAACCACAGACAGCTAATCCACTGAATTGACTTGGGAATCATATCGGCAAGTCAAACAGAAACTGGGTACTGCCATACACTAGGGGACAGGGGCAAGTGCCAGAGATGAACCATCAGCAGTGCTCTGACAGGAGCAGTCACCGACCTCAGAAACAGAAAAGAACCATCCAGCTGTCTGCTTCCCCTAAAATACAGGTGCTCCTTGGCTTATGATGAGATTGTCTGGACATAGCCCCATAGCGAGTCAAGGAGAGTTCTGAATGTGTATTGCTTTTGTACCACCATAAAGTCAAAAAATCATTAAGTCTAACTGTCATAAGTCAGGGACCATCTGTACTTAAGTCTCAAAAAAGAGGGACAATTGCCCAGCATCCTAAGCTTAGATGGTGGATAGGAAAGTTTTATCAAACACACTACTGACTTCCTTGAGCCTTTCAAAGATATGAAACAATGCTTTATAACAGTAAGTTGAAAGCTGGCATGATGTTATTTCTTTGAAGACTTTGTGAATAGCTATGTTCTCTGCCTTTTTATTTCCTCTACTACCTAGTACATAGAAAGTTCTTACTACTATTTTTTCTGCTGTGTTGAGAGACTCTTGTTTTCCACCATCGCATTTTGACTTTCTTCCTCTGTGATCCTTAACTTACTCCACCTACGGCATAGTCATTTGAACACTTGTCTAACTCCCAACCTACCCCTACTCTTCTCATTCTCAAATAAAGCACCTTGAGGGCAGCGTCTATGTCTTTTTCATCTCAGAATCCTCCAAACTAACTGGCAAGGTGACTGGTACGATAAATTTAATATTTGTTGAATTGAAGGCTTCTGAAAGTGTCCTTAAAAGCAACTCTGTTGGAATAAACATCAGAATATAAGTAGAGATCTGATAGCAGAAGGTGAATAAAGTTTAAATTTCTCAGATGTGTATACCAGACTCTTGGGCATAATGAGGTTTTTGTTATCAGTATGAGATAAGCAGCTAAAATGAGAACTTATTTCTTTAAAACTTGGTTGTTTATTGCTTCTTATTGTTCATTTGGGTAAATTTTGTTTCTCCTCTTGGTCTGCAAGCTCCTTTAATATGACCTATGCATCAAATTGATACTACGATAATATTATATATCATATTGCTAGAATATGATATTACTCATGATACATGATATATTTGATGCATAGGACGTATTAAACAATGTTTGATTAAAGAAGGGAACATATGTGACCAAAAAAATCTAGGAAATATTGTTTTTTAATACATAAATTATAATAAGAGATCAGTTGATACCATTGCACAGGGTTCTGGACTATAGTCTGCAAAGGTTGAAAAGAAGAAGACTGAAAAGATATATACTTATGGTTGTTCCGCTCTACAGTTTATTCAAAAAATTGATAGTGGTTTAAAAAACCTAGTTTATTCCACATTTATTCATTCCAAAAGTAAGGTCTTTAAACATTATCAGGGTTTAGTCATCAGTGTTGATGCTGCTGTTCACATAAGAGCATCGTTACATCATTTACTCACTGATTGAGGGAATAACTTCGTTGAATTATTTTCCCTGTTTGATTTAAGTGAGGAAACTGCACACACCATTTCTGTTTATTTTATGCACAAAGCCTAACAATATAGTTATTCTACGAAACATGAAATAGAGATATTTTCAAGAACGTGTTTAAGATAAAAAAAAGATCCCTATATGATAATCCATACTAAAATAGAGGTCAACACCGTCTTCTTCCTCCACAGCTCAAAATAAAGGAAAGATTCACTTTTATACAAACGTGACTTTACAAATGCTGCTCCCTTTGCTTCAGTTGTTTCTCAACCATTCTTTGCCACCTTTTCTGTGAAATATTATCTGACTTTTACTCTCTACTCAAAAATAGCCCACTGTTTCCTCCATGGTCCCATATCATGTTTTATGTACTTTTATTATAGAACTTCATTAATGAACTTATCCATTCATTCAACAACTATAGTGTGGCTTACCATTTGTCAGGCATCATGTGTGGCATCAGGAATGTGGTGAGAAATCATGATGTCAGCTCATCCAATGATGGTGTGATTGTTTCTCTCTGTCTCTCCCATGCCATACACACCTTAAGTATGAAGAGGTAATCTGTTCAATCAACTGAATGAGCCAAGGGCAGAAGATAAAGCCCACAGCCTCGTCTTGGAGGCCTCCACCTTCTCTTGTTGGAATCCTTTTTCTCCCTGTGCTCTAAAGTTAACATTTCCACTCCTTCCTCTACTCCTCTCCCGTAAGCATTCCTGATACAATCTCACTCATCATGCATAAAATCAAGCCCATTATTTTCTCTATTCAAACATCCACCATCTCCCCAGTTTCTCAAGACAAACCTGAAGGTCATCTTCAACTTCCATCTTTCCCTAACCTTCTCCTTACTAAACTACTATTGTGTTCACCCTCCTCTCTAGATTTCCACTGGCCCCACTTTAGTTTTCTTTTCATCTGCCTGGACTATGTCCATACATCTTAATTGATCGTGCTGATTGTGATCTATCCCCACACCCATTCATTTTCTACTTCATGTCAGAGTTTTCTCTCTAAAATACAAATCACATAATTTATTTCTTACCACCCCTCTCCTCATTAAAAGTTATTGATGGCTTTTCATCACCTGCATAATACGGTGTTAAGAGATCCAAGCCACTCTCTTAGAGCATATAAGACTCTTCATGAGCTGGCCTCCCTTTTTGCCAAACCCTCTAAACTCACATTTTTCTCACTCCCTCTGCTCAAAAACACACACTAAGGTAGCTAGGGTTGCCTTTAGGATGATATGACTGTGAAATGTCCAAGTCCTCTCACATGTCATATGCCATTCTACTTAGGGAACTAAATAAAGGATGAGAACTTTGTCAAGCTCTGTCCAAGGTAAAGTGATTCTCTTCTTTATGGACATGGATATTTCAATCACTATGACAGAATAAGAAAAACAATGAACATCATGAATTAAGTTGGGGCATCTTTTGAAAACTTTCTTTCCTTTCAGGACACTCAGCTCTTGTACAGACTGTTTCTGTGATTTCTAGGACAATCATGGAATTTTAAAACTAGAGGATATACTAATATAATCTAATCCAATCTCTTCCTTTCACAGGTGAGAAAACTCAAGCCCCGAACACTGAGAGATTTTTCCAAGCTCACACAGCTAGTAAATATCCTTTTCCTTCCTCAGTCTCAACAAAAATAAAAGGAAATGGATTTTATAGTATTAAACAATAGGTTTGTTTATGCATTTTTCTGAGTAAACTCATTCGTATGCCAAGGCCTCTGTTCTAATGTTGTTTTACCGCTAAAACCCACTTTTAATTTTGCATTTTCAATTAGACACAATGTGAAATGCCTCTTTATGAAATCTTGACTCACTTTTACCTGTCGCTGTGGGTGTATTAAAGTATATAAAGTTATAAAAAGATATGAAATATGAATATAATCTAGTTTAATTATTTCCATCCTCCAATGACTATGATTGCAGTTGGATGTCAGTGAAATCTCCAGTGGTTGAACCTCACAATGAGAAGAACAGTGAATACAGAAAAGATAACTGAGTAAGAACTACCAAAAAAGAACATTTATTTCACCAAAAAGAACATGGATCTATGAGGGAAAAACTGCAGCATCATATAGCATCAGTGAATCAAAGATGATATCAATATTTGGCAAAGTTAAACCAAGCTAAGTTCAATCAATATATAGATTATTAAGCTATTTTTTAAATGAAAAAATCACTTAAAACTTTTTTATTTGTTAACCTTAATTGTACTTCGTGTCTGCTCTTTTTCCATTAGCCAGGGCCTAAATCTCTTGACAAATGAATCACAACTGCACTTGAAACAAACTGGCTGCTGAGACACAATTCTTTGAACAGGGTGGTATTAGCAGCCCCTCTGACTTTCAGGATGATTTATCTGCATCAATATTATAATTTGCTTCTGAGTTCTAAACATCCATGTTTGCATTCATCATTCTTATCTTGCTGATGCATTTTGATCCTTGGCTCCTTCATGATAGGCAGCTGAAAGCCAAGATTTTCCAAATGTCTAAAGGAGCCCATACTGTGGGCATTACCTTCTGCATCTCTCAGATATTAGGCGAGAGTTGGTTTGACCTGGAAAGGAAAAAGAAGATTTTGTCTATTTCTCCTCGCCAAACAATTCTCTTTGCCAAACATTTCTTAGGCATCAACCTCAATGTTAAAAGGCTCTTTTCTAGTTTTTACTTCCTGTGGTATTTCCACTTTCTGTGCTACCTGCCTGCTCT
The DNA here is from genome assembly GCF_006542625.1 of Nomascus leucogenys. Lineage (NCBI taxonomy): Eukaryota > Metazoa > Chordata > Mammalia > Primates > Hylobatidae > Nomascus > Nomascus leucogenys. The sequence continues at coordinate 33,250,054 of NC_044402.1, read as the reverse complement.
TTCTTCTCTTTCATTTGCATCTTTTGGCCCTCAGAACTCCTCTGTGCATGCACACACACACTTATCACTATCCCCACCCCCATGCACAAAGCACGGACCTGGAGAGATGGCTTTCTATGCCATCTCATATAAGCCTTACATGCTAACACAAATCTCTACTCATAGCACCGTTTCCATGCCCCGACCAAGGAAGAAACTTGGCATGTAGATGTGTCTATGTCCAAAATACAGAGTTGAGGAAGGGAGGAGTGCACAGCTATTAGGTGATCTCCAAACTTTGGAGAGGCATCTATAAGGACATATTACTGATTCAAGGAGGCAACTGATTGGAGTAAATGATGGAGTTTATCCTTAGATATTAAAATGACTTGACACTCATGCATACTCACAATCAACCTACCACTTCCTCTGTTATCACCAAGGCAAAGTGATAGTGTATATTTTCATACCTTCCTAACATGTCCTTCCTCTTAAATTGCTTATTGACTGACTACTTTTGACTTCATTTTCCCTTCAGGACAGCCTCCTTCTTGTTTAATTTTGTCATTTTGTCATTGCATGTGTATTTAAAAGGTCAAAGCATTGGCAAGATGTAGTATAATTTTCCTGGATCATGTACATTTTATAGATGATCTTGGCAGGTAGAAACATCTGAACTGTCCTCCATCTTTCATCTTTCATCAACTGCACAGCTCCTCTGGGTTTGAGCTGAATGAAAGATAAACAGGGTCTACATTCTGTCCCTGTGGCCTCAAGCCATTAAGAGGTATCAGGAAAGGGAAGACTTAAAATAAAGAGGCCTAACTCCACCAAGGTCTCAGTTACCCTGAGTGATCTCAGTATTCTAGATCGCTGGGCTGTTTTTCTAAATTCACTTTTTACTGTAAAGAATTCGAGAAGTCAAAGCAATGGTGGTGTGGGACAAGAACCTATGATTTCATCCATTTTCTAATAGAAACTCCTCAGGCTTACATTGACCACAACATACAAGAATATTTAGCTTTATTAAATATATAATCCATATTTTTAATAAAGAAGAAAGATAAATATGCTTCTAATTTCTCATGTCTGAAATTGAGAAAAGAAAATTTGCCTCATAGGGTTATCGTGATGGTTAAAATAAGATAATATATTTAAAGTGCTAAGACATAGCACTCAGTGTGGCATGTGAAAGTACTCGTTAAGTGTCATGTATTATTATTGGATCAGGGATCTTGATAGTTTCTGTTGTCTATACATACCATAAGTAATGGATTTCAATGGTTTATGCCTAAAACTCAAAATGGACACACGGATGACTTTTCATTAGATATCAAAATAGCTAGGTGGCTGACCTAATTTTTCATTTTTCAATGAGTTGATGTAGCATTATGTAGATGCAGCCTAAGTGGACGATTTATTCCAAAATAGCTGAATGATGAGTCCACACACTTGACCTGCTTTCAGCCTCCCTATTGAGAGTGACAGCAGAAAGTTTAGAGTTGAGTTCGTCTGGCATTTAGGCACTCATGAACATTAAAAACTTCAGCCTAGTCACGCCATCACTCCTTAGCTTGTAAGTGAGTCTGTAGGATTATTAGCTCTGTTCCCAGTGAGATAGATACAAAAGTTGCGTAGAAATTAAAGGGCTGCAAATTTTCTCTCATTCTAATAAGGCTCAGATCCATAGGGTTACTTTCTAAGGGAAACTTATTTTACAATACAAGTTCTACGAAGCAAAAACTATTCATATTAATTAATAAAAATGTTAACAACTGGCATAACACAAACTCTCAATGAAACCAAAAAACTTCAGACAACACATAGGTCTGCCTCTTATAATTACTACCTATATGACCTTAACACTACCTATATGACCTTAACAAACAAAGCACTTCCCCTTTTCCTCTTCCTTTCCTCCTTCCTTCCTCCCTTCTTTCCTTTCTCTCTCTCTCTCATTAACATGTGCACATACACTAGATCTGGGTAGCAAATAAGCTTCATCTTGCTTACCAGTTCTGATCAATTGGGAGTGTCTTCCTGGTGTGTTAAATTGGAAAGAATTGCAAGGTTGAATAAGGGCTCATCAGGAAAGAGTTCTGTGATTCATTAGTGATGTCTGACATGGAGGGGAAATTAGAGTTACTTTAAAGTCTATTTGCTAGACTTATCCTGGATTAGATAATCTCTGTATTAGGCCACTCTTGCATTGCTATAAAGAAATGCCTGAGATTGGACAATTTGTAAGAAAAGAAGTTTAATTAGCTCATGGTTGTGCAGGCTGTACAGGAAGCATAGTGCTGGCATCTGCTTCTGGGAAGGCCTCGCGGAGTTTTTACTCATGGTGGAAGGTAAAGTAGGAGTAGGCATATCACATGGTGAAAGTAGAAGCAAGAAACAGAGAGGGTTTGGATTGGGAGGAGCTGCCATACACTTTTAAATGACCAGGTCTTACTAGAACTCACTACCATAAAGACAGCACCAAGCCATGAGGGATCTGCCCCCATGATCCAAATGCCTCCTACCAGGCCCCACCTCCAGCATTGGGGATTATAATTCAACATGGGATTTGGGTGGGGACAAATATCCAAACTATATCTATCTCTAAATCTCTTCTGACTAAAAATATCAATCAGTCATTCTTATAAAGAGCTACTAAAACAGTGAAGCCCTGGCTCACACCATTCTTACAGAAGCACTTTAAATGTATTTTATATACAAGTGCCATCAGAGGAACTTCCAGGTAGTCTTTACAAAATTGCTCCTGGGGGTGTCTAAAATAGAAGGGTGGTATGTTGAAATTTGGACTTTTCCCCTAAGCTAGAGTGGGAAAAGTTACTGAAAAGTTTTCTTGATGATTTTTATAAGGGTAATTCACCTTTGAACCACAAGATTTAGCTTCCCCTCCCATCTTCAGAAATGATGATGGGCAGGATTGAAACCTCTCTTGGGAAATCTGACATCTAGCTTTATTGTCAAAGAGGAGGATGTCAGGGAACCTTCTGTGTTTCAAGAGTTGAGACGAAAAACTTTTCCAACTCCCTAGGACAGATCCATGTAACAGAGAGATAGGTGTTTCGGCTTAGCAGGAGGGGCTGACTAGATTATCTCTGAGGCATATGCCTGGGGTGTTGGATGCCTTGAGGGACATCTGTGACTCTGGGATATTCAAAAATGATCCTGGGCATCTTTAGTTAGGGTGAGCCATCCATCCTCCCTCCAAGATGCCCATCGTCTATGTGAGGACCATGGGGGCTGATGAAGGGACTTGGCCAGGAAGGATCATCATGACTGCAGTCTATGTGGGGCTTGTTAACAACCACACTGTGTAGTAGTCAGAATTAGAGGCAGAATTGCAGTAGCCGAAGCCCAGGTTTATCCTGATTGGACAGGGAATTCAGACCTATATCTCTATTAGGCTGTGTAAATTCCCAGGAGTGGACACAAAGGGAAAATGCAGGTTATGGAAGAAAAATAAGATATATGGCCATTTTTGTCCTCAGAATTTTTGGAGTAATTTCGAGTTACACCAGAACCAAAACTTAAAGATAGGTCCGGGCATATATGACAGTACTGTTTCAATAACTACTGTAGAATTAGCCCCAAAATGACTCTACATTTCAGTTACAGCTGGATGATACCCTATCTCTAGGTCCCTGTTTCTGTCACTGTAGGAGAAGGCCTCATTCAATCAGTTCTTCAAGTCAGGAACGCTGGTGTCAGCAATCAAGCTCCTTTCCCAAAGCTAATTACCTCATTTATTCCATCACCAAATCTCCTCCCTACCATCTGTAAATTATGTCTTAGATCTCTCTGTAGCAATCAAACTCTTATTCAGCGTATGTTCAGGTACTGGGTTCAAAACTTTTGTAAGGAAATGCAAAGGAAGGTGTCTGGCCTTCCTTTGCATTTGGTTAGTTTTTACCAGTGCTAACAATGGTTAGTTTTTATTAGTTGAGAAAGGTCTAAAAGAAGACACTAAGTCTGAAAAGTAAACCTGAAAGCCAGAAGGGACAGGACTTCATGTGAGACAGTGGGCTATGTAGAGGTTCATAACTGTAAAGTGGAGGAAATGTACAGAAGATGACAACCATGCTCTGCACAGGGGAAAGCAACCAGAAGGCAGTAAACCCAGTGAAAAGAGCTACACTTTTGTCAGACACATTTGAACCAGAGCAACTCCATCTTGAGTAGGGGCTGGGTAAAATGAGGCTGAGACCTACTGGCTGGCATTCCCAGATGGTTAAGGCATTCTAAGTCACAAGATGAGATGGGAAGTCAGCACAAGATGCAGGTCATAAAGAGCTTGCTGATAAAACAGGTTGCCGTAAAGAAAATGGCTGAAACCCACCAAAACCAAGATGGCAACAAGAGTGACCTCTGGTCATCCTCACTGCTACACTCCCACTAGCGCCATGGCGGTTTACAAATGCCATGGCAACTTCAGGAAGTTACCTTATATGGTCTAAAAAGGGGAGGTATGAAAAACCCACCCCTTATTTAGCATACCATCAAGAAATAACCATAAAAATGGGCAACCAGCAGCCCCAAGGGAGCTGATGAAGGGACTTGGCCAGGAAGGCCAAGTCTATGGAATAGCCATTCTTTTATTCCTTTACTTTCCTAACAAACTTGTTTTCACTTTATGAACTTGCCCTGAATTCTTTCTTGCACAAGATCAAAGAACCCTCTCTTGGGGTCTGGATCGAGACCACTTTCCTATAACACTTTCATTTAATTGTGGATTAGGAGTTCCTGGACCCACTTGTCAAAGTAGTAATTTTGTCTGAACAGTTTTAAGAGAAATTGCTTAGCAGCATTTCAATTTTAATTCAACATTTACTTAGTCTCCATGCTTCATGCACATCCTTGAAGATGTTAATGGAAAAAAAAGAAGATGCCAAGAAAGAAATTGGGTAATTTAAAACAAAAATATTGATTTCAACCTGCATTATTAACAAGAATTTTAGTATGGTGACATCAACCTCTCTCCTATCTTAGTGTCTACTCTACAAAAACCATCATCTCCTTCTTACCTAGAGCTTGCATTTAAAGCATTGTTACAATAGGTAACAGGGCAGGAGAGGGCCCCCTCCCCTCACCAGGAATGTCAGGTGTCCATCAGGAGTTGGTCAGGTAGTTGTTACACCGTCTCTCTAAAATAATAATTGGTCACAGATGGTGCCAGAGAAAGGCAGTCTCCCAATATATAAAAACACCTGAAACTGGTGATTGGCAGCTTCCAGATAAGATCTCAGGAGCTGGATGAGTGGGCTCAAGCATGTCCACTAAGAAGCAATACGACAGAGTTTAACTGGTAACACTCAACTGGTAAGGGAAAAAAGCCTCAAGTGAGCATGTGCCCAACTCCAGTAAACGCACTGTGCATGCTCCCCTCCCAAGTGCCGGCAGGCCACTGTGCATGAGGCAGCCCACCCCCAGGGAAGAATCAGGAATGCAACCCCAGAAGCATGCCAACATACAAGAGCCCAAGTCAAAAGTCAAACTGCACTTGAGTCTCTCAAGTTGCCCGCTTGGCCCTCTTCCACGTGAACTTTACTTCCTTCCGTTCCTGCTCTAAAGCTTTTTCATAAACTTCCACTCCTGCTCTAAAGCTTGCCTCAGTCTCTCACTCGGCCTTATGCCTCTCAGTTGAGTTCTTTCTTCTGAGGAGGCAAGAACTGAGGTTGCTGCAGACACCTATAGATTCGCTGCTGGAAAAAATATCAATCTCTCTCTTTCTCTCTCTCCCTCTGGGCCCCTATTCTTCTCTTCCTCCTCCACCCCTCTGCTAAAATGCTTGAATTATCATAATCTTTACTAACAATGAGAAGTGTTTTCAGCAAATCCAGCCTCCCCTCCTTCCTCCTTTCCCTCTATTGTTGATGCCTCCACCTGCCCTTACTCTATCCCCTCCTCCTTATATTTTTACTCCTTCTATCAAAACTATAGGATGAGTCTGACCAGCTCTTTCTTCAAAGTTTTACTTAATTCATAAGGCTTAATATGCTGATTTTCCCGAGGGTACTTGCATTCCTACAGGTGATGAAATCTTAAGCAAAAGGAATAAAGTTGTAATCGTAACTTTTCAATCACTGGAAAATTGACGGGGAAGCCCTTGGGATCTCAGGGGAGTCTTCCCAAAGCCCCTAAAAATCAGCTCGATCTTCAGTTCCAGTATTCAGTGCACTTCCTAGTTTTCTAATAGGTGCCTGCTGGAATTTCTTGGCCCTGACTTAGATCCTAGCCATGACTTTTTTCTGGATGGTGTTCTCTCATCAGAACCAGGGCTGCTGGTCCCCGGGACTCTGCAGTGGTAGCAGTATTTCCACTGGAATACATACACACACACACACACAGAGACAGAGAGAGAGAAAGAGAGAGAGAGAGAGGCATACAACGCTTTAATGTCTAGAAGACTTGGGAAAGAAGGAGTTAAAAGTCCCAAGTGCCCATTACAGCTCAGCTAATGGGTCTTAATAGAAACCTGAGCAGGAGACCAACCACCTGCATTCAGACTGACCACTTTTCTGTGGAATCCTGGGTGGTCTGCCTAAGCAGGTTCCCCCCTTCCCTGGGGGCCTGTGGCACAGAGAAGAATCCAGTTCTATACTGAACAGAAGAATGATTAATAGTGCTTCCTGCCCTCAGGGGGAGGCGGGGTGGGCAGCAGGGTGCTGGAAGAAAAACAAACAGCTGGATATTAGACTGCAATGTGGATAAAAAACACTTATATTTTAGATTCCGTATCATTTTGGTGATTAAGAAACGAAATCGAAGGCTTCTCTTGACTAGTAGGGCAAAAAGTAAGTTGCTGTGCCATTTTTATTATATTTTTGTGATTTTGTTCACTTATCACACTTTTAAAAAACTCAGTATCATTGTCTTCTCTATTTTCTGAAAATGTAGAGTAACTATTTCATAGCACTCTTATACTTTGAAGGGAAAAGAGAATTCCATGTGTGGGCCTTTGAACTGGATGCATATTTTATTTATATGCAGAATATATATACATGTATGCAGATATACAACATATAGATTAGGAAACACTAATGAATTCATACTCTCAAGTGAATCTGCACAGCCCTGTTTCTCAACGTAGGGGTTTAGAATGGTTTGAAGTGTAACAACAGTGTCAGCTCTGTGGGAGGGACTGAGGGGGTAGAGAGAGATGGAGGCCTTGGTGAGTGAGACGCAGTCATTTAGTTCCTCCTCTGGTACCCTCCCATGAGTCAAGGTTGCTTGTGACATTACAGTTGGCAGTTTAAATAACTGTAAAATAAAACAGATGAGAAACAAAGTTGACATTCCAGAAGAAAAATTATACTGGAAATCAAATTTAAGCATACAGAGAACTCTCAATATATACAGAGAGTACATATGTATGTGTGAGTGTGCTGATCATCTCTGCATATTTGTACCCACACATGCACAGTAAACATGCTGAGGAGCCAGTTTATTCTTAAAAGAGTACATACTTGGGAGACAATTCCTGGATTCAAACCTGTTTCTGCTGCTGCTACCTGCCTAGTGAAGTAATTAGGCAATCCATGTCAACTCTAAATCTCCACTTATTTACACATCAATAAAATGAAGGAGTTAGATACCCTCATGGTCCCTTACAGCTTTAAGATACTAAACATTTGTGTACAGGAGGTCATTATTAAACAGCCTGGAGAAACTTTCCCCCTTTTACCTGACCCCTAACCCCATCTGTGTGTGCTCAGCTGCAAATGAACATGGTGGACACTGGGGCTCGTGGAGGCTGCACAGCTGTGTCCAGAAGAGATTGGAATGTGGTGAGTAAAAAGGAGCCACCCACAAGGAGAGTAGAAGCCCTTTGACCACTACAACAAAGTACAAGCCTTGTCCCTTAGGAGAGTCTTCTTGGGGCGCATGGTGGGTTGGGGAGAAGGACCTTTCTCCCTGCATGACTCAAAAATGGTGGTGAAAAGCATAGCCCTTAAAGTCTTACAGGTTCATATTTAGGTCCCAGCAATACGAGTCACTAGCTATGTATCTTTGGGCCAGTTAGTATATTATACTAATCTCAGTTTTCCTACCTGAAAAATAAAGATCATAATGCCCATCTCAACAATCTCTCTTTTTAAATAATATTTTTAAATAGTGCCCAGCACACAGTAAGTATTCAAAAAGATGGTGTGTGTATGTGTTTAACTTTGTACATCTATATATATATTTTACATATTACATGATTAACTCTCTGATAAGCTCGATTTATGGATATTTATGAAAAAAACTATTGTTATTTGGCAGTGAGAAAATAGAAATTAACTATTCATGAAGGACAGGGGTTTCATTTTCTAGAAAAAAAAGGAGGATTTGGAAATCAGAAAAAAAATTTATGATGAGAAGAAATGAATAGGGAAGTGGACACTGTATTTTAGATACATGGTCAACCACTGAGAGTTGCTCCATGGAACCTCCTTATTCATGTCATGTTGACTGCTAACAACATAGAGGGGGCTTGGAGATGCCCCCTCCACCCACGATCCCAATGATCAAGTCTCAGAGATGAAACATTCCATTTATGCATTCATGCATTTGCTAAATACTTCCTTATGATTTCTTCAGAATGGAAGCTCCAGGAGAGCAGGGGTCATGCCTATCTAATCCAGTGCTAGGTCCCAAAAGCCTAGAACAATGACCAGCATGTGGTAGGTGCTCAAAACTACCGTACTGTAGACTTCTTATATACTTGTTCTGTTAATTATCTCCTGTTTGTCTCCTCCTGCTAAGATGTAAGCACCACAGGCAATGAACATTGTTTTGTTTACTGCTGAGCCCCATGTGCCTAGAACAGTGCCTAGCACATTATGGGTACTCCATAAATATTTTTAGAATGGTGACTAAAAGAGGTAGGAAGGACAATTTAGAAATATTAAAGTCTCCATAACCCAGGCTGCTCAAGGAGCTTCTTAACCTTTAGTTTCAAAGGGAGGTTTCAAGGAAAATGGCTTCCACTGTTCCTTAAACACAGAGCATTCAGCTAAATAACCAGACCTTTCAGGAGTTTCTAAGCAGATGAAGACAAGGGAAAAAATTCAGTTCTATATCCAAGGTTGCAGAGGCTGTTCCACATTCATCCAAACTCACGCTCTCCTACACTGGTTTGTCAAATTCTTTATTTAAATATCTCATTATCTAAGACAATTTTGTACTTACTGTCATGAAGGCTTATGAAACCTGCAAACCTGTCTTGCTGGAATAGGTACAATTTAAGCCAGTGATTGTTCAAGAGAGAAAGGAAAGGTGAAGAATGGCACCATTGTGAAGATTAGAGCAGGAAGGTAGACAGCCCTGGGAGCTAACCTCTGTTCTCCCAGGTGTTTGTTTAGGCTCCTCAGACAATGCATGTAGCCTAAAGAAAGAGGGGGGAAAATTGTAAGTCTTCGTGTATAATTTTTGTTGTTATATCTAAACTGATAGTTGAGGGCTAGGAGCTGAAACAATATTTTATAGAAGTATCATGTTGAAGTTTTTGCAGGTTTCAAAATATTTAAATATGTAAATTTCAACAGAGAGATGTTCAGATTTTTTGATAGTCTAATGATTTTAAGCATCTCATTTCTAGTCACACACTGACAAAAGATGTTCAGATTGCAGTGTGAGATGGTTTCTATGGTTACAGTTGTTTCCTAGCATTTTAGTGACATCTTTTGTGAGCATTGGCTGTTTCACTTATTTGTCACTAATGTATGTGTAGAACTATAGTTAATAGCCTTGGGCGGACAAAATTTTTTTTTCTGAATGGCTGTATTGTTTTTTAGCAGCATTTTTCAATAAGGTGACAATGCATTAGAATACTAATAGTATGTATGGTATTTTAAGATGTCAAGTTTTCAATAAAATGATAATGAAAATTTTGCATTTCATTTAATAGTTAAATATTCATGAATTTTCACAGCATGATGAACTGAGTGAAAAATAAAGAAACTGTATAATGTATAATACTAAACATCATAAATTAAGTTTCTTTTCATAGAAGCTATTCAAGAGTGTTTAATATATGGTTCTTCATGGATTTAGACCAATCCGAGCTAAATTAAAGGCATCTAAAAAGGAAACTTGTTTAAACCAATTTAACATATTTTAACACAGCATGTTTATAATGTAACAATATAAAAGAAAATGACACATTACAAACAATATATATATTATATAAAAATTATGATGACTAAGTAAGGGATGTAGTCACCAGGCAAGAGTATTTTGAAGAAAATAATTGTGAAATAGGAGAGGGAGGGATGCATGGGAGAGAGCCAGGTGACATAACCATGAGTAATAGGATGAAAATAAGCAGTAAAAATTGAGAATCTAAGTTTTGACCAAGGGTGATCTGTTCCAGGTATTGGGCTAATTTCTGGGGAACCTAGGGGTGAACACCATCTCTTCCTTCTGGCCCTGGACTGATCCAGTCCTAAAGCAAATGTTTAGAGTAAGAATAAAATTCTTCTCCAATATTAGAGATTAAAAGACTTTTCTTCCAAATTCAAAGTGTGAGTCAATTTTTTATAATAAATCATATCTATATATTCTATTGGTTTTGATTCTCTGTAAAGGAGAGATATTATTATATGTGGGTATTCTGTTTCATTAATCACATATCTGCTTATATGTATCCAAGATATGTGCTTCTTTCTTTTTTTCGTTGTTTTGTTTTGTTTCATTTTGTTTTGTTTTGTTTTGAGACTGAGTCTCGCTCTGTCACTCAGGCTGGAGTATAGTGGCGCAATCTTGGCTCACTGCAGCTTCCACCTCCTGGGTTCAAGTGATTCTCGTGTCTCAGCCTCCCAAGCAGCTAGGATTATAGGCATGTGCCACCACGCCCAGCTAATTTTTTGTTTGTTTGTTTGTTTGTTTTTAGTAAAGATGGGGTTTCACCATGTTGGCCAGGCTGGTCTCAAACTCCTGACCTCCGGTGATCTACCCCCCCTTGGCCTCCCAAAGTGTGGGATTACAGGCTTGAGCCACTGCATCTGGTGGATATGTGCTTACTTCTATTTAAGGTATGCAGAGAAGAACAAAAACAGAGAATTATAAGTAAAGCAAATAGTTTTAGAAAAAATAAAGATTGTGCCAAAAAGAGGAAGAATTGTCTAGCACGGGTAATCAAATATCTTAAGTAGAAAGAAGATTTAACAATGTTTCCTAATGATAAATTAGCCAAGTGTCCTAAAAACAAAAATTCAATGTGTATTTTATTTCATATATAGTGGTTGAAACCTCTACATTGCCAGACTATAATAAAACTCTAATACAACACTTCTTTTAAAAGGACAATTTGTTGTCTGGCAGCAGCATCCACTCCAACAACTTTTTACAAGGATGCATCTGTGATATTTGGAGATTTCTGTGTATGGGATTGAGCTACCAGAGAGAAAGTGACTAATGAAATTCTAATTACTAATTGCTGTGATGTGGAAGACTGATAAAGGAACCATTACTGGAATCTTCATCAGAGAGATATTGTCAGTCACTGAATATCCCACAACCTCTTCTGCCAACCTCCTGGCTGAAAATTGTTCAACTATACTCTGCTGACTGGCCAGGTATTCCATTGACCCATCCTGTTGACTGTTAAATGGGATTGGGAGAACTCTAAAACCAACACACAGAAGATAGACTTGGCTTCTATTGACGGGCAAATTAATAACAGAGCCAAAGTAAAGTAGAAAATCATAGCCTAAAGGATGACATTGATCTATCCAAGAATGTGGACTTATGATGTAAAACTTTAAATTCCTCCAGGTTATAAGCATTATCACCTATTATTCCGCCCATATTAGTGATTAATTTGGTATTACCCCTCTTCCATAGGTATTATTGTCACTAATTTCTTTAATGCCTAACACATATGTGTGATAATACAGATTCATAAACGTAGATGAGAATCAAAGATAATTATTTAAGAAATTTTTATACATTTGAATGTTACTGCAAACCCTATTGTTTAACCAATTATTATCTTTGATTTATGCTAATCAGGCAATCATTTTATGAATTAAGGAATTGAATTAACCAATGAAAGGAATATAATCAACAAAAGTAAAAAATGAAAATTTCATATATTTCCTTAATTATAATAGACTGCCCAAACCCAGTCAATTTTAACATACTAATTTTTATTTATTAAATATCGATTAGGTAAATTTTGTCATTCAGTGTCCTGGCTCTAACGCTTACTAGCTGTACAACCTAGTGGAGGCAACCTCACTTTTCATACTTCAGTTTCTTCATTTGTAAATGGAGTAATTGGAATACCTACCTTATAAAATGTTGTGGACTAAGTTATATATATATAATATGTGTATATATATGACATAGCACTAAGCTTGTCAAATAATAAGTAGACAATAAATATTAGCTATCTTTATCATCATTAGATTTAATGGCAATTTATTTAGAGGTAGCTAAATATAGGACCAATAGAGAGGTGAAGGGTGGACATGGTAGAGACCTTCTTAGCCCAAATGTCATTAAAGTAAATATAGGTACTCTAATGGTGAATATAGGTACTCACTATATTCTAATAGTGAATATAGATATTCTAATGCAGTGTCTTAAATTGGATAAGATGCATTCTGGACTAGAAGTTGGCAGAGCAAACTAGCTAACTTTCTAGTTATCAACTCCCTCATTCATGAAAGTAGACTGGCATTACTGATCTCTTTCTGGTCTAAATTATGACTATTGTATGCTTTTATAAAATCAGATGCTTAAAAAAAGAATTGATAACACAAAAGGACAAATATTGTATGATTCCACTTACGTGAAGTACCTAGTCAAATTCATAGACAGAAAGTAGAATAGGGTTATCAAAGGTGGAGGGGGAGCAGGTAATGGGGAGTTACTGTTTAGTGGGTATGGAGTTTTAGTTTGGGAAGATGAAATTGTTGTGGAGATTTATAGTGATTATGGTTGCACAACAATGTGAATGTACTTAATGTCACAGAATCATACATACACTTAAAAATAGTTTAAAAAGGTAAATTTTGTGCTATGTATATTTTCCCCAATTAAAAAAAATATGTATAAATGGCCAATAAACATTTGGGAAAAAATGAAAAAAATTACAGAGTTAATCCAATATTAGGGTAAAAAAATACCCTTGTCCATAATTTTGGACACCGAATCAAATAATATATTACAATTTTTAGTCTTAATGTGCATGATGTCCAAAACTTTAAGATTTTTATTTTGAGTATTGTTTTATCAAAAAGTCCCATATTAATTTTAGATAAACTCTTGTTTTCAGACTTAGGAACCAAACAATTATATCATATCACTAAATATTGGCTATCTTTATAGCTAAATGTTCACTTCGGTGCCTCAGGAAGTCTAATGAAACCACCGTGATCAGCACTCCTAGCAAGGCTATCTTCTTTTTTAGAATACATCCGTGTCTTGTATCAGAATAAGTGAAGAGAACCTTACCAAGACAAATTGTGGCTAATGCATTCTCCTTTATGCATTTCTGGGCTAATGACCAGCCCCATTAAATATCACCCCAAATGGATTGGAAGTGCTACTGAGTGGGAAGAAGAAGAAATTTTCCTCCTGCATAAGCACAGCCGATACAAACATCACCAAGACGAGGGCTGCTTTGCCATTTTCTTCCACATTCTGAGGTGTTCCTTTCACGTCTCAGGAGGTAGGAAACTAATAACCTGTCCGCAGAGACTCCAAACAAGCAAATGCTCTTCGTTATTAGCTAGAATTAGGCTAACAGCAAATTTGATCTTTCGTTTTGAGGCCTTACCTCTTTACCCAAAAGTTAACTCTGATTTCAAATTGCTCCACTTCTCTGTTTTGTCAAGAAGCAGCAACAATCTACCACCACCACTGTTATTATGGCATTTCAATCACCTCGTTTCGTTGCGATTTGAGAAAACACTTTGTTGAAACCCAAAGGAAAATCTGCCACGTTTCCATTCAGACATATGGCAGAAAAAAACCTTAATAACCAGTAATCAGAGTCGGCCTTCTTTGGGTGGAATCTGCTGCGGACAAAACAATTTATGCTGCATTGGATGAAAATAGTTCATCGATGCTATTCTCCAAGAGATACTAAAATAACTCCTTCTCATCTGATATCCCAAAACTAGGGGAGAAAGAGTTCAGATAATGTTGGGATCGATAAAAGTCACAAAAGCAGAGTCATGTAGGAAATACATCTTGAAATTACTATCTTGCTCTTTTTATCACAGAACCAGCCAAAGGCCATTATAAAGGGCAGCATTACAACAAGTTTTAGTTCAGAGAATCATCGAAATTAAACATAACAAAGATATAATATATATCTCCCTAGATAGTGATTGCAATGATCAACAATCTGAAGTGTTTTTTTCCTTTCAGAAAAAAACCTCTGATTATGCCCCATGGCTTAAATAATTCAGAATAGTGAATCATCAAAACTTATCTTTTAATATATTTTGAACTAACATTTGAATATGAATATATAGTTTATAGAAAATTAGCTTAAACAAATTAATGAGGCCTCATTAAAGTCCAAACTAGGTGAAATGGAGAAATACCCTCTTTCTTGATTATATATCAGACTTCATAACCTTCCATTCTCAGAATAGCCTCTTTCTGCCCATGCCTTATCACCCCCTCATACAAAAGTGCCCCTCTATCAAACTTTTCCAGAGATACAGAGGGTATGTGTCTCACTATCAAAGGTTTTCTCTGGATGCACAGAGAATAGTGGGAGTTCTTATGTCAACAAAGCAAAAAGCAGGTAATACTTGTTTTCACTGACAATAGAGTATATCAGTATTTCCCAAACTTGGTTACACATTAGAATGACCCAGAAAGCCCTTAAAAACTTGATGCTCAGGTTATATTCCACAGCAACTAAATCAAAATTTCTGTAAGTAGGATCCAAACAACAGTATTTTTTAAAGATCCCCAGGTAATTCCAGAACGCAACCAAGTTTAGGAAGCATTGCCGTACGTATTAGAAATCAAACTTTGTTATTAATTATAGGCCAATAAGCTATCTCTTCATAGCAATAATCAACAATTGGTGTTGTTTTGATTTCTTAGCATTATTAACTCAATGCTATACTATGGCCCCACTAAACATTTTCTCATAAAATATTTTATCTTTATGGCTTCATTTCTGCTACCATGTTTTTTAACAGGGCCAGCATGGACTCTACCAACAGGAAAAAGTGTATTCACGGTGCCCCCTACCCCACAAAGGATTCATTTTTCCAGAATGGTTATATGTTTTAAATGTTTAGTTTTCTAATATTGTTTGGGTTCTAGTACATGAGAGAGGAAGACCCAAACCACACCAATTGTAACATTTTATGTTTGTTTTCAGACTCCAAAAACTTCACTACTACATGGAAACATTGCACTTAACCTTTATTTTGCATCTTCCATTTTCTAGCTCATACAAATGTCTTTCATTCAAAACTCTTCTTCCGTGTATTTCCATTAGTGATTTATGTCAATATAGCATTTTAATATCTATTTCCAGCACCCATTAACTTTTGTAAGAAAATTAATTTTTATATTTTGATTAGAAAAATTTTAAAATTACCAGAGAATCCACACTTGTTTTGACCATATTCCCCAGAATACTGCTTAAATATCCAGTTTATTTTGCTTAAAGGCACTTGTGCCTTCTAATATATGTATGGTCAACCATTCTGGTTCCTTCACTCAAGCTCTTTAATCTATGACTTGTTTGGAAACAGTGAATTTTATTAAAAATATGTTTGTCTTATTGAACTAGACAGCTTTATTACTTGAATATTTCCTTCTCTACTTTCTCTTAAAATTAACATATTCACAAATAAGAATAGAAACAAAAGGAAAAATTAAATACCTCCCTTCAAAAGTTCCTTTGGTATAATGAGAGCTAATCAACAACAGATATTAATTTTAAAAAATATTAAGCCAACTAAGTTAATTCTTGCTCATGTTATAATTTCTGAGTACATTTCTTAAGGTCTCCTTAAGAGATGGACTACTCTTTGACACTGAGAATATTATAGTTTTAAAGTCATCATATGATACCTTATTTCATGAACCTGAGAAGCTTTTTCCCTACCAACTTTCTCTTGCAAAATGAAGGTGCTCTTCCTGAGTTTTTCTCAGCAAAGTTTGAGGAAACAGCAAGCAGGACAGGAAAGGTCTTAGAAAGAAAGAGAAGGGCAAGAAAATAATAGTAACAGAAACAGAAACATATGACTACTTTTTTAGAAGGCTTCAGTATTGGGTGACTTACATAACTTACCATGAATCTAATTTGAGTTAACAGTAAATCAAGTATTTGCTAAAGGTCAACTATATGCCCAGCACTGTGCAAGGCATTAAAAAGGAAGAAAAAGAAAAGGAGGCCAAGAATTGCCCCTAGGATTTGTGATCTGATCGAGAGGGGAAGATGCTATTGATTATAAAACACTTATTTTTTGGAACACTAAGAAAAACAAGCAACGAATTATATTTTGACATGCCATTGTGTATGTCAAGATGCATTTTAGGATTCGGAGATCCTAAAATGCAAAAGAAAGAAAAAAGTCTTTTCCTGGGATCACCATCTTTATATCAACGCAAAAGAGTACATATGTGAAACAATTAGGAAATAATACACAATAGTGCTAAATCCAGGAGATGCTGTATACACAGTGATGTGGCAGAGGGCTGCTGCAATAGAAACCCAGTGCAACTACCTGGATGGTTTGCAGACTGACAAAAGACAAATGGGCAGAGTTAAAAGTTCTTGTAATGTCCCTGAAGTTTCATATAATGTCAAGGTGGCAAATTCCATCTTATTCACATTTATGAGAAAGGTACATTAAATACTACACCAACATCTGACCAACTGTTACGTCCTTCTCACCCTACATCCAAAATATCTTTCTCATCCATCCCTTCTTCTCCTTTCACACTTGCCACTACCTTATTTCTTTTCACTATTATCTCTACCAAATCTCTCTAGGCACTATCTATATTGATCATTCTTATCCACAGCTCTGAGCACGGTGATCCCAACATTGTGATGATGTCAAGTGCGGCTAATCAGTAATGATAAACTGCTTAGCATGGCATTCAAGGCCTTACAATGTCAGACTCATATATATCTTGTCTTCTATTTTTCCACTGCAATAGAAATTTTCTTAACACATTTCTATTTAATTGACTCATCAGATCAATGTTCTCCATTCCTTCTGTAAAACATAGCTTCTGTGAAACACGGCTGATTAAACACTCAGGGCTAGCAAGTTATACAGTATGTCTGTGCCCTTCTCCCACCAATTAGTTTATGCTTGCCTAAACCTATCAATGCCAATCTTACTTGTTCTTGCAATTATGTGATTTAATTAAATATAAAAACTGATAAAACGTGAGTACAGAAAAAAATTGTTTCTATGAAAACGAAGTTATATGCTTGATTTTATTTTTTAAAAAGCCAATAAAAATGATGGCAAATTAGAAATGGGCAGGACAGCTGTAACAGATTGAGCAAATAAATCATAAAAATCCAGAAGGATACCACACTCAGATTGTTCTTATCTCCCACTTTTGCTCCACTTTAAATAAACCAAATTAGTTTACATGAAACCAGTCATAAGATGGTGTTTTATAAGTAAATATTCCAACCAGAAGACTCATTTTTCAAGAAAATGATTTGCTTCCTCAACAAAAGATTGGCAAATAAATACATGCTTGCTCATTTTATGTTAAAATAAAATATCTATGTGTTGTTTCTTACTGATTCCCCCACTTTAACTAAGTTTTCAATTTACAGACTAGCTGTCAGTCCCGATTAAATATATAAAGAATGGTTCTGGTTCTATGCTGGGCTCCAATCAAACTTTAATCCCTGGGCCTACACTATTTCTTCTTGATGAAATGAACTCTTCCCACATCTCATACTAATCCTCAAGGGTCTGAGCAAATGTCCCATCTCTATGAGATGTTCCCAAAAGCTCGCCTGCCAGAAACTAGAGTCACCTGAAGTTTCTAATATTAGGCTTAACATTTCTTGTGGGACCCTAATCCAATGCAATAACCTCTAAGCCTCAATTTCTTCATCTGTAAAATGGGTTGTTGAAGGATGTAACGTATATAAGACTAAGCACAATGCCCATAATGTAGGTGGCTTCAAAAAATGAAACACACCATTCTCCATGCACATATTCTTCCTTTGAATGCTTATAGACCTTTGCTCTTTTCTCATGATATTTCTCATTTTCTATCCTGTATTTTCACAGGTTCAGTATATGTCTTTTGCCCTCTATTAGACTATATATTCCTTGACTGCTCAGCTGTGCAGCCAATACTTTTTTGCTATCCCTTATTTTACTCTTAAATAAATAAATGATTACATGAAAGGCTGAATGAATGTTGAACTTTTGTTCTGGTCAGAAAAATAAATAGAGGCCTGACAAAAGAATAAGGAAAGAGAAACAATTTAGAATGTGTTATATGATATACATTTCACTTTCTACAAAACTTTATTCGATAGAAAAGACAAGAAGCTTAATTATAGCAGCTTAAAGGTGGATGCCTCTATATCTCCCTCATCTTTTGTTTTTGTGTTGATTCTGCATTTTCCCTAAAAATGTTGATGGGCTAGATTACACCTGATAGTAGTCTTGGCAGCCCCAGAGAATTCCATCTTTGCAATGCAACATTCTTTGGGAGAAAAGAAAACTTTTCCTTCCCCAGCCCCACCACCAAGGATTGAAATTCTGCATTCTTTTTAGTTGACAATTGATTGGAACATTTTGAAAATAAGTGCCAGGCTTCGATGAGGTGTAAAATACTGACTGTATTAGCTAGTTATTTAGGGAGATGTGAAGATGCTCTTGCCAACATACATTCAATTTAGGCTCTGGATGCCTTGCATGATCTCCCAAGCAGCACTTGTTTGAAATTGTTAGAATTTAATTTAAAAGTCTTCACATTTGCTTTTTTGTTCTTATTTTTAAAGCATCAATAACTCTTTAGAGAAGATACTCTAGAGTTAATATTTATATATGTATGTTTATATATATATATATAAAGTATGAACTATTTTTATCATGCTTTTCTATTCTTTGGCTCTCTTCTAATATTTGTCATTGAACTTAAACTTGCTCAGCCTAAGGATATGGAAAATGGAACTACAGTGTTATTTTAGTAGAGATGACCTTTTCAGGTCCATGCCCTTGGGCTAACTATATGGATCCATATATAGTTTTATATTCACAGTGTACAAGGTTGCTAGGAGCAGTGAAATGTCTTGTTATCTCCCTACCATGTGAAGCATGTGACGGAATCTACTTACGTCTTATGTGACTAAGACTCCCTCTTCAGCTAGGGAATAAGACTATATCCTTTGATAAAGACCATTCCATATTGTTACAAATTAATATTTATAGTAGTAACAACAGCTTATATTTGTATATGTAGGAAACATTCATGCTTTTACTGTCTAGTGGAAAGTTCAGATATGTCTGGGCATGTTTAGCAAATGAGTGGGTTTGGCTTAACTAGGGCATTGTCATTAATTGCCCAAGTTCTGTACTTTAGAGCTCCAGGGGAGCCATTCACATGAACCATTTCATTATGACTTTTTCTAAGACAATGATTAAATAGTTTCAGATGGAGTTCAAGCACATTTGGCAAACTTGTGGGGTAGTCCAACAAAACCCTTATTTGAGCATAGGAGGAAGAAAAGAGGACACTGAAAAAAACTCATTCTAAAAGGGAAAGAAGGCAAATAATGAACACAGTCAACAGCTCTAGGGAGCGGTGGTGGCTGACTAATCCTGTTGCAACTCAGCCATGCTGGTGTCTTGGGAGAAAGTCGCTGTGTATAAAACTGAAAGTTATGCCACTCTATTCAGTGTCTGAAAGACTCAAACAACGTGCCAGTGGGCTTTCCCTAACAGTGTTGAGAGGAGAAAACCTCTGACATCTCACTTCAGTGAAGACTTCTGAATTTTTATGGCCCCAGGAGGACTCAGCATGAATAGCTGAGCCCATCAGCAGCGAGTCCTAATCTAGAGGGAAGCACAGGACCTGGGTAGAGAGAAACATCAGCAGAAAGGGCAGCAACTTCAGGAAGGGCAACAATATCATCAGAGGTCCAGGTGTAACGGTCACAAGAAAGAGCATAAAAACCAAACTGGGATCCAGGCTGATTCACAAGCAAATGAGACTTTCCCCTGGAGACTCCCAGAAATGCTTGGAAGAAAGGAAGTTTGCAAAGCATTGTAATTCCTATGTGAGAAGAAAATGAGGCCCCTAAATGTAAGTGACTTTCTCAAGGTCATCCAGGTAGATAAATCAGGATTAGAGGTCACTGAGGGTTTCATAGTCATGTATGACCATGAATAGTCTGTGAAACCATGACTCTGAATGACAGGCCTACATCCAGTTGAAAACTGGAAGAGAGGATCACCCCTGAGAATATGCCATAATGTTATCAACATTATAAGACTAGTCTGAGAATTGCTTAATAGCCATGAGCTTTGAGACGTCAATAAACAAGGACGAAATATAAACATACATCCTGTCATGATACAATTATTTCATTAAAAGATCTTTTAGATGTAGCCCACCAATCATCCACCTTACACTAAAGTTGTAGGTCTTAGACAACAGTGTTGAAAGGGAAGTTTTGGAACTTTTTTTTTTTCAATACAATCAAAATTCAGTTATTCATTTTTCATAGAAATAACAGAACTTCAATTTGTATAGCATTTTACAGTTTTCATGATCCATATATATGTATATATATATATATGTATTTGTATATATTTATATATATATATATAAAACCATCACACTCAGAATTAAAGTACCCCTCCTTTATTCTCTGATCATATTTTTTTAAACCTTTATTTTAGGTTTAGGGGCACATATGCAGGTTTGTTATATAGGTAAACTGCATGTCCTGGGGAGAGGTTGGTGTACAGATTATTTTGTCACTCAGGAAATAAGCATGGTACCTGCTAGGTAGTTTTTTGATCTATTCCCTTCTCCCACCCTCTACCGTCAAGTAATTCCCAGTCTCTGTTGTTCTCTTCTTTATGTTCATGTCTTCTCATTATTTAGCTCCCACTTGCAAGTGAGAATATGCAGTATTTGTTTTTCTGTTCCTGCATTAGTTTGCCTCAGATAATGGCCCCCAGCTTCATCCATGTTGCTGCAAAGGACACGATCTTATTCTTTTTTATGGCTGCATAGTATTCCATGGTGTAAATGTATCACATTTACTTTATCCAGGGTACCATTGATGGACATTTAGACTTGATTCCGAGTCTTTGCTATTGTGAATAGTGCTGCAATGAACATACACGTGCATGTGTCTTTATGGTATAATGATTTATATTCCTTGGGTATATACCTAATAATAGGGTTATTGGGTCAAATGGTAATTCTGTTTTAAGTTATTTGAAGAATCCCCACACTGCTTTCCACAATGACTGAACTTTTTTTTTTTTTTTTGAGATGGAGTCTCGCTCTGTCGCCCAGGCTGGAGTGCAGTGGCGCAATCTCGGCTCACTGCAAGCTCCGCCTCCCGGGGTTCACGCCATTCTCCTGCCTCAGCCTCTCCGAGTAGCTGGGACTACAGGCGCCCACCACCACGCCTGGCTAATTTTTTTTGTATTTTTAGTAGAGACGGGGTTTCACCGTGGTCTTGATCTCCTGACCTCATGATCCGCCCGCCTCGGCCTCCCAAAGTGCTGGGATTACAAGCGTGAGCCACCACGCCCGGCTGACTGAACTTATTTATATTCTCACCAGCAGTGTATAAGCATTCCCCTTTCTACCCAACCTTGCCAGGATCTGTAATTTTTTGACTTTTTAATAATAGCCATTCTTACTGGTGTGAGATGCTATTTCATTATGATTTTGTTTGCATTTCTCTAATGATTAGTGTTGTTTAGTATTTTTTCATGCGCTTGTTGGCTGTGTGTATGTCTTCTTTAGAAAAGTGTCTATTCATGTTCTTTGCCCACTTTTTAATGGGGTTGTTTGTTTTTTTGCTTGCAAATTCATTTGAGTCTCTTATAGATTCTGGATATCAGACCTTTTTCAGATGCATAGTTTGAAAATATTTTATCCCATTCTGTAGGTTGTCTGTTTACTCTGTTGATGGTTTATTTTGCTGTGCAGAAGCTCTTTAGATTAATTTGATCCATTTGTCAGTTTTTTGTTTTGTTGCAATTGCTTTTGGCATCTTTGCCATGAAATATTTGCCAGGTCCTATGTCCTAGGATGTCTTCCAGTGCTTTTATAGTCTTAGTTTTTACATTTAAGTCTTTAATAATATTGAATTGATTTTTGTGTATGGTGTAAGGAATGGGCCCAGTTTCAATCTTCTGCATGTGGCTAGCCAGTTACCCCAGCACCATTTATTGATTAGGGAGTCCTTTCTCCATTGCTTGTTTTTTTTGTCGATTTTGTTGAAGATCAGATAGTTATAGGTGTGGGGCATTATTTCTGGGCACTCTATTCTGTTCCATTGGTCTATGTGTCTGTTTTTGTACCAGTACCATGCTGTTTTGGTTACTGCAGCCATGTAGTATAGTTTGAAGCCAGGTAATATGATGTCTTTAGCTTTGTTCTTATTTCTTAGCATAGCCTTGGCTACTCAGGCTCTTCTTTTTATTCCATATGAATTTTAAAATAGTTTTTTTCTACTTCTGTGAAGAATGTCATCTGTAGTTTGATAGGAATAACATTGAATCTGTAAAATGCTTTGGGCAGTATAACCATTTTAACAATATTGATTCTTCCTATGCATGAGCATGGAATGTTTTTCTATTGGTATCATCTCTGATTTCTTTGAGCAATGTTTTGTAATTCTCACTGCAGAGATCCTTCATCTCCCTGATTAGCTGTATTCCTAGGGGTGTGTGTGTGTGTGTGAATTGTGAATGGGATAGCATTCCTGATTTGGCTCTCTGCTTGGCTGTTGTTGCTGTACAGGAATGCTACTGATTTTTGTACATTAATTTTGTATCCTGAAACAAAGTTTGTTGAAGTTGTTTATCAGCTGGAGGAGCTTTGGGACAGAGACTATAGGGTTTTCTAGCTATAGAATCATGTTGTCTGCAAACAGGGATAGTTTGACTTTCTCTCTTCCTGTTTGGAATGCCTTTTATTTCTTCCTCTTGTCTGATTGCTCTGGCCAGGATTTCCAATACTATATTAAATAGGAGTGGTGAGAGAGAGCATCCTTGTCTTGTTCCAATTTTTGAGGGGAATGCTTCCAGCTTTTGCCCATTCAGTATGACATTGCCCATTGGTTTGTCCTAGATGGTTGTTATTATTTTGAAGCATGTTACCTCAATGCCTAGTGTGTTGAGGGTTTTTAACATGAAGCGATGTTGAATTTTATCAGATGCCTTTTCGGCATGTATTGAGATAATCACGTGATTTTTGTTTTTAGCTCTGTTTATGTGATGAATCACATTTATTGACTGGCATATGTTGAACCAACCTTGCCTACAAGGGATAAAGCCTACTTGACCATGGTGGATTAGTTTTTTGATGTGCTGCTGGATTTGGTTTGCTGGTATTTTGTTGGGTATTTTTGCATCTATGTTCATCAAGGATATTGGCCTGAAGTTTTTTGTTGTTGTTGTATCTTTGACAGGTTTTGGTATCAGGATACTGCCCTCATAGAATGAGTTAAGGAGGAGTCCCTCCTCAATTTTTTGGAATAGCTTCAGTAGGAATGGTACCAGCTCTTCTTTATTCTTCTGGTAAAATTTAGCTATGAATCCATCTAGTCCTGGGCATTTTTTGTTGGTAGGCTTCTTATTATTTTACTGGTCTGTTCAGGGATTCAATTTCTTCCTGGTTCAATCTTGGGAGATTGCATATATCCAGTAATTTATCCATTTCTTTTAGGCTTTCTAGCTAGTGTGCATGGAGGTATTCATATTAGTCTCCTTTCTTATTTCTTATCGTATTTATTTGGACCTTCTCTCTTTTTTCTTTATTAGCCTAGCCAGCAGTCTAACTAACTTATTGTTTCAAAAAAACCAACTCCTAGATATGTTGACTTTTTGTATGGTTTTTAATGTCTCAGTTTCCTTCAGCTCAGCTTTGATTTTGCTTATTTCTTGTCTCTGCCAGTTTTGGGAGTTGACTTGCTCTCGCTTCTCTAGTTTCTCCAGTTGTGATGTTAAGTTGTTAATTTGAGACCTGTCTAACTTTTTTATGTGGGTGTTCAGTTCTATAAAGTTCCCTCTTAATACTGCCTTAGCTGTGTCCCAGAGATTCTGGTATGTTGTATCTTTGTTTGGAACTATTTTTAATATTCTTCAGTGCAACCTGCTGGAATGACTAATAGCTGCAATTAGGTCCAATGTCTGAAAGTTTTGAAATCTAATATTGCTACATATGCCTTTTACTATTTTCTTACAATTCCATGAGCTTTGAAACTGAAAGACCTGGGAGGGAATCTCAGCTTGACACTTACTCATTATGTGGCCTTGGGTCAGTCATTGAGAGTCTCTTCCTCCCAGTGGTTGGGAAGCTGCATGGAAGTGTAGAGGGCACTGTGAGATACAGAATCAAAGATGAGTGATGAAACCACTGAGAGAGAACCCCTTCCTGAGAAACCACTAAAGGTAATACTGTAGTTACTTAAGACCAATTATTTTGAGCTACTGATCTTGCTTTCAAAATTTTCAGTACTATACTTGGGACCAAAAAAAAAAAAGTCACCAATTTCCTCAGATGTTCTAGGAAGTATGGTTTGGAGACACACTGAAACGTCAACCTTATTGTTGACTTCTATTGAACAGTCAGTGGTAGAGAAGGAGCCCTTAAAATACAGTTAGCTGTGATTGTTTTTCCTGGAGCCTCATAGCTACATTTGCTAGGCAACCAAGAGGCAAGTTGTGGGGATATAAAAGCAGTACAATGGGGTAATGGTAAGATGAGAGAGATGCTGTTATACACATGGAGATCTGCCAGTACTGGAAAAGTTATAATAGTTAAAATGATGATAATAATGACGACGATGATGATGATGATGATTATAATGATGATGATGGTGATATGGTAGGATGAAAGGAGCACATGACCAAGAGTGACAATGCCTGGGTAAGCAGCTTAGCTCTACTATACACCACCTAAATGACATTAAACAAACAACTTAATTACTAAAGACATTGCTTTCTTATCTCTAAGATGAAAAAATTAATATGTTCCTGTGTGCCTCTTAAGGTTGCTACATGGGCAAAGTAAGAAATAGGTGGAATCACTCTGCAATCAGCAACATGCTTAAATAGTTAATGACACAGATTTACTTGATTGCCTTTGCCAACCAAGTTATCATGATAAGTTGTTGACCAGGTTGCTGGCTCTCTGATGGGATCATGTAAGGGTGAAAAAAAAATCCAGAGGCTACTGGATTTTGGGAGCTTTGTATAAAATTTGCAAGCAACTATGTGAGGTTTTAATAAGTGGGAGGTTTGCATTCTTAAGTTAATGTAGCTTTTCTTATACAAATGTTTTTAAATAACACATTTTTATGGCATGTATATTTTCAAAGTGTTTTCTAAAATAACTGACCCTTAATAGAAAAGAAGTATTTTGCTTTATACTTAAGGATAAAAAAGGACATGCTATGTCGTAGAAGAAAATATTGGCCTGGCTTTTAGAAAATCTAAATTCTGTCTATTATCACTGTAGGACTCTGAGCAAGGACTTTGATTTCCCCAGCTGCCAATTGAGGATAAGGAACTAGATGATTTTAAACATCCTACCCAACTCTAATAATTGGTAATTTCTATGAAATTATTCTATGCTTCACCCATGTTTCCAGATGAGATGCTGTTGAATGGTATTCTCCTGTAAGCCAGCCCTGTTGTTGACTATGTTTGGTGGCATTGGCTCTCCTAATATCTATAGGACATGACAAGCAAAAAAGGTGTGGAGAAATGTGCTTTGAAACTGAGCATGATATATATTTCCATCTCAAAGAGAAAAATTTCTGTGTACACTTTGCATGTAATTTGCAGGGCATAAATATCAAAGCAAAAGCTTGATAAAGTTAATACACAAGGATTTGGGTTAAACTGAGAACTAAACACAGGTCTAGCCACCACTAATGAATAGGCTACCATATACAGACTGGGCCTGAGCCTTCCAGGTTATGAATGGCTGAAGACAATCCATAATTCAGGGACAGCATTAGAAGTCAGCTTCTAAATCTGAAGACTAACTAAATGTCTGTAATGATCTAGGTTTTCTTCATTGCACTCCAAGAAACAGTTTCGTGGCCTGAGCACATTTCTATTCCTAAAGGTTACAAGGATAGCATGTTAGAATTTACTGTAAATAGTCCAAATGCTTTAGGGTTGCTAAATAATTTTAGGCAATTATGTCACAATTATTAACACTGAAATGCCCCTATATGAGACCTCATAATGTTAGCCTGCCCCTACTACTTTGTAGCACTTTGCAATTGCCTTCCATGTAGTGCCCTTCCCCTTCATTCATCTTTCTCACTCTTTTTAGTCAGTCTTGGAATCAGACTGAAATCCTAGAATTAAAAAAATGTATTGATTAGTTTCCATATCTGCTCACCTTACTCTCCATACAACACTTTTCAGAGAAGGTATTTTCGTAATGTCCCCCCAATAACTTCCTTTAAGGTCTAATAATGCTTTAATTCACAGAAATGCTTTAATTCTGTGAGGAATTCTGTCAAGAATTCTGCTTTAATTCTCTATCAAGAAATGCTGATTCTGTCTTGCCATGAAAGGAGACATTTGCCTTTTAGCTCTCAATGTTCCATTATCAATAAAGACCCTCAAAAAGTAAGGGGTCTGGCAGTTCTTTTCCATGTGTTCCTTTTGTAAATATGAATGTTTGCACATACCATTTTCTCCAACTATAATGCTCAGCCATCCACCCACTCACCTGGTCTTCTGACTTGTCCTTCTCATATTATAAGATTTAATTTATAAATCCCCTTCTCCTGGAAGCCTTCCCTTATCAACTCCAATACCTTTTATAAACACACACACACACACACACACACACACACACACGAAGAGAGAGAGAGCGCTAGATGCTCTTTATCCCAGGTCCCACTGCAACCTTCACTTAATTCCTACCCCTTACCACAACACTTTGTAATTGTTGGCTTATTTCCCTCTCCAAATGTAAATAATAACCCAATTTTGAGGGCAGGGACAATCTTATTCATGTCTATATCTCTGTCACCTAGCACAGTACCTGACCTACAGAAAGCAATCAAGAAATATTTTGTAAATGAAATAAATGTATCTATCTCAAGCCCTGGTCCCCTCCCACTACTTTTCTGAAATGATGTTTTTTTCTTCCATATTAAAGTTATGAAAATTTAACAAGCTCTTGATGACAATTTGGAAGCCTCACTAGGACCTCTCAGATGGCATTTCTCTTGTGTTTCAGAATGTGTCTGCTTTGCATGACAGTCCAGATGTCAGCCTTTCCACATTTCCCCAGAATTACCTTGAGTCGAATTAAGTCCCTCCCGTGTAGTTCTAAACCTTCTATCTGGGCAGGCAGCTTTGTTGTTAGCTAACTGTCGGCATTACACTGCTGTATTCATAAAGGATTGTCAGCACGATGCAGTATTATTATGCGAGATCACTTGCTCATGTAAAGACACATTAAACCTAGCAGTTGCTTTGTCTCTTGTCAAGGGAATTGTGTGGTGCTACACTGGAGATGAGAGTTTGCACCGTCAACCTGCTACTGCTGTTTTTGCTACCCACTTTGGAAGAATCAACAATTCATGCTTGTGTCCTTGTTTTTTCTTCTTTGGTAACAACTTAGTCACTATCCAAACAGGAATCTTAGCAGTGCCAGAAAAAATAATATCCCTTGGTGCAAGGGTTATTTCATGTGAGTGTTTCTATGAGGGCTAGAGTTCTGTGTTTTATCCTCAGTTCAGTGGCTGAGGTGCTGCCATTCCCTGTTAAGAGGCCTCCCGACACCTACCTACCTGGGCTTCCACACTGGCACTCAGGATTTCCCATTGTCTTGTTTCACCAGCCTGTCACCAGGCTTCTTATTGGATGCTCTCTTCAATATCAACTTATTTGAATTACCATTTGTTATCAAAATTTTCAGAAACCAGCTCTGTCAGACATGCTAAAATATTCCCCACACATGCAGTAAAATCCCCTTCTAGCACTACACACCCCCAGTGGGCAGTCTAATTCCAGGGTCCTGTTTCTTCTGGTGTGCCCATTCTATACACATTAACTGTGCCACATCTGCCTAAAACATGACAGGTAACAAGATTTGATATACAGGAGAGTTCTATCTAAAAAAAAAAGGATTGCTAAAAGACAACCAAAAGCCAATTTTCTGCCTCTGTTTCCCCAAGATTTTCTTCCCTCCTTCATTTCTTGTTTGTTTCCAAAATATATACCTGAAAACTTAACCCAAAACAGGAAAAGTAATAGAAGAATAAGTTTAAAGAACCGGAGGGTCTTGGGGAAAGTTGAGTCTTTGAAAGTGTGAGAAGGTGTTAATGTTAGCTTAATCACTGGCTAGTCCTACTTTTTTCAAAGCTCACTTTATATCCTCTATTATTATTAAGAAACAGCACATTTTCAACACTACATTTTGCCTCAGCAGGCCCCTTTCAACAATATATTATGGTTCTGTTATAGAACAGCCAAACTGCATTAATCACTTTTTTCAAGATGGAGTTTATAGGAGATAACATTTTTAAGTTTGCTTTGCTGCAACAGCTTTCTGACAAAGGGGTAGACTGTCAAAAGTCATCTCTTTCATTCTGAGCCCAACAACGCTGCACATTTCACTTATCTCTAACTGTCTCATGCTCGCTATTGTACTCCTCCTTATGCTTTTTAGTTTTGTTCAGTCTCCGATTCTTTAAGGATTCAGCTGGTACAATAATCAGATTGTCTGACTAGCCATCTTTCTGTCTGTCTATATTTTAAATGTATCTAACAAACAAGGTGATATAATTATTTTACTCCTGTTTTAACTCATAGAAAGCTAGAACTTTACAAATCACAAGGACATGACAGCAGGTGGTTTTCAAAAAGAATAAATATGAAGTATGAGCCTGTTTTTCTTAATGAAGTAAAATGGATCTTGCCTTTGTCATGCTTCCAGAATATGGCTCAATTAGAAAAATCTTAGGCAATATGTGTTCATTTCTAGAAATTACAAGTGGCTGTAAGTGATTATATGCATCTCGACGTAACGCTGTAGCACAAATTCATCATTTTGAATGTCTGTCTATATACTGTAGCTTTAACCAAGTTCTGGGTACAAGCTGATCTTTTTGCAGTATTTTTAATAACTCCTACTTAACATAATTATTTTGAACATCTATTCTTTTAAAGTTATTTTTGTTAGTTTTTCCCTTGAGATCTCTGCTTTCTTTTAAAAATACCATGTTGTATTTTAAAAAGTTACTTTTTCTCTCTCTTCCCAAAACTACCATCATTTTTTTTAAAAAAGCCAGCTTTAAATGGCTAGTGCCATCCTTCTTTTGTCAGTTACTTTGACCAAGTACTGTGACCTGGATTGAATAATTGGAACTTGCTGTAAGAATGGTACCTGAGTGTGTTTATCCCAGAAAGAAATTCCAAATGCACTGGGGATAGAAATAAACCAAAGAGTTTGGATAGAGATGATAAAGAATATGAAAAACTCAACTGAGAATTTCATGCAACCTCTCTAAAACAGAGAGATTATGGGTATATGAGCCATATTTCCATAGCTGATGACAAAATGATCTTTAAATATATTACATTTTATTACTAAAAAAGTAAGCTTATAAAATACAAATTGAAATAGCACTAAGATAATTTTTTGCCTATTGTATTGATGGAAAAAGATGAAGCTACAAAGTGTTGGCAAGAGTGCGGAGAAACTAGTACTCTTATTTACTACAATTGGGGGTAATCATTGGCAAAAATATTTTTCAGGGCCATTAAAAAATACTTGAATAAGTTTAAATATTGCACATCCTCTGATCCAGCAATTTTATCTTTATAAATGTATCCTGCACATATACTAACACAAGTATACAAAAATGTGTGCACGAAAATATTTGCTGAGTGAATGCTGAGCTCTAATTCTGAAATAAGACAGACTTGAGTTGAAATCATAGCTCCACTACCTTCTGGATATGTGACCTTGGACAAGTTACATAGCATTTCAGTGTCCTCATCTGCCCAATTATTTTGAAAATTAAATGAAATGATGCCTACAAAGTCTATAATAAAGTGCCTGGCACTTAGTAGTAATAAATACTTAGTGAGTATGTATTACTTTTTGCAATGATGATAATATTACTACAGATATCATCCTGTATTATTTATAATGGTAAAATATCTGAAAACAAGTCAGCTATCTGTTAATTGGAGAATTGACTATATTAACTTAGGTCCATTCAGTGGAATACAACATAGTCATTAAAAAGAGTGAGATCAGTCTACATGGACAGGGTCAAAATATACTATGAAAAAGTCAAATTTCAGTATTAACTATATTATTCCATATGTATGAAAAGACATGATAATACACTTTATTACTATATGGAAGGAGGGAAGGAGAGAAGAAGGGAGGGAGAGAGAGAGAGAATACAACGCAAAATATTAATAAGAATTATCTTTGGGAAGTGGGATAATGGGCACTTCAATTTTTTCTCTATCATGAACTTTTGTAATATTTTAATTTTTCACCATGCGCTTGTATTACTTTACTATTTTTGAAAGAGTAAAAGTAAAT
This sequence comes from Nomascus leucogenys, assembly GCF_006542625.1. Classification (NCBI taxonomy): domain Eukaryota; kingdom Metazoa; phylum Chordata; class Mammalia; order Primates; family Hylobatidae; genus Nomascus; species Nomascus leucogenys. Next base: position 33,219,304 of record NC_044402.1, on the reverse strand, counting down.
TCAATATGTGATGCAATCTTTCACATTGACTTCTTAAATCAAATAAAAGACAACAAGATGTGTATTTTTGCCAACTCCTAGCAAAAACAGCTGTCTCAAGAGGAAATGTTCTAGTATAAAAGGGAGCTTTGGTTTCTTCCTTCTGCCTTAGTTCAGGCCTGCTTGCCTGTTTCACAGTATTGAATATGTAGTGCATGGACAGGAAAGCTCAGGAATAAGAGACCTATATAAAATACCTAGGGATATTTTTAAACAATTCAATATGAATAGAGTGAGCTAATTTATTAAGCCAACTATCTATTTTCTAATTTCCAGTTATGTAGATAAAGGATTATCCAAATTATTTTCATCCTTGGATTCTCACAACCTAGTTTATAGAACGTATTCAGTAAATATTTGTTGAATGAATGAGCAAAGACTGGCTGTCACTTAAATACATTTCTTTTAGCTTCCTAGTAGCTGGACTTACACATCCTCCATTGCTAAAGCCAGTCAGCAGAGACCTGGGGCAGGCAGGGTGAAAATAAATGAAACCAGAAGGATTTTCTGGAAAAGCATGAGAGGGATCAGAGAATCAGGGAAACTCGGAGCTAGAAGACAACCGCAGAACTATCCATTCTGACACCTAATTCTGTGAGGAAACTGAGTCCCAGAGAAGGTGGTCAGAGTGCTGGTTGGATGCAGAGTAAGGACATAAGCCCAAGTCTTATACTCCTACTTAAATTTCCCTTCCTAACCAGGTTGTTATTCCCCACAAAAGAGTGCTATTGCTTAGATAAATTGGCATGGAATCTTCCTTTCATATGGAGGAGAAGGCAGTGGTGATGAGAGGGGAAAGATTTACTAGTAAAGCTATGTCCCTTTATAAATTTACTTCTTTTTAACTTATATTGTTGTTTTCTCCCAGCAAATATTTTCAATGTAAATAATAGATACATGGAGAATCTCAGGTTTACCATTATTGTGTCCCTTTAAAGATATTTCTATCTTCCAACCTTTCTTCAAATACCATGATCAAAAATTGGTATAAATCAAGGCTGTTTGATGTCTTTATGTTAACTTTGCCTAGGAAAAAAATGGAAAAGTATGGCAGAATACTTTCTCAAACTATAAACTAGACAAGAGTACCACTATGAATTTGGAAGCATGATTTTCTTCTTTGGGTGGATTCTTTGGTTATCTTCTGCCCATTGGAACAAATTCCTTCTTAGTCATTATTTAATAGCACTCCTTCTGCCTTTGCTATACCAGCACTTACCACAGGTGAGATAAAATGTCAAAGCTAAAGAAAAGTAAATGACTGGAAGTGAAATATCCAAGCAGAGGTTGGCATATAGACAATGCCAACCAAGGAGGAAGTGAACTCTGAGCAGTGGTAGGAAATTTACTTGGCTGTGTTGACCTAATATGGTGGCAAATGTAAGCCTGGCATGATACATGCATTTTTTAATGAAACCATATTAAACAGCTGATTTTTTATTAGACCTGATATTTTCCCCCTAGATCCAGTCCATCCAAATTTAAGCAGACAGAAGGGTGATTGATTCAACAGTGTATCTTTTACTTAATCCAGCTCCAGTTAAGTTTTCCCCCATTACCATGTTATACAAGGGCAACCCCACACTGGCAGTTGGTTGTTAATTACATTTGATGTGCAGTAACACAAGAGAGCTAATTAACTTGCATCAAAAAAGCTTTATTTACTGTGACGAATTAAACAAACTCATAAAGTGTTCAGCCACAATGGCTCTCAATTATCATGCAGTCCAAGTAATGTGGTGCAAACATATTCCCAGGCCTCCCTCAGGTATCACTTCAATCTTACAGCCCCCTGCACAACACAATTATAAATGAATCTTTTTAATGAATAGAATGGAAAGTCAACTGCTCTTTGTTTTGCTTTGTTTTGTGTTTGTATGTGTATGCATGAGTGTGTTGAGTGTGTATATGTTCTCTCAAGGTACAGCTGAACACGTGGGTCATAGTCAATTTCTTAACCCATGCTTACTGAACGATTCAACAGAGATTTCCTGGACTTTAATCAGAGAACTCTCTTAGAGCAAAAAGAGAAATCTCATGTTCCAAAGCCCATATTCTGTATTAAGCATGATTGTCTAAAACTGGTCCTCTTCAGACTCGTCTAGACAGTTTTTGACTCCTTAGAGGAGACATTACCACTCTATAATGACTTAAATACAGGAGGTATAAAATTCCTTTCTCAGTAAGGAAATAAACTTTGCCCCTCAGCCAACAGTAGGCAGCAGAACACCTGGGTGTCTTTGGAACTTCTTTCTTTGGGAAAACTAGCTATAATTCCCACCATTCTTTGTAAAACAGCATTTAAAATTAATTTACCTGTGGTAAGTACTTAGCAAAATACTCTTGTTTCTTTCTACTTAATTTGTAAAGTTTGATGATTTAAGGTTCATAGCACAGTAAAATGGAAGAAATACTGTGCTAGAAATCAGATGAAGAATAATAATAGCAACTAGCTCATGCAGCTAGTAAGTGGCGGAATCAGGATTGTCTAACTCCAAAACTTGTTCTCAATTGCTGCCAACAAAGTACCTTTTGGCACGTTATGGAACCCCCATTTGCTTATCTGTAATATATAAATAACATTTGACACTATGTTGTAAATGGGGCCTATAATAACTTTAAATGAAACTGTAAATTGTTGATGTCATTATGAATATTTGTTGATTGGCCTCATAAAAAGTTCATAATGAAATTTTCTCAATTGTCATCTTTCAATAGAGTTCTATGCCTATATGCCAATAAACGACTAAGGAGAAGAATTTTCTTAAAGGATAAAAAAGTTTACTTATCTACATGACAATTTGGAATACCAGTATCTCTAGAAGAGCTAGTTATTCTGAGCACTTTGATTAAAGAGGAAAAGAAATGAGAAATAGGAACAAGGTCTTGCTCTTTAATAATCTCACCAGTATTTCTGAAAGTTAAGCATCCTTAAGTTCCTTGTTGAACCCCCCAAGAGAAATAAAGGCAAAAATTTGCCTTAGAATGGATTCTTTTTTAAAACCGAGCAGGAATGATCATTACAAATTTAGCTGAAGAGTCGTGCTTGGTCATTTCCTGTTTAACCTTAATCTACAAGAAAGCCATGCTTCCCAGAGATGGTTGGGAAGTCACCCTCGAGACAAGATGTTCTGGTTCCCCTCCTCTTGACTGTTGACATTTATGAATTAGCTGCAGTCTGTAGCTGAGGTCCAGAGTCACTCTGTTCCTGAAGGACTTTTATCCTCCTACCTAATCAGTGATTTTGTCTTCTGGACAGACATCAAGTTCGGGCAAAAAGGCTCACCAATAATGCATTCTATTTGGCTATAGGTGACAGCAGGAGCTAGTGAAGAAATCATAGTGGGGAACACAGCTGAGCGTGGGCATAACAAAGTGTCCTTTACTTACAGGAGCATAACCTGTAATATGCAGTTTCAACATTGAGGTACACCAGAGCACATCTAAAAGACTGCTGGTTCTGTAATGAAAATTTTGAGTGATTCCAAAGGTCTAGGGTCCTCTGTACTGGGTGATTATTATGAACTAACAAGGCAATGTGATTATTCCACCTCAGAATAGTCATACAAATCAGTGGCGCACTTCTGCTTCTGCCAACATTTTCTGTCCAGGGCACTGTAGTTCACAACTGTCACAAAAGTACTTAGTTGCTTTCCTAGCTGAAAGTATGGCAAAAAAAACTGAGCAATTTTGTTGTTCAAGAACTGGCTTCTTTATAAACTACATCTCACTCAAATGTCTCCCAAAGATCTACAATTCGTGGGCGAAATCCATTTGCCTCCTCCCTCCCCCAGGACAATTATGAGTTAACATGAAAACAAAGACTCAAAACAGAAATAAAACCTGAAATAAATCACTTGTATAAATGGAGAGATACAACTTGTCATATTAAAAATCTTATAGCCTAGTCTACAAAGAACAATCTTATCATTCTCTATCCTATCAGAAAAGATACGTACATAAGAGGCTGACCAATTTATTATAAACAGGTCTTTTTATGCCAGACTGATTGCAGAGATGTTACTATAATGGAGAATTCTGAAGAGGGCATTAAAATACAGCTACAATGCCAAATGGAGTAGTTGATTTTTCGAGTTTTATTCAGACTGAATGTGACAGTCCTTTCTGCATATGGAAGTCCATGGGTGGCCATTAAATCAAACTGAGCATCTTACAAGCCTATTCATATTGACCAGAGTATGGCGGCTCATTTAACCAATTCCACCAGTGCATATTGCACGGAGCTAGAGGGGATGTAAAGAGCTCTCCTTGATTACAATGCTCTCTGTGGGACCACAGGAGTTACTTACCAGCCCCCAACACTCAGAAATTCTGAACCAAGCAAATGACAGTACATTTTTCTTCAGCTCACATCCCTTCAGTGAGATTCAAAGTCAATCATATCAATTACCAGTTTGTAATTTCCCCCTGCATTTTAGGGTTAAGAATTCCAAGGAGACCCCCAAATTTCTATGATTTTGTCCTGTTTCTTGGCACAAAGCTTGCTGTGACTCTACGTGAAGGTGTGCTGTGAGCTGCAGTGGATATCCTGACTTCCCAGGAAATTGAAAAAAGCCGAAGACTTTGGCTTTCTTGACAGCGAGTATCTATAAGCCTTTCCACTGTTGGTGAAGCAGGTGATTTCAATGTTCTTTTCCTTACAAAATTCCAAATTAGGTGATTCTCCCAGCCTGAAACTTTCTTGAGGCTCAGAATAGGGCTCTTCCTCTCTCATTTTCTCACCTTGATGGGCAGACTATGTTATACTACTCTACAATTATAATTGCAATTGATTGTATTTCAGGTGAGTTCTGTGGAGTAGACAAGGAAATGGAACCGTTTGTTATGTTAAGAACTTAAAAGTTAAACAGAGCATATAGTCTCCATCAAAGAACCACAGTGAGAAAATACACACCAACGCTATCCCTGCTGCCTCTATTGAACTCATTTTGGAAGATGCCTTTAAATAGAGTGAGTGACAGCCAAGTTTTGTACTTAGAGGATGAATTGTTTATGAAAACATCTTGAGTTCATTGATGATCAATTTTAATGAATTAGGTAATGAATTGATTGTCCTCGAAAATATTATTTATATTTGAAAAAATAAAGAGATGGGACTATATTGTTACTATTTTTTTTTGATGGAGTCTCACTCTGTCACTGAGGCTGGAGTGCAGTGGTGTGTTCTTGGCTCACTGCAACCTCCACCTCCCAGGTTCAAGTGATTCTCCTGCCTCAGCCTCCCACGTAGCTGGGATTATAGGTGCGTGCCACCATGCCCAGTTAATTTTTTTTTTTTTTTTTTGTATTTTTAGGAGAGACAGGGTTTCACCACGTTGGCCAGGCTGGTCTCGAAATACTGACCTCAGGTGATCTACCCGCCTCGGCCTCCCAAAGTGCTGGGATTACAAGCGTGAGCCACCATGCCTGGCCTTGTGAGAGTTTTTTTTAACTGATTCTGAAAACGGTTAGAAAATCTGCTTGAGAAAAAATGGTATGCAGCCACCCAAATGTCTGCTTCTTTAAAAAATACTTAAGGTCTTATATACTTCTTAAAAATCGGCCAGTGACCAAATTGCAGAATGCTTTACAACAAACAGCCACTAGTTCATACAGGAGACATTTATGGAGCATCTACTACATGGCAGCCAAACATCTTGTTAGGTTGGGGATCCAAAAATTTAAAAAACGTAATCCTCAAGAGGATTATAATATCGTGAGGAGAAGGGCATGTGAATAAGCAATACTATAATGTCCTTGATATGGGGGAAAGTTGTACAAAGCGTAAGGACAGGATAGTAAGCAAGTCCTTAATAATAACAGCTAACACTTACTAGTACCTTCTATATTCCAGGCTCATACTACTAAATTAACTCATTTAATCCTCACAGGAACCTTACAAGGTGAGCACTGTTTCCGAGGGAATCAAAGATGGGTGATGTAAAGAGTGACAATCAGGCTGAGGCAAGGCAACGGGTTAGAGGGACACGACTGAGAAGTAGGCGTAGCTAATAAGCAATGTGCTGGGTAGATAGGATGAGAGCTGAAATGAGGCTGAAGATACAGGCACAGGAAGGGACCAGTTCGTTCAGTGCCTTGGTGACACTCGAAGGAAGTTGATCTTGTAGGCGATGGGGAGCTGATGAAGAATTCTGAGCATTTATTTGGGTTTAATCCCGCTTAATACAGCCAATCAACTCGTGGGCGAGGCTCACAAAGACAAGGGTAAGAATTAAGTGCTGAAGTTGTCCATCAAGCCATCAGCAAAATGGAGGAAGCTGAAAGACCTCGGAACACAAGCGTTTTGCTTGGTCACTAAGCCTAGACAAATGTAAGTTTCCCCGCCCCAGCTCCCCTCAGCCTGTCACACAAAAGCATTCACATGAGCAGTCGTCAGCGGCGATGTCAGGCTGCAGTGTCGTTCTTCAAACTCTTGGGAAAGCTTTAGCCTCTCAAGCCAATTGCACTGCATTGTCAGTGGGGGTGTCCGTGAGCTCCCCCTCGTGGCTGAAGGCCAGCATCTCTGTTAGGCTTAGCTGAGCCCAGTCTCCCTGCCTCTGAGCCTGGCCACTTCCCAGGCCAGAGGAGACACTTACTGCTCAGTGCTGTCCAGAGGAGCATGATGAACAGCTGGTGTCTTGGCTATCCTGGAAATCTGAGCGACTCCATTTAATTCTCCTACGAGGGCCAGGCGAGGTGGTCTTTGACTCAGCTTCAGCCCTCCACGGGGGGCCCCAGGCCTAACCATGAGAACGAATTCCAGTCGCAACCAAAGCTTGTTTGTACAGTTAAATGAATAAATGTGTTTAAACCTAAGTTCTGACTTCTTACCAGTCTGCATTGCTAAAATACCAGAGTAATTATAACGATATTTCTAGTTAACAATTTTTTGTGTGTCTGCTATAACATTTAAATTAGACTAAATTCAGCTGTTCGAATGCCCTCTGACAATATTTTTTCTCTCAGCCCCATGACTGTTTTATCACTCCATACTCATTTGACCTAATCGGCAGCATCCTGCACTCTGAAATGTTTATACTGTTAAATGAATTTTTAATCTAACTTTTACAGCATTCAATTTCAGTTTCATCAGTCATCCACAGTGTAATATCTAATGTTTTAAAATAATCTAGACAGTTACAAAAGGGGAGGGGGAGGGGGAAAATCGTCGTGTTATGAAGCAAATGATTAATTAAAGCAAATTAGATTCTGGCAGCTCTTGCTATCATTATCATGTGTTCCCCGACTAGACTAATAAATCTTTGTTGAGAATGTGTGCTTTCACAAGGTTCAAGAGTCACCTGGGAAAGGACATTATTGACTAATATTTTTGTATTGCTGTTAGTTTTATTTTCTAATACCCTATAGAATAACAGCTAATCTTTCTCAAACATTTAGAGTGCATTCATAAATCCCACTTTGCTCACTCTTTAGAGGTAGGTTTGAGAGGGGATGGGAAACAAAATAATTTCTCTGTAGACTCAAGTAAATTACAGTTAAGCAATACAGCTAATATGTCGGCAAATGCTGGAAAACCTAAAAAACACCATATTGGAGCGCCTGCTGCATAATGCCGTCATAGCTGGGGCAAAGTCCTGGGATTTCAGCAGCTGCAAACCTTCTCCAAACTGCACAGAAAAGCAAGAACAGCACAGCTCTCCTCTATTTTAGAGGTTTGCCTTCTTTCCTTTCTTTCTAAGATCTGGCACTTCCACATTGAGGCAAATAACAATGCCGAGGCAAGCCGCTCTCTCTAAATCCAACCAAATGCTGCTGCCATGCAAAATAGACAGTCTGCGTTGTTTCTGAAGGCACAGAAGGGAGATATTGACAGATATTTCAAGAAAAGAGCCACATACTTGCCTTTATTTAGACTGTTCAAAGTGCTGTCACTTAAATCAACCTTTAATAATTTTTTTCTTATCTCAAGTATTGCAGTTTTAACATCCATACAATTCATTGCTTAATGTGTATGTTTTGAAGTATATTTCCTACAACTTTCCCATTTGCTTTTCCTCTAGTTTAACCAGTTGTGCCCTTTTCACCCAAATCCAAGCAAATGCCAGTATCAACTGTAAGCTCAGTTCTCCATGGTCTCCAGTTACTGCATGTCACATTGTCTTAAAACTTATGAAGAGAAGGCACAGATTTATTTGAAGTCTGTGATACTGTGACAGAAAAAAAAGAAACAGTTTTATAACAATAATGTAAATACCAGGTCTAAATTTATTTTGAGGTTTGTTAAATGGGGTGGGGGGAGCATAATTCCCAAAAGCAAAATTTCAGATTGTAATAAATAATCACACGCCACTAAATATTTGTGCTGGTTTTGAGACAGTGTGCCCCATAAAACTCCAAGATGTGGTCGAATGTATTAATGCTGCTCTAGACAATTCAGATTTCTCTATATATTTAACCTCCACCCCGCCATGGCCTTGTTAATTTTGATTTCTAAGTGACTTGGGTACGACTACAAAAACTAAACATGTATTTAAATATGTACATATAGGCATTCCTTTTTTGCCCTTTCTAACTGCAGATTATGACGTGAGCTATGATTATCCATCAAAGTAATTTCCTCTACCCACTCCCTCTCTCATCCTCCCACCCTCCACATTTGAACATGCTTCTCTTTTCCTTGGGGCTCCTGTTCAGCTTTCTGCAGCACAGATCCCTGCTGCCTCGGCCGCCTGGAAAATAACCTACAGTGCAGCTCAGTATGGCAGCACATCCCCACGGCCTGGGTGTTTTTCCAGACAGTTTTAGAATGATTTGGTATCGCATGAGTTAAAAAAAATTCCCCCTGGAAAAGCTAATTATTGCATGCAGATACTTCTTTGTGTGATCAAGGAGGGGACAATTTAATAGGCTCTGTAATACAACCAAGAACAAAATTGCTTTAAAGGAAGTCTCTTGTTGAGTGACAACTCTGTTGCCTGAGCCAATTAGGTCCCAATAAAGAGTGTTGAATTGGCTCCTGCTTTCTCATTAATTATGTTCTGTCACAGACATGGGGCTTGATTTAGCAATTTTGTATTACATTAAGATACTGAAAGGCCGGGAACAAATGGCTCACTCTGATAATAGGCATTCTCTACACGGTGTGACATTTACTATCCAGCTGTCCGTAAGGCAGCCTAGCACTTCAGTTCAGGGGTTTATTTGTCATTGCTTCAAAGGGACACTCAGCTTTTCACAAAAAAAGAAACAGAGAGGCTAATAGATAGGACAAAATGTACTGCTGATATGCTTTATTAGAGATAGGATGCTAGGGTTTTGCTAACAAGCTCATCCGTTGGGACTCAGCCGACTTTGCTGCCAATCATCCTCTACACAAAGGCGCACTAGTTAACAAGGAGAAATGAATTACAGACACTTATTCTGCCGGTGGGATCACAAATACACCAATCTGTGAAAGAGGCACAAACTCCAGAGACAAACTACATATTTGTCAATAACCTCCTAGAAAGAACCCTAGTAATTCTTTGAAGACCTTTGATTTAGCTTCCCTCTAAAATACATGTATAGGAAATGTTTTAGTTACCATGACATTCTTTCTTTGTTATTTGTACAAATTTTCATCACATTAAAAACAGAAAACTGAGGAGGTCTGCAAATGTTTTAGTAGGTATCTATACACTACTTTTCATATCCCACCACGGGGAGCTGCTGCTTTGGTTATTTCATTGAGAACAACAGAAAATTAAATCTTTAAACTTTAGGTTTGAACTGTAATCCACCAATGCCATAGGAAATAATCTATAACTCTGAATTTATCGTATATACCAATTAAGAGAGCAGGGTTAGGGACCGAATGAAAACCAAGTCTGCCTGCTTAAATAATTAGATGACTTTTAAATCATAAATATGTGTGTTTGTGTATATGTATATGAATTTACAATACAGAAACATGAACCTAAATCAATGTCTCTATAGATTAAATATGGTGAAACATTTTACACATTGTATTTACGAAACTAAGCCAAATCTCTGACGGTAGCATTGATCAACATATTTGCCATTTACATTATTTAAACATTCTCCTGCAAATATATCACAGAGAAGGATCTATTGTTGATAACAACAACAAAAAATCTTCAACTGAAGCTTACCTACTGACCACATGAGATTAATCAAATCTGAATATGTCATTTCGGGTTAATTACAAAACAGCTCTCCAGAATAGTTCCTAGAGACAGTATACTGCATTCATCTGATTGCAGGCTGCATCAATTCACTTAATTTATTCTTCTGCCATCTTGGATGATAGCAACTTTAGGCTCAACTATGGAAGAGATGAAAGGATAAAGAGGATGCAAGGATTTACAAGACTTCCTTTCCTCAGACAGAAACTCAAAGTATGTGAAGGCCTATTGAGCTCAGTTTCAGCCTCAGGAAGAATAGTCCATCTCTCCTGCTTTTAATCTTTCAAGAGGCTCAAAGCATTCTCTTCCAATTGGTAAAGACACCTCAAGGAGCAATATGGTGCCCCCGTAAGGAAGCTACTTTTCCGGAACAAGTCTCCCACCTGGATTCTCTGCCTCCTCTATTTGCCTATACTCTCCTTAATTCTTGGGTATCTGAAATTCTAAAGAATCCTATCTTTGTTGACTTACTAATGTAATAACTGCAGGAAAAGGCGGCCATGAAGCAAGATGCAGGAGGTCTATTTGCTCCAGCTATGTGTAGGATACATCTCTTTCTTGTTCTGGTTCCCATCAGCAGAAAAGGATGAGTGAAACTAATCCATTTGAAGAAGGAAGTCTTACTTAATATAACCCCTTAAACATTTTTTACAACTTCTAAATCTTCAAAAAGTAATTTTTGATGAGGCACATTCCAAATCATCCCTTTTATTTTAAAATAAAGCCTTTATAATGTAAGAGAAAGAGAAAACAAAAATCATGTAAAAATACGGTGATTTTTTTCCCATCTCTTCACCCCCCACAAGAAAACATCATATGCGAGAAAGTACTTGCAATGTAACTTCTCAGCACCAATAATACCCAGGAACCATATTTTTTAAAAGCATGGATTGAACACAGACCTGGCTGAAAGAGCTTACATAAAGTCCTTTTTTTCTCTCTCTCTCTCTCTCTCTAAAATTTTCCATGTTTCTATTTTAGAAAAGACTTTGCAGTAAATAATATACACAATAGAGGCAAGAATCATCTTATCCTCACTTAGCAGAGTCTTTATCTTCACTATTCAGATACTCTATAAGATTGAAATCTTTCAAAAAGCAATAGTCCCCCTCAGGCTGAAGCAAAGGTATTTATATAGACAATAAGTATTTATGCAGCAATTTATATTTTCAAAGCCTTTTGTAACCACTCATTAGTTCATCTAAATACTTTCCGTCTGAAGTATGTGAGTGCTTTGTTTCCCAGGCACAGAGAATCAGGTTCAGGGAGGTGACTGACATGCCCCACTTAGATCAGACATAAGGAATGATTGTATCTCAGAATAGGTTTCCTAAGCGTTTTGTGGAAACTTCTTTTCTTCAAGTCTTTAAAAATAGGTCAGACCTCTACTGAAATACTTTAGTTATGATTTTGTTGTGGTTTCTCTGTGGGCAAAGTAACTGAGTAGATGATTCCAGCTCTTGTAACCCTGGCTTTATATACTCTTGGGATGTTTATGACCGCAGGAAGGCTCAGGAGCAGGCTGGAAATTGAGGGACAAAACTAATGTCTCTACCTAGGGGATTGAGTCTTGCTACCAAGAAATACTATGAAGGGTCATTTGGGGAAACACTTTAAAAAATGCTTTCTTGGAAATATATTTCCATGGCCATGCCAAAGTAGATGTGGAGTGCAAACCCCACATGCGTGATCATGTTCATCTCAAAAAGCCCTATTCTCTTACTCCCATTAGTTTCCTACTAATATGCTAATTCTACCTGTACTTCTTCTCTTAAGCTACTGCAGTAGCTGGACTCCAAAGATGGCCTCCATTAATTCCTTTCCTCTTCCTCTGCTCATTTGTGGTCTCTAGCATTTGGGCTTCCTAGGACTGCTCTGACCACTAGATATGGTGAAAGTGATGCCGTCAACCCTTATTAAATAGTTTGGATGTTGGTTCCTTCCAAATCTCATGTTGAAATGTGATCCCCAGTGTTGGAGGTGGGGCCTGGTGGAAGGTATTTGGGTTATGGGGGCATATCCTTCATAAATGGCTTGCTGCCCTCCCCATGGTAATGAGTGAGCTCTGGTTCTGCTGGTTCATGCAAGAGCTAGTTGTAAAAGAGCATGGCATCTCCTTCCTCTCCCTCTTGTTCTCACTCCTACCATCTGACTTTCCTGCTCCCCGTTCACTTCTGCCATGTTTATAAGCTTCCTGAGGTCTCACCAGAAGCTGAGCAGATGCTGGTGCCATGCTTGTACATCCTGCAGATCAGTGAGCCAAATAAACCTCTTTTCTTTATAAATTACTCAGTCTCAGGTATTTCTTTATAGCAATGCAAAATAGACTAATACATCTCAGAACTATGAAGATAATAATAGTTATTTTAAGCCACTGTTTCGGAGTAACTAAAAATAGATCACCAGAATAACCACTGTCAATGTTGTCTTCTCCATTGCCCTATGTCACAGCTATGAGAGAAAGCTACAGGCTGGGATAAGCTAGGTTAAGATAGAAGAATAGGGCTTCTGAGAATTGGCAGCATAGCACAAAGGACTAAAGTCAGTCTTGTGAAACCTTGGGAAAGTGATTTTACCTAAGTATCCAGTCTCCTCATCTGTGATATGAGACTAATGATATTACCTCCAAAGATTATGAGGATTTAATGTCCTAAAGGATGTTAAACACCTAACATAGTGCTAAGACAGGCAGGTCCTTAAGAGTTTTTAATATTTTTATTATCATTACTGTTATTAGTAATATTACCTAAGCATGCCAGACTCCCTTTTGAATATCTGTCCAATCCACAAGCCATTGCTCTTTCTCGTAACTGCTTTCAGATTCATTAACGTGGGCATCCAGAAGACTACTGTGTATGATCCCACCCCTACATCATAGCTAATTGGACTAGAACAAGACAATTGACCTGAGCTAGGCCAATCAGTTTCTTGATCCTCTCTGATGGGAAATGAGACTGAGAAAAGCCCATTCATTTCTGTGTGCAGCTGCAGTAAGAATGGGTAAGAGGGGAGCTAAAAGATGCTCAAACTCTACTTTGTGAACAGAGAAAGTCATGTTGGGGGAAGTGGGGAGAGCAGAGAAAGACAGAGGAGAAGAATTAGAAACAGGAATAGATTTAGGAAGAGGAGAATGAGGAATAGGAGGAGGAGTAAAGGAGAGTGTTTTGTAGAACTCTGATGGTTTTCTAGGTTCTGTTTCTTGACTCTTTCTGAGACCCAATTGTAATCCTTCTCTAGAGTGTTGTAAGATAGCCCTACATCCTTATATCATCATTCCCCTTTCTCTTAAGATAACTAAGTTGTTTTCTGTTATGCATCCAACGAGTCCAAAAGAAAAGGAGAGGGACGGAAGGAGGAAGCTCCCTATGAGATGCTATCAGCAGCCTCCCTATGACAAAAACCAGTCAGGACCCAACCTAAATCCACTGAAGGCTTAAGCCTTACCCATCTCTGTTTCTCTGCCACTAAGGCTGTTTATTATTGCTAGAATGGTCCAATGTCTTTTTTTCTGATAACAGCTTTATTGAGGTATAATTTACAAACCATACACTTCACCCATTTAAGGTGCACAATTCAACAGTTTTTGGTATATTTGCAAAGTTGTACATTTGTCCTCACAATTTTAGAATATTTAGTCACCCCTAAAAGAAATCATGTACCCATTAACAGTCACTTTCCATTTTCTTCCTTCCCAACCACCAATTCCCCTCCCCCACCCCCCAACCTCTAAGCAACCACTACTTTCTACTTTCTGTATCTATAGATATGCCTATTTTGGGCATTTCATACAAATTGAATTATACAATATGTGACCTTTTGTGACCAGTTTCTTTCATTTAGTTTCTTAAATATTCATTTAATGTTTTCAAGTTTCATCCATTGTAACATGAATCAGTACTTCCTTCATTTTTATTGATGAATAATATCACATTCTATGGGAGAAAATTTTTGCAAACTATGCATCTGACAAAGGTCTAATATCCCACATCTATAAGGAACTTAAACAAGTTTACAAGAAAAAAAACAAACAACCCCATTAAAAAGTAGGCAGAGTGAAAAGACACTTTTCAAAAAAAGACATATATGATGCCAACAATCACATGAAAAAAAGCTCAACATCGCTGTTCACTAGAGAAATGCAAATCAAAACCACAATGAGATACCATCTCACTCCAGTCAGAATGGCTATTATTAAAATGTCAGAAAAAAATAGATGCTGGCAAGGTAGCAGAGAAAAAGAAATGCTTATACACTTTTGGTGGGAGTGTAAATTAGTTTGACCATTGACAGTGTGGTGATTCCTCAAAGACCTAAAGACAGAAATACCATTAGACCCAGCAATCCCATTATTGGGTATATACCCAAGGGAATATAAATCATTGTATTATAAAGACACATGCACACAAATTTTCATTGCAGCACTATTCACAACAGCAAAGACATGGAATCAACCTAAATGCCCATCAATGATAGACTGGATAAAGAAAATCTGGTACATATACACCATGGAATACTATGCAGCCATAAAAAAGAAAAAGATCACATCCTTTTCAGGAACATGGATGGAGCTGGAGGCTATTAACCTTAGCAAACTAACACAGGAACAGATAACCAAATACCGCATGTTCTCACTTATAAGTGGGAGCTAAATGATGAGAGTACATGGACACATAGAGGGGGACAACACACACTGGGTCCTATTGGAGGGTGGAGGTTGGGAGGAGGGAGAGAATCAGGATAATTAATGGGTACTAGGCTTAATACCTGGGTGATGAAAGAATCTGTACAACAATCCCCCATGACACAAGTTTACCTATATAACAAACTGCAAATGTACCCCTGAACTTAAAAGTTAAAAAACATTTCATTCTGTAGATACATCACCTTTTATTTATTTATTCACCAGTTGATGGATATTTGTATTGTTCCCACATTTTGGCTATTATAAATAATACTGCTATGAACATTCATGTACAAATTTTTGTATGGAAATATGCTTTCATTTCTCTTGCCTCTATATCTAGAAATAGAATTGCTGGATCATCGGTAACTCTATGTTTAATAGTCAGTTTTCCAAAGTGAAGACACCATTTTATATTCTCACCAGTAATGTATGAGAGTTGTAATTTCATCACATTCTTGTCAGCACTTGTTATTTTCTTTTTTGTTATAGCCTTTCAGTGTGTATGAAGTGGTTATCACATTGTGGCTTTTACTTGCATTTCCTTAGTGACATTTATGTTGAGAATTATTCCATGTGCTTATTGACCATTTGCATATTTTCTTTGAAGAAATGTCTGTTCAAATCAATTGCTCATTTTTTAATTGGGTTGTCTTTTTGTTGAGTTGTAAAAAGTCTTTATATATTCTAGATACAAATCTCTTAGACATATAATTTACAAATATTATCTCTCAATCGATGGGTTGTCTTTTCACTTTCTTGATGGTGCCCTTTGAATAAAAAAAGCTTTAAATTTTGATGAGGTCTATTTTGTCTATTTTTTCTCTAGTTGATGGTGCTTTCAGAGGCATATCTAAGAAATAATTCCCAAAATGAAGGTTATGAAGATTGCCCCCTGTGTTTTCATCTAAGAATTTTATAGTTTTTATTCTTACATTTAGGTCTTTAATTCATTTTAAGTTAATTTTTTTAAATGGTGTGAGGTGAGGGTCCAACTTCATTTTTTTACATGTGGATATTCAATTATCCTAGCACTACTTGAAAAGACTATTTTTCCCCTGTTGAATTGTATTGGTATCCTTGTGAAAAATCAATTGACCATAAATATGAATGTTTATTTCTGAATTTGCAATTCTATTCCATTGACTTATTTATATTTTTCTATGCCACGACTATGCTATCTTGATTACTATAGCTTTGTAGTAAATTTTGAAATTAAGAAATAGAAATATCTTGCTTTGACCTTCCTTTTCAAGAGTATTTGAGTATTCTGGGTCTCTTGAATTTCCATATGAATTTTAGGATCTGCTCATCAATTTCTGCCAGGAAGTCAACTAGGATTTTGATATAGATTGTGTTGACTCTATAGATCAGTCTGGAGAGTACCACTATCTGAACAATATTAAGTTTCTGATCTATGAACATGCAATGTCTTTTCATTTTATATTCCTGTCCACAATGTGTTATGGTTTTCACAGTATAGTTTTGCATTTCTTTTTTAAAAATTATTCCTAAGCACTTATTCTTTTTTGATGCCATTATAAATGGAATTTACAATTTTCTTAATTTCATTTTTCATTATTCATTATAAGTGTATAGAAATACAATTGATTTTTGTATATTGATCTTGTATCCTACAACCATGTTGAGTTTATTAGTGGATTCCTTAAGATTTTTTGTATGTAAGATCATATCACCTGCAATGAAGAGAGTTCTATTTATTCTTTTCTAATCTAGGTATCTTTTATTTCATTTTGCTGCCTTATTGCTCTGGCAAGAACTTCTAATGCAATGTTAAACAGTGAATGAGAGTAGACATCCTTGTCTTGTTCCTGATCTTGGGAGAAAGGATTCAGTCTTTCACCATTAAGTATGATGGTAGCTGCTGGTTTCTAATGTCTTTTTGGTCACTAAATATCCAGGTTATAACACACATATGAACATCAAATCTTCATATTTACAAATGTCTTAGTCTATTTGGGCCACTATAACAAAATGCCTTACACTGGATATTTATAAATAATCAAAATTTATTGCTCACAGTTCTGGAGGCTGGGAAGTTGAAGATCAAGGTGCCAGCAGATTCAGTATCTGGTGAAGGCCCATTCCTCACAGATGGTACCTTCTATGTGTCCTCACATGGCATAAAAGAAAACATATCTGGAGCCTCTTTTATAAAGGCATTAATCCCATTCATAAGGGTAGAGCCGTCATGACCTAATCACTTCCCAAAGGCCCTGCCTTCTAATACCAATCACCTTTGTGATTAGCTTCAAACAGATGAATTCTGAGGGGTCACATGTATGCTATAGCAACAAATATTAGTAAATTTTGTTCACTTTTTTTAGAAACTTGAAAAACTCTGTTAGCATCCATATTCCAGCGTATTTATAGAGATATAACAGCAACACTTTACATTGGATCACGGAGAGAAGTATACTGGAATGAGTTTCATAATATTGTCCTGGTTGTCCTCTTAAACTTAGACCTATTCTGAATGTCACTCTTCTGCAGACTGAAGATACTAGCACTAGTTTCTTCTACCTCTCTGTGAGAACCATGTGAGTAAATATAAAAAGTACTTTGGAAAATGCAACAACTTAGGCACATATAAAGAATTATTATTTATCCCTACTAAACTATTTAAACCTTTTCTCATGTGTTCATAATATTGTTGAAGAAATAAACTCCTTCCCACCCTTTATGTGTATAATTGATGATTCCGTATTATTGATATAGAAATATTTTTAAAATTTTCAATCTAGACAAAAGAACATTTCCACTAAAACCAAGGCTGCTTACTTTTCATTAAAAACTAGAATTCAGACTCAACATTTAAAGATTTTCTACATTTTTTTTAATTTGAGACAGAGTCTCACCCTGTCACTTGGGCTGGAGTGCAATGGCGTGTTCTCGGCTCACTGCAACCCCTGCCTCCCAGGTTCAAGTGATTCTCCTGCCTCAGCCTCCCGAGTTGATGGAATTACAGGCACGCACCACCATATCCAACTAATTCTTGTATTTTTAGTAGAGACAGGGTTTCACCATGTTGGCCAGGATGGTCTTGATCTCTTGACCTTGTGATCTACCCACCTTGGCCTCCCAAAGTGCTGGGATTACAGGTGTGAGCCACCGGCACCCGGCCTTCTACATATTTTTAAGTGAAGATTTTTAACCTGAATCAGAAAAAACATTTTGAAATTATTCACAAGTTAATTTTTTCTTAAATATTTTTAAACTTGTATGGTTGCTACAAATAGGTCAGTTTAAATCTCTGCCCTTCAGTTTCCATCATTTGTTAATTGAGGGAGTTAAAAAGAATGACTATAAAATCCTTTACAATGACAAAATTCATAATTTTCAGAGTCTATGAAAGTAAGATTTTTAAGCTGATGTAAAATTTTTCTGAAGACTAATTCAAGTAGATGTCTGATTTATTATAATGCCTGTTTCAAATATTTATTTTTGAATTCTCTGTTAAATGATATTTTTTAACTTTTTCAAAAATCAGTACAATTTTTTCCTTTGAAATTAAATAGATTACTTGGTTTCCAACATTTAATTATGTCTATCATCAGAAAAAGTTTTCGCTTAATGGAATTATTTAAACAATATTATATTAATGGAAAACATTATTCTCAGGACTAATTACTAGGTGCCTTTGATGTGAACTTCTTTGCATTCACTGTATACATGACATACTACTGTCTTATAGTACAATGAATAGCAGAGCAATGATGATTCAATAAATGTAGATCCATTTTGCATATTTGCATAACTTAAGAAATACCAACATCATTTTCTCTGGGAAGCCTTCCCTGATTTTCAGCCTAGATCCAATTTCTCTGACATATGTTCACAAAGCTGCATACTTTTCCCTCACAGTATTAAGTATCTAATATCACGTTTCTTTGTTAATAATTATTAATGTCGGTCTACCCACTAGAGTGCCATTGCTTTCCTAGTGTTACAATACATGAATAAATGAATCAGTGAAGTCATGCATCATTACTGGAGTATATTTCTACTCCATTCCATTTATTTATTTATTTATTTTGAGACGGAGTCTCGCTCTGTCACCCAGGCTGGAGTGTAGTGGAGCAATCTCAGCTCACTGCAAGCCCCGCCTCCCGGGTTCAAGCGATTCTCCTGCCTCAGCCTCCCGAGTAGCTGGGACTACAGGCACACACCACCATGCCTGGCTGATTTTTTGTATTTTTAGTAGAGACGGGGTTTCACCGTGTTAGCCAGGATGGTCTCGATCTCCTGACCTGGTGATCTGCCCACCTTGGCCTCCCAAAGTGCTGGGATTACAGGCCTGAGACACCGCACCAGGCCTATTTTCTTTTTATATTCAACAATAATGAAAACCTATAAGCCCCTCAACAATGGAAGCTAAATCTTATTTCTCTTTGGGCCCAACACAGTGCCGGGTGCTTAAAACTCAGGAACAGGGCTTTAGCTGAAAAGTCTGTGTCAGAGCCCGAAGCCACTGGAACAAAGCCATTTAAGGTTGAGCAGCGTCAACCAGGAAGTCCTTAGCCACTGCCACAAAAGGGCTCATCTGGCCTCCAGATTTGACAAGAGTTTTCACTTCTACTTATGTCCAACTTCCTTCCTTTGTCTTGATTTCTAGGATCCAGCCCAGCTTGGTTTGGAATTTTTTGGTAACACCTATCCCTAGACTCTGGTTCCTCTCTCTTTGGACCCTACCTCTTGACTAGTTAGGCACCTTTCCTTGGAAGAAGTATTTCTCAAGCTTCCTGGGCTTTAGCTCTCTGCTGCCCCCATTAGGCAGTAATCATTGCCAGAGTAACTCCTAGAGAAATCTGCCTGCTCAAACTTAATTAGCTATTCTGATTTGACTCAAGATAAGGTCCCAATGCTTTCAACTTGTTTATGTATAAAAATTATATTTAACCCAAATTCTCCATTTTATTTTTAAAATCATTTAAAGCAGAATACTGAGTGTTAGAAGGAGGCCCACTGTGACTTCGTGCCCACTGAATAGGCTAGATTTACAAGGCAAGCACTGATGATAGTTATTTCTGGCTGAGGCTACTTTTGCAATCCAAGTAATGACATGAAGGCAATATCAGTTGAGATGATGTACGTCTATCGACACATTTGCTTGTCATCCTAACAAGAGTCATAAAAATTAAAATGCACACTTTAATTTTGAACACATTTCATTTGTCTGAAAAAATTCTTTATTAACATAACAGAACCCATATTATTGAAACACAAATTACATACGTTGTACATTACCACTTAAAGTAAATCAAGGAATAACAAAAAATTAACCACTGGACAAATGGTTAGAAGAGAGAGAGTGAGGTGTTACTTTTTATTTTTTGCCTTTCTGTTCACTTTGAAATGTCTAAATGTGTACATATACACTTTTTATTCTTAAATATCAGCAGAGGCTATCAAGGTAGAGAGATTGTGGAGTATATTTTCAATGTCTTCTTTATATTTTTGTTTTTAAGAAGCTAAAATTCTTTTTAATAAAGAAATAAGGCAGAAATTTTGTAATTAAGAAAATGACATTTAGAGGAATATTGAAGTAATAAAACTAGCTAGCATAGATCAAGTACTTCCTGACCAATTTAAAATATATTTATTTATTGCCTAATGATCAAACATTGGAGAAAGACTTCGCTTACAAAGTCTCCCATAAAAACCCTGAAAAGTAGTCCTAGGTCGCAGTCAGCACAGAGGTCGGAGGTTACACTGAGAGTGACCTGCCTCCTCTAGCTTCAGAGAACCTGTTATTTACCCAGCAGTAAGCAATGGACTGGGTACCTGTTACATGCTATTTATACAGTTATGACTTGGTGGTACTTCTTGCCCCCAAGGTGCCTACAGTCTCATGGAGGAAACAGATGCATGTAAAACAAATAATTAAAATATTCTATCACATTTTATATAGTCAAAATATTCTATGTACAATACCCCAAGAGTGAACAGAGGATGAAAGAGCTATCTTTACGGGGAAAGAATAGAAGATATTTCATTGAAAAAATAATATTGCCAAATACCTTATGAAGCTGAAAATCAAACTACTTAACCAAGAAACAGTTCATAATGTGCTAACGTAAGAGAATGACACTCAAAACTTTTACCACGCTAGCCTCAAACTCTAACTTCATCTTACTACATGTGCCCATAAATATTATGTTTCCACCGCATGAAAATCCAAGCAACGCCAAACACTCTATTCATTGTTGTGAGATTCTTTTGTTGGTGCTCTTCCCTATGGGTTGAATGTCCTTCTTCTTTTTTTTAATCTGTCAAAATCCTAATTATCCTTTAATTAATTTCATCTAAATGCCACCCTACCTGACACTGCCAGTTGGAACTTTTCCATTCTTCCTCTAACATGTTTTGCATTTACTTTATACCAGGCATTGTTCTACATTTTTTACATGTATTGACTCATTGAATCTGCAAAACAGCCCTTGAGATAAGCACCAATGTTGCTCTTATTTCATAAATAAAGTAAGTGACACACGGCAAGGATCAGTAACTTGCTCAAAGTTATGCAATAATAATGGCTTCAATGTATTGAGAACCAATTGCTTTATACAATTGGTTTATTTACTACTTATAACAACTTTGTGAAGCGGTGATTGTTTTATCCATTTGAAGTTAATAAAAGCTCCCACTGCAATAAGTGGGTGGAGCCAGGATTCAGACCCAGTTAGCACAACAACCTCAATCCCTTTCACCCCCTCACTCTCACCACTGCCATGATGTACTCTCTCTTTTTCCCCACTTCCTAATCAGGTTCTAAGATCTCTTGGAACCATGACCCCCTCATTGTATGTATGTGGAAGCTGGAGCCCAGAGAGCTGCTTAGGTCCCATTTCCAAACTATGGTTCTTGCCACATATTGCCAGGCCTCCCTCAAAACTCAAGAGAGTGGATATAACCAGTCACTGTAATTGCTGACCACCTATATTGACCTCCATGTTCTGGGTGACTGCTGTCTGGGCATTTGTTACAGTAAGATAGCATCTCCTGGAAAAGAAGGCAGCAGATTATATGGCAGATGGTCAGGAATCTGAGATCTACTATTCAGATAATTTCCTGTGAGCACACATACATGTACCAAATTAATCCGTGGGCCACTAGGATAATTAATTTTAATGCATGAATAAAATAACATACATATTTATAATAAAAATGTGTAAATAAGGCTACTGCTGAACAAATATAAAATCTCTAGATTATGCACAACACAATGAAGGAGATAAGAAATGGTCATCTCTTCATATGCCTCAGTTTCATGTGAGCTCAGTTGAAAATCTTACTGATTATGTCACTGTCTTAGTCTGTTTTGTGTTGCTATAAAGGAATGCCTGAGGCTGGGTTATTTAAAAGAAAAGAAGTGTATTTAGCTTATGGTTCTGTAGGCTGTACAAGAAGCATGGTGCCTCCAGCATCTGTTCAGCTTCTGGTGATGGCTTTCGTGCTGAGTCAAAACTTGACAGAAAAGGTCAAAAGGGAGTCAGGTATGTGTGAAGAGATACCCAACCTGATGGGCTTCCTGGCTTTATAACAACCCCCTCTCCAGAGAATAATCCACTTCCCAAGAATCAATCCAGTTTCACAAGAATGAGAACTCACTCTTTACCTCAAGAAGCACCAAACCATTCATGAGAGATCCATCCCGTGACCCAAACACCTCCCACTAGGCCCCACCTCCCAACATTGACACACTGGGGATGAAATTCCAACATGAGATTTGGTGGGGACAAGCAAAACATATACAAACCATAACAGTCACCCTGTGTAAACTGTTGTAATTTTTTACCTTTCCTTTCTCTAACAAACTACCTCATTTTTTTAAATGAACACTCTTTTATGATTTCCACAAAAAGGTAGACTTTAAGAACATTTTATACACATAAACAGCTGAATAGAATAGCAGCATTAAACTAACCGTTCTTTAAATATTTTCCCATCAGATTTTGCATGGATTTATTGTACTTTTTGGTGCATAGGAGTGGTATTTCACTGTTTGTCGAGGGGGTTGCTTGACACCTTATTATATATTCTGTTTGTTTTAAAATGAGCACATGATAAAGTGAGAAAGATTGAATCTTAGCTTTTCAAATACTATCTAACATAACATTCAGTTACAGAAATAATTTGAGTGTCTGGTTAGGAGAATAAATGTAAAATTTTATAGCATCTCAATTTTGCAAAGCACTTCACAGTTTATGAAATACTTTCATAAACATTATTTTAATTTGATTATCACAACAACCCTATAAGCCTAGGATTCACTTTCCAATATTACATGTGTGTGTGTGTGTAGTGGTGCCCAGATTTACACAATTAATAAAGTGGCAAAGTCAATTGAAATGCTTTAAGCCAAGTTTGTTTCCACACGCTGTTTATTTTTTTAATGGCCATGAGGGATTTTAGAAATTCTTTAATCCAAGTCCCGTATGTCACAGATGAAGAAACTGAGCCCCATAGAGGTACAGTAACTAATCAAAGGTTATTGACAAGTCAGCAGTAAAGTTCTGGAAACCAAAGCCTCCTGCCTGTAAAGCATTTTTTCACTGCACCATATTAACTGAGGCTGAGGGCAACCTATTATGAAAGAAGGTGAAGACTGCTAATTTAGTGATTCATTGCCTTAAGTTTCCACGCCAGAGACAAGTGTTTTGGTATAAGCACATGTTTCACACCAGTCCTACGGTGTCTTATTGGGTTTCTACTAATGATGCTAAACATGCAAGTGTGTTAGGAAAGAAATAGTCATCACTGCAACTAGCATCACTCCACACTCCACCCCCATGAAATTCTAGTCCCTAGCAGCACCTCCACAGCCCTACAGAAATGCAAAGAGAACCACATTTTGAAGTATGGCCAGAAGAAGGGGTATGGCAAGGCTGGGAGGAGGTTCAAAAGAAAAAAGCAATTGTCTTGGTTGTGCTTACAGAGATCTCCTGTCTCCACATAAAGCTGAACGCCCACGTGAGCCCTGCTCCTCAGCAAATGTGCCTGGGCTCACCACCCCCACCACCACTCCTCTGCTCTCCGGTTAAATTTACACTCCTGTCCAGCACTGTGGGAATGAGACCATATAGCCTATCCTGTCTAACCAGATGGGTTGAGTGTCTCTGTCAACACCAATACTATTTTATACCACTGACTAAAATACTTGCAACATTATTCTTAGGAATGTTTTTATTATAGAAGTAAACTTCTAAAAATTTAATAAAGTGTTTCTTCAAAGTTATTGGTCTTTTTTTTTTAAGTCTTAGCTATGATTCTGTGTAGCAGTTGAGAAAATGGGCTTTAAATTTAGACAATCCTGGATTTAAGCCATAAATCTTCCATTTATTAAATATGGGACCTCAGATAAGTTACTGGACTTCGGTGCACCTCATCGTCTGTAAGATAACACATACCTTTCCAGGTCATTATGAAGATAAAATAAGACTATATATGTAAAGCTAAGAACATGGTGCCTGGCATTGGATGAACACTGAATCAATAATAACTAGTGAGGTTTTTTCTATAAAAAGTGCCAGGGTTCACAAGGATGTGATGATCTTTAGTTTTCTAAATACAGTGACTGAGCCTAAATATGCACATTGACTAGTTAAGTGACGTTTATTTATTTTATTTGCCACTGATTGAAAACCTGCCATGTATTGAAACTTACATTTACTACAATTATTATTAAAATCCCTCCCACTGTCAAAAATGGAAGATGAAGAGTTCAGAGACTAATGAAATGTAATTCAATTATATACATTACTAACAAATTCCCTGTGCATTACCTCTACACCTTATAAACATGTGCCTCCTCCCCTGCTGCAAAACTGTGGATGGCGGAGACTATGTCTTACTTTCTCAATATCACAGTACCTACCTAACATGCTATCTGGCACTTAGTCAGAACTCTCTAAGTAGATGCTAAATTTGACTTGAATGAAATGGAATTATTTTTCCCAGGAAGCACTGGTATTTATGATTTAAAAGTTTAGGTGGTATTTTGGATTCACGTAACTTTTTTAAGACTCACAATCTTGGTATAGTTTCTCATTGACTCAAAGAACACCACTTTGGGAAAGCTGAGAGTTAATATAATTACTCATATAGATATGTAAACATATTCCTATATAACGTTTAAATCAATAACAAAATTGATACATTTAAATTTATAAGATAGAACAAGATAAAACTCCATTGCAGGGTATTGGAGTATTCAAACCTTCCAATGTCATACTGACAAGCAACCAAGTAACATTTTGAACTGGGTATGACATCTGTCACCTGTTGATGGCCTAATTTGATTCTACTGACCTAGCTGGCCAAAGGGAGTAATATCAGATTACCTGGATATAGTACTGCAACCAACAGATGCCATTGTAAAAGATGACTTCCCCAGATAGGTTATTCAACAAATCAGTATTTCTGGCCATTAAAAACCTCTCAATTTTATAGGATCACAATCTTTTGAAGTCTCTTCCTGTCCTATCCCTGCCCCAATAAGAGAGATTGATGCAATTTTTGCCAAAAATTCTGTGGCTGAGAGACTATGAAATAATATCCCATTTTAAAGCTATGGGCCCATAATATGATGGCTAGAAAGAGGACTCACCCTCTATAATGAATGTTGTCTGGTTTACTATAGCCAGAGTTTATTACATATATATTTTACTTTACAAAAGGAATTTTTAAAAGAATAAATTAAAATCCATTGATAAAAGGGTACAGTTCCACTAGGTACCCAGAGATTCTACCAATTGATTTCAAGTAGATGCTGCCTGATTGCTTCTCACCTTATTTATATGCAGAAATCTTAAATTTGACTGTGTTAGTGGCAATCTTATTAGCATGACTGTATCCTTCACTAAAGACTGTCATGGATCTAAGGCACTTTGTGGAGAGTGGGGCTGAGGAAATGATCTCGCTGATTCTGGCAATATCCCAAATATTTGCCACTTCTGTTGTAGATGGTGTGACAAACAGACATACACACATTCTGGTTACCTGGGAAAACAATTCCAGGAAGAAAATCCACAGTGGAATATTGATTTTTGTAGTAAGAGATATGCAAGTAAGACATGGAGAAATAGGATAAAAATCTGATTGGGTCAAATTCTATAAAATGGAAGCTTACTTTTTGGGAGATTAGGCCTCCTATTCTGGAAAATTCTGATTTTCTCTGCTGTTTTCTATCTTTGCCCCAGACTGAGAACTTAAAGACATGGGGCCTAGTATCAAACTTGTAATGAATTTGTAAGAGTTCATTATATTAAGATGACACCTGAAGTGGAAAAATGAATTTATAAACTTTTGTATTTATTCTGTGTTATATTCAAACAAATGCAAACAAGTGTTGCACTGGGTCCCTCTAAATAAAGTGTGTTTCAAGGGAATAGAACATAGAAACAAGAGTGTGGATAAGCATTATAAAGCAAACACTGGAATACCGTGAGGTGAAAAACAATTCAAATGTTTAATCTATCTGAGAGCTGGAAGGGTTTCCAGGATGCTTTATTTGAATTGCATGTGAAGATGTGCAGTTTAGAAGGTCTAACAAAAACTATAGTAAATTTCCATTGTTACTGTACTCATAATTTTGAACTGCTAAAGAACTCTGGTAAAGAAAATCAAAAAGTGCCAAAGTTCCAAATAAAGTACTGTTAAGGAGCCACAATTCTTAAACAGACTATACCCTACCACAAATAATTCTGATTTGTCTTTAAACTGCAGTAAACACTTCAGTTTATATGACTTGATTTGGGGGTTTGAGAATTAGTCCTTTATTGATTCCAATAACATTAATTAATTTCAATAAACAAGTATTGGATATCTCTTTGCTAAGTGCTTCAAGACGCAGGACTGTGACCTCCTTGAGAGCAAGAACAGGGTCTTATTTACTTAGTTAAGGAATAAAAATAGAGAGAAACTACATTACCATGCATGGTATATATAGTGGGAGAAACGTAGAAAAACAAATTGCTATGCTGTTCAAAGCAGGGGAAAATCACCACTATTTGTGAAGACCAAAATAGGCATCATAGAAGAGGCAGCACTTATATGGTCCCTGATGGAGGGTGAGGATTTTGATGGGCACTGAGGCATGGTTAGGAATTTGACAGGAGGAGAAGTAAAAGAACGTAGTGACTAAGAGCATGGACTGCCAAGATTCCAATGCTGGCTCTACTTTCAATCAGCTGCGTGATTCAGGGAAAGTCATTTAAACTCTCTCAACTTGACTTCCTTATTGTAAAATAGAGCTTATAATAGTGTATATCTCTTATTACAACAATCTTGGGAAAGTTGTAATAATTAAATAAATTAATAGACACGAAATGCTTAGATTATAGATGGGAACATAGAAGTCCTATAAAAGAATTACCTATTATTACTCTGTGTACAGCAAAGTCACAGTTAAAGGAAAATGTGCATAGAATAATGAATAATAGGCTGGAGTAGGGGACAGAAATGGGTGAGTAATAAAAGATCAAACTAGAATGATAAACTGATAGTCTGTTATAGAAAGCACTGAATACCAGAGTTGATTTTAAAGTATGTAAGAAAAAGGGAGCCAATAAAATTTTGGTTTTGTTTTTGTTTTGAACCTGGAGGCAAGGTTACATTAGAGGTGCACCTTAGGAAGATGAATCTGGCCTAGATGCACAGGATAGATTGGTTGTGGGATAGACAAGATGTGAATAAAAGCTATTGCTGAAAGCAGACCAGAAGTAATCAGAGACTTAAGTTAGCAGCAGTAGGAATGGAAAAGAGAAGACATTCTCTCCTCTGTCCATGATGAAAATTAAGTAACTTAAATAACAGGGAGAATTTTTAAAAGGTTGCTGATGACTTTGTTTCAAGTCTAGGTGATTATAATGTAATTAAATAAAATAGAAAAGTCAGGATAAGAAACTTTCATGGAGTGACAACAAGCAGCTTGCCTTTGAATACAATGAGTTTAAGGTGTCTAGAGGACATCCTACTGGCATTTAAAGCTGTAACTGGAGATTACTATCTATAACTATCTGTATAGAGATAACAATTGAAGAAAAAAGAATGGATAAGGCCTCTGGGAAAGAAGAAGAGAGAAGGAGAAATGACTCCTAGAATGAAACCCTAGGAAATCTCACTGTGTAAGAAGCACAAACAACTGGAAAGTAAGGAACCAATGTCATGAGAAGTGGACAAGATCACCTGTGGAGTCACCCAGGCTTAATAGACATGAGTTTTTTTATCAGCATCTTATTTCCTAGGGAAACAGTCCCACCTAACCGAAGTTCCATAGCTTTAAGAGAAAGAGAAACATTTTTCCTTAGGTTGCTCTGCTTTTCATAACTTTTTATCACTGAGGAGGAGTCATAAATGTCTCCCCGAATGCAAGACCTAGCTTGGTCTCAAGTTCAAACTTTGAGCTTAAGAAACTAATTTATAGAAGCATGTCCCCTGTCTATGCATAAAGACATAGAGATCATTCTCTCTGATCTGCCTTAAGTTTATTACCAAATAGCAGTGATGATGGTGATAGCAATAACTAGAGAGACAACGATCTGTCTCACACGTACCTCTTTTTGCAATCACTGCATGTACTATCCCCTCAGGAAGAAAATATTTCCCATACTGACAGACAGGACTAGCTGGATTTCCTAGGCCAATGAAGAATTCCCAAGACTAGCTGGGGAAGGTGACCACACCCATCTTTAAACACAGAGCTTGTAACTCAGCTCACACCTGACCAATCAGGTAGTAAAGAGGGCTCACTAAAATACTAATTAGTCTAAAAGCAGGAGGTAAAGAAATAGTCAAATCACCTATCATCTGAGAGCACAGGGGGAGGGACAATGATTGGGATATAAACCCCAGGCATTGGAGCTGGGAGTGGGAAATCCCCTTTGGGTCCCCTCCCATTGTATGGGAGCTCTGTTTTTACTCTGTTAAATCTTGCAATCGCACACTTTTCTGGTCCATGTTTGTTCCGGCTCGAGCTGAGCTTTCGCTCACCTTCCACCACTGCTGTTCGCTACTGTCACAGACCGGCTGTTGACTTCCACCCCTCCAGATCCAGCAGGGTGTCCATTGCATTTCTGATCCAGTGAGGCGGCCCATTGCCGCTCCCATTCGGGCTAGAGGCTCGCCATTGCTCCTGCGTGGCTAAGTGCCCGGGGCCATCCTAATCAAGCTGAACACTAGTTGCTGGGTTCCACAGTTCTCTTCTAATAGAATAGACCCACATCTTCTAATAGAGCTACAGCACTCACTGCATGGCCCAAGCTTCCATTCCTTGGAATCCGTGAGGGAAAGAACCTCAGGTCAGAGAACAAAAGGCTTGCTGCCATCTTGGGAGCAGTCTGCCACCATCTTGGGAGCTCTAATAACAAAGACCCACCTGTAGCATTACTTTAACCTTCTGCCTTTTGATGTGAGGAATATTTTCATATCCTCAAAGTAGAAGCTATAGAATTAAAGGGCATGAAATTCATAAAATTCTTCTCTTCAAGGAAACAAAATTGTGTATGTCACCCTCAAACTGGCATTGGTAGCCCCTATATTCTACCTCCCTCTCTCCACATATTTAACTTTCTTCCTAACATTAAAATTGATCCTATTGCCTGGGCTTCCTACTAACCTCACTCAGGATTCTACCAATGTCATCCCAGGCCATTTGTTTTCATTGTCCCATTAGCTCTAGCTCTCTGAAGCACTCAGCCCTCAGCCCCAAATTTTATGCTGAAATAACCATACTCTTGCCTTTTTGCCTTTCGTATTCTCCTTTTAGTCATCAGAAAGAGACCTTTCATTTTAATGAGTCTCTTAATCTTATAAATAAGTCTTGCCCAAACCTCATTACCTTTGATCAATTCCTATTTGTGTGATTTTTAAGTTTTACTTTTCTATGTTTACTCTTTTTTATTCAACTAGAATTTATCGAGCATCTACTTTTGTAGAAATTTATTGTTTTTACATCTACTTTTTCCTTTTGAGTCCTCCAACTTTGCTTTGAAAGAATCACTGCATTTCCACTCTTAGTACAGGCAGTTTAAATAAAGCCCCAAGAATAGAATATGTGACTTGGGCTTAAGGCAATCATAGCATTTCATCATCTACAAGCACAGTCATTGATGCAGGGATAAGCAAATGAACCAATTCAGGCTTATGAGAGTTGATCGAAGAACCTGTATGGGAGCTGCAAAGACAGCCTCTCTTTCTTAGGGGCTAGATGCTTTGATGGTAGAAGTCTGAAGTTGTTTGGGGTTGCCCCTGGGATTTTCAGGTAAATCAACCAATATATTCCTTTAAAAAATAAATCCAGTTTAAATTGGTTTTCAGTCACTTAAAACCATGCATCCTACTGATGTATATGTTATGGGTCAAGCGCCATCTGGGGTGCTAGACAAATAGAAATAAAATAGACATATTCTTGCCCACAAAGAACTCAAAGTGTGGCAGATAAAGAAATCATAAATTATCAAAAAACAAGAAACAGAAGGTGCCTTGGAGACCACGGTTTAAAGAACTATTTGAATTACTGTTTTTTCCAGATGAAGAGGATGGGCTGTTCTCACATGCAAAGGAAAAGGGACCATCCATCAAAAATATATAAATAAATAAATCCAAACTAGACAGGAGAATGGGTAAACTGTAATATAATTACGAAATAGACTAGAATTCAGCAGAATATTTACAACCATGTGGATAACACTGAATGAAAAAAATTAAGGAGTACATTGACTATATCATTTAAATAAAGTTTAAAAGCAAGCAAACTCTAAAATAAATAAATTATAAATAAATATATACATATCAAATTTATTGTTAAGCACCATTCAGGATAGTGGTTACCTCAGTGAAGGGCAGGTAGCAGCCAGGGGTTTGCAACGAACAAGTGACCTATAAGAAGTCTCAATGGTGTTTATATTGTCCCATTACCTAAGGATATTGGTGGCCTATTGGGTGTTCAGTTTATAGTTATGTTTCATAATTTATATATATATATTATATATTTTTATGTAGGAAATACTTCTTTTTTTTTTTGAGACAGAGTCTTGCTCTGTTTCCCAGGCTGGAGTGCAGTGGCATCATCTCAGCTTACTGCAACCTCCACCTCCCGGGTTCAAGCAATTCTCTTGCCTCAGTCTCCCAAGTAGCTAGTATTATAGGCATGCGCCATGATGCCCAGCTAATTTTTGTATTTTTAGTACAGATGGGGTTTCACCATGTTGGCCAGGCTGGTCTCGAACTCCTGACCTCAGGTGATCCACCCGCCTCAGCCTCCCAAAGTGCTGGGATTACAGGCATGAGCCACTGTACCCAGCCAGAAATACTTCTTTAAATATGCTTTTCAAAACTATCTCCCAAATACGCTGATTCCTTCATATTTACTTTCTATATTTGCAATTTAAAAACCTATCACTAGTCATGTTGATCCAGATGCTGCTAGGGTTTTAACAAATCTTACTATGATTCATTATATGAATCCCTTTTCTACATTTATGCAAATATAGTAGAAGATGGCTTTAAGTTCAAATGAATATATTTTCTTCTTGGTCCCATATTTCTACAGTGTGATTTTCAAGGTGACTCAATTTTCAATACTGAAATTTTGAATACTCAGAAAATGACATTTACACCATTAAATCAAACATACATACAAACATCCCCCAAACTCCTGTGTATTAGTTCCAAAATCCCTCCAATAAAAACAATAGAGGAATGATTTGATGACTGCCATAGCTGCAGTTGTGTTGAACTCCTGGGTTTGTTTCATTTGAGTTTAATTATTTCTAATGAAACCTCTCCCTCTGTTTGGCCCCAACTAAGGTGTAGGATCACTTGAACTGTGCTGGCAGGTCTCAACTTGTAAGCACAGGTGGCCTCTTTAGCCCACAGGCATGCTGCCTTACACCTGGTACAGGCAGATAGAGAGAGATTAGGACCTGTGGGTGTAACTTAGTTGTGTCTGTCAACATCAGTCAATGCCAAGCTGTGGGAACAACTGTCAATAATGTAGGATCAGGTCCTGCTCATGAATTAGTTTTTCATCCCATTCAATCACTTTACTAAGTACCTACCCCATACAAGGCACTCAACCAGGTGTTTGGAGTGATTACATAGATGAGACCAAGTTCCCACTTAGAGGAATTATTCCCAAGGTATATGTTAGAGCAGTGGTTCTCAAACTCTACTTCACATCAGAATCACCTGGAGAATTTGTTAGAGACACAGTTTCCTGGGTTCCACCATCAGGATTTCTGATTCAATAGAACTGGAGTATGAATCAAGAATTTCCCTTTCTAACATGTTCCCAAGTGATGCTGATGCCGTAAGTTCATAGAACACGTTGTTAGAATCATTGCATTTGAATGTTTCAGAGGCCCAGGAATCTCTCAGGTTGTTGGTGTACCTAACAAATAATCATTCAAAAATTGATTGGAAAGAATTTTTCTTCCACATGTATAGCAATTTTAAAAATATTATTGGCACTATTAATTATAAAAACAGTCATAATTGATGATACTTAGTGAGTATTACATGGCAGCACTAACTGCTTTATACACACTGCTTCAGTGAATCTTCACAGAAACTCAGTGCATTAGTTCCTTCTCACACTGCTATAAGGAACTACCTGAGACTGGGTAATTCATAAAGAAAAGACGTTTAATTGACTCACAGTTCCACAGGCTGTACAGGAAGCATGGCTGGGAAACTTACGATCAAGTCGGAAAGTGAAGCAGAAGCAAGCACATCTCACCGTGGTGGAGCAGGAGAGAGAGCGAAGGGGGAGGTGCTACACACTTTCAAACAACCAGATCTCGTGAGAACTCACACACTAAAACGAGAACAGCAGAGGAGAAATCCACTACCATGATTCAATCACTTCCCACCATGCCCCTCCTCCAACACATGGGGATTACAAGTGGACATGAGATTTGGGTAGGAACACAGAGCCAAACCATATCACTCAGTTAGGCTGGTATTACGGAGGAGGAAACCAAGGATTAGAGATGTTAAGAAACTTTCTCTCCACCAAGATTTCTCATTCTAAGCACTTGACATTGTGGGCTGGATAATTCTTTGTTATGGGGCAGGGGGTTGTCTTGAGCACTGCCCTAAACACATAGCTTAGGAAGTGCCTAGCCTTTTAACATCCTCAGCTACCATGAGCTACCATGAGGTTGTATGTATTTTTACTTCAGAAGCACAGAATTTTTTTTTTTTTTTTGAGACGGAGTCTCGCTCTGTAGCCCGGGCTGGAGTGCAGTGGCGCAATCTCGGCTCACTGCAAGCTCCGCCTCCCGGGTTCACGCCATTCTCCTGCCTCAGCCTCCCGAGTAGCCGGGACTACAGGCGCCCGCCACGATGCCCGGCTAATTTGTTTTTTGTATTTTTAGTAGAGACGGGGTTTCACTGTGTTAGCCAGAATGATCTCGATCTCCTGACCTCGTGATGCGCCCGACCCGGCCTCCCAAAGTGCTGGGATTACAGGCGTGAGCCACCGTGCCCGGCCATCCAGAAGCACAGAATTTTAAAGCTGGAAAGAATATTAGAGATTAGCTGAATGAATCCACCCACTTTCAGCTAGGGAATGCATGGTCCATAGAGGTATTACAGTACTCTGCCAGGAGCCAGGAGGAATTCACACCAATACACCGACTTCTTTTGCAGTGCACAAACTTTTCCTTATTTTGCTGCCCCATTTATTCTCAAGAAATATTCCCAGCCCATGTGCACTCACGACAAGTGTGCTTTACTCTCTGCCAGCAAACACTCAAAAAGCAAATAGCCTGGCTCCTTCTCATTGCATGCCACAGAATGGATGAGAAAACGTATTGGGACCCCTGGGGAAGTTTCGTAAAAAGGCAGGTCCAAACGAAACAAACTGATGGGAGACGAAGACACTCATAAACCTGCCGGAGTCTGCATTTCAAAAAGACAGCTCTGTCGGCAAAAATACAGAGTTTGCTCAATATGAAGAAATCTTGTAATAATATACAATTACAAAACATATAAATGTTAGCAAGTTGAATCACTCATCCAAGTGGTTTTCCTTGTCCAGAGTACAAATTGCAATAATTGGATGAAGACATCTGCACTATTTTAACCTGTCATGTTAAATATCTGTATTTTGTAACTCATCTTGATAGCTAATTTTCATGGAAGTATGTGTTAATTGAGCAAAAAAGACATCTTTAAGATGGTTATCATAAGATAATCACACCCTAGGGCATTGTGAGGCAAGAAGTACTGCTCTGGATCTGTGATTCTCTGAGGATATGATTATCACATGATAGCTGCCTCACCTCCTGGGGTGCTGCCTTTCTGGGCTGCCTCCTTCTGACTCAGGTGGCTGGTATCGAGTCCCTCTGCTTCTCACAATATTGCACTCTTCCCGGGAGATCGTTTGGTTTCTCCAAAATAATACCTTAGGGCAAGACACAGTCAGAAAAACATTGTCCTTCAGAACAAGATCACAGGGAACGTTAAACTTGTATTTTTTGGGAAAATGCACACACACACAAACACACACAGACAAAGTTACTCTGATCCTGTTTCTGTGACCATCCTTTCCAAACTCCAAATGAACACTCTTATTCTGTATGCCTTCATTCCTCCTCAATGCTCAACAAGTCCTTGCCACCCATACCCTCTACATATAAAGTCTATTCTCTTTTTTAACAAAAACTACTTGTTTGATTATTATCTAGCTTTTATCCTTCATACTCCTAGCTGAGTATCAAGGGCTTTATTTTCCCCCAAAGACTCTTACTTAATACAGTATATTTTTCCTGTTCCAAGAACACGAGGCAAGACAATTTAATGCATTAAATCAAATTTATCAATTTGCAATGTTGAAAATGACCCCTATTCAGTTGTGACAATTAACTCCCACAACCAGCCAATTTGTACATAAAATACTACAAGATTATTCAGTTGTATATCCATTCGGAGGAATAGCAACCGATCTCTTCCACTGACAGCAACTCTAGCCTTAGGAGTTCCAAAATTAACATATAAGCCATAGCAATATTTCTTAAAGGTAGTGCTGCAGAAGTCAATATGGAATGAAAACTACATTTTCTTAATTTGTTATTTAAGCCTTTCATTTTATGGAATGAAGAGTTGCTATTATTGTAATGTTTACTTTTGAATACATAAACTGTGAAATAATGGCAAAAACATTTGAAAAGTAGCCAGAAGATAAGAGGAAAACTCCCTATTGACTGTATCTCAGATTCATACACACACACATACACACACACAAAGAATGTGAAGCACTTTAAGGCTGTTCTTGAAACTCCAGTTAGAACAAGGAAGGAGACTGTCAATCCTCAGTAATGTATAAAGATTTGAGGTTCTGGATGCATTTTCCTGCTTTGAGTGCATGAAGTCATCTTTGTTTCAGGTTTCCTTGGCAACCCTTCTCGAAGTGTATACAGGAAGAGCAGGTCCTAAATGGAGTCTGGTCTGAAGAGGGCCTTTAAAAAAAAAAAAAGAGTCTAAGTTCCCTATTTTTATTCCAGCAGAAGTGCATGTGCGTAATGAAGAATGCACAAGAAAGGAGAACACATAATTTTCCACAATCACGGCTACCTATGTGACAGTGAGATAACAATGATTTTTGAAAGCCTGTGTTGTTTTTCTGGCTACAAGACATCTAAGGCGGCATGGACTTCCTAGAAAGTTCTTTTTACAGACCATTTTCATCTCAGAGCTGCCTCAATCGCCAAAGATAAGTGGGAGCTATTTGCGTTTG
The DNA here is from genome assembly GCF_006542625.1 of Nomascus leucogenys. NCBI lineage: Eukaryota > Metazoa > Chordata > Mammalia > Primates > Hylobatidae > Nomascus > Nomascus leucogenys. The sequence continues at coordinate 33,183,675 of NC_044402.1, read as the reverse complement.
GTGATGCTCTAACTCCAAGTGATTTCTCTTCATAGGAAATTTTCATGATGTCACCCTCAAAGATAAAAGCTTGCTGGAATTGTTAACAATTGACTTTCTCATTTATAAAGGCAATACCTTGCTTAGTCATTTTCTGTGTCTGTGGCCTCCACTTCCTAACCTCCCATTCAGACCTTGCTTTACGTCTCCCAGATTACTATGGCTGTTATCGTAGCTTGACCTAGCACCAGACCCAATACCTCTACTCAGACCTTACCCTACGCCACTTCAGTTGATGTCTTTCTTAAAACATTCTTCTGACCTGGCTTTGTGACTGCTGTTTTCTCTTCTTCCATTTCCTTATTTTGCTCACTGAGTCACGTCTAGAGAAAGGCAATTGGGGCACTTTTCTTGGCACAAAATTTGAGGTTCAAGAAAACTCAGCAATCAAAATAAGTAATATCTTAATGCAGTATTAAGAAAGTGAAATTAAATGCAAAAAAATCAATAATGAACAAAATGTTAAAATTATAAATAAAAAGGGATTCATGCTGATTTGATCAAGTCAATATTCATTAAAATGCTTTTACTACCCCCTTTCAGGACTCCACCATACCATGCCCAAATTTTAAATTTTGTGGTGTCATGGAACTTCTATTTCAAGAACCTTTATTTAGCACTTTTATTACATGTCACCAATCATTATTCACACACACATACACACACACATACTCATTTTTTCTCTTTCAATTACTGTTAGCGGTTTTCTTGAATCTTCTCCCCAGATGTGGTATGTAGATAATACATTTTCTTACTTCTTATATATTCTCAAATATTGTTATTTGCCCAAACAAGTGAGGGGTACATTGATTGGATGTAGGATTCCTGGGTTGCCTTGTTTTACTGTCAGTATTCTTCAGCTATTATTCTGCTGTCTTCTATCCTCCAGTGTTGTAGATGAGAGGTCTGATTGCCAGTTTGATTCTCATTCTTTCTGAAAACAGTTTGTTCCTTCTCTCTGTGAACTCATACAATTTTCCATCTATCCTTTGGGCTCAAGAAGATTATAGGGCTAGGCCTAGGTTGTTTTTTCTTCACAGTCACTCCTGGAACTCAGTGAGCCCTTTCAATCTCTACCTTAAATTTTCTTTCAACACAGAGAAATGGTCTTCTATTATTTGTTTAGCTTTGCCTCTTCTCCATTGATTCCTATTTCTCCTTATGAAATTTCTGTTGTTTGTATCTTGGGTGCCGTATATCAGTCCTCCAAAATCATTTATCTTTTCCTTCTTATTTTCTTTATCTTCTATTTATATTCTGATGTGGTGTCCCCTACCCCCCGACACACTTAATTTTCCAGGCCACTGATTCAGAATTCAATGGTGACTATCTTCTTCAATTTGTGTATTGATTTTTTTCATTCAAAAATTGTGAGATTTTTAGGCCCAAGAATTTGAGAGATTTTGTAGTATGTTTGAACCTTGAGTGTCTTGTTAATTTTTGTCCAAGTTGTTCTCTGTCTCCACCAGCAGTTCTATTTTTATTTAGGAGCTACATATTCTAGATATTGTTCTTCTGTCATTGCTAGGTCCCCTAGTTTTCTTCACCAACTTCTGACTCACTCTCAGACCTGAGATTCACCCCTTGGGGTGCCCTCAATAGAAGTATTTTGCTTCCACAGATCATCTCTAGCAGAGGGTTTGTCAGTTTGCTATCTGGGCATAAGAAAAAAGACCCTCATCCCCCCTGTGACTCTCCCCTGCAATCAAGATGTGATGTTTAATTTTATGTGTCAGTTTGACTCATTAAGGGATGCCCAGGTAGCTGGTAAAATATTATTTCTGGGTGTGTCTGTGAGGCTGTTTCTAGAAAAGATTCACCTTTAGGCCGGGCATGGTGGCTCACACCTGTAATCCTAGCCCTTTGGGAGGCCAAGGCAGGATCACTTGAGATCAGGAGTTTGAGACCAGGCTGGCCAACGTGGTGAAACCCTGTCTCTACTGAAAATACAAAAATTAGCCAAGCATGATGGCAGATGTCTGTAATCCCAGCTGCTCGGGAGGCTGAGGCAGGAGAATTGCTTGAATCCAGGAGGCGGAGGTTGCAGTGGAGCCAAGATCGTGCCACTGCACTCCAGCCTGGGGGACAAGAGTGAAATTCCATCCCCCCAAAAAAAAGGTGAAGAAAAAAAAGATTCATCTTTGAAACAGTGGGCTAAGTAGGATGATCTGTCCTCACCAATGCCAGTGGGCATCATCCATCCCATTGAGGACCTGACCTGGGTAGAACAAAAGGGTAGAGGAAAAGTGAATTTTCTCTCTCTCTAACCTTGAGCTGGGAAATCTGTCTTCTCCTGCCCTTGGACATCAGAGTTCCTTGGTTCTGGGCCTTTGGGCTCTAGGACTTACACCAGGGCACCTGCTCAGCATTCCCCCATCCCCACCCCCGGTTCTAGGCCTTTGGCCTTAGACTGAATTACACCAGAAGTTTTCATGGGTTTCCAGCTACACATGGCCTAACTCAGGACTTCTCAGCCTCCAAAATCGTGTGAGCCAATTCCCATAAGAAATCTTTTTGTATATCTATCTACCTATCCTATTGATTCTGTTTTTCTGGAGAACCCTGACTAATACCCTAACAAAGTGAGGGTTCTGCCAGCCTCCAGGGTAGAATGCTGGCACTCACCTGCTCAGCCTCCCCTTGACTCCTGAAGCCAGAAAGGCCACTTCCTTGGGGGACTGCCCTTCCTTGGAAAGAGGTTGAGGGTGCTCCCGAAATGTCCATGGGCTAAGGCCTCTCCTGGATGTGTGCTGTGCTGGTTGCTCACAGCTGAGTGTTCTGCTGCAGTCTACAGGCCCTCCTTCCACCCAGAAAGCAAAAGGCTTTGTTCTTGCTCTTCCCATCCAACCCTGGTAGAGCTCAGGGCCTTGCTCACACCTTCCATATCCTGCCTGTACCAAAAAACTCCTCAGCATCCCAGAGGTGGCTGATACCTAGAGTTGGACAAGGAGCATAGTACCTGTTGATTTAAGCTCCATCTCTCCAGAATTGGACATGTTCATTTTTTTCAACCCTTGAAACTTTCCTTTCCTGTTTTCTTTATTTCAGTTAATGTCATTGGAATCTCCTATTGCTCTGGTGCAAAACGTTGGTTATTTCTAACTGCTCTCTTTCTTATCATCCTCTTTTAATTGGCCTACAAATATTTGTTTTTAAATTGTATCTCTACATTGTCTCTTAAATTCATTTCCTCATATACATTTCCAGCTGCCATATCATTTTTCAAGCCTTCATTTACCTCCAGCCTAAATTTTTGCATTAGCTTCTTAACTGATTTCTCTCCCTCTAATTTATTCTATATTATACTAACAGATACTAAAAGCAAATTGTGACTGGGTCATCCCATTATCTACTGAAATCAAATCATCCAAGGTTTTCTTCCATAAATCTTCACAAATTAATCACACACATATGTGCACGTGCATACATAAGAATGAACACACACACACACACACAGAGACACACACAGACACACACACACCTTTCTTCCTAGGACACTTTAAAAATTATGGCCTAGCACTTTCCTGAATCCTGGCTAGGTTTATCTTCTTTCTTTTTACTCTCTCTCACTCCATCTCCTCTCCAACTCCTATTTTATCCTCTAAGGCCCAACTTGGAAAGATAGATCTTTTTCCACAAACACTTTCCCCTGTCCTTTCTCTGATTTAATACATACCACTCTCATTCTCCTGCAGCATTTTCTTGAAACCCGTACTATAATTTGCATTTCACTCACTATAACTTGTAAACTCCTTGAAGACAATGATTATGTGTGGCTTACCTTTGCTTCCTTCCCTACCTGGGGCATAGAAGGCACTTCTTTAGTAGTGAATGGAGTAAAATTGTTCAGATCAACATTTATTTGTCCTTTCCAATGTGCCAAGCAGTGACTTAGTACTTGAGATAAAAAATTAAATTAACACAGATGCCATCCTCAGGGGTTCAATATGCCAAGTTCTGTATTTCATCTAAATAGCCTGATATGGATCAATGTATGTATACATGTGCATCTAAATACAGGCATCCTCTGGAAAGTGCTGCCTGGTGGTTTTGCCTGCTTCCCCATCTGCTTTTGAGAGTAGATGTTATACCAGGTCTAGAGATCACTTCAGGACAGAGGTAGTCGATGCAGGGAAACATCATTCTCAGTAAACTATCGCAAGGACAAAAAACCAAACACCGCATGTTCTCACTCATAGGTGGGAATTGAACAATGAGAATTCATGGACACAGGAAGGGGAACATCACATTCCAGGGACTGTTGTGGGTTGGGGGGAGGGGGGAGGGACAGCATTAGGAGATATACCTAATGCTAAATGACGAGTTAATGGGTGCAGGAAATCAACATGGCACATGGATACATATGTAACAAACCTGCACATTGTGCACATGTACCATAAAACCTAAAGTATAATAAAAAAAATTAAATTAAATTAAAAAAAAAAGATTCAAGACAACGTTGAGACTGTATATCAGGTAAGCAACACAATTCAAGTCAGAGAGATTTTGGAAGGATAGTTAGCATTGGAAACTTCACATTTCTGCACTGGCCAGCAGTTGGTGGTTTTTTTGTCTGTCTTAGCCCTCACAAATTCCAACAGAGTATGGTCCAACACAAGCCCTCCTGTGCCTGGCTTCCCTGCCCACATTTCCAGGCAATGGTCAATGTTTCTTTTATGGAGTTATTGAGAAATTGAGGATGTCTTGGGTTCAATGCCAATCTCCCCATCAGTTCCCATCTGTACCCTGATTCACAATCTTTCACTCTATATCTACGGCTGGTATCCAGGCACATAGGATGCACCTCTCTGTGGATTATCATTATATTTCCTCTGAGTCGGCAGGCTCACTGAGAGTCTATAACAGTTACTGATTCTGGCCTGACAAAACCATACATATAATGAGACAGACAGGCCACAACCATTTAGTTTCTGAGAGCTCAGATGAAATTTAAGACTTTGAAGAAGTTGGAGTCAAGATAAAATACCCTCTTACTGATACTGTTGCCAAACTATAAGCCTGAATACTACTTACTTCTGACTCAATGTAGGAGTGTTATATTAGGGCTTGTCCAAAAGGGAAGAGTGTGGAGGTAATAAACAGCTGCCCAAGAAGAGTTAATGACGAGCTGAGTTCTACATTACAGGGAATGAGTTAAAATCATTTCCTGCTGAATCATTTGAATTGGGGCAAAGTATTTAACTTCTCCGGTCTAGTTTCCCATTTGATAAGGCAAAGGACTAGAACTACCGACTTTTTATTTATATAGAGCAAGAGGCTATGGTTCAATAATGTTTTCCAGAATTAGAAGTAGTTAAATATAAGTCTTCTGAGGACAATAGAAGGGGAAGACAAAGTCAAAACTTGGGAGATTTGGGAGGCACTAATCTACAAAGTGGCTTGTTAACCATCCAGTTGCAGGAGACAGAATTCTGGATTCCTTTCTTTACCATCTGCTGCTTGGTGCACCAGGCTGTTTTTGTGAACATACATTGATTATTCCCCTAAATATACTCAAGCAGATATGATAGAAAATGATTCCAAAAGTACCATGACTGCATTTGTCAAGGAAGAAATGGGTTAATGTCAGGAAGCCAGTGACTCTTTTGAATTCCAGTGTCTAAATGGCTATTGTTCCTCTCAGCATAGAATTTTCTAGAAGACAAAACACATACTAAAGCTCTAACAAGAAAATATCCATTAAAGATACAAAGAGACTGGGGCTCCACTAATGTAATATAAAAATTCAACGTGCAAGTAAGATGCCAGAGTTGGATTGATTGCTGTGTACAACAGTGACATGAGTATAAAGACTCCCTAAGGTTAAATTGGGCTCCTGCATTGAAATTCTAATTAGAAATATGAGTGCCCCAACTCTGTGAAAAGTACATGTGTGTTTAATGATTCTCCTTTTCACCTTATCTCTTCCATTACTTTATACCCTTTTCCCTCCTCCTTTCTCACTGTTTTCGAGAAACCCATGTTCCTCGCTTAATCTAAGTGCGGGCCTTCCTTTAAGCTGGCATTAATTGACAAGCAGTGTTTAATTATTATTTTTCATGTCTGAAGAGGGCTAATATTAACTCTCCATGAGCCCAAAGGTGACCTCAGCCCCCTCGTTTCTGGTGGCACCACTCTGCCTTCATCACTGGCATTTCTTTAGTCAGACAGACATGTCACATGTTCTTCTTCATTTTAATGGTCTATACCTATATTTGTGCTAATTGAGGCTACTGGGTGCCTCAATTATCTTCTAGCATTGCATGTGAAAAACTGGCACCTTGGACAACTGAGGATTACGTCATGTCTACAGGACCCACGCAGTATATATATATATATATATATATATATATATATATATATGTGTGTGTATATATATATATACACATACATATATATATATATATATATATATATATTTTAAAGTAGCTTTGAGGACTGTTGACCTCGAGTCTTCTTAAGGCCAGGAATGTACCTTGTCAGATTGGCATCCTCAGCTGACACCCAGCAACTGATATTGCTCCATGTTTGATTGACTAATAGCTGTATCTAAAAGCACCTGAAAACCACATGTTTATACATTGGTGCCCTGGATTAAGACTGGGAACTCACATATTGCCGCAATCCTGACGATCTGGCTTTTCCCTAAATTCATCAACTACCAGAAATCTAGCTAGTCCACCTGCCTAATCAAGTTTCCAAATCAAAGCTGGAGAAGCCAAAGAGAAATTTAAGTTACCCCGGTAAGTCAGAATTCAAATCCAGTAAGGACAGCTAAAGTAGAAAAGTGTCAAGGATTAAGACACAAGGGGCAAGTAGGTCCTCTAGGTCCAAGATCAACAGGTGCTAAGCCCAGGAAATTCAGGTCAAAAACATATTAGCTTCAGAAGTTGGTGTTGTCAGGCACAGCCATATGTCCCCAGAGTCTCAAGGTTCTAGGTGGTCCTTAGAAGTAACATGGCAAGTGGAAAGAGCACAAGGTCTAGAGTCCACAAACCCTGTACTGCAATCCTGATTCCATTACACAATCTTAGGCAGAACGTATCTTTAAAGTTATTATATTAAAGAGCTTTCTTATGGGATTATTGTGGAGGATTAAAGGAGATGATACATACGAAAGCACTTTGAAGATGTTAAGTTGCTTTATAAATTTTAATTATTATTCACTTGGGGCACGCATTTGCTTACAAGTACTGGAATATAAGTTCAACTGGCACTGTGGTTCAGCCAAATATAGATTTAATAGGATTTTTTCCCCACTAGTTAGTTCTGCCATCTATGGAACATACAAAAAGAAACAACAAACTGGAAAACAAGCCATTAGTAAACCAGGGACTGCCCGCATATGCATTGTGATTGAAAGCCTTCAAACAATGCCCATAAGGGGCAAGAACTTGGAAGGGATCCTATGTTGAACATGCTTCTTTCAATCTAGATATATTAACTTGCACTATTAGTCATGAAGTAAATAAATCACAGACTCAAATTTATCTCTGACAGTCTCCACAAATACCCACTTGTATGCTAATAGTATCAAAGAAAACAGTAATTGTAATTCAAAAAAAATCCATTAGTGGTTCTCAAAATGTGGCCCTGGACCAGCAGCATCAACATCACCTGGTAACTTGTTAGTTTCCACATTCTTGAGCCCCATTCAGATCTGCTGAATCAGAAACTCCAGAAATGGGGCCCAGCAATCTATATTTTAATAAGCCCCTCTGGTGATTCTAATGCTCTGTAGAAGTCTGAGAACCACTACGTTAGATTGAGAACAAAAACAGCAACATAGCATGGTGTTCTTATTTGTAAATTATTAGGGATCTTAAATCATTTTTAACATGTTTTAGTATGGCTGAAATTTCAATACAATATCTACCATTAAAAATCACAACTAGCGAATGCATGACCAAGACAGCATAGCTCTTTAACTTGTATCTATAGGCTTGTTGTTTAATAAAGTTCATTTTTTCATCCGTAGTCTGAATAGATAAATGCCTTGGCCAATAATTTCCTACAACACTCAAGCAAATCAAACACTCTCATAACATTTGAGCATATTTTAATTTACTAAAGACTCTAATCAAGGTGGAAGTTCTTACAAGTAGTCTTGGTAGTAGAAATGTAAATTAAACTCAGTTCATTAATTTTTAACAAAATTCTTTCTCATTTAACTTTTATTTATTTATTTAAACAGAGTCTTACTCTATCACCCAGGCTGGAGTGCAGTGGCGCTGTCTTGGCTCACTGCAACCTCTGCCTCCCAGATTCAAATGATTCTCCTGCCTCAGCCTCCCGAGTAGCTGGGATTACAGGCACATGACACCACGCCTGGCTAATTTTTGTATTTTTAGTACAGATGGGGTTTCACCATGTTGGCCAGGCTGGTCTCGAACTCCTGACCTAGGTGATCTGCCTGCCTCAGCCTCCCAAAGTGTTGGGATTACAGACATGAGCCACCGTGCCCGGCTCTTGTTTGACTTTTAATGGTATTTAAGCCTGGCTATTATGTTAATACCATGCCTTATAAAGCTTATAATGTACTTTAATAATATAGATTATAAAAATCACAATTTAATAGGGCAGGGTGAAACAACACAGACTTTCAGGAAAAATAGAGGTTGGCTTTTTTTTATATACAATTATAGAAAAGAAATTTTATTTGACAAATGATTAGCAGTAAAACATCAATTTTTCCCCTTTTACCCATTTTATCATCAGCTACACATGTATCAATAAGAGCATAAACATCTCCTAAGAACCAGTCAACCATTTTTTTTCTTTCATAAATACCATGGCTTTTAGATATTATGTAAAAATGAACTTTTATTGCATGCTTTACCCCAGTGTTTACTTCACATCATGTTTAGGTGTGAGGGTTAGTGCCCCTTGGTGGGAGTACTCAGAAATCTTGGCTGTAGAATGCTACCAGTCTCCACCACACTTCTGGGTCACTGGAAATGATGCCCAGATAGTTTGGAGGAAGCACTGTATAAATATTTTCAGAATAAGTTGGATTTTCACGAAAGTTCTTCATCTACAATTACCAATATTAAATGCAATCTTCCTACCACAAACCATAGTTTGTGAAGTTAAAAATAAAGGCAGACAAGAGCACTCTCTCCTTTAATTTATTCTCACCCACCCTCCTTGTCCTTGCAACATCTGGAGCCAGCATCAGGGCTTCCTTCCATTTTCGATTCCCCTCAGCACCCAGTGCATCCACCTGGGGAGAGAAAGCCCAGCCACACCCTCCAGCCTGACTATAATTCTGTCTCCAGGCAACTGCAGTAGGATGTCTGCTCTTCTCTATTACCCCCTATTTTAAGTGTTGCTCCACACAGCTTGACATGACACTTCTTGCCTAAGAGAAAGTTCTGTTTTTCCCCAAATGAAAACTGAAATCGACAGAATAACATTTGTAGCCTTAGGGAGCCTACTGATGAGAAAACTGGTGGTCTAGGATTTAACATGTAAATCTTGGAGGTGTGGGATTGAGGAAAAGGGAGTGAGCTGCTAAATTTATGAGAATACCATAGATCATGAATCATGTAGGTATAAAACTTAACATATCTAAATATTTTTTAAATAATCCTTTATAATAACATTTTATAATTACAGCGGGACCCTCTGGTGTGTGAATTATGGTGTATTCATGTTTAGTTGCATTGACTGCACTCGGCTTTTAGCCATGTGCCTAGCAACACACTGGGTATGAATTAATGTGCAATAATTCATGGCCTGTTGTGCCTTATTAAATATAGCATTGATTCAATTTTAGAACTGCAACATAATGACTCAAATATTTTTCAGAATGCTAAGTGCCCCATACGATTTTCATTTGAGAGCCTGTTTTCACATTTGCAACCCTCAGTTACAATAGCAATATTTTTCTACTGCAGAGCAAAGAAAAATGCAATTGCCCACCAAAAATTAAAATCAAATGCCAAGAGGAATTACCTCCTGAATCACCCTATTTTTTCCCAATAAATCTGAGTCTCCAAAAAAGAATCTACTCTAAATGGAGGGAGAGAAGTTTTGAGGGTTTTTATTTAGGCCATTTGAAAAACTATTTTTTAAAAACTTTCAATTTATTTGTTCTCTATTATGCTGGGAATCAGAGCAAAATAATAACAGATCATGTTTAGAGGGGAAAATGCCTGGCAGCAAGTTAGGAGAGTGGTGGTTTAATTTTGATTCTGCTAATTTATTCTACAATTGCCAATGGTCACATAATCACTCTGTGCCTCGGTTTCTGCATCTGTAAAATAGGTTTAATAGTATCTCATTTTCTATTTAAGGAGTTGTGAGAATCAAACTACATAAATCTGTGAAGATGCTATATAAGTATAAATTAGTATAGGCAGTGTGCCTAGCCCCACAGTAAGTACACTTTTAGCTAAAGTGCTTTCATATCCACATCTCATTGAAAACTCCCAACAATATGGTTGGTGGACAGGGACTATTTTCCCATTTCACAGCTGGCTTTGGCCAGAGGATGCTCTTCCTCTCAGTGGAACACACACATGAAGCAGTGAATGACCTACACAGAATAAACCATGATTTGCAGTGTCACAGTTAGAGTGCCCTCATAACCATTGGAGGAAGAAGCAGAGGCAAAATGACACAACTCAGTAGCAAAGTAAAAATCCAAATTCCAGTTGACTGACTTTCAGCCAGACCAAAGACTACCTTTTTTTGAAAAGGTTGAGCAATTGCCTTGTAATTTCTGCTTGAGCCAGTGAGAAGCCTGGCTTATAAACCAAATCACTGTTTTATAAATGACAGTATTCAGTCAGTCCAAATCTCAGACTGCAATACTTTTCCAATGGAGATCTTTCCAAGTCTTCATGTTCAGAATGTACTTTTTAAATGACTTTTGATTTACTTTAAACATATTAGAAGATCTAAATTTTATTAATTGAAAAGGGTTATGAGACTTTTCTTTCGTTATTAGTTAGCTACCATGCCCTGCCTCTTCCAGAATTCTGATGTTCTGCAAGAATAGGTTGTAAAAAACCTGAGACAAAACCAGTGTCTCACATCTAGCTCATGCTTTTGACCCTGCCATTTCGAGCATAAAATCACCTCTGGCACCAATACTGCAATTAAAAATCTTGGCCTGGGACAATTTAATTATATCTTTTGTAATATGAGAAAAAATAGTTTGGGATCACAACTCTGACCAGCCTTCCTGGGATAGAATATGTTATAAACTAGGGATCAGTGTATCTTGGTGTATTCACTCCAAATATACAGACGTGGGAACATACTAGCAGAGTTCCTTTAGAGTAAGTCAGACCCGGGATTTAACTGCACCTTGATCATTACTATTAAATGGCCTTGGAAAAGGGACCTCATCTCTCTAAGTATGCTCTTCAATTGTGAACAGGACTGATAACAGTTTCTACCTCATATACCATGAGAAATCAATGAAATACTCCATTATAAGCCACTGAGGACAGACCCTAACATATAGTAAGCATTCAAAAATGTCAACTAATATTAGGTTAGAGAAACACCTGGGGTCCAGATTTTACATGAGATACTAATCCAATGCTATTTATTATGGGCCAAATATATCTCAAACCTCACCTTTGCTCTCATGTTATAGGTCTGTCATTACAGGATATTATCAAATATATGAGTACTCTTAGCATACCCCTATCACTACACATAATCCTCAATGCACTCAGTATGTTCCTATGTTACAGTTCACATTCTGCCTTATACTAGACAGGGACTGTATACGCTGCGCAAGGACTAGGACAGTGCTATGCATCTATCAAGCTGGAGTCCAGTAAGGGTCACTTGAATCATATGAAAGATGGCTGGTCTAGGTGAGGTATTTGCTGTTAAGAGTTTTGTTTGGGATCTCATAGAGTCAGGCATCCACCAGCCAGGGCTTGCCCAGCATATTGAAGCAGATGCTTTTAGATAATGCAGTTATTGCTTTCTGAATATCCCCAGAGGCTTAAGTAAAGCCATGTATGAACATAAACATGGGGAATGTTAGACGGACTAGCCCAGTTCAACCCTAAGTAAACAGTGACTGTCATTTTGGGTCAGGCTTTTTAGAATTCCAAAATATTCTTCTGCACACTGGAAGACAAAGGGTTAGATGCTCCATGATTCTGAAACACCAATGACTTTTTCACTCTTCAATGCAAAATGAGAGCCCATTTAGACTTTCTTTTGCAATTATCACCTATTTGAATTCTGGTAACACTTATTTAGTTAGCAATATAGCTCATTTTCCTGTTTAAAAAAAGTAAATAGCTGAGTGGTTTTTTTTCCATTTATGCATTCATGAGGCAGCCATAATTTTGATCTTTAATATGACAATAAAGCCTTGTTTAGCTGCAACTAGTCTTCTGAGGCCTCATATTCTCTCTCCACAATCTGACTGAGAAGAAGATAAGAGAAGGCAGGCAGACCTCTTGGCATCAGAAATGAAGAAGCAGGCCTTGCTTCTAAGATCTCAGGTAGGTGGGCCATATCCACCCTGGTCAGTCATAGTGAGAGAATGACTCAATAAATGGCAATAGAATAATGGGGTAGACAGTCGTAGGAGGGATGATGACAATTCCTCTTGTTTCTCCTTTATATGGAACTTCCTGTTATTCTTTCTACCTTCTTTCTTATCAACCTTATCAACCTACTGGTTTGATAACTACATCAAAATACAACTGCACAGGTATTTTTTGTGGACCATGCTTAATAGGTTTTCAGGAAAAAGAGCAAGATGGACCAAGCTGTCAGTATTATACCTGTCTCAGAGAAACCCTTACACATGTAACACGGGAGTTCAGCTGTCACCACTCTGCCTCCCTGGAGAAGTCTGTAGGTCTTCAAAGCGCTGGAGAACATATTAGGCAGAGCAGCTGGTAGAATTGCTAAAACACCTTGACAGGTGTGGACAGACTTTGCTGCTTCCCCCATAACATGCTCATACACAAACACAAACACATACACACAAATGTATACACACACATATACATACATGTACAAGCAAACATGCACATATTTTCACATATACACACAAACATACACACACATACACAAAACACCTACACATACACATATATACACATTTACACACAAACATGCATGCACACACACACTGGCACTCACCCAGTCACAGATATTTATTCATTGAAAAAATTTTCTGGTCTTCTCTGCTGTCAGATCTCACAGGTTTTTGTTCTACCTCCATCGCAGCTGTCACCATTCTCCTGACCTTCAACTGGAACTCCTAGTCAATACCGTTTCATGCTGCTTCTTTTTGAGGTTGTCCCGTGGAGTTACCAGAGGCAATGGGACATGATTATGCATGTGGGCTCTGGAGCCAGCCAGCTAGATCTGAATCCTGCTTCAATCACTTACAACCTATTTATTTTAGAACAAGTTTTTAATCTTTCAATATGACACTTTCCTCACTTAGGATAACAGTAATAGTACCTATGTTATATGTTGTTATAAATATTAAATAAATACATGCTATGTATCTAAAAAGTGCTTGGCACATAGTAAGTCCTCAATAAATGTTAGCTCCTAACAATGTTCTATCCTCCATGATCCCCATATTCTACAAGATATGACTCTGTTCTTGATTTTTGACTAATCTTGCTTTAAAACTCTGAATATCAGATTTCTTTCCCTTGTACGATTTTTTTCTAAGAAGACCCTGCCTTTTTTCCAATGTTCAAAGTCCTTAAGTTGCATAGGCTTCTTATGACAGAACAGGAGACAGGGAAACATACAAAGCTGCCCTGAATGCTAGATTTTCTGAGATAAATCAGAATTATAATTTTGAGAATTCAATAGTGTCTGGTACATAATATGCTCTCCATAGCTACTGAAACAAACAAATTTTCTTGCTTTTCTCATTGAACATGAGGTGACTAATCCCAGAAGGGGGAAAATATTATCTTCCTTCTATCTCTAGCCTGTTTCTCCACTCTGACTCTCAAAGAATATTCTAAGCAGTCAAATACGAATGCCTTCTCTCTCCAGTTAGGCACAGGAACCTAACATCATGCCTTAAAACCCTTATGTGCCTCATAGACCACAGAGATTCATTCATTCATTCAGCTGCTGACAGAGACAGTCTCCCCCTACTTCTTAGGATACTTTCTTCCCCAAGCTCCTAACCACCAAACTCTCCAACTGTTTTTCCTACCTCCAGACACTCTTTTTCAATCTCTTTTTTTTGGATCCTTGTCTGCTATTCAACCCTAAAGAATGGTGTGCCCAAGAGCTCAGTCCTTGGCACTCTTCTCTTCATATCCCTGCATGCTTCCAAAATGATCACCTATTATAGCAGGGCTCCCAAGTCAGTCTATACCTCCAGGATAGGCCTCTCCCTTGAGTTCTGGACATGTATATTCGCTCACCCTCTCAGTCTCTTCATTTAGATATCTAACACGCATTTCAAGTCAACACATCCAAAACAGAAATCTTGATTTCCTACTCCAACCTGCTCCTCTCCCAAAGTTCTCACCTGTGTAAATGGCAACACTGTTCTCTGAGTTGCTTGGACCCAAAACTTCCGCCTCATTGCCTATTTCTGTCTCATACATACTCCACATTCACATCAATCAGAAAGTTGTGTTAGCTCCATTTTTAATATATGTCCCAAATCCTAACTCTCATCCCTGCCTTTTCTTCTACCAACCAAGTCCAAGCCATCATCATAATGATAGGGACAAGAGGCAAAGAAATTCTAGGCAGAAAAGGGTGCATCCCTGGTGAAGCCCCACCCTCAAGCCAAAAAGCCTGAGACCACAGTCTAAATTGAGCACTTACATCCCTGTTTTCCTGCTTGAATGTTGCCTTTTCCAAAACCATCCATGGCCCACTCTGCCCCCATTCTGTGCCTATAAAGACCCTAGGCTCAGCTGGCAGAGAGGAGAAGCAGCTGGATGTTGCACACTATGGCTGGACATCAGAGAGAAGCGGCTTGACTTCAGAGGGACAGTTTGATGGCGTAACTTCAGAAAAGAATTTGGCCAGAGATAGCCAGACTTCAGGGGAAGATTACCTTCCTGCCCTGTCCCATTTTCAGATCCCCTTCCCACTGAGAGCCATTTCCATCAGCCCAAATTTACCATCCTTCAATTCATTCTTGTGACCTCATTTTTCCTGGATGCAGGACAAGAGTTCAGGAGCCAGAAGTGTGGATGCAAAAGGCTGTCACACTGACCCTCTGCCCTTGCTGGTGGATGGCAGCCACCTGACATGAAAAGGCAGAGGATCCACTGAGCTGTTAACACTTAAGACATCCATGGATGGCAGAGCTAATAGAGCACTGTAACACTCCCTCTAGGGCTTCAGGGGTCCTGAGCACCATGCCCCCAGATGCTGCTGCGGGGCCCACACAAAGTTTGCTCCTGCCAGTGCCCAAAAGTGCTCACCCCAACTCCTGCACCTGCTTACCTGTATGTTCCCTCCCATGAGGGGTGGAATGCAGTGGGTCTGAGTGAGTGGAGTTCTCCCCTGCCAGCACCAAAGCAGCCAGCTGGTTCCAGCATTCATGCACTCCAGTTCCCACCTTGTTCACTCTCAAACTCCCTTCCGCAAGAAGTTGAAAGCTGCAGACTGGGTAAACGAAGCGCCCCTGTTGTGAGTCCCACAAAGGGTTCAGGGAAATATCCTGCTTTAATATCACACTAAACTGTAGCAATGCCTTCCTAACTGGCCTCTGCTTCCACTTATCCCTCCTCTCCCACCCTGATAGTCAATGCAATGCAGCCAGCGAAGTGATACTTTTAAAACAAAATTAGATCAGGTCACATCCCTATTAAAACACCTCACCTTTATCTCATACTCCTGCCCACTCTCCAACCACACTGGTCCTCTTGCTAAGCTCACACTCACCTGAGGTCATTTTTATCTGCATTCAAACCTTTTCAGGTATATATCCTTTCTCCTCAGTGATTTTCTTAATGGTGTCTGGGAACTTGTCTGCTGCCTCTTGTTGGCAAAATCTGAATCTCCTGTTACTTGACCTTTTTAAAAGCTACATCCTTTCTAAAATTATCAAACCATCCTTTGCTGAAATTAAATTCTCCAGCTTTAGATGTGGTAAATTCTTCACCTTCCTTTGCTTTAAGTTGTCATATAATGACTTAGCTCTTTCCTGAATCACATTAGAGTCTATAGGTATGCCTTTCTTACGGTAAATCTGCACCCACATACAAGCTGCATTTCCAATATGAGATAAAAAGGTATTTTGCAAAAAGTCAGAGGGTTTTGTACCTACTGACGTAGCTGCAGTGGCAGTTTCATGAGTTTCTTTTTATTTTTTTACAGTGGTCCTTACATTTGATTCACTTATCTTAAATGGTGGGCAACCACAGCTGCAGACCTCAGTCCATGGTACATAACAAGCAATTCAGCTTTCTCTTGTAATGTCATGACTTTTTTCTGCTTCTCAGGAGCACTTCCAGTATCACCAGTGGCACTTTATATGGAACCCATGGTGTTATTCAAGATTTATGATACTGCACTATACAAGATTTGAAGAAGGTGTAAAACCTTGAGAGATCACTTTTCACTGTGATACGCAATTAACTACAGAGATGAACTGCTCATGCATGATTAATGTCACATAGTGTTTTAAGCAGATACTGGCAACACTTGAGCTCACCACAATGGGAACTGAAGGTGGCTACAAAATTATTACAGCACAATAGTATCTGCTACAGTTAATAAATGCAGGTATGGTTTAATACTACATCTTTACCTTTGTTTACATTTCTCTCAACTGGGAATGGCACTAACTATGGTCTGTGTTATGTAAGTTTTGCTAAATTTAAACTTTTTATAATGGATTTGTGTACGTTTGATGATAGTAAATGATAAAATAGATGAGTAGCCACATATATTTTGTGCATTCATGATATACCTTTAATTTTTCAATATTTTCAGGCTATGCAAGTTCTTCTGTAAGTTTTTTCAAATTGTTGCAAATCTCCAATTTTCCAATATATTTACTGAAAAAAAAATCCATGAAAAATTAAGTGGGCCTGTGCAGCTCAAACCTGTGTTGTTAAAGAGTCATTTGTACACACACAGACACCCACACACACACACACACACACAGAGAGAATGAGAGTGAGTTTGGGAAGTCAATGAAGGCCCCCACCAAGGAAACAACATTTGATCTGTTAAAAGAAAACTTCAGACAAATTAAATTTAACAGAGTTTAATTGAGCAAGGGAAAAAAATGATTTGTGAATTGGGCAGCCCCCAGAATCACAGCATATTCAGAGGGACTCCAGGGATGCCTCGTGGTCAGAACGAATTTACAGACAAAAAAAAAAAAAAAAAGGAAAGTGACGTACAGAAGTCGGAGGTGAGGTACAGAAACAGCTAGATTGGTTATAGCTCAGCATTTGCCTTATTTGAACACAGTTTGAACACTCAGCAGTATAAGAGTGGTTGAAGCATGGCTGCTGGGATTGGCCAAGACAGCTATAGCTTTATTACAGGCACATACTCCTAAATTAGGTTTTCAATTTTGTCTACCTATTAAGTTAGGTGACAGTTCATCCACAAGGACTCAAATACAGAAGTATGGAGTCCTTTCCAGGCTATATTTAGTTCACTTTAACAAGTACAAGGGTAGACAGCAGACAGGACCAGTTCAAAGGGGGTACAGAGGCTATTCTAGGCAAAGGAAACAGCCTTTTTAGTGCCGTACAGTAAAAAAAAAAAAAGGATGGCACTGAAAGCGGATCAACATTGGCAGGTTGATTGTCCTTGCATGAGAGGTGCAACCTAGATGTTTTATCCGGCAGGCCTCTTCCTGTGAAAGTCAAGCATGCTGCCACAAAACCCCTCTCAACAGAGGTCACAGTCAGTCTGATCCAAAGAAAAACATTATACATATTCATTCTTCCTGTTGGCAAAGTTCATGCCCTCCCTCTCTACACAGAGATAGAATCAGTGAAGTCTGACATAACTCCAGGCTGCAGACTCCCAGGAAAAGAGCAAAGTCTTTATGAGGAGAGACCTCATTCAGCCTCGGAGTGGTCCAGTCAGCAGTCACTCTGCTCTGAACCTGTCAGACTGCACTGCTGCTCAAGGCTGTTGTTTTGACATTAGCTTGACACATTCACATGTCGCCCTCCTTGTGTGAACTCCTACTCAGTGTTTTGTAATAACAGCAAAGACATCAATATTTAAAAACAATCGAATGTATGTTTGGTTTAAATAGGCAGTTAAACCACCATCCCTTCTGAAATGTCTTCTATGTGTATTTGCCCATTATATATATATTACGTGAACCACTCATATTGGAAGTCTCTCATATGCTTCAGTTCAGTACAAAGGATGAGTATCTAATGAATCCAGGGTTCTACTTTCCTCTTTAAAATACCATGATCCAAGTTACTTTTCCACTTCCTATCCTGCTTCCATCCTCACTTTAAAGATGACATAAGATTCTATAGGTATATACGAGTAGATGAATGTCCTCGAAGCTGGTCATAAGGTACAAATATCTTAACAGACAACTCCTCCATGGAGGAAAACTGCTGAACTCATTCGTTTTATTTTCACTCTTCTACTTGGCAAGTGTAGATGAGGACTGACACTAGGTGCTTATGAAAGTGGCTGACATGCCACCTCTATCCTACCCCATATTTCCTTGGGCCCCTACATTTCAATACAATTTTCTTTTTGCTAAGAGATTGATGAATGAGGGCTTGTCTGGAAGTTGTTACACAGATGACTCAGGTCCTCAAGCTCGCTCGTGTTGGGTAGAATTAACCTAATATTAACCTAATATTCTCTCTGTGGGGTCAAGACTCAAAACTTAAGTGAACAGGATAGTTTAAAGGGGAGTTAGCTGAACAATCAGTCTGGCTAGTGGCTTAAAAATAGCCTTTGGATCTTTGTATAGAATCCTAAAATGTTGGTGAAAGTCTGGAAGACCCTCTAGAAGAGTCTCCAAAGGTATGACATAGCTCTCCATATGTCCTCAAACCTGGTAGACACCAGAAAGGCTTTTTTCATCCTGTACTCCTAAATTTTGATGTTCCTTAAAAATTGAGTAAAGATAGTAACAGGTATCTGTGAGTTATTTTACTATTTTGAAAGCCAAATTGAAACTATACATCTAACTAAAATAAATATAAATACACACACCAGGTTTTCTTTCTTTTTGCTTTAACTTGGCATTACATCATATCAATAACACTGGTTATCATACATCAATCAAAAACTCTGTTTGGCAGTTATCGCCAGCTTATCTTAATAAACAAGCAAAACAAAGCAATTATTACTTTATAAATGCTATTTGGTAAACAAAGTTGTTGAAGTGTGAGTCCCCAAGGGGAAGAAACTAGGTTTTAAGGAGCCCTTGCAATGACAAAGTAAAGAGACCCCTCACCCTGACTGTACTTATGTCTCTGGCTGTCTGCACAACCTCCTGGATTCACTTCATTGGAAACGACAGAGTTAGGCCAAGCAACTCTAGGTGAGACACATGCCAGGTTAAACCAGTCCTTTCTGGTCCTCACATCCCAACCTCCTTCTTCACCCGCTCCCCATGGAAAGAAGACTAAAGCAGAAGTGACCTGGATATCAGATGATTTCAGAGAATGGCCATGGTATTCTCTTCAGAGTCAAACTATGGGAATCTTTTGCAATCTCTCTCTGAAATATACCTTCAGACAAGACAAAATATATTAAGTCACAGGCATGAAAAGTAGAAAGGCATGACTATTCTTTGAGAGAACATTGCTTATAATTGGCAAATGATCAGTAATCATTCTCCGACTAGGGATTTTCATCTCAATTTTTCAAAGGTCTTAATTCAGACTCATTGTTAGAAATGTCAATCACTACCTGACTTCAAACTATACTACAAGGCTACAGTAACCAAAACAGCATGGTACTGGTACCAAAACAGAGATATAGATCAATGGAACAGAACAGAGCCCTCAGAAATAATGCCACATATCTACAACTATCTGATCTTTGACAAACCTGACAAAAACAAGCAATGGGGAAAGGATTCCCTATTTAATAAATGGTGCTGGGAAAACTGGCTAGCCATATGTAGAAAGCTGAAACTGGATCCCTTCCTTACACCTTATACAAAAATTAATTCAAGATGGATTAAAGACTTACATGTTAGACCTAAAACCATAAAAACCCTAGAAGAAAATCTAGGCATTACCATTCAGGACATAGGCATGGGCAAGGACTTCATGTCTAAAACACCAAAAGCAATGGCAACAAAAGCCAGACACATGAAAAAATGCTAATCATCACTGGCCATCAGAGAAATGCAAATCAAAACACAATGAGATACCATTTCACACCAGTTAGAATGGCGATCATTAAAAAGTCAGGAAACAACAGGTGCTGGAGAGGATGTGGAGAAATAGGAACACTTTTACGCTGTTGGTGGGACTGTAAACTAGTTCAACCATTGTGGAAGTCAGTGTGGTGATTCCCCAGGGATCTAGAACTAGAAATACCATTTGACCCAGCCATCCCATTACTGGGTATACACCCAAAGGATTATAAATCATGCTGCTATAAAGACACATGCACACGTATGTTTCTTGCAGCACTATTCACAATAGCAAAGACTTGGAACCAAGCCAAATGTCCAACAACGATAGACTGGATTAAGAAAATGTGGCACATATACACCATGGAATACTATGCAGCCATAAAAAATGATGAGTTCATGTCGTTTGTAGGGGCATGGATGAAACTGGAAATCATCATTCTCAGTAAACTATCACAAGGACAAAAAACCAAACACCGCATGTTCTCACTCATAGGTGGGAATTGAACAACGAAAACACATGGACACAGGAAGGGGAACATCACACTCTGGGGACTGTTGTGGGGCGGGGGGAGGGAGAGGGATAGCATTAGGAGATATACCTAATGCTAAATGATGAGTTAATGGGTGCAGCATACCAACATGGCACATGGATACATATGTAACAAACCTGCACATTGTGCACATGTACCCTAAAACTTAAAGTATAATAATAATAAAATAAAATAAATAAATAAATAAATAAATAAAAAGAAATATCAAACGCCAAAGCAGAATGCACGCAGTGGCTGACTTGCATGAAAATACTTGGACTTCTGATTTTTCCTTTCAGTATTTGGTCTATTTTAGCTACTGTTACCCCAACATTTAAGACTTGGCTTGTCTTAAATGTTGCCAGTAGTGAGAGTGAGCAGGGCTATCTTAGTGTACATCTGTGAAGTCATCAAACTTTGTTGTGATAGTCTCAACATCTGGCCATTCCATCCCAGTGTTTTCCATCTCAGGTGACCCATATTCTCCAGGTCCTCTCCTATCCAACCGTGTCCCTAGAAAAAAATCTTTAAAACTCATTCATGTGAAGTTATAGGGTTCACATGAATGAGTATAATGAATGAAAGGTATAGGGTTACTCTTTTCTGGACTGGAGCTAGGATTCAGGATGCATCTGGTGAGTAGAACTGGATAATCCTCTCCATTTCACCAATGTTTATTTGTGTGAGTAATATTCATGGAAGGTTTGTAGAGGGCCCCTGGGGAGGGGTCAGGTGAGCTCAATACAGGGAGTGCATGGTTCTATCCTCATCTGCCTTTCTGCCACATACACACAAAACCCGACCTGATGGACTTATTTTGAGTCTCTATAAGGGAGAGGTTAACTTAAGAAACAAAGGGGTCTGTATTTACGAAAGACTGTGATAGAGAACTATTACTCCAACTCTGCCATAGACTGCAGCCTGTAGAGTCAGCACAGCTTCCAGGGAAGGAAAATTGTGCCAGCAGGGCAACATGCTTATAGGGGCCACCAGGACAGAGACAGTGTCAAGGTCCATTGATGAGGAGACCAAAACATCACAGGTGGCTCTTTCCAAGACACACATGAGACACTACCTGGCCTGAGGGTACCAGAAGAAAGTAGAGAAGAGTCTAGGAAAGAGGGGGGTGTGGGGATTGAGGTCTATGGAACCCACATCCAGTGAGATTTCCTTCACAATTGTATAAGTCAGGAGAAGTATTTAGAAGCCAGTTTGGTCCACCTTGCAGCTTAAATTCACCCGTGTGGCTGACACCATTCTAGGAAACCTCCTTCACTAATTGTGCCTTCCAATAAAGTGTATTATTAGTAGCATCATTATTGTCATTACTGGTTAGTGCATAGACTTTCATCCTATTTTTTAATATTTTCTTTATCTTTTTTACCTATGAGATGGTATGATAATAAGTACCTTTGAAATTGGCATATCAGTTTCCTTCTGCAGCAGTTTAGTTGCCTTGTACCAAAGCTTGAATTTAAATAAAATGACTATGACTATACATTGGCCCTGCCCATTAATGCCAGATGAATGCATTGCTGTATCAGTAAATAGCAAATTCATTAAGGAGTGTTACTTGGGCTCTTACAAATGAGGAGTCAGATCACTCTTCAATCTCTGTGCCTGCCTTTGCGTGTCTTCTACCAAGGAAAGTGATGCTTTGAAATCGTGTTAAGAATTTTAATCACAGATATTCGGTACACATTGCATAGGTGGGAAAAAAAGCGGGGGCGGGCTCCTGCTTCCCCGAATCACGTTCAACCCCTGCAGTTTTCCTCATCTTAGATGATGTATTCAAGACTTTGATTCATTTTTCCATATTATTACCATCTCTTTCACAGCTGGGGTGAAGAAAAGGAGAGTGCTACATAGCTACAGGGAAAGTCCTACTTTAAGGGTCAGAAGACTTTTGCAAGTGATGTGCTTGAGGCTTGGGGTTCTTTTTCTCCACTGTGTCTGAGAAGGGCTATGTTGATGCTCCTGACCCCTTCGGACCATCATGCCAAGGAAAATCTGGCCGTGTGCTAGCTTGGCTCCACAAAAATTGAGCTGTTCACCCTGCTCTTATAGCTATCGTTATTTTTAAATTGTTGCACACTAACAGGGATTATTTCATTTATTCCGTTCTGCAGCACTAAGAAATACAGGCACTATTACTAGCTCCTACTTTCCACAGGAGAAAATGGGAGCTTGGGCAGTTGTTTTTTGTTTGTTTGTCTGTTTGTTTGTTTGTTTTTGAGACAGAGTCTCGCTCAGTCGCGCAGGCCTGAGTGCAGTGGCGCGATCTCGGCTCACTTCAAGCTCCGCCTCCCGGGTTCACGCCATTCTCCTGCCTCAGCCTCCAGCTTGGGGAGTTTAAATAACCACATCTATGGTCCCATTAATAATAAGAACACTTTCAAACCCGTGTCTGTGTGCCTGCCAGCTTGAGTGTTAACACTGCACGACTCAACTGCCCCACGGCTCCAGCGGGGGGAGTTAAATCCAGAACCCTCCCAATCACCGGAGCAACATGCTGATAGGTTGTGCTGCAGATATGACTCTCTTTCCCGAACTCAGGGCCTGTTTTGGTTGCTTTCAGCTCCCATTTTAAAAGTAGCAGTCCAAGGATTTGCTCTTGGCCTGTGCATTGGCGTGCAGAATTTGAACCTTCAGCTGGTATTTCTGAGACCCACCATTTCTCAGTCTCTTAAGAGAGGTTGGTATTAACTATATATCCCTTCTTTTCCCTATGTATTTATATAAAAAAAAACCTTTATTAAAAAAACTACATGTTTTTATGGCCTGGCAAAGGTAGAGACTTACTTGTTAAATCAGAAGGAAATTTTTAAATTATGACAATGATTGTCAAATATATGTACCATTCCACTATCCTATTGAGCCTCATCATACCTCTATAAGGTGAATGCCATTAGTGTCTGTGCCAATGACAACTCAAAGTCTAGTCCACATACTGGTACCAATCCACAAACTGTTACTGGTCTGCAATCAAATACTGTAGTAATTGAGAGTAAATGTCTAGAAACAAAAGCAATTTGACAGAGTAATTTTATGTCTGTCAAATTTAAGAATAAAACATTTAAACATTTCTAGGAATTTATTTTTATTGTGTTTTACGAAAGTATCACTCTATGACAGACTGGAAATTTTTTTGAAAATCTGGTTCTTTAACACAAGACAGTTTGAGAAACACTGGAATTGACTTTACAGCTAAGAGAACCAAGATTTAATGAGGGAGATTAAGTCATATGCCCAAAGACACATAGCCTAAGGAAAATGGAATTGCCTTCCCCTTAACCATGGGGGTTGGAACTGTAGAACTCTGCTGTGAGTTTTTTTCTTCTTTTGCCTCCTTTGGGGTCTATGCTATAAATCTCTAGGTTTTAACTTGGCTGATTTCAATAACACAGGGCCAGGAGTTAAAGAGGTAACAGCCCTTCTCATTATTTACATTCAGCAGCTTCTCCACTGTTCCCTTCTCACCCTCCCTGCCTGCATCTCCTTCCTCTGTCAATCAGGTCCCACGCAAGCAGGCTAGTATGGAGCATCAATCCCAAGCAATTTCCATCTACCTTGTGGTTTGGGGTCATCATGCTTTGCAGCAATTCCAGTTTTACTCCTTGAATGAGATGATTTCTGGCAGTTTTATTCTAAAACCCAGATGTCAATTAAAGGATGCCAGAAGAAATATCTGCAGGGATCAACATTTTACAGGGCATGAGGCAGAGGCCATGCAGTGAGGACATCTCTCTGTCCACTGCTTTATGGGGGTCACTTTACCAAGGGCAAAACATCACTTCCTAACTAGAAGGGATACACTGTAGAGAGTCTGTGTTCTTTCTTAGGGTAATCATGTTCCCACCCATCCCCGCTTTGACATTGTACTTTGGCAAAAGAAAGTACCAACATGGCCAGTGTTACCAAATATAAGAACAGCGACTTTTTAAGACTTACAGTGCCTGTCTTCTTGAATAGAAAGTCATTAGAAAAATTCTACCAAGTCAACCAGGAGAAACTTTACCATCAACAGAAATCAAACTTGAAGAAAGACTTGTCTATATTCAGAAACCCTGCTCCCAAACACTGGGCAAAGCAGAGAGAACTGAGCTGTCAGATACAAACATGTCTGTCTCCTGCCTACTCAAGTTGACAGGATTAATGCTCTATGCCCACTTTTTCTTTTCTTTTTTAGTTTAAAAAAAAAAAAAAACAGGAGCAATAGATGAAACCAAAGGAATAGCTGGACCAATGAATCCAAAACTGTATTCTGAGAGCTCTGGGGTTTCTGGGATGGTGTCATAGGATCATGGGAGATGGAGGTGGAAAGAAGGAGGAGAAGAAGAGGGGAGAATGGGCCACTCCCTTCCTTCTTTAACCAGAGTAGTCTTGCTTTTATCCATTTCTCATTTAGGCTTCTCTGTAATATTCAATTTGAGGAAAATATTCTACTCTTTATTTAGAAAAAACTACTTATAGGCAGACCCCATTTTATTGCATTTTGCTTTATTTCACTTTGCAGATTTTGGATTTTTTACAAATCAGAGACTTGTGGCAACCCCTGGCATCAAGCAAGTCTATTCGTGCCATTTTTCCAACAGCATCTGCTCACTTCATGTCTTTGCATCATGTTTTGGTAATTCTCACAGTATTTCAAACTTTTTCATTATTATTATATCTGTTACAGTGATTTGTGATCAGTGATCTTTGACGTTACTGTTGTAATTGTTTCAGGGCACCACAAACCACATCCAAATAAGACGGCAAACTTAATAAATGTTGTTTGTGTTCTGACGTGTTCCACTGACCACGCATTTATCCATCTCCCTCTCCTCAGGACCTCCTGTTCCCTGTGACACAGTGATATTGAAATCAGGCCAGTTAATAATCCTACAGTGGTCTCTAAATGTTCAAGCGAAAGGAAGTGCCACACATCTCTCACATTTAAATCAAAAGCTAGAAATGATTAAGCTTACTTAGTGAGGAAGGTATGTCAAAAGTCAAGATAGGTCAAGAGTTAGGCTTCTTGTGCCAAACAGCCAAGTTGTGAATGAAAAGGACAAGTTCTTGAAGGAAATTAAAAATACTGTCCTGTGAGCATACAAATGATAAGAAAACCAAGCAGCCTTATTGCTGATATGGAGAAACTTTCAGAGATACACATGGAAGATCAAACCAGCTACAACATTCCCTTAAGCCAAAGCCTAATCCAGAGTGAGGCCCAGTTCTCTTCAATTCTATAAAAACAGAGAGGTGAAGAAGCTGCAGAAGAAAAGTTTGAAGCTAGCAGAGTTTGGTTCTTGAAGGTTAAGGGAAGAAGCCATCTTTGTAACACAAAAGTGCAAAGTGAAGCAGCAAGTACTGATGTAGAAACTGCAGCAAGTTATCCAGAAGATCTAGCTAAAATCACTGATGAAGGTGGCTATGATAAACAACAGATTTTCAGTGAAGACAAAATAGTCTCTATTGGAAGATGTCAACTAGGACTTTCATAGCTAACGAGGAGAAGTCAATGCCTGACTTCAAAACTTCAAAGGACAGACTGACTCTTGTTAGGGGCTAATGCAGCTGGTTGAAGCCAATGCTCATTTCCCATTCTGAAGATCCTATGGCCCTTGAGAATTATGTTAAATCTAATCTTCCTGTACTTTATAAATGGAGCAAGAAAGTTTGAATGGCATAACTTCTGTTTAGAGCATAGTTGCTGAATATTTTAAGCCCACTGTTGAGACCTACTCTTCAAAAAAAGATCTCTCGCAAAATATTACTGCTCACTGACAATGCACCTAGTCACCCAAGAGCTCTGATGAAGAAGTACAAGGAGATTAATGTTGTTTTCATGCCTGCTAACACAACATCCATTCTGTAGCTCATGAATCCAAAAGTAATTTCAATTTTCAAGTCTTACTATGTAAGAAATTTATTTTTGCCAGGTGCAGTGGTTCACACCTGTAATCGTAGCACTTTGGGAGGCTGAGGTGGGAGAATGGCTTGAGGCCAGGAGTTTGAGGCCAGCGTAGGGACCATAGTGAGATCCTGTCTCTACTAAACTTAGCCAGGCATGGTGGCATGCACCTGTGGTCCTAGCTACTCAGGTGGCTGGGGTGGGAGGATTTTTTGAGCCCAGGAGGTCAAGGCTGCAGTGAGCCATGATCGTGCATTTCAGCCTGGGTGACAGAGCAAGACCCTGTCTCAAAAAAAATTAAATAAATAAAAATTCAAAATAAAAATAAAAGAAATTTATTTTCTAAGGCTATAGCTGTCATGGGTGGTGTGATTCTCTGATGAATATGGGAAAAATAAATCAAAAACTTTCTGGATAGGATTCACCATTCTAGATGCCATTCAGAACATTCATGATTCGTGGGAAGAGGTCAAAAAACCAACATGAACAGGCATTTGGAAGAAGTCGATTCCAACCCTCATGGATGATTTTGAAGGGTTCAAGTTAGTAGAGGAAGTAAATGCAGATGTGGTGGAAATAGCAAGAGAATGAGAATTGGAAGTGGAGCCTGACAATGTGACAGAATTGCTACAATCTCATGATAAAATTTGAATGGATGAAAAGTTGCTTCTTATGGAAGAGCAAAGAAAGTGCTTTCTTGATATGGCATGTATTGATACTTCTCATGAAGATGCTATAAACATTGTTGAAATGACAAAAAAGGATTTAGAATATTCCATAAACTTAGCTGATAAAGCAGTAGTATGGTTTCAGAGGACTGACTCCAATTTTGGAAGAAGTTCTACTGTGGGTAAAATGCTGTCAAACAGCATCTCATGCTACAGAGAAATCTTTCATAAAAGGAAGAGTTGACTGATACAGCAAACTTCATTGTGGTCTTATTTTAAGAAATTGCTACAGCCACCCCAGCCTTTAGCAACCACCACCCTGATCAGTCAGCAGCCATGGCTCAGATGATCACTAGCATTTCTTAGAAATAAAGCATTTTTCAATTCAGGTATTTACATTTTTTAGACATAAAGCTTTTGCACACTTAATAGACTATATCATAAACATAACTTTTACAGGCAATGGGAAACCAAAAAAATGTGTGTGTCGTTCACTTTATTGCAATATTTTGTTGTGGTGGTCTGGAAACTGAACCCACAATGCGAGGTACAACTGTATTTAATCAGTTTTGTTCATAAACATTTTGGTTTGAAATCAGAAAGTTATAAGCCTATTTTTGAATTGAACTGGGTTTTAATTTTTTATTTTTGTAACTTCAAACTTTTATTTCAGAAATATTTGGCTCTAGAAATGAGTCAGACATCTCATTTTAACTGAGACATTTTTGCCAAACAAAATGAAAAGAAAATATGAATATTCTCTCCTCTTGAAAGAGAGATGTTGCTACAGGCTCTGACTTTTTTGTTGCTGTTACAAGAATTACTTAAACACTTGTTAAGGGAGATTTAATAACGGAAATGAGCAGAGTAATGGCCTTTCTCCGTTAAAATTTTTATTTGCATTTTACAAGATGCACTTAATTATTTTACAACTGAAACTATTCTCTAAGGTCTTGGTCTGTACATAAGGAAAAACTTCTAACCATGGAAGTGATGTTTCCCTGGGCTCTATAGTTAACCAAATCCTTTTGTTGATAACAGCAGGAATCCTGTGAAATCCACTGGGAGATATGAGTGAGACGAGCTTCCCTATTGTATTATAGGTTTGCAACCAAGAAACCAATAGTTTAGTTGTGATGCAGCCATACCCAGAGATATTTTCCTTCTTGAAAAAATCCCAAGTTTCAATTTGGAATTTTGTCAGTTTTAAAATACCAGCATTAGTACCATATTAAATTTGTTATCTTTACAGAACAATCCGGTCCCCATTAAAAGGTTGTTATTCTAAGATTCCTTTCCATAATAATCATAATTATGGCTCTAAATCCTTTATGTACATTATCTCTAACACTCATGGTAATCTGGTAAAAGAGGTATTATTATATCCACTTTATAAAGCAGGACATCAGAACTCTAAAAGTCAAGTGACTTGCCTAGGACCATAGTACTCAAATAAATGGTATAACATGGTTCCAAGTTCTGCTGACTGGAATCCATATAGCCACCTTGAGGGTAGGAAGGAGAGTATGAGTTAGCATCACTTTTATTGAGCATTTACTATATGCTAGGCACTGGGCAGAGCACTTTACATACACTCTCATTTTTTAATCTTCACAATGCCACAAGATAGATACCATAATTATCTCCATTTTACCGGTTAGGAAATGAACTGAGGCTTCACCTGGTTAAGTAACCCAAGTCATAGATCTGGAAATACATGAAGCCAGATCTAAAGCCCTGATCCATCTGACTCCAAAACACAAATAAGACCAAATTTATACTTCCAACAAATAATTCTTCTTGAAAGGTTACTTGCTTAGTCTCATGATGCCACCATTGTTTAAAATTTTTCTAGAGCTCATCTTTTGAAATTGCCTTCTTAGAATCAGTTTGTGAACCACATAGGAAAAATTGTTCCCTTAAACCAAATTTATAATAATACTACATTCCAGATGACTTTTGGATTTTTCCAAAAATCAAATTTATCTCCAAAGGATAAAGATTTGATATTACTGAGACACTACTCACTTAGGGGCATAATTTCTATATGTTCTTTTAAAAATTAGTATCTCATAGCTCATGATTACCTCTCAATCCCATTGTCCAACCAACCTCAGCCGCATTCCCACACTGTCCCTATCCCCGGACATATTTTCTGTGCATGCTTTCATGTGATAATTCACAGAAGAAAGACAGACATCTCTGTATGAAAGGAGCATGAACCTGAAAGAAGAAAAAGAGAATAATTATTTAGGAGAATTCTTAATTCCCCAGAATTCTCTTCATGACAACTCAGAGCCTTTTCCCATTAATGAACATTTTAACCTGGCAAAACAGTCCTATTCCCTGGAAATGATAAATCACTTTCAATATTAGCCTCCGTTTTGCCAAAACCTTCTTAAAGGGGCAGGTGAAGCTTGTGTACCTGTAGCCATTGAGCATTTTGATGAAAATTAGTATCATTTTGAAATTCCAAATCACTCATAGGATATCACTTTTGAGCTAAAATCCTACTAAGTTGGGGAGAGATTGGCATTTAAACAGATGTCAGCAGTGTTTGGGGAAATGTAAATTGAGGTACAGATGGTGACTGCTAGGGAGTTAAGAGCATCTGTGTTCTAGGAGAAAAAAAATATATTTGTGAAAAAAAATCTTAAATAATAACTGAAATTCCGAACTCGATTTTGAAAGAAGACAAGAATATATTCTCATTGGATGGCACTGTTTGATAAGTTTCTTATCATGTCAAAGATGACTTGAATTTCTGGATCCTGGATCTAATTTAGATTCAATATAGGGAATTATATCCTACATCTTCAGTAAGCCAAAATTAGAACTTCTACTCCAAAAAGCACAACTAACTGAGGGTTAACATGGTCAAGTAACCCAAGTCATACATTTGAAATATATGAAGCCTAGATTTTGGATTCTTTTATTTCAGTCAATTACGTACCTCAATGTAAGCTGTAAGGAAAACATCAGTTATCTGTGATACAGTGGTTAAGAGCAGGGCTCTGGAGACAAAGAGACTGAGTTCAAATTCTAGCACTGCCCCTTTGTAGCTGTGTGACCTTGGGACACATTACTTAATTTTTCTAGGCCTCAGTTTCCTCATTTGTACAATGAAGATAAAAATAATAATACCTAAACCCACAGGATTGTTTTGAGGATCAGAGCTACATGTGAAGTGCATAAAGCCTATGGTAAGCATCACTAAATGTTAGCTAGTATTAAAATAGGCTTTCTTTCTAATCCTAGGAGATCTATATAGGACTGGGTATCACTAACCTACTCTCTCCCCAGGTCCCACATCCCCACCCCTATCATGACCTAGTGAGAACAACAACCTATAAATCTCAGAAACTGGGAAATCCATAGTTTGTGCAGATCATCAGGCTTTAACAAAGGTCCTTTGTTCTCCCTTCTAATGGGTCTCTAGAGATTTCCTATCGAAAGAATCAGTCACTCTGAATATGAACACCTACAAGTTTTTGTTTTGTTTTATTTTGTTACTGTTGGGTTTATTTTTGTTGTGGTCAAGTACACCTAACACAAAATTTCTCATCTCAACCATTTTTAACACTACACATTTGTAGTTTTTAGGTTAGTCCTTTTTGTGAGATGCAGAAACTTTTCAGGTCACCAGGATAATTCAGAAAGCTACATTTCCATTAATGTCATTAGCATTCTAGAAACCTAGTGTGCTAAAACACTTTTCCACTAAAAGATCTAATTTACAAGGCGGAGAAGACTGAATCAACATCTCTCTATCCTGTGTGTTTGTTTGTTTGTTTGTTTGCCCCTAAGGATTCTTATGCTCAGCTGCTCATATTAATCTAGTTTTTCAATGAGTTTTCCCCTTAAGGGAAAATCAAGGAACCAAAAGGTTAATCAATTCAGTCATATTAGGGAGCCATGTAGGAACCATATCAAAATCCAGACTCCCAGGTTAGAGTTTAATGTGCTGTACATCTTCCTGATTGGAATGAGTTTATGCATTAAATGCCATACACAAATGGATGCATTTAACTTCGTTCACGGCATACCCGCAAACTCATTTACTGGATCCATAAGCACTTGTAAACATTGCTAATGGAGTTTGCTAAATGAATATTATAAACGTAATCCAAATGAGCTCTCCATGGAAATTGCAAATCATATGAAAAATATAGTGCATTTGGTTATAGCACGTTTCAGGAATGGTATGTTTTAGTTAATTGTGTTAGTATATTATACATGGCTAAATGTGAGTACTAGCACCTAGAAAAAAAAATAACTCTGCTTGCTTAATACCATTCAACTGAGGATATTAAATATTATATAATCCATAAATCAAAGGTACTTTATTACTAAAGTAGATCTTTCTGGCTCACACTGTATCCCTGGAAGGAAGCTAGGGCTCTTAAAAAGATGTGCAAACTCCTTTGGCCTGTTAGAATTATCATTAGGATCCCTGAAACAGTTTTCAAAATGGTGCACCCTGGTGGCTTGAAATAGTTACTACATCTTTCAAAAGACATTCACATTGGGATTTGAATCAAAAGTTATGCTCTTTAACTAATAAAACTACAGAGGCCGTTTTAAATATATGGTAGTCTTTTTTTCTTTCCTCTTTTTGAAATACTCTCATATTTTCAACTATGTTTTCTATAATTTACAGTTACTTTATTTGAATGAAAATTCCGTTTTAAAGTCATCTCTTGCCCAAAGTGGAAGCAAGCCATAATCTAAGATTTCTAAAAGTTTTATATCTTGATGATGATGTATTTCAGGCATTTGCAAACTAAAAACGCTATTCACAAATGGAAGTCTGATGCTTATAGGAGTTCAATCCTCTCACAATGTGAACTTTCATTCTTTTGTTTTATAGAGTGAGAGACTGAATATACAAAAGGGCAGCGGTCAGACCATATGTAAAAATAGAGCTTTGACTTCTAAAATGGAGTCATCTTCCCAGGAAACCAACCCATCATCAATAATAGCTGGCCTCCTATAAGTCAGACTTGTAGGAAATCAGACTGCTATCTCTGGTAACAATCCAGAAAGCCAAACAATTACCTCTGGAACAGTCAGCTTCAAATGGCCAGGACTTAATTAATAACCCACATCTTCTCTAATCTTTGTCACTGCTCCCAACTTAGGATCAACCACAAAAAGCTAAATATGCACCCCTAATAAATCACATCAGATGCCCTGCTTCTATTAATAGTTAGTTCATCTACAGCTTCCCAATGCCAATAGCCTCCAGTTAGGGCATACCTGAAGCTTTCCGTTTGTCTACTGTGAAGTTTCTCCACTTCTCTACCTGCCTTTGAGTCTCTTCCAAAACAAAAGTGACAGTGACTGTTGTAGCTGACTCCCTTTCTAAAGCAATCTCTCAATAAATGACCTTTGCTTGTTCTCATTTTGTTGGTCTTTGCCTATTTCTACAAGAACAATCCAGATAATGTTTTAGAGACCAAAGTAAACGCTGAAATACATTCTATCTGGCATATGGAAAGAACTGTTGGGATTTAGATTCTGGTAGAGATTATCCTTTGAAGCATTACAGAGTCTATATCATTCTGGAAGAAACTCTTCTTGAGATAGACTTGTCATGTATATAAACAGACTTCCCAGGACAAGAAGGTGTGAGTCAAGCTATTATACAGTATCATGAAACTTTCCCTTTTTTTTTTTTTTTTTTTTGAGACAGAGTCTCACTCTGTTGGCCAGGCTGGGGTGCAGTGGCGCTATCTTGGCTCACTGCAACCTCCGCCTCCCGAGTTCAAGTGATTCTCCTGCCTCAGCCTCCTTAGTAGCTAGGGATTACAGGCACCTGCCACCATGACTGGCTGGTTTTTGTATTTTTAGTAGAGACAGGGTTTCACCACGTTGGCCAGGCTGGTCTCAAACTCCTGACCTCAGGCGATCTGCCCGCCTCGGCCTCCCAAAGTGCTGGGATTACAGGCATGAGCCACTGCACCTGGCCGAAACTACTTCTTAATAGCTATTGTTTCTTAATACCCAGAGAAATATAGCCCAACTGGATTATTACTCTAGCTACCAAGTACTAGATTCACCTGTTTTTGAGCTCATCTTGGACGTTATTTCTCGGTTCCTCATTCAAAGCAAATACTAAACGTCGGAGGCTATGTTTGTAAATGCGAAGATAATGAAAACGGACCCCCCAGCCCTCACCCCAGTCCCCAGTGCCCAGGACAAAAAAGCATTAGTGTGTGATTTTTCCCTTTTTTTAGTTTCATAATGTTGTTTTATTTTTACCCCATTTTTTTCTTTTCTAACTTGGGTGGAGTTCTTAGGCTAAATAGAGACTGGAAAACAACCTAAAAAAATAACTTACCTTTGGTAGCTGAGGATGAAATGTGCTGAGTAAACAAATACTATGGCTAGTAAATCAGTATACCTACCAAACATTAATGCCCAAGTTTTAGAACAATAGGTCAAATGTTATTTATTCAGTTATACTAAATGTGTGTTTTTGTTTGTTTAGGTTTTTTCCTAAATCTAAAACTGTTTTAAGAATCATGCAGGGACTCGAAATTATCATTATGAACACCAATTATCATTATATACATAAAGCATAAACATGCATTGATTTGGCCCAGATAAAAGGAGTTTTCCAGAGAGATATGCATTTTTTTCCCAAAAGACGCCACCAACTTCTACTACTTTCAACAGGACTCAAGATACTATTTGGGGATAAAAATGCTTTGATTACCCAGATCTGAGACTACAGCACAAAATGTGAGTGCTTATTTTCTCTTTAATGGGCATACCTCAGACTGAGAATCATAACTCTCTTTTACATCACTATAGGATTTTCATTACAGGAGATCTTTAAACATGACATAAAAATATTCCCTTCATAATGAAGCTTATCCTATATTTCCAATTAGTTTAGCAGACCTTCAGGGAATTTTTCTGTTTCTTCCATTCCATTTTTATGACGAGGTGGCTAAAACTCAACATAATATTCTAGACAAGGATATGCTGTCAATTTATATAATGGCACCTTAATATTGTCCACATTATTCTCCTCTTCCAGTGGCTTATTTTTAGCACTGTTGCACATTGAGCAAGGCTTATGATCTTTCTCTTGGAAGGTTATGGCTAATTCAATACCCATCACTGTGTATGATTAGCTTAAATTGTTCTTTCAGATGTGCATCACCTCACACTTGCCTGTTTCAGATTTCATCTTCATCATATTTTCCAATTACCTGGTTTTGTTAAGTCTTGCTGGAATCTCTTGTGGTCCTTATTGGACTGAAAATTTAGGGTCATTGAATAATATCACTCCTTTATTCACCTCATCTTATAAATGGTTAATAAATATATTCAACAACAAAGATCTTTTCTGGCACAGATCTCCAGGGCATTCAGCTATTAACCTCATTCTGCATCCACAACTGGACCCATCGCCATTCTCTCAGGGCTCTTTCCCCGTCTTTTTAATCCCTGGTCTGGCTTTTACCTCTGAGGCTACAATGAATGACAAAGTTTTCTTATCAGCTGCTTGGAAGGTAATTTATCAAAATGCCTGTATGGGTCGAAAAAGCTCATATGCACGTCTGGCAGTGTTCATGTGATCAAAACTTAAATGGCAACCAGCATACACAATACCGTAGCCCGAGTTATGCTGATGAGCCATTTTGTATGCTGCTCCCCCTTCTCTTTCTCTCTCTTTCCTTCTTTCTTTTTGTTAGAGGAATAAGATGCTTACTTTCAGTTACTTATAAGCCCTCTGGGCTCCTCTTATTAGAGGAGTCTTTGGACCTACCATCTGCCCACTCTATCTCCTTATCTGTTTAAAATAGTAACTGGATTTGACTTGAAACTCACATGACTGTGAGGTGGTTTATGCTTCACACAAAGTGCATTATTTATCTTTTCCTATGGAAACTACACAACCTAAAGAAAAGAATAAGGTTTCAATGTCATCTCAAGAAAAGGAAAGGTTTTACATTGCCAAATGAGTCAATATGAGGAGTCAATTCAAAATTGATTCTTCTGAACATTGGCCAAACAAGGAAATAAAATATGTCTTAAAGGGTTGGTTATTCACTCCCATGGCATAGTTTGACTTATATACAACTTTCTATCAAGACACCCTCAACTACAGAGACATCTGAGTGTGTGTGTGTGTGTGTGTGTGTGTGTGTGTGTGTGTGTTTGGCTCTGTACAAATGTGAATTCTTAATTTAAGTGCAATGTGCATTGCCACCTTATCATCCTAACTACACAGAATTTTATACTCTAGCTAAAACTAACATAACCCCCTCTTGGATCACCCCCAGATAAGTTCCAAAATGCCTCCTCAGAGCTCTAAGGTAAGTGGTATCTCATTTAAGGTAGGTGGTATCTCATTTCAACTTACAGTTTGAAATCACATAGATTCCATTTACCTTTCAGATTCTAGCAGCAGTTAAAAGAACCAAGAGGAAGAAGTGGTTATCTGGACAGGGCACTCACTTCAAAACATGTATTACATTTTCAAAGATCCTAAAATTGCTAATGATAAACCACTTAATGGCACAAACTCTCTCTTCACCAAGAGCATTTTTTGCTGCCTTAGTTGTCACCCTGTAAAACAAAACATGTGGGAACAATCTTAAGGCCACCCTTTTAAATCAGAAAAAATATACAGAACAAGAGCAGATAAAGTAATAACGTCTCAGTGGGAAAAGGTACATTCCACAGGTCTCAAATCCCCCTTCCAAACCTAAAATTGAGAGTTGTTTCATACCTAGATAATTTTCAGATTCAGACTAATGTGTGCCTGCTATTTCAAAGCTGGTATGTTGTGAAGTCTTCCTTAGTATCTAGTACATTTATGATGGTTTTGGAGAAATTACATCTAGCACTAGCATTGCCACTACTAGCATAAATCAAGTAGTTTGGGGTTGTGCAAAGTGGGGATAAAATCATCAAGCCAAACAACAGATGCCAAAAGAAGGTGAACATCTCAGAGGTGAATAATAACTTGAGGGGAGATACCATATCTTCACTTAGATATTTCACGGCTTTTTAGTTCCAGGCATTTTGTTCAACCATCAGCTGTTTCATTGAGTTAGACAAGCCTGTGCTGCGTTCTGGTTTGGCTATGCATTTATTCAGTCAACAAAGATTGTTTACTGCCACTGTATGGCATTACTCATGATACATATGAGTATAAAAGTGAAAACAAGTGTCAGAACTTAATAAATGTCTCCTCTCAGGGCTCCACCTTTTCTAGGTTTCCTCATCCTAATTTTCTTTTGACATTGTATGATTTTGAGATATCATAAAGATGACAGCAGCAGGGGACGATTTTAACCCCACTTTGCACAACCCCAAACTACTTGATTTATGCTAGTGGTGGCAATGCTAGTGCTAGATGATAATTTCTCCAAAACCATCATAAATGTACTAGATATTAAGGAAGACTTCACAGCATACCAGCTTTGAAATAGCAGGCACACATTAGTCTGAATCTGCAAATTATCCAGGTATGAAATTGAACTCTCAATTTTAGGTTTGAAAGGGGATTTTAAAATATCATTAAGATATCATCTGAAGATTGTTACCATACAGAGAACAATGGGAAAATCCCTTATTTTATATATTTGCGTTTTTCCTTGCCTTCTTCACTTCTTTCATAGAGCATGTAGTCATGCTAACTGAAGCACCAGAATGTAGCATGCAACAACATGGACAACATGTCTGAATCTGGTTAAGCCCGCAAAGCTTGAACAGTCATTCAAGAGATTCACATAAAGACCTGGCTAATGTTACCCATTCTTGGCATCAGGATCTGTGAAATGATCACCTCTAGTAAATTTCTATTTTTAAATCTACTGAGTGAAGTGAAAAGTGTTTCACTATCAGTACCTTATTCTTTAATTATAAAGCTCTACTGAGTTTCAGTTATCATCTCAAAGAGATGGAGGAAAAGGGAAATAAATTCTAAGTTAATACTTTCCATGTTGCTGGTGGGCCAGGAAGGAGGAGGTGAATTCATTTTCCGTATGTGATAATATATTTTAGCAGAAATCCTTTATTTCATTTTTGTTTTTAATTTGAATTGACAGCAATAAACAATAGCCTGGATTCCTGCTTCCTGCTAAGCTATTTATTTTCGTAAGACTTATGTTGTCATATTAAGACTCTTTAATTTTTTTCTGATTACTCAAAAAATCTCTGGTACTTATGGAATCATGTCATTTATTCCTATACATCATAAATTATTTGATTATATTTTATAATATTAATATATAAAATGATAGTATTTTAATTTTGTGTGTGTGTGTGTGTGTGACAGAGTCTTGTTCCATCGCCCAGGCTGGAGTCCAGTGGCGTGATCTCGGCTCACTGCAACCTCCACCTCCCGGGTTCAAGCGATTCTCCTGCCTCAGCCTCCTGCGTAGCTGGGATTACAAGTGCTAACTTTTGTATTTTTAGTAGAGATGGGGTTTTACTATGTGGGTCAGGCTGGTCTGGAACTCTTGACCTCGTGACCCACCTACCTTGGCTTCCCAGAGTGCTGGGAATATAGGCGTGAGCCACTGTGCTTGGCCAGTATTTTAATTTTTATAAAAAATGCTTCCAATGTTTTCCAAACATTAAGATATTTTGGCCTGGTGTGGTGGCTCATGCCTGTAATCCCAGCACTTTGGGAGGCCAAAGGCGGTGGGTCACCTGAGGTTAGGAGCTCGAGCCCAACCTGGCCAACATGGTGAAACCCTGTCTCTACTGAAAATACAAAAATTAGCCGGGTGTGGTGGCAGACGCCTGTAATCTCAGCTACTCGGGAGGCTGAGGTGGGAGAATTGCTGGAACCCAGGAGACGGAGGTTGCAGTGAGCCAAGATCGCACCATTGCACTCCGACCCGGGACAACAGCAGTGAGACTCCATCTCAAAAAATAATAATAATAATAAAAATAAAAGATATATCACTACTCGCAAAGTCTTAACTAAGATTGTTCTCTACATTGAAGCCACTATTTTCTCGCTGATAATCGCGCTCTCAAAGCCCAAGAGGGTTGCATAAATTGTTACTCCCCATTATCTCTTTCTTAATATCTGGTGATTTATTTTTATCATCATCTCTCTCTTAAAAATTCAGCTGTCTGAATTTTCTTTTTAACCCTTTCCAATCAACAGTACCTCCCAAAAATGAGGAATAAGGACAAAGAGAAAAAGAAGCAAAAATGGAAGAAAAGTTTTGAAAGTTTGTTTCTAGTGGCTTTGATGAGCAGTTAATAATAACCAACTTTGTGCTTTTGGATTTGCTGGAGTTGCTTGACAAGAATGGGTGGGGGCCCAGGAAGCAGTCATTGGACCTCCAGCTCTCTGCTCATCTGTTACTGTATTTACCCAGAGAATGCTGAAGCAACATGGCTGAATACTTGGTCACAACCTCTTTCCTATTCTTCTTGTTCTACTGCCTCAATTTGGCCTCAGAAAATGTGAGGGAAAAGAGGAATTAAGAAGTACAAAATGGAGGGTGGGGAGTACATGAATGGATCTTTGCCCTTTAAATATCCCATAAAGAGTTTTGGTTATCGTACTTTGCAATCCTATTCAGTCCTTCAAAAATTTACTTTCAAATAAAGATGTAAGCCCATAGAAAAACATTCCACCTGATTCCCAGAACTTAGCACAAATTCTGGCATAATCCAGTCTTAGAAAAAATAATATAACGAAGTATATAAGAGCTCAAATATAATCTGAAATTGTAATAATACAAATGATATCAACAAGTTCTCCATGCTAAGTGCTTCAGAAATGCATCATTCTTTTTCTAAAGCTCTGTGGAGCTGAGACAAAATTCTTTCCCAAAACAACAGAAAAAGTGAATGATGACTAACTAGAATCATTTGCTCCCAATTTTCTGACCAGCCTGTGCTGTGTAGGAGCCCTGCCTCACTCCCACCTTTGGTGTTTGGGTCAAGACTCTGCAGGCAGGCCCTGTTATCTAGAAACCATATCTTAAGGTGTCAAGTGTCATAAAGCTGACCAACTTAAAATCCTGTATATGTCTCTCAAACACCCTTGGTTTTATCATCCATGGAAGCCATCTCACAAACAGCAAAGCAGAGAGGAATAAATGCTTTTTAAAATATGTAAATATAATCAGGCCACATTGAAAGAGCTAAACACTGAACACTTAAGCAGCAAAAATCAGTGTGATATGTACAATAACAACAAGAGTAGCTGCAAAACAAAAGTGTGTTTGTTCAATGACCCCACTCTAAATAATCCTACTCTCTAAAGTTGCAAATAAAGAATAAATAAGACTATGTGCAATGTTTTCCTTTATTCTTGATGCTGTCCAGAATAGGTAAATTGTCCTATTTTAAAGTCAGGTCTCTTACTAAAAAAGCCAAGGTCTCAATGCAGGACCGATGGTAGTCACACGAAGTTAAGGGGTTGGTTGATACCTGGTAAAGACTATGTGAGCTGAGCCATCAAGTTAGTTTATTTCAAAGACCCCCAAATATGTGGTCTATCCTCAAAAAAATAAACATTTTTAAAACCAAAATTGTATAAAATATACACCGAATACAAGTTAAACTGTGGAAGAACAATAGTGACATTAACTATGCCATCAGTCCAGACACTCACCCACAGAGCTAGAATCTTCTGAGCTCATTTTAATGACTGTAAGTCTTTCGCTAAAGCTTCAATATATCAAATATATTCATTATCTTCCATGTTTTCAGGAACTAATTACTAACGTGATCTTCCCTTGAAATATTGTGCTTTTAAGTTAAAACAGACAAATTCAGTGCAATGTAAGCTGGTTCTTTGGAGGCTATCTCAGTCCTCTGAAATTCTTACTCATCTGCTTTGGCTATGTAAGTGGTGACCCAGTGCCCTGATTTTGGTCATCATTTTACAAAAAGCCAAATTAGTTACTTGATTAAAAAAAAATTCAAGTACAGAGTCTGAATAGTAAATATTTCTATTCGAAGTGTGAACACAAACATGTTTCCTTAACAGTTTATTCACTGGGAAATATTTTTAGAGATGGGTGATGCTGTTCTTTCTGTAAGTGCTCCCACAGCAAAAATGTGTGTGACTTATTTCTAAACTCAAGAAACGGCATTAATTGAAAACCCAAGTGCCACAAACCTGACAAAGCTAAACGGTGCTTCCAGTGCACCTTGTTTGCCTTGTTTTCTCTTCCAAGAGCTGTTCTGGCCTAAATCGAGTCCCTCGCACTTCCCTCTGTTGTCTGCTGCTTTCATTACATGTTACACCATAGATAAGCCCAGATCATTGTCCATCTAAACCCACAGCAATTTTAATTGAAAGAAAAAGAGCATTCAAAAGTTGAACATTAAGACTTTAAAAGTCACAAAGTAATAATAGTGAAATAATATATCATTTCCTTCCGTTGCTGGATTCCAGGTGAAACTGATTGCTGTGGTTTGTTGGTGCTTTCTGATTTGGAAGATGAAAATGTCAGACATCTAAGCATCTAAGAAGTAGCTACTTAAAATGGCTAGTTGGGAGAAAACCAGCCAGAGTAGTTAAAAAAAAAAAGAAGGATAAAAGCAAGGGACTATTGTTTCATTAAGAAAAAAACAAAGATATCTAAAATCTGAATGAGAAAATATTTAATGAACAAAGAAATGTACTTCATTAGCTATACAACTAAAATAAGTCTCTCAGGTTTTAACTATAATTTCCCTATGATGACAGGATTAGGGTTCAGGGGAAGACACCAAACTGGGCCTCACATACGCCATCTCGGCAAAGAAACAGAGGAGACATACCACAGCAAAGTGAATCATGATGTCTATCTTCATGATAGCTACATTGTGACACGTTTAATACACTGAGCTCCCCTAAGGAAATAAAAACACTTTCTGCTTCAATTAACTTTTTTTTCTTTTTTCTTTTTGAGACAGGGTTTTGCTCTGTCACCCAGGCTGGAGTGCAGTGGTGCAATCTTGGCTCACTGCAACCTCCGCCTCCCAGGTTCAAGTGATTCTCCTGCCTCAGCCTCCCAAGTAACTGGGAATACAGGTGCACGCCACCACGACCAGCTAATTTTTGTATTTTTAGTAGAGATGGGGTTTCAACATGTTGGCCAGGCTGGTCTTGAACTCCTGGCCTCAACTGATCTGCCCGCCTCAGCCTCCCAAAGTGCTAGGATTACAGGCGTAAACCACAGTGCCTGGCCCCAATTAACTGACTTTTAAGAATAATCATAACTAAAACTTTTTTCTCAAATAAATATGTATAACTTTGAGGACTTTGGCACTTTCAAAAACTTCCTAGAGTCAAAAGAAAATAGAAATTTTAAATATTTTAGTATTTCTGTTGTTTAAGAAAGGAAGTCCTGTCTTAATGGGCTTGATATCGTCATCCCCTCTCACAGCTCCCCAGGGTAGAGACTGTTTTATACAGTAGCTATCCTGCTCAAAGCTTGTCAGAAGCAGGTCCAGGACCAGGATCCAGATGTATTTCCTGCTATGATTTAATATTACACTTCAGGCAATAAGTGCCTAAAGCAATTGGTTTCTCCATTATAGGAGAAACAGAAGAAAACCCTAGCGAGAATATTTGCATGTGCTATTGTAACAGTAAAAGTGAGAGTACTAATGCGAGTGTGTTTATCAGAGTACACCAAACTGGAATCTACTAACATTTTTGTCATTTGATTCTGGGTGGACAGTATATTCTGCCCCTTATTGTAACATTAAACCCTGTCATGCCAGACCCCTATTAACTTCAGTAGGAATGGCA
Organism: Nomascus leucogenys; assembly: GCF_006542625.1. NCBI lineage: Eukaryota > Metazoa > Chordata > Mammalia > Primates > Hylobatidae > Nomascus > Nomascus leucogenys. The sequence goes on along the minus strand of NC_044402.1, from coordinate 33,141,485 downwards.
CCAGGTTCAAGAGGACAAAGAGGAGACCTGGAACCAGCAAATGAGACATAGGGTTTTACTAGCAGGAAACTTACCTACAGGGACAGTCCAGTGGCAGTGAGCTGGACAGCAGAACCTCATGGCCCAGAGGCAGCAGGCCGGGCAAGAGAACCGCAACTGCTTGCAAAAAGCATGCAGTTTATACAGCATTTTCATTTAGCACCCTTTCCCTAACAACCTCCATCCAGAAACCTTCATCCAACCCCAAACAAAGGGCCTCGATTCCCCACACGGCCTGCGTTCTGCAGGACAGACCATGGGTTCAGATGTTTATCATAGACAAGGAATGAATCTCTGGGTTGGCTAATCCTGGACTCTTCAGCTCAGAATTCCAAACACACATTCAGGTGTGTCTGCCATACAGGGTCATCTAGGATATGCTTAAGTTACTGCTATCAGGTGCATCTCTCATACAGACATATCATCCTATTACCTACATAATACCAAACAGACACTAAATCAATGAAATGAATTCAAATAAGAATCTATTCTAATCCTCCCTGGACAGGTAATGTGATGGATTTAGAGAAGGGCAGGGCTACTTTCCAACAGTTTTTACCATCTCAAGTGTGACTACCACTGGTTCACAGTACCAGCAAGGAATGCAGCATTGTTTGGGGAAGAACACATTCAAATAGTTCTGCTGTCTTTAAAACATGCCATTTTGCTGATAGGTATCTGAAAGATGAACAAGCTGTGTATTAAGAGAATGAACTCACCTGCCTTATATATTGGACTTGATTCCTTATATATTCTTGGGTGCATAATTTGCAAATATTTTCTCCCATTCTATAGGTTTTCTGTTTACTCTGTTGATAGTTTCTTTCGCTGTGCAGAAGCTGTTTAGTTTGGTTAGATTCTACTTGTCAACTTTTGTTTTTATTGCAATTGGTTTTGGGAACTTAGTCCTAAATTCTTTGCCATGGCTGAGGTCAGAATGGTTTTTCCAAGGTTTTTTTCTATAATTCTTATAGTTTGAGGTCTTACATTTAAATCTTTAATCCATTTTGATTAATTTGTATATATGGTGAAAGATAAGGGTCCAGCTTCATTCTTCTGCATATCACTAGCCAGCTATTCCAGCACCATTTATTGAATAGGAATTCCTTTCCCCGATGCTTATTTTTGTCAGTTTTATCAAAGATCAGATGGCTATAGATGTGCAGTTTTATTTCTGGGTTCCCTATTCTGTTCCATTGGTCTATATATCTGTTTCTGTACCTGTAGCTGTTTGAGTTACTGTAGACTTATAGTAGTTTGAAGTCAGGTAATGTGATACCTCTGGCTGTGTTCTTTTTGCCTAATATTCCTTTGGCTGTTTGGGCTCCTTTTTTTTTTTTCTTCCATGTGAATTTTAGAATAGCTTTTTCTAGTTCTGTGAAAAATGACATTTGTAGTTTGATAAGAATAGCATTGAATCTGTAGATTGCTTTGGGCAGTATGGCCATTTTAATGAGATTGATTCTTCCAGTCCATGAGAATGGAATGTTTTTCCATTTGTTTGTGTCATCTATGATTTCTTTTAGCAGTGTTTTGTAGTTCTCCTCGTAAGGATCTTTCACCTCCTTGGTTAGATGTATTCCTAGGTTGTGTGTGTGTATGTGTGTGTGTGTGTCTACTGTAAATGGGATTGTGCTCTTGTTTTGGCATTCAACTTGAACATTTTCAGTATATAAAAATGCTACTGATTTTTTGTACACTGGTTTGTATCCTGAAACTTTACTAAAGTCGCGTATCAATTCTGGGAGCCTTTTGGCAGAGTCTTTAAAGTTTTCTAGGTATAGAATCATATCATCCACAAAGAGAGATAGTTTGACTTCTTTTCTTATTTGGATACTTTTATTTTTATTTTTATTTTTTTTTTTGAGACAGAGTCTCGCTCTGTCACCCAGGCTGGAGTGCAGTGGCATGATCATGGCTCGCAGAAGTCTTGACCTCCCATACTCCCACCTCTCAGCCTCCCAAGTAGCTGCGACTACAATAAGTAGCTGAGCACCACCATGACTAATTTTTTTTTTTTTTCATAGAGATGGGGTTTCATCATGTTGTCCAGGCTGGTCTCAAACTCCTGGGCTCAAGCAATCCACCTGCCTCAGACTTTGGATGCCTTTTAATTCCTTCTCTTGTCTGATTACTCTGGCTAGGACTTCCGGTACTATATTGAATAGGAGTGGTGAGAATGGGCAGCCTTGTCTTGTTCTAGTTCTCAGGGGAAATGCTTCCAGCTTTTTCCAATTCATTATGATGTTGGCTGTGGGTTTGTCACAGACAGCTCTTATTTTGAGGTAGGTTCCTTCAATGCCTAGTTCCTTGAGGGTTTTATCATGAAGGGATACTGGATTTTGTCAAAAGCATTTTCTGCATCAATTGAGATGATCATATGGTTTTTGTTTTTAATTCTGTTTATACGGTGAATCACATTTATCAATTTGCATATATTGAAATAATCTTGCAATTGAGGAATGAAGCCTACTGGGTCATGGTGAATTAACTTTTTGGTGTGCTGTTGGATTCCGTTTGCTAGTATTTTGTTGATGATTTTTGCATCTATGTTCATCAGAGATAGTGGCCTCTAGTTTTCTTTTTTCCCTGTGTCACTTCTGGTTTTTGGCATTAAGGTGATCCTGGCTTTGTAGAATGAGTTACAGAGGAGCAATCGATTTTTTGCAATCGTTTCAGTAGAATTGCTACCAGCTCTTCTTTGTATGTCTGGTACAATTTTGTATGTCTGGTACAATTTGGCTGTGAATCCATCTGATCCAGAGCTTTTTTTTTGGTTAGTAGGCTTTTTACCACTGATTCAATTTTGGAATTTGATATTGGTCTGTTCATGGTTTCAATTTCTTCCCGATTCAATCTTGGCAGATTGTATGTTTCCATAAATGTATCCATTTCCTTTAGATTTTCTAATTTGTGTGCATAGAAGTGTTCATAAAGTCTCTGAGGATGTCTTGTATTACTGTGGGATCAGTTGTAATGTCATCTTTGTCATTTCTGATCGTGCTTATTTGAGTCTTCTCTTTTTCCTTTGTTAATCTAGTTAGTGATCTATCAATCTTGTTTATCCTTTCAAAGAACCAACTTTTGATTTCATTGATTCTTTGTATAAATCTTTGCATCTCAATTTCATTCAGTTCTTCTCCGATTTAATTATTTCTTTTCTTCTGCTAGCTTTGGGGTTAGTTTGTTCTGGTTTTTCTAGTTCCTTTCTGTATAAAGTTAGATTGTGAATTTGAGATCTAACTTTTTAAGGTAGGCATTTAATGCTATAAGCTTTTCTCCTAAAACTGCTTTTGCTGCGTGCCAGAGATTTTAGTATGTTGTGTCTCTGTTTTCATTTATTTCTGCCTTAATTTTGTTGTTTACCCAAAAGTCATTCAGAATCAAGTTGTTTAATTTCCATGCGATTGTGTGGTTTTGAGAGTAATGCCCTTATCTGTCCTTTTTTACTTTTTATTGTTGGTTTAAAGTCAGTTTTATCTGATATAAGAAGAACAACCCTTGCCTTTTTTTTGTTTTCCATTTGCATGATAGATCTTTCTCCAATCCTTTACTTTGAGCCTATAGATTGTTACATGTGAGATGGGTCTCTTGAAACAGCAGACAGATGGGTCTTTTTTTTATCCAACTGACACTCTGTGCCTTTTAAGTGGGATGGTTAGACCATTTACACTCAAAGTAAATATTGACACATGAGGCTTTGATCATATCATGAACTTGTTAGCTGGTTGCTTTATAGTTTCTATTGTGTGGTTGCTTAAAGGGTTGGTGGGCTATGTACTTAAGTATATTTTTGTGGTAGCAGGTATCATTCTTGTTTCCATGTTTAGAACACCCTTAAGGATCTCTTATAGGGCTGGTCTAGTGGTAATAAATTCCCTTAGCACTTGCTGGCTTAGAAAAATTTTTATTTCTCTTTTGCTTCTGAAGCTTAGTTTGGTGGGGTAAGAAATTCCTGGTTGGAATTTCTTTTATTTAAGAATGCTTAAAATAGGCCCCCACTATCTCCTGGCTTGTAAGATTTCTGCTGAGTCAATTTTCTTTTTGAAGACATTAAGTAATATACTTTTCAAATTAAACCTTTTCCCTAAAAAGTCAAAGCTGGTGTTCATACAGTTCACACCAGTATAGTCATGCCAGATATACACAAATGACAACCATTCTGATTAGTCAGAATTACTGCCTGTGTTGATCAGTTGGTGAATATTTTGAATGTCATCCCTCCCTACCTAAAGTTAGTATGTATGCCTACTTTTTTTGTTATTTATATTCATTGTTGGGCAAGATGGATCTGATAGGAAAGCCTGAATTTACCTTTAACTACTTAGATTTTAATCCAAGTTCCGCAGTTTAACTAGTTTTGTGACTAATTTCTGGAGATTAATTTTCTCATCTGTAAAATAAAGATAACAATGTATGTCATTTTATATATAATAGGTTTATTGAGAAGATAAATTTAATTCATGAAGAGTACTTTGATCAGTACTGATTCACAGTAAAATGTTCCATTATTGGTAGCTATTATTAGGCATTTAAAAGCCGAACCTCTAACTGCCTATTACTAGGCATTTAAAGGCCTAACCTCTAACCGCACTCTTCTCACATACTTTCAACATTCTTCTCCTGATAAAATAAAGGAAGGGAGGGATTAAGATTAATTTCATAAGCATTGTAGATTATCTGACACAAAAAAGGACAGAAAAAGGAGACAGAAAAATATAATTTTAAGACAACCTCTTCAAGCTCAAGACAGACTTCCTAAACAGACATCACCTGTCTGGAAAGAAGTTACAAATATCAAGTGAGTTCAAACACAGTATATAATATACTTTCAAATATTTCATGCCATGAGGATTGATTTGTATTTTGTGAGAAAATCCTTTAATCTTGTATTTAGTTAATGTTTATATAACACAATTCCTTATAGAAATTTGTAAGCTAGTTTCTTCCTTTCTGTAATATATGTTCATCTGGGTTAAATAATAATTAACATTTATGAATGCTTATGAAGTATCAGGCACTATTCTAGGTGCCTAATGCATATTAACTATCTTAATTCTCCCAACAAACCTATGTGGTATAAGTACTATTATTATTTCCATCTTCCAGAAGACTAAGCTAATCCATAGAAATGTCTTTAAATTTATATAGATTATACACCTAACAATGATGAACCTGAGATTTGACCTAACGTCTGGCCGTAGAGCTCTTGCTATCAGCCATTCTACTATACAGCTTCTTTTCTGGATACAACATATGTAAAATTTCCTAGTCTCTTTTATAGAAGTGATTATTTCGGATATTAAATAACAATTGAATTAACAATTGTACCCAAATGCACACCTACCATTTGCCACTTCCTGCATAGGTCATTCCAGACATGTGTTTTGAATTAAATTGAATATAAAAGTCTTTGAAATAAATTTTGGAAATAAGAGTTGACCAAGTAAATTCAAGAAAGGATACACTCAAAAAGGAATGGACCCTGATCAAGCAAGGTATGCTTTGTTAGTTTACTAGTGATGTACAAAAAAGCATTACAAATGATATTTGGATCCACCTGTTTCAGATAGATCTCTATACTGATACCTCTCAGTTTTATTTTTTAAATAATATTGGTTTAGGTTAGAAAAAGAATCTATAATATTCATGGAAATATAGGAAACATGAAAAAGCACAAAGGAGAAACTAAAAATCCGCCATTATCCTACCTCCCCAAAATAGTCATTCTTAATAATTGAGTTCTGTTAAACTACAGTTTTCTAGGGAACAAAAATATTACTTCATTAAGAATCTTATTAATAATTATATAACATCATTTTCAATTATTGATAATTGAGGAGACTTGAATCCACAGTAACCATGGAAAGCAGTTTCGAGATTTCTGAAAGAACTTAAAACAGAGCTACCATTTGACCCAACAATTCCATTACTGGGTATATATCCAAAAGAAAACAAATTGTTCTATTAACATAAAATATTATCCATAAAAAGAATGAAATCATGTTCTTTGCACCAACATGGATGCAACTGGAGGCCATTATCCTAAATGAATTAACACTTAGGTCTAAGAAATAATTAATGTATTCATAAATATACATATGCAACAAAGTATAAATAATACACAGGCATAACCAGAATATGGGCTTTAGAATCATGCATTCAAACAGCTGGCTATATCCTTGCCAAAGTATATAACTTCGGTCAAAATAGGTAAGTTGTCTATGCCTCAGTTTCCTTGTCTATAAAGTAGAAATAATCAACTGTGTGTTGTGGGCCTTTTGGGAGACATTAGAAGAAAAGATGTATAAAAAAACTCTTAAAGCCATTCCTGGCACATCAGGGCACTTAATACATTTAATTCTCCCCTTTTCTTCCTCTCTATGCTTTTGGGTTAGGAGCACATTTATCTCTTCAACAGGAAATGACATTTGTTTACTTATTTATTTATCTAGCTAGTAATAGTGGGTTCAGTGAATATTGAACTCAACTCAAGCATGGGTGGTCTCTACCAAAGATTTATTTACGCTAATTTTGCTTTGTTTCACAATCATTCATAACATGTCATAATATGACAGTATGCATTTAAACTTGAACAGCTCTCAAGTATGTAACTGATGACTTTGACTTTAATTAGAATTATTGATCTAAACCTTCTGTGTCAAGCCCAGCAACAGTCAGCTCTTTGCTGAACATGTCAGCTGGTTAGGATGAAGAAATTAGGAAATTAGGGAAAACAAGTTTTTTCTTCAAAATCTCAGGTGGGCTGCAACCCAATTTAAGATGAGATTAATTTGGTCACAGATCGTATGTTGGACAGCCATGGTTCAAAAAATTATTTGCCTGGAATGACTAGTTAGTATCTATCATGACTCTGCATTAAACATATTCTTCTTTGACCTCTTAGATCTGTTAGGATCTGAGATTTCCCTCTCTGTTTCATACTGATTAGTATCTAGGCAGTTTTTGTGTCAAAATTGGCTCCCTGACTGCAGAGTTCTCAAGCACTCTGCCTGAAATTACTCAAATTTGGAATTATAAGGGTTTTCCACAACTACACAGATTTGGTCAGCCATATTCCTATTATTCTGACAATTTCTGATCCTATTTACTATTACACAAATTCTTGTAATGTGGGAAATTCTAGAGGCATGACACTCTTTGAGTATAAACTTACATCTTGATTTTATATATAAAATATCTCCTTTTGCCAGTGAATGGATCTGTAGGTGCCACTGTGAAAAGATTATATTATTTTCCCTGCTTTAAATGGGGATAAAATGAGTCTAAGCTGTTTCCTGGAAGATTCTTCTCTGTTATTCAACTTTCCTCTAGAATTATTTCTTTTTTTTTCTATCAAATATCTTCCCCAACTCTCAGTTGCAGCAGTTAAGGTTAAAGCTTGTTCTTTATGTGAGTTTGTGCCTCCTGTGAGTTTGTTATTTAATATACGTATATGTGCATACATGCACATACAATAAAATACATATTTTAAATATATATGTATATTTATTTTTTGTGAGGTACATGTGCACTAATCTTACCTTAAGAAACAGTATCATTCAACTTAAACGATGGCAAAATTGGTTTTCTAATTAAATCACTGCATGTTGTTTTCTCAGCAGCTCTGCTCTCATCTGAATCCCTTGCTCTCCTCAGTCCCACGCACCATCCATAGCTTGTTCTCTTCCTTCCCACTGTGCTGTCTTCTATCAACCAGAGCAGTCAAATCAACCCTTAGAGTGTTCTTAAAAGCACCATATGCCCAACAGAAGAGCACTTGAATTACTTTGTATACCAGAATCTGCTGTACATCACAACAGATTATTAAAGAGACCAAAAACTAGGACACTGCGTGATCTTATAACCCATCTGAAACTACCACCTGAGAGCACTTCTTTGTCCATTTATTGTATTTCCCAGAATCTCATTTCTACCAACTAAATTAGTCAGACACTTACAGGCAACTTGGATGCAAATGACTTCCGACCTAAAGCTTAAGCCATCCTGCTTCTTTCTTTATAGGCATCATATATAGTTTTAAAAGAGAGTATTCCTGGCCGGGCATGGTGGCTCACGCTTGTAATCCCAGCACTTTGGGGGGCCGAGGCGGGCGGATCACGAGGTCAGGAGATCGAGACCACGGTGAAACCCCGTCTCTACTAAAAATACAAAAAAATTAGCCAGGCGTGGTGGCGTGCGCCTGTAGTCCCAGCTACTCGGAGAGGCTGAGGCAGGAGAATGGCGTGAACCCAGGAGGAGGAGCTTGCAGTGAGCCGAGATTGTGCCACTGCACTCCAGCCTGGGCGACAGAGCGAGACTCCGTCTCAAAAAAAAAAAAAAAAAAAAAAGAGTACTCCTTAGCAAGCTGCCTTCTCCACAATGAAGAAAAGCAATAAAAGCAATAAAAACAAAGAAATTTTTCTAAGTAACTAACTTGAGTGTCTTTCTCTGTGGAGTTTCCCATAATAAAAGAAGGAGAATGACAGGGTCGACGTAATTTGTTTAAGAACACAGGCAAATAGCATGTATTTTTTTCTTTTTTAATACATAAATGCTTCTGATCGCTTTATTTAGTTTTCTGATCTGCATTTTCTATTCAAGACCTACTCCTGCCTTGTGAAAATTTTTCAGATTGCCTCCATTGTGCTATTTAACTTCCCCAGACCTAAAAACTGTGTCTTTTTCGTGGAGGCCTGACAGCAGCCTAAAGAAGGCTGTGTTTCATTACCACATCAAATGATTTGGGGTCAGAAAGACTAGGTAGCCTCCCTCCAGCCTTACCTTACCCCAGAAGAAAGACACTTTGAAAGAATATGGGAATGACAATCTGACATTACCCTACAAGGCAAAGTATGTGACAAAGTGATCTTAGATGGTATAACCTGCATAAATGCAGTTGAGTCTTGTGAGATGTGGCAGGTGAGAGGAATACAAGAAGTTTTACATGATGACACCAAAGGGAGAAGGCAGGATAGGAGTTGATCACTTGAAGCAGCCTTGGGAGGAATGGTTGCATGTGGACACAAACATGGGGATGGGCTTACTTCAAAGGGAGAGACTGTGGAATATTACAAACTTCATGGCCATGCTCTTATACATACACATTTTTCCTAAAAAATATATATATCATTAGAGATGAATAGTTAATCTAAAATGATTATTAAACTGTAGTATCTAAAATGATATTGCAATGCAAAATAGATTAAAACTCACATATTAAAGTTGCAAAAGTCATACAACTGTCCCTCTGCCCGTTATATAAAATCATAATAATGAAAAATTAAATTCATAACATTAGTATATCAAATTGTATTGTTGTGAATATTTGTTTTCAGGCATTTTATATTGTCTAGGTGCATTAAAGGCATGGTTACAAATTATTAATACTAACAGTCCTCCAAGAAGAAGAATATTGATCTTCTTTAGTGTAGTAGAAAACAATTTTATTGAGAATTCAAAGACCTGGGTTCATGTTCAATTCTGCTCCATGACTGAAACATGTCATTTTGTTGCTCTGACCCTGTCACATGTGCTTACAGAGATGCCTTCAGAATCAAGTACACTGTGAGGTACCATATAAATGAAAGATATCGGTACATAAAGGTTTGGGTACTTAAGAAAAGTTAAGTATCTTAAACACACAGCCATAATGGATTGATTATAGAGTCAAAATACTTTCAGTGCTGTTCTTGTACACTTTTGCTTACCACTGAATCAATTTCTTTCACAGGAGGATATGGGTATGGCTGCCAACTTCAGATTAAGAGCACATTTTATGCCTAGATCTATAATATTTAGATAATATATTCACATATATTCCCCTGTTTTGCATTTTATTTTAACTCTGTATAAAGGGGCATTAGTTGAATGCTAGCATAGTATGCTGCCATCTGAAACATACAGGGCTAGTCTCTATTAATTCAGGTAAGAAACTATTGAAAGATAGAAAGTGCCCTCCTTTCTTGTGACAGGGAAAGGCAGGGTCAGCAGATGCAAAGATCTAAGTCATACAGCAGCATCTAGCTGCTCAAGAACTAAAATTAAGTTCCTGGGAAAAACGAATTGCTGAGGAGAAATAAGAAATTAACAATAAGAAGCAAGGATTATCATTCCCTGCGGCCTCTAAGTAGAAGATAGGGATCAAATCTCCTTAAGTCTTGAGATACCTTCTAAGAAAAGCCAACCTTCCTCTTATTCTGCAAACAAGTTCTGCATCTCTCTACAGCGAAGCTTCAGTGGAGTTAGAGAGAGCAAAGTTTTGCCATAGATATACCATTCTGACTTCATTGTGCCTTCCTGGGCTGCCGACTACATCCCTCAGGCTTCCCTGAAACCAGAATTCAGGAGCAAATGAGGTTTCCCCAATCAAATGTCAGCAAAAGCATCATAGCATGAGGTTTTCTTGGTTTGGTGTTCAGTGTCCAGTGTCTAGTTTTCTAGGTGTCAAAAGGCAGTTGTACAGGGAAATGATAAATGTTTTAGATGATGGATATGCTAATTACCCTGATCTGAACTCGATACATTATGTGTATCAAAGCGTCACTATGTACTCCATGAATATATACAACCATTATTTGCCCATTAAAAAAACTTAAAGATATCATTTGTTATCTTTTCACTCTTTCTTTCTTTTTTTTTGAGACAAAGCCTCACTCTACACCTAGGCTGGAGTACAGTGGTGCAATCTCAGCTCACTGCAACCTCCGTCTCCTGGGTTCGAGCGAATCTTGTGCTTCAGCCTCCCAAGTAGCTAGGATCCCAGGCATGTGACACCACACCCGGCTAATTTTTGTTATTTTTAGTAGAAATGGGGTTTCACCATGTTGACCAGGCTGTTTTAAACTCCTGACCTCAGGTGATTCACCTGCCTCGGCCTCCCAAAGTGCTGGGATTACAGGCGTGAGCCGCGGTGCCTGGCCTCTTTTCACCTTTCTATCTTTAACACCTAGCATGATGCTGAAACGTACTGAAAATACTCATTAAGTAAATTGAATGAATAATCCTAAAAAGAAAAGAAAGTGCCACATTTTCTTAATCCAGTCTATCACTGATGGACATTTGGGTTGGTTCCAAGTCTTTGCTATTGTGAACAGTGCTGCAATAAACATAAGTGTGCATGTGTCCTTATAGCAGCATGATTTATAATCCTTTGGGTATATACCCAGTAATGGGACGGCTGGGTCAAATGGCCCGTTGTGGGGTGGGGGGAGGGGGAGGGATAGCATTAGGAGATATACCTAATGTAAATGACGAGTTAATGGGTGCAGCACACCAACATGGCACAGGTATACATATGTAACAAACCTGCACGTTGTGCACATGTACCCTAGAACTTAAAGTATAATAATAAAAAAAAGAAAAAGAAAAGAAAGTAAGAGGCAATGGCATCTATGAGAGCAGCAGACCTATTCTGTATCCCACTGTCCAGTGAACAGCTTCCTGGGTGCTGAGAGTCAGGGATGGTAACGCCAGCTTTCTGATCGCAGCTTTCTCATCCCTGGCTTGCAGCTACAGCAATGTATTCTGGAACTTTAGAATTTTCTCTTGTAGCCTCCTGATTCCTTCTATTCCCGATTGCAGCATCCAGCAGTTTCCTGGGGCCTCAGTTCTGCAGTCCTCCAGGAGCCATTCCTGAAGGTCAGGCCTGAGGCCTGCTCTTCCAGCCCTTCCAGCAATTTTGTAAGCGCTTAATATCCTGTATTACATTCCTTTCTGCAGAAAATATCTAAAGCAGGTTCTATTTTGTAAACTATGCCCTGATGCCAAAGGTTTTGACACAAATGCCTACTTAACTAATTGTCAAGGACTGCCTAGAGCAATGTATTAAGAACATTGAAACTGAGTCCAAATTCAGTGAAAAAGATTTTCTATGCCTGGCATGGGAGAGAGGGTCATTATACGTTTGCCACCTTATAATACATCAGCCTTACCTAACAAATCTCCATATGTATGTACTAATAAATATAAAATTTAAGATAGATAAAATTTTAAAATTTTATTTCTATGCAAATGGGTATAGTGAAAATGAACTAGACAGACCAAAATTAAGCAAAGATCGCATAGAAAGAAATGTTAAATTTATTCACAGGAATGCTAATTGAACCATATGCGAGTTACAATTTATCAAACTCGAAATAGCAAAAGTTACTTCAATACACTCCCACTAGTCTAAACCTAGTCTTTAAAGATAAAATTGTCTGGACATTTTGTTCTTTGAAGTTGCTGAATTGTGCACTGCTGGAAAGGATTTTAAAGGATTAATTTTAACGAAACTTCAAATCAAAAATCAAACTATTAGAAAAGAATATAACAACAACCCCCCAAAAACCCTCTGTTCCTGTTCCTTTATAACAATTTACCTTGGTAGGGTAGGTTGGTGAGGTTTAGCCCCCATTCTGAATGGTAATCATTCTTTTCCTGGGAGTGTTAATACTTCAGTCATTTAAGCTTCCTAATTTGATGCTTTTTGGTTAAGAAGGAAACCTTAAATGAGGAAAGGAAATGCTGAGAGGAAATTACTTGAACAGAATTTAATAGTTTTGTGATGTGAAGCTGTGATCACATTTTTTTCACAGTATGAGTCAGTCATATAAATGTTTGGTTTACTTAGCTTCTTAATTTGATTTGAAACTAAACGAAGCAAAACTTGTCAGCAAAATGTAATTTTTCCTGAGTTAAACTACACTGATTTCATTATAATATAACATTCATATTTGTAAATGAAACTGGTTTAAATGGCTTTTGGTCAGCATAAAACTCATTTTTAAAAGTATGTTTTTAAATGAATTTGTGGTCCATGCTATAATTTCAATAAACCTGCCTCCTACATGGGGATTGGAAGATCACGGTTATAGTTACTATTAGTGTCAACACAATGTAAGTAGAGTTCATTACGAAACTCACTGGGGATTTCTAAAGTGATTACATTCTCTTTGTAATCCACACAAAGGAACTCTTCAAAAGATAACAATTCAATGAGATGAAATGGGAATCATCTGGTTCACTTGTAAATCATATCCTGATTTTTTGTGGTATGTCATTGCTGTTCTATCCTATTAACACCAGAGACTGAAATTTAAGAAGGCTGGTTTTTATTTTGCATCCTTATAAAAATGGAGAGCAGATTGAACATCAGCTATTAGGGTAGCTTCCTACCTAGTTTCTGGCAGAGGCCTCCATCAAACCCACAGAAACTCCAAACCACCTTTCTTAATGCAATCAATATGTTCCCTAGTGGTTTCATGTTATAAGCAATTACTCAGTCTAATTTTTTTCTTTTAAATTTTACACCAATCTTGTTTTCATTTTTCTATTCCCCACATATTATTCTCCTCAAGTAGTCAGAATGAGCAGAAACCAGCTTGACACCTGGAATGCTCCCATGACCAAGCATTGTTTTAAGCTACTACATTTGCAGTAACTTGTTAGAGATGCAATAAAAAACCAATACAGGAGCATTGTAAGAAAGCATAATTACAGGGCCTACTATAGCGCCTGATGTAGATTAAGCCCTGAATAAATCTTAGTTTCCTCCCATAACTTATCTAGGAAACTCCAATTCATTTACTCACCAAAAGCTTAATACTACTACTAATAATAATAATAGCATATTCTATGTGCTGAACGCAATTCTAGAAACTCATTGAGTTTACCTCTTAATCAAAGGAGCAAAATCACTTTATATACTTGAGGTAATTGTTCACACTCTGTACAGATCAGGCTCAAGGAGGCGTTTGTTTTTCTCATCTATCACGCCACAGGCTCCCACACACTCACACTCACACATGTCAACGAGACCTACTGACAGCTGCTCATTTCCTAATCTTTGACCTGCTTGCTTTGGGTGAGTTGGTTTCTATGGAATTTTAAATGGACTTAGTTATGTTTTGCTTTGCATTCAGGAAGCAGATGAAAACTAAATGCTACTGATAGATTTGGTCTTCGTGTGCCTGTCTCTGCTCACACAACCACAAAAATTCCAAAGGTCCAGACAAAAATACCCCTATGACCTCTAATGGCCACAAAGCACAGAAGTTCAAATCACTCTCTTTAAAGGGTTAGACAGGAGCCAGGGAAGCCCAGAAGTGAGGATGGGGGGTGGAGTAAAAATAAAATTGCTGCCATTCCCCTTAAAGGTTTCATAGTTGGAAACACTGAATCAAACATCTATTTCGGTAAACTCAAACTTACAGCCTTGAGTGCAGGTGAGCCAGGGCATAAACTCAAGCTGTTTTTCCAAAAGAACTGTAGAACTTGCTAAGGAAGAGTTTATTTAAACTGCCAAGCATCCTGCCTTTGCCTTCTCCTGCTCCACCTTTCCTAGAATGCTTCCTAATTTGTCCAACGAACTCAGACCCATCACAGAAGAGAAACGGTTCTCTGACTAGTTCTTGGGACAAAAATGCTTCCGGATGCAAGGGACTTAGAAAGTCCTTCATTATCCTGCCAACGCTGGATGCTACAGGGTCTTCCACCCCAGACCAATTCCTCCTGGTAGGACTAAGGTAGTTCTGCTTCTGTAGTCGCCATTAAAGTCCCCTTTCCAGAGTTAAGAATCCTACCCAGACATGAACAGCTGGGAGTCAGTAACCCCTGAGGAGTGCTCAGCAGAACACATTCTCGCCTTGTGATCTTTGTAGTTTGACTCTGCTTCCAGTTGTCTTCTTCTGCTATATTTGGGTCCCTGTGACTAAAGGGAGGACCTACTGGAGAGGAGCAGACTTTTATTAGAGCAGGGATCCTGGTCAGATAGGGTAAGGTCTCAGAGGGGGGTCTGCCAGCCTCATAAACTGATGTTCACTCTGTGACTGCAGCATTCCACTGTCCAGGGAAATCAAGCCTTGCTGTCAGAGAAGGAATCTAGCTGCTTCCCTCCGGAGTGATTCTGGAGGTCTTTTGGTTTGCTGGAGCTCACCTTTTTGCTTCCCTTTCTTCTCTGTGTGTAAATGTCTGTGTGATTTTTTTTTTAATGTTTTTATTGATGTTGAGACGTTGGTACAAAAACAATACTAACAGTGTACGATTTGGTCTTCTGGTTTCCCACATCTCCCCATCTCCTCTAGCAGCTGGTATAGCTGGAGGACTATTTATTCCATGGCTTATTTCCCCTTTATCTTTGATGTCCCAGGATGTCAAAGGTTGTAAATTTGATATTGATTTTATAAAGTAGTTTTACTCTAACATGTCAGTTATGATTAACTTCAACCTGGAAGAAGCTCAGCCACCGATCTGGATTTGCACGCAATGTGGCTCCCCAGCCCTCAGACTCTCTGAGTGAATGCTTTATTTATTAGAGTATGCAGCGGGTTTGTAAAGGCCAGAACAGGCCTAAGCCCCCAGAACCCGGGCCCTTACATTAAGCTTGAAAACCTAAGTAGATCAGAGAGACATATCATTTGCTGGCATGTCAACAGACAGAAGAGTTTATAGATCACATTATACCCCAGTGCATATAACCAGAGAGAGAGGAATGAGAAGTCTTACTTGAATTTCAACCCCTCCCTCCCTTTCTCCAGGCCTCCAGTGCTCTTATGTTCCACCACCAGGATGGGGGTTATTGCTATAATAACAGTGATAAAAGCTGACATTTATTGAACCTTTTCAGTGTATTGGCCACTTAATAAGCATCAAGCCCAGTGCTAAGAATTTCCTATGTGTCATCTCATTTAATACTTACATCAATCCTATGAAAAGAGTATTTATGATTACCATTATCATTATTTATTATTATTATTACTCCCATTCTACAGATGAAGGAACTAAGAAATCACACTGCTGCAACTTTCGAAGTTAGAATTCAATTCCAGGCAGTCTGATCCCCAACACCCTACATTCCAGTCCCTAATGCCATAATGCATTACATATCAGAAAGCTGGAAAGTGACATTTTTGCACCAATCATGCTGAGATGACATCTTTGGCTAAATTAATATTTTCTGCTCTTTTGATGCAAACTGATCTTCAAGCAAAATAGTAGAATTCATCCCCAAATTCCAATTCATCCCCAATTTCTCTGTTAAGCAAAGGCAAGTGGTGTTTTTTTATCCTGTGTTACTGAACCTCTCTCCCTCCTCATACTTTGGAACAATTTCTCCCTGGATGATGAAGCTCAGGATGTTCACCACTTTGTAGCGGGAAGCTCTTCCTGAAGTCATGTGGCCATGTTCCTGCTCACCAGCTGCTCACTGCAGGTGCCACGAAGGGGCCACACAGCCACTCAGGTTAAAGATATGGATCACAGCCTTCTTATCGTGGAAATCTCAGCTTACAACATTTTAACATTGCAGAGGCCAATACAACAGGGAGCTGACAGAGGTGTACTTGGGTGCTTTGTCACCCAAGTTCAATATACTGCTTGAGCTTATGCATGGCCTAAGTCCTCCACTTCTCCCTCCAGGCTGAGACAGACCAGGCAAAGAGTCTGTCTGGGACTGCTTTACCTGATATTTTCCTTCTTCCTCTTCCTGTATCTTAACAACAGGGGAAAGGATAGATTGAGGCAGAATGAAGATGGTGCCAAATTCTTTGACATACCTCCCAGCAAGAGGTGGAATCTCTGTTTCATCCCCTTGAATCTGGGTGGGCTCTGTAACTCCTCTGACCCATAGAATACCATGGAAGGAATGCCGAGTCCACTTCCACTTCCACTTACATGCCACAAATAAAAAGCCCAACTATCCTGATGGAGAAACCATAGGCAAGGCCCTGAGATTACATGGCAAGGGACAAGGGCCCAGCTGAGCCTGCCAAGGCATCTCACATGTGAGTAAAGCTGTCCTGAACCCTCCAGGCCAGACCAGACACCAGCCAAATGCCACCAAGTTATGCCAGTTAAAGCACAGGGAGCAGAATTGCCTGAATTCCTGACCCACAGAATTATGAGATGTAATAAAATGGTAGCTGTTTTGTGGTGGTGGGTAACATAGCACTAGATGAGAGATAGAGGTACATAGGTGCCTGGCATAGATCACTTCAGCTTTGAAGGCCCCTGGACTTGCAGTTGGCATTCACAGGCGGAATGCTGCTCTGCCTAGCCCAACTTGATGCATTCAAGCATAGAGAAGAGTATGCTGCCTTCTCCAAATAACTCTCAATTTGTGACTTGAGACCATTTCTGCGAGACAATCACTTGTGTGCTGTCCTGGGGAGCAAGTCTTCCCAAGTGATTACACATTGTTAATGAAAGATTAATCCTTTAGCATATTAGTGTCTCATAATTCATGGGCCAGTTGGAACCCAAGCCTAAGCCAAACACACTGAGCCCACGCTTTATTTTTCCCATTAATTTCCTCAGCTACCACATTATTTTCAACAGCCAGAAGGTAACTCTCTTCACTTCAGAAGAAACACATAGAAAGCCCTGCTCCCAAGTGGATAAGGAAACACATTATTTGTTGTAAGGCCTAACAGTTATGGTGAAAGACATAAAGGTAGGCTCTTTTAGTTAATAGTTTTCAAAAATAATTTCATTCTTCTATTTAATGACGTGCTTTCATGTACACTCTCGTTTAAATGACTGAGAAAAGACAGTATATTTTGGAAACATAATGCAAAGTCTTTGAATATTCACAGTTTGTCAACCCATAATATACTTTCATGGAAATGAAATGATTAAAAAACAACCCAAGAAAAAGAAATAACAGAGACTTGAGCCCATTGATTTGATAGAAGATGCTGAGGCTTTGGAGGTTTGGGGTTTGATTGCCAGACTTGCCATGTATCAAAGGTATGATTTGGCTCAAATGACTTCAGCACATCTCTGAGCCTTACTTTCCTCCTATGTAAAATACCTACCCTATGAGATTGCACACATGCAAGTCCTTGTCTCCAGCTCTGCTGTAGGAGGAAACGAAGCTAAAACACTACCTACAGGGAAATATTAAGTTGGCAGGATCTTATTATTGGAGGAATATATAAAATTGACCATACACTGAAATATGCAACTGTATTAGTCCATTTTCACACTGTTGATAAAGACATATCTGAGACTGGGTAATTTATAAAGAAAAACAGCTTTAATAGACTCACAGTTCCACTTGGCTGGGGAGGCCTCACAATCATGGTGTCAGGTGAAAGGCACATCTTACATGGTGGCAGGCAAGAGAGAATGAGAGCCAAGTGAAAGGGGAGGCCCCTTATAAAACCATGAGATCTCCTGAGTCTTATTCACTGCCACGAGAACAGTAGGGGAAAACCACCCCCATGATTCAATTGTCTCCCACTGGGTCCCTCCCACAGCACATGGGAATTATGGGAGCTACAACTCAAGATGAGATTTGGATGGGGACACAGCCAAACCATATCAGCAACCATTAAGAAGAGTGAGAGGGCTGGGCGTGGTGGCTCACGCCTGTAATCCCAGCACTTTGGGAGGTCGAGGCAGCCAAATCACGAGGTCAGGAGTTTGAGACCAGCCTGGCCAACATGGTGAAACCCCATCACTACTAAAAAATACCAAAAATTAGCTGGGCATAGTGGCGGGCACCTGTAATCTCAGCTACTTGGGAGGCTGAGGCAAGAGAATCACTTGAAGCTGGGAGGCAGAGGTTGCAGTGAGCCGAGATTGTGCGACTGCACTCCAGCCCAGGCTACAGAGTAAGACTCCATCTAAAAAAGAAAAAAATGAAGAGTAAGAGAAATCAATCCAGTTGATTTGGGAAATTTCCATGACATATTGTTGAGTAAGAAAAGCAAGATGCAGGAAAAAAAAAAAAAACAGAAAAAACTCAACCTTCTATCTGTATCTAAGCGTACTTATTTTTAATTTTATATATGTGAACTATAAAAGGGTACATTACTCATTTGCTAAATGTGGTGGGGGTGTGGAAATGAAGGGAAGGAGGTTAGGAAAATAAAGCAAAAGAGGGCCTTAAAAATGCCCCATGTATGGCATGATGATATGACTCCATTCACTTAAAATCACACATACATGAATCCAGGCCTATAATGAATGAACAATAGTTGTCAACATGCTAATGGTAATTACATCTGGAATATGGTGCTTCAGGTAGGCATTTACTTTCTTCACTCTTTTCTTGTTTTAAATTTATAATAAGCATAGATTAATTATAAATCCAAAAAATATTAAAGCAATAAATATATAGACAAAAACTGAAGAAACAGTTTAGCATAGTGGTTAAGACCACGGACACTGGGGCCAGATGACCACATTTAAATTCTGGCTCTGTCACTTATGACTGTGTAGCGTTGGGTGAGTTATTTCATTTCTTTGGGATTCTGTTTCCTCATGTATATGGAGATAATAATAATGTAGTACCAACTTCATTGGGCTATTAAGAAAATTAAGTGGCTGGGTGTGGTGGCTCATGCCTGTAATCCCAGCACTTTGGGAGGCCGAGGCAGGCAAATCAAGAGGTCAGGATTTCGAGACCAACCTGAGCAACATGGTGAAACCCCATCTCTACTAAAAATACAAAAATTAGCCA
This sequence comes from Nomascus leucogenys, assembly GCF_006542625.1. NCBI lineage: Eukaryota > Metazoa > Chordata > Mammalia > Primates > Hylobatidae > Nomascus > Nomascus leucogenys. Next base: position 33,121,999 of record NC_044402.1, on the reverse strand, counting down.
GGCGTGGTGGTGCACACCTGTAATCCCAGCTACTCAGGAGGCTGAGACAGGAAAATGACTTGAACCGGGGAGGCAGAGATTGCAGTAAGCAGAAATCGTGCCATTGCACTCCAGCCTGGAAAAAACAGAAAAAAAGAAAATTAAGTGAAAAATATAGGTAAAGTTTTTAGAATGATGCCTGGCCCATAGTAAATGCTACACAAAGGCTAGCTGTTATAATTTCTTTTTAATTGAAAACTGAAGGGCTTAAATGCTACAACCTTTAGTTTGTCAGGGAAAGAAGATATGCCTCACTGTAGTCATGGTCTGTACGTAGCTGTTCTACTCTGGCAGGTAAGGCAGCTTCTATTTCCAGAAAGAAAGAAGAAGAAAAAAGCAGAGAGAAGGAAGAAATGGTGTAGACAGAGTTGGAGGAAGAGAGGGAAGAAGGCAAACAGAAAGGGTGCAGGGAGAGAGAAGAGAGGAGGAGGAAGAGTAGGAGGGAAGTAGAAAAAGAAAAGAATAAAACGCTTCAAAGATTCCACTTGGATGCTGGTGGGGCAGGGTAGGTCTCCCCCAAGGTGTCCTACCTGGCCTGAAGAATTCACTTCCCAGCTTTCTGGTCACCCCAATTCTTCATGAGGCATGCAAGTTCATGTCAGTGATTTTATTTTTCTTAATTGAAATGTAACTGTTAGTATAGTACATTTTGCTGACATTCATGTCACATTTCCTGGATACCAGATAAAAAAAATACTTCTAATTAGTTATAAATGTAAATGTATACACAACAATTCTGAAACTGTTTCTTCATCAAAGTTTGCTTCCAAGTATGATACATGTGACTTTAGTGCCAATTCTTATTAACTGTGTGCTGCAGTGTGCCAACACCCATGACACATTTCCCCAAATCCAATCACAAAAATACTTCTAATTAGCCATAAATGGGAATGTACACAAAACATTTTCAATAGCCACTCTGTTCCTATCAAAGTTCACATCAGAGAAAACTTAAACTGTTGCCGCTGAGCAGCCTTGCTCCGATTTCAACAACTCCTGTTTCTGAAATGCTTAGAAAATTGACTCTTTAGATCTTGCTAGGTAACAGATCTGAGGCAGATTCATTTCAACCCAAGTCCTTTATTTAATATACATGTGCTCCTGAACCCACCTAAAATGCATACCGTAGCCCTTCAAAGGCAGTGATAAAATTACTTGGTTAAATATTTTGGCTGGATTTCCTGTTTTCAGAGGCCTGGGCTTTGCAATCTGCAACTTCTGCATCTGCACGTGGCCACTGGGGCAGTATTAAATGGCACTACAACTGCCAACCTCCAAAAGAACCAGGCCTCACAGGCAAGGCTCCAGGCACCCATCCACCACTATGAGCCGCATTGAACAATGACTCTAGACCTCAGTAACTGCCTTCAAATCCTTGGACCTTTAGCTTTCTATAGCAACGCTTGGCTTTAAGCCTCTTAAGATGATCACAAATCATAAAGTACCCTCCTCAGTTCAAAGTGTCAAGTTTATAAAATCACATTAGTTATAATTCAGATATTCTCCATCCTCAAGGCTGTGAAGCATTCTGATCTGCTCTTAGATTTCTGTATAATCTTTCATTCGTTTTATAACAGGCCTTGTCTTCTGTTGCTCAGTGCAAGTAGCACCCCTTGACAAGTCATAAGGCCATGATATGTCCACAGTACATCGCAGTGAAAGAGCGGCTTTATGCGAGGGGAGGAGAAACCATTCTGTGCAACTTTGCTTACTTTCACTACCTTTAAAAACTCATTAAACAGGATTCTGCCTTTTACTTGCTGAAGTGTTTAAAATCCATTTTAATGAAAAATTCTAATCCTATATAATCACACCATAAGTACTTTCTTTCTGTTCAAAGAGGAAACAGTGTTAAATTTTAATGCATACCTCTGGCAGGCTATAATAAAAGTGTTCAGTCAGTTTTAAATCCGATTAGTGTAACTGTTACAGATGAGAAAAAAAATCCCGAGTGATTGGAGCAAGTCCCCAACTCAAGAAAACTAACTTAGGGGGCCTTCATTTCAGACTCAAAGAGAACATCAAGACCCCAGAATTTGTTCAGAAGCTAATAAAAGCAAGGACTTGTGCCAGGGATTGCAGGGATGTAAAGACAAGCTTGCAAATAGGAAGCAGATAGGACAGAATGCAACCCGGAACAAAGTGGACTTACAGCCAGAGAGAGAAAAGTGGGAAATCCTGCGGGAATTCCGAAAGGACAAAATGACATCCCAGGGAGAGAAGCATTGAGAATTTTTAGAGAATGTAACTTCTAAAAGAAGCCTTAAAGGACAGACAGAACTCCATAGATGAGGGAATAAAGGCATTTCTGCTGAGGTGGGAAAGGTAGTTTTCATAGAATCAGGGAAAGTTCCTTTTTTTTAGAACTTCTCATGGCTCCATGAGAAGCGGAGGGGAATTCCTCTTTGTTGAGTGCTGCAATTGTACAGGCACTAGACACATACATGTGTTTTCTAATTTAATCCCCACAGCATCCCAGCACGGTGCGCATTTTATCCCCATTTTATAGATGGGAAAACTGAAGCTCAGAGAGACTGTAAGACTTGCCTAAGGTCAAACAGCTAGCCACTGGTGGCACTCAGAAAAAAACACAGATGAGCCCCTCTCAGTATTTAGTCTCAGGAACTCCTTGAATCACACCTTCCTCTTAGCCATCATTAAGGCCTAACCTGTTCTGAAAGAGTTTCCTGACCTCCTGAGTCAGAAATGACATTTCTGGTCCCGAATTCACAGCATTCTGATTTTCTATTACCCACATGACACCAACTGTGCCCTGCCTTAGGTTGTTATTTCTCATGGAAACGTCCACCTCAGTGCTTCCGAATTGGCAGAGTCAGCCAAGGATGGCAGGAATGTTTTTAAAACCTGAGAAAATGCACATACATGCACTTAAATATTTATATTATAAGACTGTCCTGTCACTCCACCTCACTTTCTCCCACGGTCTAATACATATAGAGGGGGTGATAGCTGTCTAAACCCTGAAGGCACCAGCAATGAGCACTTAAACACAGTCAAAACCACCCCCACTCAGGTGAGAACCAGTAAGCTAGCTAGACTCAAAATCAGGTGACTTGATGTCGGGTCCTAATTATAACATTTACTAGCTGTGCCATCCTAAACAATTTACCCCCTCTGAGATCCAATTTTATCATCTATAAATTAAAAAACATTGTATCTGCTTTACCTGCACTTTAGGATTATTGTGCAGATAAGATGGACAAACCTGTAAAGTCATACATAACGTTATATTAACGTGTGTGGATTAGAAACACATTGAAAATAGAACCTTGCATCTTGCTTTTTTCTACATATCCGCAGTGATTGCCCATAGTAGATATTTAATAGTAGGTGTTGAATCACAGATGGAACTCTTATAACATTGGGTAAGTAACAGCATATCCAACCATGATGTCAGGAAAGGTACTAAGACGTCCTCCACCTGTGATAACATTTGCCACCCTTGCCTCCCCAACCTAGATACGTTTTGAAGGCAATGCCTGTTTGAAAGGCATGGCTGTGTGGGGCTTTGTGCCTTGAAATGAAAAGCTTTGGGCTCTAGATTATGATCATTTACCAACTTTATTCCATCATGCTCTCCATTTTTTACCTCCAAACCAAGATGCTCGCCTACACCTCTTCAAAGTCAAGATGCAACTTCTGCCTTAGAACAATTAGTGGCTGTTCAAGAGCAGAGGACACTTTTTACTTTTCAAACAACAAAAAAAATTCTAATGGGTGACTTAAAAGCTTAATTTCCTCATTAAAAAAAGACCAGGAAGGGGAAGTGAAAGCCAAATACAAACCCCCACAGTAAGAGAAAAAACTGTAAAAAATAAAAATAAAAACAGGGATTCATGAATGCAGGAAGAAGTTAAAACAAACCTGCAGGCCCTCATAAATACAGCAATCAGGCAGCTCCACACATGCATCCCACATTTGAATTTTTATTTTATGTGGAGTATTTTTGTATCTGCTTTGCCTAAATTTGGCCTGTTACCAAAGCCTAATGACTCTACTTTATGTTAAGCTTTTCGAATGAACTAAACTTAAAACTAGGAAAAAAAACTGTTAATTTATTTGCAGGAAAAGGTGTTATAATTTGAATGAAAAACAGCAAGCAGACAGATAAAAAGGAGCTGGCACAACACTTGGGCAATCAGTAATGGTGTTTTGTACCTGCAGGCTGAGAAATTGTCTCCAGTGTTGTATGATGTTATTACCATTGCCTATTTTCACTTGTACATTAGGTTCAAGCATAATCATGTGAAAATTTGAATGTTCTCCACAGATTTACTATTTTAATAAGCTCATAATGTTAAAACACTATATATGTTGACAGTGGTACTTACACTGTATTAAGAAAACAAATCAAATCATTTTCTTTAAAATGATAAGTAGCCTAATTTGACCTTTCTATAGGCACTGGTCAGTAGAAATGAACCTCGATAATAGTCTTCTCTCCTATCTTCCAGTCTTTTATCCCATCTATCAATAAGGATACTATTCTCACAGACCATGTGGACTTATCATTTTGGAAACTGCCCTTGTCCTATTGAAGGCCATGGGGCAGAGTGAGACAACAACAAGCTATATTCATGAATATTCATGGCACCAAAAATATTTTCAGATATAAGAAAGCAGATGTGGTATCTAGTTCATAAATCTGGATTATGAAGTAAAATCTATGGCTAAGTGGGTGATATTCAAACAGCGGTAGACATAGAATCCATGCATGAGCAAGGGGGAGAATCATTGGCATAGGTAAATTCAAGTTCAGAGGAAACTGGAGGCTGACATTGAATTCAACACAGAAACAGAGAGAGAGTAGTGTATCCAATCTCAGTAGGTCCTTTTGGGTCTCTATTTTGAGAAATAATTTAATAGCATTTTTAAAGATATGGGTTCATTGTAAAAAAAATGGGAAAATATAAACAAGCATGAAGAAATCTATGGTTCTATTTCTCAGAAATAATCCTTGCTACTGATTTCAGATCTTATTATTCTAGGCTTCTTCCATGCATATTTTAATAGGTTCATCTGACACATACTGATTTTTAAATTGCCTTTTCCACTTAATGTCTTGTTAACGTCTTTTCATGAGATTAAATATTCTCCAACTACAGTAATACTTTAATAGCTATATAATATTCCATTAAGGAACACTATGCTGCCTATGGTTGGATATTTATGTGCCTCCGCAACCTAAGATGGTAATGAACTTACAGCGAGTTCTTTTTGAATACCAAAGTCTGACCATCCCCCACTCCTCACAAGACATTTTGCAGCTTTCTTAAAGCCTCTGACTCTTTCAAATTTAGTGACTCAGACTGTCCATCCAATTCTATTTAATTTTAAGGATGTATTACACACACACCGCTCAAAATAAAGCTCCTCAAAATAATTGCATCTACATCAATTAACATTTTTATTCTATAATTCCATAAGGGTATTTCATATATACCTCTATTTTCTTCTGCAACAACACCCTTAGAATAAATACGATATGAGAAAGTATACACACTTAAGGCGCACTGCACAATTACTTCCACCTAATCCAAAGACAATTTTCATTTATCTATTGATTCACTCAAGAAATATTTATTGAGCACCTATTGTATGACTGACTTGCAATGTGCCACATGCTGAGACAGAAATATTTCAGAACCTACATTGGGTATGTCTTGACTTCAAAGCCAAAGCCACAAGGAAATGTTTGTTTTTCCTATATTTTCCTCAGATATTAAGTACAGAACCAGTACTTAATTTATGTTATATAAAGATGTCACTCTATTTTTGAATGGTATGTGAACCTTTTTCAGCTTGTTGACTGATTGATTGATAACAAGAAAATCTAATGAGTCTCTCTGGAAACAAATAATTGTGCCAGTCAGGGCCAAATACCCAAGGTTTTCAGCAGTTCTGTCCTTCTGTGACCCTTAGATATCGGTTATGCAAGACGCTCATCTTGATAATTGAGATGAGCAAATGAACAGTTATGCTAATAACCTTCCTATCACTTCCCTCATGACATTTTAGGCCCTGTCCATCAAAATTCATCCAATGCTTCCCTTGTGTCTCCTCATGCTAGCCTATGTCCTTTTATCCCATCATTTCATTTATACTACATCTGCCCTTATTTCTCAGTTTTTCACTGGTTCAGCTCTAAACTGAAGGCTCCACCCATTCCAGCCTTCAAACACCCTCCAAAACTCCGATCAGACTAAACAATGGCCTTCTCCTCCTAAGTACTTCAAAGAACACTCAAAGCTGGCCTCAAAAATCTTCCCTGACTGGTTGGAAGGAAAAGCAGCTTTCCAAAGAGTTCCATCTCAACAGCATGCCATTCCCCATGGAAAGTGTATTTGGATATAGATAGTGTTGTTACATATGTATGAGAATATGTCTTACTTATTCACCTGCCTTTTTTCAGCCTGATTGTGAGCCCCTGAAGACTGAGAACATGTTTTCTCTGTATTCTATAATGATCCCACCCCCACAGAGTCATACTGCTAAATGTTGGTGCCACCTTTCTTCAAGGCAGCTATCAGTAATTACAATAATTTTTAACTGGTCAAGTCTAACTGGGAATACAGATTTTTAGAGCTGAGAGGTGACATTGCAGGTTACCTAGTCCATCGCCCGCTCTTTTTTTAAGCTACATTTCTAATTTACCGTGTGTCATACACCATGCTAAGCTCTTTAAGTGAATTATCTCATGTGATCCTCACAAAAGCTCCGAGGGTAGGAACTCTAATCATCCACATTTTTGTGTGCATACCAAAACTCTCCTCGTGCTTTTTCACAATTAAGTATACACAAATGAATGAATATTAACAGCTCAGCCAGGATCAGGACTTGAGTAAGACAGGAGAAGCACCTGGGGAACAAAATGTAAGGAGACACTCTCAGGGTTGTGAAAGTGCCTCCTTCGGTTTTGCACTCTGGGTGCCTCCTTTGCTTCACCCCAGTCCCATCCCCAGCCTAAACCTTGTCGCATATCAGGTACTGCTCTAAATATATTTATATATTTAATACTTACAACAACCCCATGAGATAAGTAATGTTAGTATCTTCTTTTACGAATGAGGAAACAGATTAAGCACTACACTTAAAAATCTCAGAGTTAGCAGAGACAGGGACGGGATTCAAATCCAGTCATCCTGACTGGAGGTAGACATATAATTGAATGAATATCTGAATGAAGGAATAAATAAATAGAATGCTATAAAATGTTGGGAAATGCAGAAACCTTTAATTTTATATTTACTTTTTATATTTTTACTTTTAGTCCACTTCACTGTTTCAGTTAATAAATAAAGCCAGTATAGTGAAATGGAACAAGTATAGATTTTGGAGCTAGACAAGACTGGTTTTGAACAGTGCTTCTGTGTGGACTTGGGAGATCACTTATCTATCTGCTTTAAATTGCATTATCTCATTTTGTAAATTTTTATGAGTATTCACCAAAAAGTACATAACCAGCATACAATGCCTAGAGCTGGGTGCAGTGGCTCATGCTTGTAATCCCAGCACTTTGGGAGGTTGAGACAGGGAGATTGCTTTAGGCCAAGAGTTCTAGGCTAGCCTGAGCAACACAGTGAGACCCCATCTCTACAAAAAAAAAAAAATTAGCAGGGCATGGTGGCATGTGCCTGCAGTCCTAACTACTCAGGAGGCTGAGGCAAGAGAATCACTTGAGTGCAGGACTTCAAGGCTGTAGGGAGCTATGATCATGCCACTGCACTTCAGTCTGCAAACACTTGTCAAGTACTCAATGTAAGGTAACTTTTATTATCTTATCACGTATATTTTGGGGACAAAAGATTCATACTGTAGAAACTATGGCAAATTGATATAATGTAAAATATGGCTACCATGGACAAATCACATATTGAAGACTCATGTATCAGTCAGGATAGGCTAAATTATGCTGAAGTCACAAACTAAAAGCCCACTTCTCAGTGGCTTCACACAACAAAGGTTTGCTTCTTGTTAACTGTACGTATCTGAAGCCAGCCATCAGGGGCTCGGCTTTAGTTACTCAGGGACTGGAGCTGACAGAGGCACTACCTTGTAATAGCTGCTCCTTCTGGAACATGCAGTAGCCACCATCACCAGCAGAGGGGGGTGCTAGAGGGCCTCACGTTGGTAAGTACATATTAGTATTGGAAATGATGTATGTCACTTCCACCCACAACCAACTGCAAAAACTAGTCAACGTACTCCCATCCAACTGTAAAGTGGTAGAGAAATGTAGTCCTCCCATGTGCTTGGAAGGAAAAAGCAATCAGACATGGCGAGAGCTAGATGATTTTCCCACAGACAGGTCGCTTAGCCCACAAAGCCATCAGAAAGTCTTAGATTATGCAAACAACTGAAGGACTGTTTCCCAAGTTGGTTTATTCTCATTGTTGAAGAAATGAAGCATAGAAGTGGGTTCATAATTTAGTTTTTTTTTTTTTTTTGGTAAGAAATGCATTTTATCCTCGTGCTGACTTAGCACAGTCTGATCTGGTCAGTTCACGTTTAGGGAACAGCCTATATACAATCATTGCTGGAGTTGTCCTAAGTATGCCAAAATAAAAAATGCTGTCAGCTAGAAAGAAACTTTGCACAACAAAGTGTTAAATGAAATAGTACCAGGCAAAATAAGGTAATGCTCTTTTGCTGTCTAGCACCACATAAGATGCTAACTGAAAGAGTAAATAAAAACACTCAACGTGCATTTAGCTTTCATAATTTACCTTCTGCAAGGTTGATTTCTAGTATGCAGAATATGCCACATTATTTAGGCTGTAAAAAGGAGCTGCTTTACACTACCTGCCATGTACAATTATAATAATCTGTCAGACAAATATAATTAGGGAGTGTGATGTCTGTTTGAGTGTGAAGGCTTTGATTGTGTGGTATTGTCTGCTTTCCCCTGTGGCACAGCATAAACAATTGTACTCAGTGGTAACTCTCAGCCAGGACTAATGCTCAGAGTCAGGAACGCCCCATCAAATAGCACAGATGGTTGGGTTTAGGTTTGAGGTTGCTGGCTTGTTTGCGTCCACCTCCCCACACACAACCCTTTCAACTTTTGGTCAGCAAACTTGACTAAAATAAAGCCTTCTGCAATACAATCTGGTGGGTCTCCAAGATATTGTGAACAAATCATAAAAGTGAATGGGAGACTCAGGCAGAGTATCGTCAATTAACAAGTCCCAACCACTTCAATGATGAAAAACAGGCTGAGAAAAGAATGCGTGGGTCACTTTAATGATTAAAAAAAATTAGGTGACACTTCGTGGATTTAAAAGATAAAGTTGTTATTATGTAGAGTAAGTTGTGATTATAATTTGTTATTAGATTCTCACACCAGCTGGCAAAATAGAAAAGGTAACCATCATTACAGCCTTTCATAATAGTATTTAGTAAAATAGATTGGAAGCATGTTTCATTTTAAATTAGTCAGTAGTCTTCTTGCCATTCCATCTATACTAACATGAATCAGCCTATTTTACTTAATTTTATTTTATTATTACTTTTTGAGACAAGGTCTTGCTGTGTCACCCAGGCTGGAGTGCAATGATGCAATCTCAGCTCACAGCAACCTCCGCCTCCCAGGCTAAAGCAACCTTCCCACCTCAGCCTCCTGAGTAGCTGGGACCACAGGTGCATGCCATCACACCTGGCTACTTTTTTGTATATTTGGTAGAGATAGGGTTTCGTCATGTTACCCAGGCTGGTCTCAAGCTCCTGGACTCAAATGATCCTCCCACCTCAGCCTCCCAAATTGTTGGGTTACAGGTGTGAGCCATTGCTCCCAGCTGATCAGGCTATTTTAAATTTTATTGCCTAATTGATTATCTTTTTATCACTGTAACCTTCATAACCAGAGATTTTGCTGTGGGACTTCCCTACGGGAGACCCTTTTTGCTCTTTAAGAGGAGACTTACCTAGATGGGACTTAAGAGGTATCAACTTACCAAATTCTGCTGTGTTGTAATTCATGTGGTAGAGAAGTTTGGTATTATAATCCGAAACACAGAACCTAAACTATGGTCAACCCAAAGGAACAATGAGGATTTGACACCTTGTTTTCTTTTAAATTACAAATATATAACATTCTAATGGTATCTGGACCAACTTAGAAAGATCAACAACTTTGCATTAACAACAGAGGTTTCTTGCATCTACAAGAGAGCATTAATATTCTCTCTCTCTCTGGACAAATGAGAAAAGAACCCCAGAGATGAATTCTTATACTTCTGGTACCTTTATGCTAGCTATAGATGTGAAATAATTTTCTGGTTGAATCCACCATTGAGATGGAATATTATTTTTACAATATTTTGATGTTTGAGTCTGCCAATGTAGACTCTAAGGAATATAACAAACCAATAATAAAATAATGACAGATCATAAAACCTTTGCATTGGAAAGACCTCTTCCCAAGTTGAAATGATTACTTCCTCCCTTGGATCCCACTGCACCTTGTATAGTTTTCTTTTCTGGCTGTTATAAGGATATGTCTAACTCTATTGGTCTACAAATTTCCCGATGCCAGAGGTTATGTTTTACTTCTCTTTGCCTTTCTAAGGCTTAAAATAGTGCCTAGGTTATCATGAATAGGTTACCATGAATAGCTGAATTGATAGATGGATAGATGAAGGAGACAAATTCTATATTGGATATAGAATATAATAGTAATAAAGGTAATAGTGGATATTTGTTGGCCCCTTCCCAGAATCCATTTCCTGCCTTCCTATCCCCACTTTTCAACAGTTCCAACTCACATTCGAAGATGCAGGTGGTTCAAGGGAAGCACTTATCATCTCCAACTCCAAGAGTCAAATATGCAACCTGTGTTAAACCAATCAGCACATTCCATCCAGCTAATCAGTGATTGGCTCTGCTTTGAGCACGTGACTTGAGTAAAGGCTTGCATTCAGAGTGAATCTCAGGATTGTTTCTGGAAAGGAAGAAACAAAGATGCCCTTTGCTGTTGGCTGTAAATGTGGAAATGTGTAGTCCTGGAAGCTGATGGCAGTTATCTCAGGACCATGAGGAGAACTAGTCTTAGGATGGAGCCAACAATAAGAAAAATATAGCAGAGGCAGAAAGAAATTGGAAACCTCACTTGAACCCAATCTTATCTTTGGACTCTTCAGTTACAAAAAAAAAAAACAATGAAGAAGAGGAAGAGGAAATTTTCTTATTTTTTCATATCAGCATGGGTCAGATGTTCTGTTCTTTGTAAAATGATGTATCCTGATACAATTGTGAATATCATCATTGAGCAGATGTGATTTGAACAAACACAATGTACTTCAAAAATGTTGACAAATCCTAATCCAAAAATATATATATCATTTCTGCCAACTAGAAGTGTTGAATACCCCTAATTCCCATTTTCCACTAAAAGGAACCAGGGCTTCTTGAAGAAATGATTGATTCTAGGTTTGGTTAGGAAATGTACAAGTTCAGCGTGGAACAGGTGATTATGCCAAAAGTCAGGAAAGTTCTCAAAAGCTGCTGTGTCAGAGATCTTAGAAGCCAACTTGAAAAGGTTCCCCAAAATGGGACAACTTGAGCATCAACAACATCATAATAATTTCCATGGCTTAAAATTAATCAAATATAAACATCCACACATTCATAATTGTATGAGGGGAAACAAATCTCATTGATCTTAGAGAATATTATGAGACCATCTAAATAAAGAGAAACAATCAAGCACACAACCTGCTTTCTTGTATGAACTGCATCCCAGGAAGATCTAATCATTATTGAGGAAAAGTTTCTCCCTATAGACATGAAGAAAGCCCCATGTCACAAACGCTTAATGCAATAATGGATTGAGGCAATAAGCATCAGTGGCTGCTAAAATCCCTCAAAATAGAAACAACTAGACATGTATGCTTCTTGATGTAAGTACACCATATCACCAATGAAGTGTTCTTGTCAGGTAATCAAACCTGAATGAGATCAAGCCTCTAAATCTAACTACTATTTCACAGGAAATTTTAAAAGAATGCAATCAACAAAATCCAAAACGTGAAACTCTGTAGAGAAAATGACTCAATTTTCGTCAATAAATAAATTGCAAGAAACAAAAAGAAATGGAGGGAGAACTTACGGATTAAAAGATTTATAAGAGACATAACGACCAAAGGTAATATGAGGACCTTACTGAAATTTGGATTTGAACAAACCAACCATTTAAAAAATGAGATAATCAGAGATATTTGGAGGCTGACTAGCTATTTGATGATATTAAGGAATTAGTATTAATTTCGATTAATACTAATGATTATTTTTATTGGATGGTGATGATTTTTCAAGGATTCTTCATATTTTATAGACTCATACAAAAATAGTTATGCATGCAAACGTATGGTGTCTTAGGTTTGCTTCAAAATAATACTTCAGGAATGGGGAAGAGGAGTAGTAAAGATTAAACAAGATTGGCCATGAGTTAATTGTGGAAGATGAATGATGCGTATATGAGAGTTTATTAGACTATTATCTCTACTCTTGTGCAATAGTTAAAATTTGCCATAATAAAAATTGTTTAAGGATATCATTCTATTATCACTCAAAATCATACATATATGCCAACCTTCCTTGTTTTTACATAAGCAGGCTGCCATTCTTCAATCACATTCTAATTTAACCATGTTCTATTTCACCTGCGTACCTAGCCACCATCACTGCAATCGGCCTGCCTTCTTCCCAATGAGCACTGTCCCGCACGTGCACACTCATCCCCATGGAGGTGGTCATAGCATATCCATCATTCTCCCAGACCACACACAAAATTCATTTTCATACACATGATTTTCTTCCATTCATTCTCTGACACCTCTGCTCTACACCCATGGCACCGCTCTTTCCAATTCCTGTATCTCTTTTAAAAGGGACGTGCTTCCTAACTCATGCAGACAGAGACATAGAGCGAGTGCTAGTTTGAAGAGTTCCAACATCCACCTTCCTGTGGGCCTCTATACATGATCTGGCTCAGTCTAAACCTCTTAAGTGAAATGCTCTCCTGGAAATAAAATCTGCTTTCTATGTTCTATTTTATTTTAAACTCAATACAAAGCAATGGTCCCCAAAGAAAAGTTACGCTGGAGTTAGGTTCACACAATTTCCCTGAAATGTAATACGAGATTTAAACACAGATGATATGACTGGTTAATAAATGTCACCACTGAGCAGCTTTGTTCACCTAATAATATCATTCAGATCATTATAAACAAATTGAAGGGGTTCTTATGTGAAACAAACACGGCAGGACTTATTCCTGCGTAACACAAGACCGAGGCAGGGCAGCCAATCCTGACGGGCTGCAAGAAGGGGCAAGGCCGGCGTGCAGCTTTGTGGTATCCCGGGAGGATTTTATTTCCAAATATAAAATTCATGCCATGCTCACAGGCAGAACCTTAGAATAGTCATAATGATCTAATGACAGCATTACCATGGAAGGCTGCCACTAATACCTTGAACTACTGCCGTTCTATACAGATCCAGGGATATGATTTCAAAGCTCATGTGGAATGAAGACTGCCCCACCTGAAAGCAATCTACCCAAGTAAAAAGGAGAAGGAAGAAAAGAAAAGGGCAGAATGCAACTGAAGCCCACAATTTGGGATATCTAGGATGGGGAGGTCAGAGTTGGTTCTTTGTGGGGTTTCTTTTATTATTGTTGTAGTTTGGGGAGGGAGTGGTATTTTATGGCAAAGAAAGAGAAAGTGTCTCTAAATTGGACAGCATTGCCTGCCTCTGACTTTTTGAATTACCTCTAACTTAAAGATTATAAAGTGTTTATTTTTCCTTCCAAGAAGGGAAGGCATAATAATTTCCTCCATTACCCTCATGCTCTCCTCCCTCTGCTGTTGAGGGGACAGTTCATTGATGATAGCTCCCTTGTGCTCAGTCAACACTGATGGCAAAAAGAAAGAAAATAAACAGCATATTACCTGTGAAAGAATGGGGAGCCCCTGTAAGTCCAACCTAATAAACATCCAAGGACTATTGGGCCTGTCACTTGACATTTGGATGGAAATGGCTGTTGTTGTATTTCTAGAAATCAAAGGAAACATCAGAACCTTTGCAAACAGGAAAGCTGCATAACATTTCAAATACCGGTTAAGTGCCTATATTTATAGGCAGTGTTCACTGTTTCAAATATAACCCTGCAATTCTTTTGGAGAGAGGTTCTGACAGGGCTAACAGACCTGTTTTATATATATATATATATATATGCATATATATATCATTTTTAAATGATGCTGAAATTTCCTTTTATTCCTTCAATAATTTGCAGTTGGAATTCATAATTTTAGCAGTATTTCTCACATATAATGCCAAATTCGGTAACACCTACTTAAAGTGCATTGTAGCATGTGTTTAAGATACATTGAGCTCTTTGCAGAAAAGGTGCTATAGAAATCTAATAAATAATAAGTAGATGATTGACAAAGGATAATATTAGGAGCTCATTTTTGAAACTTTATAGAAATACATGCATTTGGGTTAATTCTCAGCTAGACAATCTCCTTGGCAGGTAATGTGTAAGGGATCCTACATTTTAAAATCCCCAGATTTTAAGGTTCTGGAATATGGCGGAGAGGAAAAAAAGGTCATGGCCTACAGAAGATAGTTCTGAGGTTACAATAGTTCTCAACAAGAATCCAGGCAGGAATTCTCCCAATTTTGGCCTTGAAAATGCATTCACTGATGTTATTTGGAATGTGAAAGAAATCCAAAATATATAGAAGGTAGAGTTATAAAGGGCAGCTGGATTCAACCACATGGCCAAATTTGAATCAGCAAACTGACATTCTCTAAGATAACACACATTATGTCCTTTAAAATTAAAAAAGAAAAACAAGAGCCAAGTATCATTACTCATTTGTTATTTTGTGAGTTGGTTCAACTCAAGAATGCATAATTTTCTGGTTCTAATGCAAACTAAGGAAGGACGAGAGCCAGATATAAACAATTTCCTCCTTCTGGAGTAAAATATATAGCTATCCAGGGATTTGATGTGATTATGAAAAGAGACCAGATGCCTTGAATCTTAGCTGCTACAGGACCTGGCTTGGCAGCCTATAGGCTGATCTCAGAGAGGTAAAGATGAGTCTAAGAGGACTACTTTAAAAATGGAAATAAAATGCTTTATAAGTAAACAAAAGTAGGAACAAGCTTATCATAAGCAGAGTAAGCTGATGAAGGTGCAGATAAAACTTCGTCAGAAAACCTGTGTAGTATTGTTTATGCCAAAGCATGACATTTGAATCTTCACATAGGAGTATGAGTTTCCAATGCATTTGGTTTTGGGATTACATCTTGGACAAGTTCTTTCTCTAATTTTTCTTTGGTGATTTTGTTGACTACTATGTATTAGCAATATATACATGTAGCATACATAGCAGTTAATTAATATGTGCATTTGGTAGAGAAGTTTTATATATGACAGCTAAATAAAATCCTTCATACATGTCTCCAAATGTTGGACAAATGTAGATACATTGTTTATGCTAATGTCATTTGTTATATTGAAGTTGCCCTGATCATTTAATCTCCCTGTTTATTGTGGTTGGAAGTACTTTACATACTACCGTATCATCTACAATTTGATCTTATACTATCTTATTTTCTTCTTCTAAAAGTGTAATATGATATATTATATGCCCCCCCTAATGAGACTAGAGAAAGAGACAGGCAGCCATCTTGAGACCATGAGAAAATAGTTTGCAAACCAAACCAATATACCAAGGGTGGAGCAGTGGAGAGAAGGAAAAAGCCTGAATCATAATTGACATTGCTGTGCTATAAACCAACCCAAGAATTCTCCTCTGTCCCCACCTCCTCTCATATAATATCATTAAATCTTTTTATTATGGAGGCTACATTTTAGTTAGGCATTCTGTTTCTTGCAGAAGAAAGCATCAGAATTAATAAAGTAGGGTTTGAGGTTTCAAAACCCTAATCCCTGAAAGACTCAGAGCATAATATTTATGCCAACAGATTTGGAAGCTAAGGTCAAGCCAATCTGACCTAAAAGCTAATTCCTTGGGGCAAAGAAAGAGAGAGAGAGAAGAAACTAAGAAACCTAAGACATTAGTATGTCCTAAGAGGAAGTCCTGCTCCTTGCTAAACTCCTGTCCTAATCTCAGGAAGAAGAGCAAGTAAGAGAAATTCCAATTACATGTGCACAGAGAGGAGACAGAAGGAGTCAAGAGAGAACAGGCCAGCATAGCTTGTGATCTGGATCAGGAAGGTGTAGCCACTTGAATGACCAGTAAATGGAGACCATGCAGGAGTGAGGAGGCTCAGGTACGCCAGAGTGGACAATTAGGGACCAAACATATCCCACCCCCCACTCTCATTCACATCAGTACTTCATAACCTGCCTGGAACCTACATCATCCTTAGGGAAGTGGGGGCTGGGGACAGCAGTGTAGGAAATCTGAATTGATTAAATTTGAGAACTTAAAATAGAAATTTTTTAAAAATAAGAAGTGTTCAGACCAGAGCTTATGGTTTGACATTTATACTCACTATTTAATTAATTAACTGCTGGTAATAATGATAGAATGCCAGTTCCTACACTCAAGAAGCTCACAGTTTAATAGAAAAGACAGGCAAGAAAACAGTCAACCATGATACATGAAGTGTTTGACAGATAAATATGCAAGATGGCAGCGTACAAAGTGGGGGTTTGGAGTTGCAACTTGAGCTAAGTTTTGAAGGGCAAAAGCAGTTAACCACAGATGGTGTGGGGAAATGCAGAGTTCTGTTTGGGTCTTGTTGCATCTTTGGAATGATTTTTGTTGTTTATAATCAGGGCATCTTGGGTGTGTCTACCTGTTAAGGGGAATGAGGCAGTAGAGAAGTGGATGATGAAAAGAGTGGCTGGAAATTACGTCTGGAGAGCTCTGAGGAGGCAGAGAGCAAAGGGACACAGATCACAGGCTGAGGTTGGCTTTGGCTGGAATAAGGAAGTTGAGAAAAGGCATAGATGGAATACTGCAAATACATTGTACACACCTTGAGAGTTGACAGGAAGGTAGGAGAGTTCGTGCTAGATGGCCTCTATTTTATGTGAGGAGTGGAAGTACGCAGGATTTTAAGGAGGGGAGTTATGTGGATAGATTTGTATTTTAAACATCACACACTGGGGCCTGTCGTGGGATGGGGGGATGGGGGAGGGACTGCATTAGGAGACACACCTAATGTAAATGACGAGTTAATGGGTGCAGCAAACCAACATGGCACATGTATACATATGTAACAAACCTGCACGTTGTGCACATGTATCCTAGAACTTAAAGTATAATAAAAAATAAATAAAATAATAAATAATAAATAAAAAAACACTCTGGTAGAGAGTCAAGGAATGAATTTATGAGAGAAGCTAAGAAAAGACTAAAAGCTGACAGACTTATTAAGAGATTATTGGAGTCATTTGGTGAAAAAAATCATGAAGGCCTCAATTAAGACAGTGACAGTGGAAGGGAGTAAGAGGGAATCCATAGATATTTCTAAGCCAAAATCATTCTAAGAAGTGATTGTTTAGTTATCAGGAATGAGAGAGAGAGAGAAAAGGAGGAGGATACCTGAGACATATTTGGTTTATCAGAAATTTGAGCAGGAACAGTGAGAAGTTTTAGGGAGAAAATAATGACCTTAACTTTGAACACATTGAGATTTAGATAAAGATATTGACAAATTATAGATTTAGACAGAAATTGATTTAGATGTAGATATAGGCAGTTGGATTTGTGGCTCCAGAGTTCAAGAGATAAGGTTTTAGCTGGAGGAAGTGTGGAGAAATCTGTTGCCTCCAGAATGGTGGTTGAAACAATGGGGATGTAGGTGAGATCAGCCTGTAGGAGTGTGTGAAGAAAGGGGTTTTACAGCCTTTGTTTTTAATCCATTCCTGTAATTCATCAGTTTGTTAACCTCCTCTGTATTCAACGATTCCTAAATATCTACTCCATTTTCACACTTGGAGTCAATATTATTTCCTCTCATTTGGTGCTCCTATTGGTCAAGGGAGCCTCCAAAAGCCCACACAAGCCATGGGAAGTAAGATCCACTATCAACATGTCCTATTATAATGAATTTATTTGTTATAGTTGTACTGTGAAGGCTTAAGATTACCAGATGACTATCTCCTTAGAAGTATAAAGCAAGCATAGTAAGCTAAGAGTCAGAATCCCCTTTTGTCAACTCCGACACTACTTATGACATATTGGACAAATTTATGCAGTATCTGGTTACTGAGGTTGATACTCTTATTAGGAATACAGTACAATGTATTGTTCTGCTCTTTAAGCCATCTTATATACACAGACATGAAATTATCAAAAATGCTTTTAATCCATTTCAGTGCATGTATCATAATACATAGAATAAATATATTTCTGTTTTTCATCACAGAAAGTCAAAAGATCTGTTTTTCTTGTAGTATTCATAAATGACCTTAAAACTGACCCAAATATAACCTACTAATTACCCTCCATGTACCTTCCAGACCCTGACTAGTTGTATTTAGCATTTATGTGAGACTGTGACTCTACTCTGGAAATCTTCTGTATAGCTTGTAATTCCCAGTGGAAAAAAAAAATTGCTGTGACCTATACAGTTGGAGAAAAGAAAACACAGCTACACTTTTCCAAAAGCAGAACAAAGCAATGAAATAACATACCTTTCACTAGGGACTTGGTGTTATCTGAAACCCTATAATCCACATCCCATTCTGCTTTTTCAATAGGTTGGATGATTTCAGTGGGCGAGTCAGAGAACTAATCAATTTTGAAACAGCATCTGCAAAAAACAGATAATGTTCATGTAAAGGGCAACCTAGTCATAAAGCTTCATTGATGTGAGTAAATAAACATACAGGCTTTGTATAGAGGGATTCCCCTAAACAGAACAGCAGTGCAGGATTGGCAATGTGATACTGCATCAATACCATCAAAAGAATTTACCAAGCACCAACATGTAGAATGAACTATGTGATTAAACTGACATGGTCCCTGAACTTCTATAATGTAACTTAACTTCTGTGCTCCTAATGGAACACTTAAGAATTTAAAACTCATTGGGTCCCAAACTAAACTTTTCTCCCAAATTGCTTTTTCTCCTGTGCTTTCTATGCTAGTGAAGGAATCCATGGCATCCAAGATTTCTTTCTCTCCCTTACCCGAGTTACCAATCCATCTTTAAAGTTTATTGGCTCGACCTCCTAATTATCCCCTGAACCATTGCCTTTTGCTTCATTTCTATAGCCATCACCCTTTTCACTAAGACTATTGTAATATTAATTGCTCTGAACTCCCCTCTTCCAATGTATCCCTCACACTGTTGCTAGAGTGATTTAACCTTCAAGTCTCAGTATATTGCTCATCTGCTCAAATGCCTCCCAGTCAAAACTCTCTACCTTTTCTTTTTTTTTTAATTTTATTATTATTATACTTTAAGTTTTAGGGTACATGTGCACAATGTGCAGGTTTGTTACATATGTATACATGTGCCATGTTGGTGTGCTTCACTCATTAACTCGTCATTTAGCATTAGGTATATCTCCTAATGCTGTCCCTCCCCCGTCCCCCCACCCCACAACCATCCCCAGTGTGTGATGTTCCTCTTCCTGTGCTGCTGTAAAGACACATGCACACGTATGTTTATTGTGGCACTATTCACAAGAGCAAAGACTTGGAACCAACCTAAATGTCCAACAACGATAGACTGGATTAAGAAAATGTGGCACATATACACAATGGAATACTATGCAGCCATAAAAAATGATGAGTTCATGTCCTTTGTAAGGACATGGATGAAACTGGAAACCATCATTCTCAGCAAACTATCGCAAGGACAAAAAACCAAACACCGCATGTTCTCACTCATAGGTGAGAATTAAACAATGAGAAAACTGTCTACCTTTTCTTTTGTGTCATTCCTACTCACCTTTTAAGGCTCTCAGATCATTCAACTATTCATTCACTCAATAAATATTTATTAATCACAAACTTCATGTTACACACAGTGCTAGGCACTGGAAAGACAGTGATGATATAGTCCTGGTCTCACAAAATTTGCAGTGGCAAGAAAGTAAATGAAATAACAAAATGTGGCTGGGCGCGGTAGCTCACGCCTGTAATCCCAGCACTTTGGGAGGCCGAGGCTGGCGGATCATGAGGTCAGGAGATGGAGACCATCCTGGCTAACACAGTGAAACCCCGTCTCTACTAAATATACAAAAAAAAAAAAAAAAATTAGCCAGGCATGGTGGTGGGCGCCTATAGTCCCAGCTACTCGGGAGGCTGAGGCAGGAGAATGATGTGAACCCAGGAGGCAGAGGTTGCAGTGAGCCGAGATTGCACCACTGCACTCCAGCCTGGGCGACAGAGTAAGACTCTGTCTCAAAAAACAAAAAAAAAATAGCAAAAAGAAAAGAAAAAAAGAAATAACAAAGTGTGATAAATATTGTGAGGAACTAACTATGGTAGAAACAATTAAAAAAGAGCTCTGGGGATCCCAAATATTTAAGGTGTGGGTAGAGGAATAACGGTCTCCAGAGGAATGGAAAGTAAGGTCAGAGAGAATATGCTGCCCTGGAATGTCAAAGAAAGAGAGTATTTCTGAAAACAGAAGAATAATTAAGAGTATCAAATCCTGCCAAAAGGTAAAGGAAATAAGGACTGAAGATTATCTTGGAATTTTGCAGAGACACTTGAAAACAATTTTGGTGGAGTGGTGTCGGCCAAAGCCAGCATGAAGTGAGTTGAGGAATGAATGAGAGATAAAGGAACAGGGATAGCAAATACAGAAATTCAGCTGTGATGGAGAGCAATTTGGTAGCTGGAAGGGAATTTAGGGTTGAGGGAGACTCCCCAGAAAGACCCATGCAATTTTTAGTGCCTTCTTAATAATATGATTATTGTCTTATATTATGTAATATTTGGCTTTCTGTTCCAGCACTGAAAGACAGGAAACACATTATTTCATCTTTATATCTGCAACTCTTAGCACAAGTTCAGGTACAAATAAGTACTCCATAAAAATCAGTTTAAAGGCTGAATAAATTAGTGATCTGCTGTAATCCAAATTTGAAATTCATTCTTCAATTGCCATCATCCTTGACTTGTCTCTATTTTTCCTGTTATCTGCCCTTCCTGGCTAGTAGCCCCAAGGGTTATTACACAAGCTTTGGGTCCTTGAACTCCTGCTCTGACCTGTGTACACTCCTTCTGTACACCAACCCCTGGAACATAACACATGTGCAATTGCTCCCATCACTGTTCTCCCCCATAAGTCAGCCAGTGTACTTTTCCAACTTCTCTAAGACTTTTTATACCCAGAGGTATTTGAAGACTGTTCTGAATGTTGTGTTCCAATCCTTGCTTGTTCAGATGTGGTCATGGATATGGCTACACGCGACCATAGATCTTTCCATGTTCCAAAAAGGCAGGCTTCTACTTTTCCCAAATAATAAGGTATTGCTTTATTATATATTCCATCAACACTGTATGTCAGATGTTTGCTTGACAAATTACAACTCTGAATTCTTGATCCAGTGTTTTACCTGATGAAGAGACATACTTTAGATATGATTATCTACCACGAAATAATTTGCCAAGAACCAGATTTGATTATTTGTGTATTTACTCACTTTATATTCATTACTCGTATTTTTATTTACTTTCCCAGTCTTTATTACTCCAGACTGGTTAAGGTCTTAAGGTCATAGGCTAAAGTTAAACACTCTCAACATACAGACTCCCTGCATCATAATATTTCTGCAAAAAATTAAGACAGTAGGAATTTTCTCTGGACAAAGCACTTTTAAAAATCCAAGGGGAATATTTCCTTCTTATTTGTGTGACACCACTTTTTAATGAGCAAGGCATATGCCTTCTATATTTGATAACACAAAGACAGACAATATTTCATACATAAAAGTAAGATTATATCAGAATAACCTAAGACAATCTAGATTTGGCCATTTTGTGTTAGCTAAACATGACCTGAAAGAAGAATTTTAGCTGTAATAATGTAGTGATTCTAAAATTTAAGATATTCTTTTAAAAGTTTCCTCATTCAGTTGCCTCATTGTAAGTACATTTTGCAGACAGCTCATATTTAGAGGATGCCTCAGAAAATAATCAGTGTTCAATAGGGGCTTCATTGACATTTAGCTTAATTTAGTTTCACATCTTAACAATTTTTGGCCTCCTCCAACTAATTCCATTTAGAAAGCAAACTCTCCTGTTGTGCTGGTTAGTTCCTCTGGGAAGCAGACACCATGATGGAGTCTATAATGCAAGAGATATGCCTGAGAAAGGTAAAAGGGAAATAGGCTTAGGCTGTATTTGCATGTACTATACAAGAAGGTGGAGAACATGCCAATTATCCATGTCAAAGAATTTGGAGGCAGTGAGCCAGTGAAGATTATGCAGGGGCTAAATTCTCTCCTTGGCCACCTTTGACTTAAACACAGAGTGGTTGTTCAATCAATACTAGCTCATTTGAAACTTCATCAAGCAACAGCAAAGTTAAATATTTGCAAGGTCGCATGCAGTCTCCTCTGAATTATAAAGCACTTTTTGAACATCCTCAATGTAAAGAAGGCAAACTGAGGTATAGTTCATGGACAGAGCCAGGCAGAGCCTGGAGCTCTTGCCCTCCAACGGGCGATCCTAACCCAGCAGATTCATTTCCTTCCCCTCCCCCTGCTCCAAAGCTTGATGTGTGTTGAATACACTCAGTAGTTCTCAACATGTTTTTTCCTTACAGTTCTTTATTAGCAACATTCATTTAGGTTTTGGACTCTTGTCAAATGTAATGTGAATGGAGACCAGATGCCTTTTCTGAACTCAACAGAACAAGAGGAGAGTCACAGAGCCCATCTTGCCACAATCAAAACTAGTGCTTACAACAACACCCACTGTTGGTGACAGGCTGTGTGGAACAGGGCCAGTGCTGATCTAGCAGTATATGCCAGCTCAATGAGTCAGAAAAATGTTTCAGATGTGCCAGGTTGCTCAGAAATCCCCATCAATTCCTGGGCAGAATAATTGTTGTGTTCCCCAACAGCAAGGAACCAAGATGATCAGAAGCAACATCCCTGGGATGGTGTGTGTCATTCGTGTCCCTAGCTGGCAGCAGAGGGCCATTGCTCTGAAAAGGGTACCATAGACCCAAGTGAAGGGCTGCAAAGGCTAGGGGTAGGGTATCTGGCAGCCATTCGAAAACACAGGATGGGGGAGAAGCAATTGTGGAAAGGAATTCAAGGCAGACAAAAGGATTAACAGCAAAAAGATGCAGGGTGTAGGGGGATGGATGATTATCGTTTGCTGTGGGTTTAGCAACACTAACATGTTTTTATGAATATTTACAAGAACATTTGGAAGCTGCGTCTTCTGCCCACACAGCCTCCGCCCCCAAGCCTCTTGGTAGGAACTGCATCATATTTAATGAGGCTGGGGGTGGAAGGGGGAACCAGGTCTTCTTTCCCCCCAGGTTGCCATTACCGAGCCTAGTTGCCAAGACTCCCAGGGGCAAATATTAAGTGAAGGAACGTTCGAACAAGAGAAGCC
This sequence comes from Nomascus leucogenys, assembly GCF_006542625.1. NCBI lineage: Eukaryota > Metazoa > Chordata > Mammalia > Primates > Hylobatidae > Nomascus > Nomascus leucogenys. The sequence goes on along the minus strand of NC_044402.1, from coordinate 33,098,354 downwards.
AGGCCTAGGTTTCTCTGCTCATAATATGAAGCCTGATGGGTGATGAAGGCAAATGAGAACTGAAAGCAAAGGTATCAAAAAGACATGAAAGAGATGAAGTGAGAAAGTCACAGGAGAAAGGTCCATTTTGATGCCAGTGTTCTTGACTTCTTCAGTAGAGTAAAAGAGTTTATCAGTGTCTCTAAGTTAAATGAACTGTTAACAAAATCCCACCAATTCTCATTTCTTGTGAGCAGACTAACAGGTCAGCCTCCTGTCCCTTCTGACTCCTGCTGCCTGGCTTTAGTCCACTTCATTATACCACTACTTCCACCACAAGAGGCTTCTATCCTCATTGATTTTCTAAGTTTTCAATCCCCTAAAGCATTTATCTAATTATGTATTGAGGCAGAAGAGTAGCAGTCAGGACCACAAGTTCTGGAACTACACTGCCTCCAGTCTAACCCAAGCCCCATCACTCTGGGAAAGTTACCTAGCCTCTTTATATCTCAATGTTGTCATCTGTAAAAAGGAGCTGATAACAGATAAGAGTCAGTGGATGTAAACCAAGGAAAGCATTTGGCATGCAGTAAGAGCTCACTAAGTGTTAGCATTATTATTATGGACCATCCTCAACTTTCATACGACAAGCATCTTGCATATGACCCATGTTTTCATACACCACAAATTGATACCCCTAAAATACTGAATTGAGACTTTCAAATGTCAGCTTACTCACAGTAGTGTCTAATTAATCAAGGCACTTGACTACCAGCTATTGAGAGAGAACAGGAGGTTTCATGTGTGGGAATCTCTGGCAGTATTAACCTTGGGACTAATGCAAAGCAAACGTTCTGGCAGATTTGTGTTATCTCTTCATTCATGATCAGTTATACTGTAGAAAATCATAATTACTGTTGTTTGTTTGTTTGTTTGAGACGGAGTATCCCTCTGTCACCCAGGTTGAAGTGCAGTGGCACAATCTAGGCTCACTGCAACCTCCGCCTCCTGGGTTCAAGCAACTCTCTTGCCTCAGCCTCCCGAGTAGATGGGACTATAGGCACGCAACACCATGGCCAGCTAATTTTTGTATTTTTATTAGAGATGAGGTTTCACCATGTTGGCCAGGCTGGTTTCAAACTCCTGACTTTGTGATCCACCTGCCTTGGCCTCCCAAAGTGCTGGGATTACAGGTGTGAGCCACCACGCTTGGCCTAATTACATTTCTTTTCTAATAAAGTTGCAGTTTGTTTGTCCTGGAGTTAATGTTGTTTATTTGTTTGTTTCTTTGTTTGCTTGATTTTCTATGTTCCTTTTTCTAAACCTTTCCAAACTCTTTAAAAGAAACATAAAATCCCTTTTATCAAAATTTTCACATAATCAAGTGATCAGATTCATTTCATTTAACTGAAGACAGACTTGCTGGAACTTTCCATCCTCCTGCTCTGATCTGTACTAGTGGCTGTCAGCATTCATGCTGAAATTTGTTCCTAACTATCATCTAAGGGACTTCTTATCTCTCTCCCACATTGGATTCTTTATTTGTTCTATCACCTATATTTCTCTCTGGTTCATTTCTCTCCTTTACTTAAGCACAGTCACAAATAGCTTCTTAGGAAAGAATGCATTGAATGTAAGCTTTTTGAAAATTCGTATACCAAAAAAATTCTTTATTCCCCTTTGGCACTACAATGATAGTATGGCTGCTGGGTGAATAATTCTAGGTTGAAATAGTAATTCCTCACAACTTTGAATTCATGTTTCCACAGTATTCCAGTCTACTGGAAGGTAGACTTCCAGTGTTGCTGTTCAAATCTCAGATGTCATTCTCACTCAATGCTTTGATATGATCTGGTTTTGTTCTTCTTGGAAGCATTTAGTGTTTATTCTTTATTCCCAGTGTTCTGAAATTTCAGGTTGATGTTCTATCATGTGAGTCTTTTTTTTCTTTTTTTCATTTTGCTGGATACTTAAAGACAATTTCCAATCTTTAGACTCATGATGTTCAATTTGAAAAAAAACTTTTTCTTTCGTAATTTCTGCCTTATTATTTTCAATGTTCTTTTTTTTTTCAAACTTAGATGCTGACCTCTTGTATTGAACCTCCAGGGTGTTTTTTATTTATCTCCTACTTTACCTTTTTTCGTCTAGTTCTATTTTCTTGGGGATTTCTTAAATTTTGTCTTCTTAGCCTTTAATTAATTTAAAAAATATTTCTATCACATTTGTTTTGGTTTCTTTTCTTTTTTTTTTGAGATGGAGTCTTGCTCTGTCACTCAGGCTGGAGTGCAGTGGCACTATCTTGGCTCACTGCAACCTCTGCCTCCCAGATTCAAGTGATTCTTTTGCCTCAGCCTCCTGAGTAGATGGGATTACAGGTGCCTGCAAAAATGCCCAACTAGTTTTCTGTATTTTTAGTAGAGACGGGGTTTCGCCATGTTGGCCTGGCTTATCTCGAACTCCTGAACTCAAGTGATCCACCCACCTCAGCCTTCCAAAGAGCTGGGATTACAGGCATGAGCCACCACATGAAGCCATACTTTTTTTGTTGTTGTTGTTTGTTTGTTTGTTTGTTTGTTTTTAGTTTCTAAGATTTCTTACTTCTTTTCTGATTTTTTTAAAGTATCCTCTTCTGGTTCCATCAAAAGATATTACAAAGTGTTTTATTTTGTTGTTTACATTGTCTTAATCCTTGATTCTTTTTTCTTCTGAATTCCTTAGTGAGTTAGCTAGTTAGTTCTGTTATTTTGGTCTCTGTTGGAGGCTTTCCTTAAATGTCTGGCAATCTGTCTGTCTGCAGACATTTAAGAGTGAGACAATAAAAAGCTGACTGGAAGCCCTTGTTGACCAATATACTTTTCTTATCGGCAATTAAGCAGAAATCCAGACTTTTCTTTAGGAAACTCCCCAGATGTCAATATCCATAGGTCTTTCCTAGGAGCTGGTCTCTAATCTTCTGTCAGCTAGCGTTAATGGAGCTTAGTAGCAGAAGGAGGCTGAGAGGAGCTACTCATTTTCCACTGTAAGAACTTTCATTCAACCTCTCTGTTTCTAGTGAGGCCCTTACTCCTGTCTTCCACTGTGCCTGGTGCACCAAAATCCAAAGGCTCTCTTATTCAACATATCTAATAAATAAATAAGATAGTCACATTACATATACATATAAACACACAAATGGGATTATGCCATCCACATTACTCTTTATCTTGCTTCTTTTAACAACTTGTCAGAGATGCTTTTCTGTGTCAGTACACACAGCTCTACTTTTCACTAAGCATAACTGTTCCCCAGAGGCATCATCCTTAAAATGACAATTTGATCTGAAAATCATGTTACCTCTTTAAGAAAAAATGTCCAATCAGAAGAAAACTCATTTGCATAAAAATTAATACGTGCTGTTTAACAGACCTATCACATCAAACATGATCTGAAACAGCAACGAAAATGTGTCAAAGTTTGTCAACATTTATGTTCATTTATTTTATTTATGTAATCATTAATATTATTTGTACTTCTATTCATATATCTCTACCACCTTCTCACCACTCCCAAAATCACTACACAGTAAGAACCCAAAATTCCAAAATCTTTTCATGGAAAATCCAGTGAGTGTTCTATCCATAGGCCTCCACTTTAATCCCAGTAAAGATTTTCATGTGAAGCAATAATGAAAAACTGGGGGCAAAGAGTGGGAAGATGCAGAATATATAAATGCATTTTAGGCCGCTGATCAATTGTTTAGCTAAGTAAGTTAAGAATCTCTCCACACTCCCTCCAAAAAAAACTAAAAACAGAAAAGAAATTTAAATTTTTCTTTAAAATATGTTAATTTTTGTATTTTTCCCCTTAGGGATTATATTGGTCAAGTCATTTGGTTGCAATCGACAGAATCCACTCCCATATGTTAAGCAAGAAATGGATATATTAAAGTATGTTAAATAACTTAGAGAATTGTTGGGAAGGCTGAACAAACAGACCAGAGGCTAGTGGTCTAAAGTGAAATCATGCCAGAAAAGTGGTCTGAGAAGAAAACTGCCACCACGCCATCAATATCCCTTGTGCCACTTCCTTGTCAAGAGTTCATCCTTGCAACTACTCATGTCCCCCAAAAGCTGGATACCTCTAACACAGGCTAACAGACTGGAAGCTATTTTGTTTTGTTGCTCATTTCTGAATTGATGTCTTGCTCAGATGGCCTGTGTCCTAGATTAAAAGTGGCTGTTTTTTTAATAATTAAAATAATAACTATGTTTATTGAATGCTTTCTAAGTTAGACTATTGTAAGTACTTCCCAGGTATGAAATTATGAATGCAAACATCATCCTAGCTCTCATGTCTACCATAAAAGTTGAAATATTCTTCCAGTCCTTTTAAGATGTTTTTCCTTTTGGTCTTTGTAATTTTTCTTCAGCTTTATTAAAATTGATAATTCAATAAACTACACATATTTGAAGTGTATTGTTTGATAAGTTTTATTGTATAACTTACTGTTGATAAGAGTAGTCTCCTGTTATCTGCAAAGAACATGTTCCAAATCTCTCGGTGGATGCTTGAAATTGTGGAATGGTACCAAACCCTATAGGTATACTGTTTTTTCCTATATTAAACATATATGTATATATAATAAAGTTTAATATACAAATTAGGTACAATAAGAGATCAACAATAATGAATAATAAAATAGAGCAATTATAACACTATACTGTAATAAAAGTTATATAAATGTGGTTTCTCTCTCTCTCAAAATACTCTAACATTTTCAAACCGCAACTGAAACCATGGAAAGCAAAACCACAGATAAGGGGGGACTATTGTATACACCTATGACATTATTACCATAAAAAATCCATTTCATGGTAATGATTTATCCATTTACCTCCAAAATTTTCTTCACAGCCTTTGTAATCCATTCCACCCGCTTCATACCCCCCTATCTATAGTCAATCACAGATCTGTTTATTGCTCCTATAGATTAATATGCATTTTCCAGAAATTTTAACAAATGGAATCATTTAGCATGTATTTTTTTGTCTGGCTTCTTTTATTCAGCATAATAATTTTGAGACTAATCCATGTTGCTGCATGTATCAATAGTTCCTTCATTTTTATATCTTGATAGCATTTCATTGTATAGATGTAGCATATTGCGGTTATCTATTTAATCTGTTGATGGATATTTGGATTGTTTCTAGTTTGGGGCTAAATTCAAATAAAGTTCCTATGGACATCCATGGGCAGGCATATGTTTTCATTTCTTTTGGGTAGATACCCAGGAGTAGAATGGCTAGGTCAAATGGTAGGTATATATTTTACTTTCTAAGTAATTGTCAAATTGTTTTCCTAAATGGGCATACCATTTCCAAATGGCCATAACATGAGCAGTCTATGAGAGTTCCGGTAACTCTAAATTCTCAGCACTTAATATGGTCAGTCTTATTAATTTTAGCCATTTTATTGGGTGCTTATTATAGTTTTAATTTGCATTTCCCTAAAGACTGTGATGTTGAGCATCTTTTGTGTGTTTAATTACCATTCATATCTCTTCTTCGATGAAGCATCTGTTAGAATCATGTGCCCACTTTTAATTGGATTGTTTGTCTTCCTATAATTAAGTTGTGAGATTTCTTTATACATCCTAGATACAAGTCCTTTGTCAGATGAGTGTTTTCAAATATTTTCTCCCATTGTCTCACTTGCCTTTTCAATTTCCTAAACATTGTATTTCAAAAGCAAAAGTTCTTGATTTTGATGAGGTCCCACTTACTGATTTTGCAGTTTGTGCTTTTTGTTAGTACTTATAAAATCTTTGCCAAACCCAAAGACACTAATATTTTTTCCTATGTTTTAGTTTAGGATTTTAAAAATTTTAGCCATTATTTTTAAGACCGTGATTCATTCTGAGTCAAATTTTTATGTGGTGTGAGATCAGGGTGGCAGTTCATTCTTTTGCATAGGGTTATCCAATTGTTCTAGCACCATATGTTACAAAGATTATATTTTCTTCATTGAATTTCCTTAGCATATTTGTCAAAAATCACTTGACCAAACCTGTTCAGATCTATCTGTGGACTCCTGATTCATTGAGCTGTATTTCTAACTTTGTACCAATACCACACCGCCTTGATTATTATAGCTTTATAATAATTCTTGAATCCTACAGTTAGTACTTCTACTTTGTTCTTCTTTTTCAGTGTTATTCTGGGGTGTGTGTGTGTGTGTGTGTGTGTGTGTATTATTCTAAATGCTTTGCATTTCCAAGTAAATTTTAGAATTATGTATTCTAAGCTGGACAATTTGTACAAAAGCCAACTGGAATTATGATTATATTACATCTATGCATTAATTTAGGGATAAATGACATCATAATAATAAGATGTCTGATCCATGAAAACAATGCATCTCTCCATTGACTTTGGCTTTTTTTAGTTGCTTTCAATGTTTTGTAGTTTTTAGTGTATATGTCTTATGTAAATTTTGTCCAATTTATCCCTAAGTATTTCATATTTTCATTTATAAATGGCATTGTTTTTATGTTAATTTCAATTTCTGCAAGGGAAAATGGCAGTGATTTTATATATATATATATAATTAATTCTCTTCATTCTTCATCTAGTTCATCCTTAGCTCAAGTTATTGTTATGTTTCATCAGCTGAATTCTCACTATAGGTCTCTATTTTCACTTACTTATTTAAAAAATTGATGTTAAGTTGTTACTTTCTAAATATGTTGATAACTAAGCCATCAGATGAGTCATTTAATCTATTCTGATTTTGTTTGAATGTTCATTAATACGTAAGTTATGATTAATTACACATTTTATGTATAAATGTATTTTATCAATTGATTGAGTTAATTGATAAACATACCATGCCAGTCCATTTACTTAAGTTAATCATTAGAGTTAGATGAATAGTAGTGTCAGAACTAATATATGTGATAACATGAAAAAAATGAAATGGGGAGAAATAAGTATTTATAAAATCTAATTTACTTCAAAATAATATTTTTAAAACTGTACCTGAGTAAATGGAACTACAACCTGAAACTGTGACTTCAAATAGAGTTCAGGGTCCAATCTCTTGACACTCAAACATGTTAAAGCATTGGAGAAAATTAGTGCTTCTCCAAGGAGATAAGCCATGACAGGTTGATCGTGACTGAGCTTCTCAATGAACCAAATGCACATACAACAACTAAATGGATTTCAACATTCTGAATTGAAATGTGTGTTGTTAATGGTTTTACTGCATAATATCCACAGAGATGCCTTGATAGTGAGCAAGTGATCAAAATCAATATCAATATGCAAAATAATTTAAGTCAAAATACACATGACCCAAGCCTTTTAGTAGGTAACAAGTTGTCTTAATCATTTCAAATTACACTTAAAGAAGTTATTCAAAATTCAGAGTGAATAAAACAACTTTTTTCTTTCAAAATCTTTTTTTTCAAATTAGCTTGTCAAGGCCAAAATGATATATCATTACAGACCTTCAATATGACTGCTTTTCAAACACAAAATGTCTGTTACAAATTTCAGATTTGCCTGATTAAATTAATATGAGGCTTTTTGTAGAGAAAAATTTTTTAATAAAAGATATATTTTAAAATACAGTCACTTGCTTCATTCCAGATACCTTCTATAAAATCAACACATTTCAAACAAAAGTATTCAATTATTATGTTTCTAAGCTCAGCCAAAATGAATTTGGATTTTGATATTATAGCTGTGCTTCCAAATTATAGATATATGAACATTTGGCCAGTTTGAAAGGTGATCCTAGACAAAACATTCATCATAGTCACAGTGGTCCTAAAAATAGGAAAGCAATGTTCTTATCTACATTGAACCTTTCTCCAACTCAACAATCACCAGGGGAATTCTGAGAACTGCATTTCCTCAGGTGTGGGGAAGATAGGAAGTAGCCTGCCCTTGTCCTAATTGGCTTTGACCAAATCAAAGCCGTTACTTCTGTTGTTTCTACAACAGTGAAGTGCTTTAGGCAGTCACAGCCATTCATAAAGCAGACATTCCTATGGGATTTTTGTTGTCATTGTCAGAAGCTTCCTTACAAAATATACAAATAGTATAAGGAAAAGACACACAATACAGGAAATCAAGAAAGAGGTGTTATGAGGGGAAAGTTAAGTGGTGAAGAACATCATAACAAATAGGTTAGAAAAATATAAGCATGTCTTTCTTAATACAAATTTTACATTTAAAATTGTTTGTAATGATAGCTTGAGAGAGAGAAAATAATATGTAACCTATATGCCTTTTGTTATGCAACTTCTCATAGGCAAAGCGTGTTCACGCCAGGGCCAGGAGTTTTACAGGTTAGTAGATAAAAAGAAAATACTAAGCATTCACAATATTCCAGCCAGAGATAGTAGTTGTGCTGGTTAATTTCTGTTTGGATTGCTAGATCCATTCACCATTCTTCTCTGCCCTGCTCTGTATACCAGAAGTCTGATCCCTAAGGACTGCATTACCCAGGCTTTTCATATCATGTCCTCAACCAGGAGCTCACGACATCAGAGTGTAGGAAAAGAGCTGGTTTAGGATCTTTCCCAGCTTCAGCTTTTTCCAGTCTCTGGTAATCATCCCTGCTCTTGGCCCCTTCAAGACTGGGTGGGAGTGGTAGCCCTGTCCTCTGCTGTGAAGTCCCTGGATGTATCATCTTTGCCTTCTGATTTCCATAACTCTGCGCACATCTCTACAAATCATCCCTTCTTTAAACTTTCTTCAGCTAAACCTTACTGAGGATGTCAACTGTTACCTGCTAGGACCCTTACCTTCAGATCACTGCTAATATTCTGTTTTAATCCCATTTAGTCTTTTAAGAGTATACTTTCATTTTGAATAATGTATTATCCAGTAAGCCCCTGTATTAGTCAGGGTTCTCTAGAGGGATAGGACTAACAGGATAGATGTATATACGAAAGGGAGTTTAAGGAGCATTGACTCTCACGATCACAAGGTTAAGTCCCTTAATAGGCCGTCTGCAAGCTGAGGAGCAAGGAAGCCAGTCTGAGTCCCAAAAACTCAAAAGCAGGGAAGCCAACAGTGCAGCCTTCAGTCTGTGGCCAAAGACCCTAGAGCCCCTGGCAAACCACTGATGTAAGTCCAAGAGTCCAAAAATGGAAGAACTTGGAGTACGATGTTTGAGGGCAGGAAGTATCCAGCATGGGAGACAGATGAAAGCCAGAGGACTCAGCAAGTCTGCTCTTTCTGCCTTCTGCCTGCTTTATTCTAGTCAGGCTGGCAGCTGATTAGATGGTGCCCACCCAGATTAAGGGTGGGTCTGCCACTCCCAGTCCACTGACTCAAATGTTTATCTCCTTTGGTACCACCCTCACAGACATACCCAGGAACAATACTTTGCATCCTTCAATCCAATGAAGTTGACACTCAATATTAACCATCACAGCCCCCACGTTATTGAAAACTTTTTACTAACATCATGTGAAACTAATTTACTTAACTTCCTCCTGGACTATGAAAATTTGAAATAACATAAACAATGATACAAAGAATGTTTTTATGTATAAACTGTTGTTTGGATTTTTGATTCTTTCCATAAGATGAATTTCTAGAATTTAATACTGGATCAAGAGTAAAAACACATTTAAAATTCTTTATATGTACTGCCAAATTGCTTTCCAGATTGTACAGATTCACAGTTACCACTATAAGTGCTCACCATGCTACATCATTGACAGCATTATTATCATTTTCCATCTTTGCTAATTCCATGAGTGAAAAGGCATGTATCTTTTTCATTCGCATTTTTGTGTTACTTGTAAGAATAAATTTTCTAACAGTGGTTAGTATTTTTTCTTTGATTTTTTTGAATATCTTTCTTTGTTTACCTACTACAATTTTTATGAGCTCTTCATATTTAGAACTTTAATTATATTCTTGTGTTATTTTTATTGCAAATATTTTCCTAGCCTATATTTTGTCTTTTAATTTTGTTAATGATTTTACTGCTTTTTAATGTGATCAAATCTATCAATAATTTGTTTCTTCTTTTGCTAAGCTTGCAAAGTTCATCTTCACTTGAAGATCAAAAATATATCCACCTGTATACTTTCTGTAGCATTTTGTTTCAACACATTTTCAAACTCACAGAAAAGTTGCAAGAATAGCTTGAATAACTCATCTATTCTTTAGCAAGATGCATTAACTTTTAACATTTTGCCACATTTGCTTTATCATCTCTTACTCCGTCTCATGTATGTGCATGTAATTTATTTTTCTAAACTATTTGAGAGTAGATTGCTACAACATGACCCTTTGCTCCTTGATAAATGAATGTTCATTTTCTAAGACCAAGAATATTTGGTTTACATACTACAGAACAGTTTTCAAATTCAGAGAATTTAATGTTGATACCATATTTTTACCTTATCTGCAGTCTATATTCCAATCTTTTCAAATATTCTCATAACGTCCCTTATGCCATTTTTCCCCCTCAGGTACAGGATCCACTTAAGATCATGTATTGTATTTAGTTGCCATGTCTCTTTGGTCTCCCTTCATCTGGAGGAATTTCTCAGCTTTTCTATATCTTTCATGATATTTTAATTTTCGAATAATGCAAGTGAGTTATTTCATAGAATATCCTCAATTTGAGTTTATCTGTTTCCTCAAGAGTAGATTTAGGTTACACATCCCCAGTAATGTTTTTATCCTTCTCATGGTATCACATCTAGAAGCATACGATATTCATCTACCCTCACTGGTGATTTTAATTTTGATTACCCAGTCACGGTATTGTAAGGTCTTTCTTCTGTGTAATTAGGGATTTTTCTTTTGTAATTAGTAACAATCCATAGGAAGATACATTGAGAGCAAGCAAATATCATCTTCATCATACTTTCCCCATAGATTTAGCATTCGTGGGTGACTTGCTCCAACCAATCTTTACCATATAGTTACAAAATGCTGATTTTCCAACTCCACTTCTTCCTCTACACTTAGTGGACAGAAGAGTCCTCTAATCTTCCATTCATTCACTCATTTATCTATTTTTATCACTATGTATTCATAGATTTCTTTTTTATTCAATGTTTATTCTATTCTTAAAATTGATTTTAAATCTTTGGTCTGCTTTGTTAATTTTTAGCACAGTTGATTTTATTATTATGAAAAAGCTTTATTCTTTGAGAATTTGTGCTACTGTAATTTCAAAATATTTTCATAATTATTATTCATTTTATCTTCATTTGAACTGTCTACTGCTACATAACAAACCCTTCCACAAGTCTAGTGGCTTAACACAACAACAATTTATTATTTCTCACAATCTCACTCATGCAGCCTCAGTTAACTGTAGGAAGATCCTGGAGGGTGTCACTCACATGCCGGGGTGGTTAGCTGGGTCTCTGTCACCACAAGCTCTTGCCTAGGCCTCTCTGCATGGTGATTTCAGGGTTCTACGAGGGCAAGAGTGGAAGCTGCCAGGCTACTTGAGGTCTTGCTTGGAAGTCAAATGTCACTTCGATTCATTAGAACAATTCACCAGGCCAGCCCAGATTCAAGAGGCAAGGAGATGTATTATTCCTCCTGATGAGGAGATGCAGAGTACTTGTAGCCATCTTTAATTCACCGCAGTCCCAATAGTAATCCCAAAAATGAAGACAGCTGGTTATTATCATTTGTCTTTAACAGATGAGGAAACTGAGGTACAGAGAGGTACATCAATATAGTATAAAGCAGTGTCACTTTGAAAATGGACTGCACTCCAACACCATTAATATGAAAATTCTCAGATCCCACCCCAGGCCTACTAAGCTAGTATAGAGATACTATCTCCATACTGTTATTACTATAATAATAGAGATACTATAGAAATAGATACTATAGTATCATTCCACAATAATACAGATGCTATGCCTAGGAATAGATACCAGGAATCTGAACGTTAATAAACTCTTTAGGTGACTCTTATGCACCCTAGGGTTAGAGAAGCAGTGATACCAGAACAAATGAATTGGAAGTGAGTGAAATCACACTCATGGTGCAGCCTTGCCACCTCCTAGCAGGGTGACCCTAAGTAGATCATGTAACCTTTCAGAAGTTCAGTTTTTCTTATTGGAAAAAAAACTGCTAATAGTATCTGCTTTGCCTTCTCCAGCAGCCTAATATGAATATCAAGAGATGTTGCATGGAAAAGCAGGCAGTGCAATAATGATGAATACAGTAATATTGTCCAAGATTAAATAATGTATTAGTAAGAGAATTAAGATTAAAACAGCTGCTTCTCTGGTCTTAAATCTCTTTAGAAGCAAACACTAATTGGGCCAGAAGCTTTTTAGCCTTTCCTAGATCTTCAGAGCTACAGCAAACTGCAATACTAATTACAAAGAGCAGGCAAGGAGTCAAGTATGATGTGCTTTCAATGAAATAAAGAATCCCTTTTCTCTCCTCTCTTCTTCCTCAGTGGCACAGACCACTTCATTCCCTAAACAAGCTCACAGACCACCACAGCAGGGCATGGCCATCTTCCTTTTCATGGGAAAGGATTATTGAGTGGGAAGTGCTCAAGATGAGTGAGTGTTACTGGGGAGTAGGAGGTGGAGTGACAATCCTGGCCTAGATTGTGTTTTTCAAGTTTGATGCATGTCAGTGAAATGGCATCTACAGCCTGCTGAAGCTTTTGGAGAGTCAGAATTTGAGAGCTTGTGGGTGAGAAATTGCAATCTCTCCCTGATTATTCACCTCCTCCAATCTATATGTTTAATGCACCCACTCTCAATCTAATCTTCCCTGCAAGCAATTTTCTAAATTTCAAAAAGCTGGTTGCTGTCTTCTCAACTGTCTCCATCTTCCTCAAACTCATCCTAATGTAGAAAGGAGGTAGGAAAGTTTAGATAATTCCCTCATCCTACTTAACCATAAACCTAATTTTCCAACCGAGAAAAACGGTGATGTATCCAGGCATTAAAAAGAAGTACCACCTATTAAAAAAAAGGCAGCATGTATTTCCTGGGTTCAAAGCCCAGCTCCATCCATCCTTTAATGACCTTTGGCACTTACTCTGTTCCTTTCCTCTTCTTTAAATTGAGAATGATGATTATAACACAGAAATATTATGAGAACAATGTAAGTTAAAACATGTGAAGCCCTTAGAGCAATGTCTGCCATATGAAATGACATGGAGCATTATAGATTTTTCTACACCGTACTAGATTACCACAGCAACTGCCTATCTGGTCTCCCGCTTTTAATCTTTCTTTGCATCTCATCCATCCTCCTATGATGAACCTTTCTCAATCGCTGTTAAGTCCTCCTTCCCCCAATTTAAAGAATGTATTACCCATTGCATGCACTACAAACTCCCTGGCTTACCATTTAAGATACTCTTCTCATCAGTCCCTTTAACTCTATTCAACCACGTTACCCAATATCTCTACAACACAGTTTCTTACCCTCAATGCTATTGAAATTTGGGGCTAGATAATTCTTTGTAGTGGAGGGGCTGTTCTGTACATCTCATCAGCAATGTTTAGCAGCATCCCTACCTCTACCCACTAGATGCCAGGAGCAACCTTCAACTGTGACAACCAAATAAGTTTCCAGATATTGCACAATGTCCTCTAGGAAATAAAAATCTCCCCCTAGCTGAGAATCACTGCTCTAAAGACCCCTCTCTATTGCTATGCTTTCCTTATCATTTCTGAAATGTGCCTGAACCGATCTCATTTAGGTTCCTTTTCTCAAAGAATGTTACTTTTTTAAATTTGGCATAATATACATAACATAAAGTTTACCATTTTAAGTGTACAGCTCAGCGGCATTAAGTACATTCACATTGCTATGAAATCATCACCATCATCTACCTCCAGAACTTTTTGATCTTTCTAAACTAAACTCCTTGCTCATTAAACAATAACTCCCATTCCCCCTTCTTCCAGCCCCTGGCAACCACCATGCTACTTTTTGTCTCTGTGAATTTGACTACTTTAGGTATCTCTCAGAGATAAGCATCATAGAATAGTTGTCTTTTCATGTCTGCTTTATTTCACCTAGAATAATATCTGCAAGGCTTATCTGTATTACAGAAGGTGTCAAAGTTTCATTCTTTTTGTTATTTATTTATATTGTATTATATTTTAAGTTCTGGGATACATGGGCAGAACGTGCAGGTTTGTTACATAGGTATACACGTTCCATGGTGGTTTGCTGCACCCATCAACCTGTCATCCACATTAAGTATTTCTCCGAATGCTATCCCTCCCCTATCCCCCCACACCCCAACAGGCCCCGGTATGTGATGTTCCCTCCCTGTGTCCATGTGTTCTCACTGTTCAACTCCCACTTATGAGTGAGAACACACGGTGTTTGGTTTTCTGTTCCTGTGTTAGTTTGCTGAGAATGATGGTTTCCAGCTTCATCCATGTCCCTGCAAAGGACATGAGCTCATCCTTTTTTATGGCTGCATAATATTCCATGGTGTATATGTGCCACATTTTCTTAATCCAGTCTATCATCGATGGGCGTTTGGGTTGGTTCCAAGTCTTTGTTATTGTGAACAGCGCTGCAATAAACATACGTGTGCATGTGGCTTTATAGTAGAATGATTTATAATCCTTTGGGTATATACCTAGTAATGGGATGGCTGGGTCAAATGGTATTTCTGGTTCTAGATCCTTGAGGAATCACCACACTGTCTTCCCCAGTGGTTGAACTAATTTATACTCCCACCAACAGTGTCAAAGTGTTTCGATTGCTTCACATCCTCTCCAGCATCTGTTGTTTCCTGACTTTTTAATGATCGCCATTCTAACTGGTGTGAGATGGTATCTCATTGTGGTTTTGATTTGCATTTCTCTAATGACCAGTGATGATGCACTTTTTTTCATATGTTTTTTGGCTGCATAAATGTCTTCTTTTGAGAAGTGTCTGTTCATATCCTTTGCCCACTTTTTTCTTGCAAATTTCTTTAAGTTCTTTGTAGATTCTGGATATTAGCCCTTTGTCAGATGGATAGATTGCAAAAATTTTCCCCCATTCTGTAGGTTGCTGTTTCACTCTGATGATAGTTACTTTTGCTGTGCAGAAGCTCTTTAGTTTAATTAGATCTCATTTGTCAATTTTGGCTTTTGTTACCATTGCTTTTGGTGTTTTAGTCATGAAGTCTTTGCCCATGCCTATGTCCTGAATGGTATTGCCTAGGTTTTCTTCTATGGTTTTTATGGTTTTAGGACTTACGTTTAAGTATTTAGCCCATCTTGAGTTAATTTTTGTATAAGGTGTAAGGAAGGGATCCAATTTCAGTTTTCTGCATATGGCTAGCCAGTTTTCCCAACACCATTTATTAAATAGGGAATCTTTTCCTCATTGCTTGTTTTTGTCAGGTTTGTCAAAGATCAGATGGCTGTAGATGTGTGGCATTATTTTTGAGGCGCCTGTTCTGTTCCATTGGTTTATATGTCTGTTTTGGTACCAGTACCATGCTGTTTTGGTTACTGTAGACTTGTAGTATAGTTTGAAGTCAGGTAGCATGATGCCTCCAGCTTTGTTCTTTTGCTTAGGATTGTCTTGGCTATATGGGCTCTTTTTTGGTTCCATATGAAATTTAAAGTAGTTTTTTCTAATTCTGTGAAAAAAGTCAATGGTAGCTTGATGGGAATAGCATTGAATCTATAAATTACTTTGGGCAGTATGGCCATTTTCACAATATTGATTCATCCTATCCATGAGAATGGAATGTTTTTCCATTTGTTTTTGTCCTCTCTTATTTCCTTGAGCAGTGGTTTATAGTTCTCCTTGAAGAGGTCCTTCGCATCCCTTATAAGTTGTATTCCTAGGTATTTTATTCTCTTTGTAGGAATTGTGAATGGGAGTTCACTCAGGATTTGGCTCTCTGTTTGTCTATTATTGATGTATAGGAATGCTTGTGATTTTTGCACATCGATTTTGTAACCTGAGATTTTGCTGAAGTTGCTTATCAGCTTAAGGAGATTTGGGGCTGAGATGATGGGATTTTCGAAATATACAATTATGTCATCTGCAAACAGAGGCAATTTGACTTCCTCTCTTCCTATTTGGATACCCTTCATTTCTTTCTCTTGCCTGATTGCTCTGGCCAGAAGTTCTAATACTATGTTGAATAGGAGTGGTGAGAGAGGGCATCCTTGCCTTGTGCTAGTTTTCAAAGGGAATGCTTCCAGCTTTTGCCCATTCAGTATGATATTGGCTGTGGGTTTGTCATAAATAGCTCTTATTATTTTGAGATATGTTCCATCAATACATAGTTTATTGAGAGTTTTTAGCATGAATAGGTGTTGAATTTTATCAAAGGCCTTTTCTGCATCTACTGAGATAATCATGTGGTTATTGTCTTTGGTTCTGTTTATGTGACTGATTGTGTTTATTTATTTGCATATGTTGAACCAGCCTTGTATCCCAGGGTTGAAGCCAACTTGATCGTGGTGGGTAAGCTTTTTGATGTGCTGCTGGATTCAGTTTGCCAGTATTTTTTTGAGGATTTTCACATAGAAGTTCATCAGAGATATTGGCCTGAAATTTTCTTTTTTTGTTGTGTCTCTGCCAGGTTTTGGTATCAGGATGATGCTGGCCTCAGGCCCTCTTTTTGTATTGTCTGGAATAGTTTCAGAAGGAATGGTACCAGATCCTCTTTGTACCTCTGGTAGAATTCGACTGTGAATCTGGTCCTGGGCTTTTTTGGTTGGTAGGCCATTAATTACTGCCTCAATTTCAGAACTTGTTATTGGTCTATTCAGAGATTCGACTTCTTCCTGGCTTAGTCTTGGGAGCATGTATGTGTCCAGGAATTTATCCATTTCTTCTAGATTTTCTAATTTATTTGTGTGGAGGTGTTTATAGTATTCTCTGATGGTAGTTTGTATTTCTGTGATCAGTGGTAATATCCCCTTTGTCATTTGTTATTGTGTCTATTTGATTCTTCTCTCTTTTCTTCTTTATTAGTCTGGCTAGTGGTCTATCTATTTTGTTAATCTTTTCAAAAAACCAGCTCCTGGATTCATTGATTTTTTGAAGGGATTTTGTGTCTATCTCCTTCATTTCTGCTCTGATCCTAGTTATTTCTTGTCTTCTGCTAGCTTTTGCATTTGTTTGATCTTGCTTCTCTAGTTCTTTTAATTGTGATGTTAGGGTGTCGATTTTAGATCTTTCCTGCTTTCTCCTGTGGGCATTTAGTGCTATAAATTTCCCTCTAGCTGTGTCCCAGAGATTCCGGTATGTTGTGTCTTTGCTCTCATCGGTTGCAAAGAACTTATTTATTTCTGTCTTAATTTCGTTATTTATCCAGTAGTCATTCAGGAGCAGGTTGTTCAGTTTCCATGTAGTTGTGTGGTTTTGAGTGAATTTCTTAATCCTGAGTTCTAATTTGATTGCACTGTGGTCTGAGAAACTGTTTGTTATTATTTCCATTCTTTTGCATTTGCTGAGGAGTGTTTTACTTCCAATTATGTGGTCAATTTTAGAATAAGTGCAATGTAGTGCTGAGAAGAATGTATATTCTCTTGATTTGGGGTGAAGAGTTCTGTAGATGTCTATTAGGTTTGCTTGGTCTCGAGCTGAGTTCAAGTCCTGAATATCCTTGTTATTTTCTGTCTCATTGATCTAATATTGATAGTAGGGTGTTAAAGTCTCCCACTATTATTGTGTGGGAGTCTAAGTCTCTATGTAGGTCTCTAAGAACTTGCTTTATGAATCTGGGTGCTCCTGTATTAGGTGCATATATATTTATGATAGTTAGCTGTTTTTGTTGCATTATTCCCTTTACCATTATGTAACACCCTTCTTTGTCTTTTTTATCTTTGTTGGCTTAAAGTCTGTTTTATCAAAGACTAGGATTGCAGCTCCTCCTTTTTTAAATTTTTTGATTTCCATTTGCTTGGTAAATATTCCTCCATCCCTTTATTTCAAGCCTATGTGCGTCTTTGCACATGAGATGGGTCTCCTGAATACAGCACACTGATGGGTCTTGACTCTTTATCCAATTTGCCAGTCTGTGTCTTTTAATTGGGCATTTAGCCCATTTACATTTAAGGTTATTATTGTTATGTGTGAATTTGATCTTGTCATTATGATACTAGCTGGTTATTTTGCCTGTTAGTTGATGCAGTTTCTTTATAGTGTTGGTGGTCTTTATTTGGTATGTTTTTGCAGTGGCTGGTACCAGTTTTTCCTTTCCATATTTAGTGCTTTCTTTGGGAGCTCTTGTAAGGCAGGCCTGGTGGTGAGACAAAAATCTCTCAGCATTTACTTGCCTGTAAAGGATTTTATTTCTCCTTCACTTACAAAGCTTAGTTTGGTTGGATGTGAAATTCTGGGTTGAAAATTCTTTTTTTTTTTTTAAGAATGCTGAATATTGGCCCCTACTCTCTTCTGGCTTTTAGGGTTTCTGCAGAGAGATCTGCTGTTAGTCTGATGGGCTTCGCTTTGTGGGTAACCCAACCTTTCTCTCTGGATGCCCTTAACATTTTTTCCTTCATTTCAGCCTTGGTGAATCTGATGATTATGTGTCTTGGGGTTGGGGTTGCTCTTCTCGAGAAGTATCTTTTTTTTTTAATTTTATTATTATACTTTAGGTTTTAGGGTACATGTGCACAATGTGCAGGTTTGTTACATATGAATCCATGTGCCATGTTGGTTTGCTGCACCCATTAACTCGTCATTTAGCATTAGGTATATCTCCTAATGCTGTCCCTCCCCACTCCCCCCACCCCACAACAGTCCCCGGAGTGTGATGTTCCCCTTCCTGTGTCCATGAGTTCTCATTGTTCAATTCCCACCTATGAGTGAGAACATGCGGTGTTTGGTTTTTTGTCCTTGTGATAGTTTACTGAGAATGATGTTTCCCAGTTTCATCCATGTCCCTACAAAGGACATGAACTCATCATTTTTTATGGCTGCATAGTATTTCATGGTGTATATGTGCCACATTTTCTTAATCCAGTCTATCGTTGTTGGACATTTGGGTTGGTTCCAAGTCTTTGCTACTGTGAATAGTGCCGCAATAAACATATGTGTGCATGTGTCTTTATAGCAGCATGATTTATAGTCCTTTGGGTATATACCCAGTAATGTGATGGCTGGGTCAAATGGTATTTCTAGTTCTAGATCCCTGAGGAATTGCCACACTGACCTCCACAATGGTTGAACTAGTTTACAGTCCCACCAACAGTGTAAAAGTGTTCCTATTTCTCCACATCCTCTGCAGCACCTGTTGTTTTTGTGGTGTTCCCTGTATTTCCTGAATTTGAATGTTGGCCTGTCTTGCTAGGTTGGGGAAGTTCTCCTGGACAATATCCTGAAGAGTGTTTTCCAAGTTGGTTACATTCTCCCCATCACTTTCAGGTACACTAATCAAACATAGGTTTGGTCTTTTCACATAGTCCCATATTTCCTGGAGGCTCTGTTTATTCCTTTTCATTCTTTTTTCTCTAATATTGTCTTCATGCTTTATTTCATTAAGTTGATCTTCAATCTCTGACATCCTTTCAAATTCTGCTTGATCGATTTGGCTACTGATACTTGTGTGTGCTTCACAAAGTTCTCATGCTGTGATTCGCAGCTCCATCAGGCCATTTATGTTCTTCTCTAAACTGGTTATTCTAGTTAGCAATTCCTCTAACCTTTTATCAAGGTTCTTAGCTTCCTTGCGTTGGGTTAGAACATGCTCCTTTAGCTCAGAGGAATTTGTTATTACCCACCTTCTGAAGCCTACTTCTGTCAATTCATCAAGCTCATTTTCCATCCCTTGCTGGTGAGGAGTTGTGATCCTTTGGAGGAGAAGAGGCCTTCTGGTTTTTGGAGTTTTCAGCTTTTTTGCACTGGTTTTTCCTCATCTTTGTGGATTTATCTACCTTTGGTCTTTGATGTTGGTGACTTTTGGACGGGGTTTGTGTGGACATCCTGTTTGTTGATGTTGATGCTATTCCTTTCTGTTTGTTAGTTTTCCTTCTAACAGTCAGGTCCCCCTGCTGCAGGTCTGCTGGAGGTCCACTCCAGAACCTGTTTGCCTGGGGTATCACCAGTGGAGACTGCAGAATAGCAGACTGCTGCCTGTTCCTTCCTCTGGAAGTTTTGTCCCAGAGGGGCATTCGCCAAATGCCAGCTGGAGCTCTCCTGTGTGAGGTGTCTGTCCACCCTGGCTGGGAAGTGTCTCCCAGTCAGTAGGCACAGGGGTCAGGGACCCACTTGAGGATGCAGTCTGTCCCTTAGCAGAACTCGAGCTCTGTGCTGGGAGATCTGCTGCCCACTTCAGAGTCACCAGGCAGGAACTTTTAAGTCTGCTGAAGCTGTGTCCACAGCCACCCCTTCCCCCAGGTGCTCTATCCCAGGCAGATGAAAGTTTTATCTATAAGCCCCTGACTGGGGCTGCTGCCTTTCTTTCAGAGATGCCCTACCCAGAGAGGAAGAATCTAGAGGGGCAGTCTGGCTACAGTGGCTTTGCCAAGCTGCAGTGGGCTCCGCCCAGTTCAAACTTTCAGGCAGCTTTGTCTACATGGTGAAGGGAAAACCACCTACTCAAGCCTCAGTAATGGCAGACACCCCTCCCCCAACCAAGCTCGAGTGTCCCAGGTCGACTTCAGACTACTGTGCTGGCAGTGAGAATTTCAAGCCAGCAGATCTTAGCTTGCTGGGCTCCATGGGCTTCAGCCCCCTTTCCAGTGGAGTGAACAGATCTGCCTCACTGGCATTCCAGGCGCCACTAGGGTATGAAAAAAAAAAACTCCTGCAGCTAGCTCAGCGTCTGCCCAAACGGCCACCCAGTTTTGTGCTTGAAACCCAGAGCCCTGGTGGGGTAGGCACCCAAGGGAATCTCCTGGTCTGTGGGTTGCAAAGACCATGGGAAAAGCGTGGTATCTGTGCGACAGCTACGTCCCTCATGGCACAGTCCCTTACAGCTTCCCTTGGCTAGGGGAGGGAGTTCCCCGACCCCTTACACTTCCTGGGTGAGATGATGCCCCACCCTGCTTTGGCTAGCCCTCTGTGAGCTGCACCCACTGTCTAACCAGTGCCAATGAGATGAGCTGTGTACCTCAGTTGGAAATGCAGAAACCACCCACCTTCTGCACTGATCTTGCTAGGAGCTGCAGACTGGAGCTGTTCCTACTTGGCCATCTTCAGTCTGGGATCCTCAGTTTCGTTCCTTTTTCTTTTCTTTTTTTTTTTTTTTTTTTTTTTTTGTCACCCAGGCTGGAGTGTAGTGGTACAATCTCAGCTCATTGCAACCTCCACCTCCCAGGTTCAAGCAATTCTCTGCCTCAGCCTCCCAAGCAGCTGGGATTACAGGTGCCTGCCACCATGCCCAGCTAATTTTCTTATTTTTAGTAGAGACGAGGCTTCACCATTTTGGCCAGACTGGTCTTGAACTCCTGACCTTGTGATCCACCTGCCTTGGCCTCCCAAAGTGCGGGGATTACAGGCGTGAGCCACCATGCCTGGCCAATTTCATTCCTTTTTAAGGCTGAATAATATTCCATTGTATGTATAGAGCATGTATTGTTTACCATTCATCTGTCAATGGATATTTGGTTCATCTCCAACTTTGGCTATTGTGATAATGCTGCTATAAACATGAGTGTACATATATCTGTTTGTGCCTCTGCTTTCAGTTCTCTTAGGTATATACCCAGAAGTGAAACTGCTAGATCATAAAGTAATTCTGTTTAATTTTTTGCTGAATCATCATACTGTTTTCCACAGCAGCTGCACGATTTTACATTCCCACTAACAGTGCATTGGAATAACTTCAAGTAACTTCATACCCATTCTCATTGACAGTTTTAGCTTCTGTTTTTTTAATAATAGCCATCCTAATGCATATGAAGTGATTTTGATTTGCATTGAGATTTTGATTTGCCTTTCCCTAATGATTAGTGACTTTGAGCATCTTTTTATGTGTATATTGGCCATTTGTATATCTTCTTTAGAGAAATCTCTATTCAATTCTTTGCCTATTTTTTAATCAAGTTGCTTGGTTTTTTGTTGTTTATTTGTAGGAGTTCTTTATTTATTTGGGATATTAATCCCTTATAAGATATATAATCCACAAATATTTTCTCCCATGCCATCGATTACCTCTTCACACTGTTGGTAGGGTCTTTTGATGCACAGATGTTCAAAGTATATTGTTTTAATTTTAAAAAGCTAAATTAAAATTAAAATTAGATTTTAAATTAAAAACAGAAAGTCCTTGAAAGAGCTGTCCAGCCAGGTGTGGTGGCTTATACCTGTAATCCCAGAACTTTGGCAGGGCCAATGCAGGAGGATTGCTTGAGCACAGGAGTTTGAGATCAGCTTGAGAAAAATAGTGAGACCCCATCCCTACAGAAAAAAAAAAAAGCCAAAAAAATTAGCCAGGTATGCTGGCACATGCATCTCGTCCTAGCTATGTGAGAGACATAGGTGGGAAGATGGATTAAGCCCAGGAATTCGAGGCTCCAGTGAGCCATCATCACACTGCTGCACTCCAGCCAGGTGACAGAGCAAGGTGCTATCTCTAAAAATAAAGAAAGAGCTGTCCTCAAACAAACATAAACCTGCAATATGTAATTTAGTACTACCTGCATAAAGCATGTATTGATTTTCTGTTACTGCTATAATAAATTACCACAAATGTAGTGGCTTAAAACACTATAAACTTACCATCTTAGAGTTCTGTAGGTCAGAGTTCTGAAATGGGTCTTTCAGGGCTAAAATTAAGGTGTCAGTGAGGCTGCATTTCTTCTGGAGGGTCTAGAGGAGAATATGTCTTCTTGCCTCTTCCAGCTCCTAGAAACCAACCATATTTCTTGGCTCATGGCCCCTTCTTCCATCTTCAAAGCCAGCAACTTTGCATTGCTCTCTGACCATTCTTCCATAGCCACGTCTCCCTCTGACTCTCATCTCAGAGGAAAGGTTCTTCTAAGAACTCATTTGATGAAGTTGGGCTTACTCAAATAATCCAGGATGATCTCCCCATCTCAAGGTCCTCAACCATTCTCACACCTGCAAAGTTCCTTTTGCCATATAAAGTAACATATTCACAGGTTCCAGAGATTCAAATGTGGATGTCTTGGAGACTCCCTTTTTCTTCCTGCCACAAAAAGTAAAAAAAAAAAATATGAAGCATAAGTAAACCTGGAATTGGTGTTGTTATATGACTTTCTGAACACATTTTCTCTCTCTCATCTCAACTGAGCAGCATGGTAACTGCATCCTCTGGACTTGTGGATGCTAAGTGAATTTCTATAGACTCTCATGACCATCTGCTTTACTGACCAAGATATTTTATGAATTCACACTCTCTTTTCTGATTTAGAATAATCAATATCAGAAACAGATGGGGTGAAATCTTCTGAAGTTTCTTCATAACTAAAGTTATCATAACTAAAGTTTGTCATACGTGAAACAAAGGAAGTTAGAAAAATCTAGAAAACTTGAAATGCTACCTCCAGATTAAGTTTAGTATATACACTATAAATATATCCAGTACTCATAGAAAGTATGCTAATTACCTATATAAGTATATAATAGATGTTCAACCAAAAGTAGACAGTGGGATTCTCCCTTAAGTATTAATACCCCAGAGATGCCTGGCACTAGACAATGGAGACAGAACCATCATATGTAATTTTATAGGTTGTTTTCAGCACGAAGTTCCTAAAATCCCTCTTCTGCTCCATCCCTAATCCATGCTCCCAGAACCATAGAGAAGACAGCGTATTAGTCCATTTTCATGCTGCTGATAGACATACCTGAGACTGGGCAATTAAAAAAAAAAAAGAGGTTTAATTGGACTTGTATTTCCACGTGGCTGGGGAATCCTCACTATCATGGCAGAAAGCAAGGAGGAGCAAGTCATGTCTTACATGAATGGCAGTAGGCAAAGAGAGAGCCTGTATAGGGAAACTCCACCTTATAATACTGTCAGATCTTGTGAGACTTATCTGCTATCATGAGAACAGCATGGGAAAGACCTGCCCCCATGATTCAGTTACCTCCCACCGGGTCCCTCCCACAACACATGAGAATTCTGGGAGCTACAAGATGAGATTTGGGTGGGGACACGGAGCCAAACCATATCAGATGGATAACCTTTTTCCTGGTTTTCACAAAGCTTTTGTGTAAGCTATTGGTGGCCTGACTTGGAGGACATTGGGTAAGAAAGGAGAAACACCCTTAGCAGCTCCTTACTGGGACACACAGTTAGATATCTTCAGGACCCTAAGAGAGGCTCAACATACACTTTCCAAAGTATTCTGCTTCATGGCCAGAAGAGTATGGAGTAGCCAACAGTGATATATAACTCCTATCCCTAGACATATAGCTGAAATATTCTGTGCAGAGTCAAGCTCACAGTCTCCATATGTAGACATCAGTCTTTCATGGCCTCCACCTTAGCTTCCATCATCCCATTCTATATCCATTTTGGCCAGGTCTACCATGAACTGTTCGTTTTAATTCAATGGTCCCTTTACCAACCAATACAGATAGAGCACCAAATATAGCTGCTTTCTGAGAGAAAACATCAGCTTATCTAAAATAGGCCCCAAAAGTGACAAGGGGATCCACCAAAGTAAACCCCACTTACATAAAGCCAATCCTTTTTAAGCTTCTCATTTTATCAAAATATATTTGACTAATCTCAACATCAGTCAGTTTAGAACTACAGGCTAGCCACTAAGTCAGGAGACATAGGTTAAGAAATGACTGGTTAATAGTAAAATACATATAAAATAACGTTATTATGTTTCCAGACTTTATTGTTACCCTGTACACAAGCAGAGAGGTAGTGAGGTGGGGTGGGGGAGGAAACAATGAGTCAGAGAGAGAGAAAGATGCATTAGAAACCACCCAGCATAACCTCATATACAAAGATAAAATTCATCATCATCAAAAGAATTCTCTGAGATGCTTTTTGTTAAGAGCCCACAATTTGCTTTTTCCCATGCAAAAATCCACGATTCAAACACTGACAAACAATATCTAAGAATCCCTAGTGGAGATAATGCTGTACCATTGGCCTGTCATTCATTTTAAGGACTTTTTATTGTAGAATAGGGAAGAGCTGATAGAAATGATATGGTTCTGTAGAAATAAATATTTTAGTAAAATCACACACATTTCTGCAGATCCATACACTGAATGTCTGTTTCTTTTAGAAAATCAAATACAAATGAATGTTGTTGGAAAGAAATGTATTGGAATTCCTTTTCAAAATCTTTCTTTTCCTTTTGTATACATCTTAGAAGAAATGAAATGCTATCCCTTACAGAGGCAGTGAAGTGAGAGCCTGTCTAATGAGTCTAGGATTTTGAGTAAAAGTACACTGTAGCACAATATTCACAATGAACAAATAAAGATGCAGTTTGCAATCTGCCTGGTTAAGATTACCAGGCTCGTGTGCAGCCTCTCCCCAGTGCGTGTGGTCATATCTCTAAGCACAGCAGATTTCCTACCATGTCCTGAGTTTTCTGAACTTCAGTCCTTTGGACAGACTTCCCACTGTCTGTAATCCCCTTTTCCCCTTATCAACCTGACAAACTCCCATTTATCAATTAAGGCCCAGCTGACATGCCATTTCTTATTAGTTTCCCTGACCTTTTTTCCGCCTTTTCCCCTACTGTGACTGCAGAATTATTAACAGCGTTTGTGTTTCCAAGCACTTATATTATGTGTGCTTCTATTACAGCAACTATCACAACACGTTCTTACTTGTGAACGTGTACATATGCCATCCACCTCTAGGCCTAGCTTCTTCAGGAAACTTTATTCCTCATTTTTCCAGTACCCAGAGGCTAGCACGTTACATGACATAGTTTGGTGAATAGAATTGAATAGAGGAAACGTACAATAAATGAACTTTCTTTTCCCTGAGATGATATCTGTCCCAGAGAATATAGAAATATCTTTACAAGACCAATAATGAGCTTAATGGTACTTAATATCAATTATGTTCAATCTTCAATTTCAGAAATAGCTTCAGTTAGGGTTTTTTTAAACCAATGGCAGTTAAACGAAGATATTAAAGGAAATCTTATTGCAGCAATTGCTCAAGTCAAAACAGGTTTGAGAACAAATCCAATTTAAATACATGCCATCTACTTCTATTTACCTATAGGATGTTTAAAATGGAATACTTTGGGGCAGAATTATTAAAGTCTCCATCTTCAATTGTGAGTTGTGATGAAGTCTTTTTTACAGCTTTTCAAACATTATACTGTGGTTGGTTATTCAAAAGTTCAAATTATCACAGATTGTTCCACAGTCATAGATTGCTAACTATAACACTTATTTAAATGAACCTATCCTCTATGGAAAGCCCTGATTCTGAAGGATTAGCTGTTGACTTCCACAAAATGACACAAATTAGGACAATTTTCCTAGGCCCTCTCTGTACAATTTCATGCTCTTGTAATGATGGCCAGCAACTCAGGGCACCAGTTGATGAAAACAGGTGTACCTCCTCCAACTGGGGTTTTTTAAACACCTGTGGCTGCAAAGATTTTCAAAATCTTAATACCCAGCTAGTGATGTTATGGAGAAATTAGCATTTTCATAACATTTTGATGAGTTTTAGTAGACCAAAAAAATAACTAGTTTGGAGAACCACGCCAAGAATATATATCAAGGCTGTTTTTTTTGTTTTTTTTTGTTTTTGAGATGGAGTCTCACTCTGTCACCCAGGCTGGAGTGCAGTGGCACGATCTCGACTCACTGCAAGTTCCGCCTCCCGGGTTCACGTCATTCTCCTGCCTCAGCCTCCCGAGTAGCTGGGACTACAGGCGCCCGCCACCACACCTGGCTAATTTTTTGTATTTTTAGTGGAGACAGGTTTCACCGTGTTAGCCAGGATGGTCTCGATCTCCTGACCTCATGATTCGGCCGCCTCGGCCTCCCAAAGTGCTGGGATTACAGGCATGAGCCACCACGCCTGGCCTATATCAAGGACTTTTTAAATGTTCAGATGCTTTCTACTGAATTTTATCCCTAAAACTCTCCCATAAAGATCTCAATGATGCCAGACGCAGTGGCTCATGCCTGTAATCCCAGCATTTTGGAAGGCTGAGGCAAGAGGATTGCTTGAGGCTGGAAGTTTTAGACCAGCCTGGTCAACATAATGAGACCTCGTCTCTACAAAAAAAAAAAAAATTAATTAGCCAAGCATGATGGCACGTACCTGTAGTCCCAGCTACTCAGTAGGCTGAGGTGAGAGGATTACTTGAGATCACGAATTTGAGGCTACAGTGAGCTATGATCACAGCACTGCACTCCAGCCTGGGTAAACAGGTTGAGACCCTATCTGTAACGAGAAAAAAATAAAAAATGAAAGGATCTCAATGGTGATGTTTCCAGGTGCTCTCTGAGTCCTTGCTGCATGTAATACTTATTTCTTTGTGCCATTTGTTTTCTGAGAGCAAGTTCAACTTCCATTTACCCAAAAGATCTCAAAACAGTGCCTATTATTTATGCAGTTGTCATGGCTGCTTTTCTGCTGGAGTCAGTTTTTCTCTCACTTGAATGGTTATGCAAGAATATTAGTCATTATTTGAATATCTTGGTCAGATTTTCTTGCATTTATAGAATAACATATTCTGCTTTGTATCATTTGTAGCAGCAAACATAAAACCAGGTTTGATTTCAGAACAAATCCAATTGAGTTGTTCAGCTGATGGCATTTGAGGGAAAAGAAAAAAACTAGACTTGGAAACTGTCCCTCTGTTTTTAAATTGTATAACCCTTTATCAAAGGAAATCTTACACATATGTGAAAACAAATACTTGTCTTAAAAAGCAGAGCATCTGTGATGGGAGAAGAAGTCAAGAGCACCAGATACCATGATGGTCCCACCTCATTCCCTCCCCTGCTGCCTGGCCTCCTCTGAACACACTATGAAAAACACTGTCCCGTGTCTGTAAGTCTTTTTCTTTTTTTTTTTTTTTTTGTGACAGAGTCTCACTCTGTTGCCCAGGCTGGAGTGCAGTGGCGCAATCTTGGCTCACTGTAACGTCCACCTCCCGGGTTCAAGCGATTCTCCTGTCTCATGTCTGTAAGTTCTTGATTGAGAGTTGAAACATTCTGGTTTTGGTTCTCTGTATTTGAGTACAGAGAACTTTCATCTCAAACAGCACTTTTTGTATAGAGACCAAGAGGAATGCATAAATGGACACATTCAAGTATGTATTGCTGTTATTTTCCATTATTTGAGTTCTTAAACAAAAATGCTATTTTCCCTGATGCAGAGTTTCACTCTCTCCAGCAGTTTGGGTCTTCTGAAATGCTTGCTCCCCTTTCCATGTTATGAGAAAAAAAGAACAGAGCAGGGCAAAGATTTTGTGGTCAGAAGACCGGTATGGCAGTCCTGGTTTTGCTTTTATCACCATGTGACCTTTACTGAACATTCACCTCCTAGTGTGTTAAATGAAACTAGCAATATTTGCCTCACAGAGTTGACATTTGTATTTGATTAAATGAAATAACATTGAAAGTGCTACATAAAAGTCCATTTCTGCTGTCCACAGTGATCTCAGGGTTGGAGAATTTTGCTGCAGGTATAAAAGATGCAAGACAATCCCTAACAGCCATTGTTTTTACCACCATGGACTGATTCTCTTTCTTTTAAAAGACAAAATATCTAGCATTATCCGTTCCTAATTTTCTGGAGGAGGGAGGGGGTTGGCCTTCCTCAGAGCCCAGGGCTTGTTCAGGACCCCTAAAACTGTTTACCAAATGCACTCCCCCAATGTGCCTGAAGTCAAATTGTGAAGTGGCGTTGGTCACTCAAGTGTCCCATCATCCTTAGGACACTTACCCAACCTCAAATCGCCACCTCCTTTTCCCAACATATACACACAGGAAAGCTTACCTATGTTTGATCTCATCTCCTCAAGGGCCCTCTTAGTGCAGCCGGCAGGGCGTGAGTCTCGTAATCTGAAGGTCCTGATCTCATCTCCTCAGGGTACCCTTAAGTTGTCTAAATTAATGAAGAACCTGTGGGTTAAAAAGTGGTTCACGTATACATTTCACTATTGCCCTCTTGTCATTCCTATCTTCAGATCAACCTTCCTCATCACCAGGTCACTTACCTACTCAAAAGCCTTCCATTTCCTCCTGTTTTAATTCTAATTCTGATGCCCTTGAGATCCTGGCACAATCCTAACCATACAAAGTTATTTTCCACCGCTTCTGTTGGGTTCCTGCCATTCAAGTCTTCAACTACCAATGTGACAAGGTCCTGGGATGATCTCTCTGCTTCTATCCACTCCCTAAAATCATTCCCTACCTCAAGGTCCAATCCTCAGATGCTGAAACCTTCCTCCTACTCCAGGCCTGCAAGACCTCTCCTCCCCAAACTTTCTACAACTCTTGGAAATGAGAACACATAGTTTAGTTATTAATTAACTACTGCCTTATCTTTATTGTTTTGTTTTAGTGTCTCTTATCTGCCTTCTTTCTCCATCTACATTACAAACTCTTTAAGACAGGGGTAATCCATGTTTGTGTCTCTCATTCTTCCTAGCACATGGTAGAAAATGTTGGTGGCCTGTGTGGCTTACCTTGCATGGTATTTCATTGTAAAAGTCATAGTAACCACACCAATGGAGGAAATTGCAAGCCAGGAGGAATGCCTGGGGGAAAGACAAGTTGGCCCTCAGCATTCTCCATGCATGCTATGTTCTCTTCTTTCCACATAGAGATCAGACCTGGACACAAGCTCACATTTTTTGGCTCTAAGAATCACTATGAATTAACTCACTGCTACGTCTCACTAGAAGTTCCCTGGAAGAGGTAAGATTTGCTTGATTGATATACAATAGAGACTCAGCTATCTAGATTACATGGGTAACAAATGAGACTCCATAGCTACATTTCCAGGTAAACAACAATTTACTCTTAAATTTAAAGCATCATCATCATTTATATTTTAACCATTTGAGGAAATGTGTGCTACATTCTAAAATGTGTAATATATTTCTCTGTTTTCTCAAACAGGCTAACATCAGCTTGATTTAATAACAGAACAAAAGCGCTCAAATTTTTCTAGACAACCTCTCCTACCAGCAGAAAAGGGTAAACATCTGTCTCCAAGAGAAGAGTCATGAAATGCCCCGCTTTTATCTTAAAATATTATCTAAATTTTGTATTTAACACTAGATCTTATCTTTGCTTGTTGAAAAGAGAAGTCAATAATTTAAAACAATGGTTCCCTAATATTGGTTCAAAGTGAAACTTTGCCAAATGACCTCTTTTAGGAGGTTTACATCCCTCTTATTTAGTTAATATTTTAAAAAGCCTTCCACTACCAAATGATGTTGACAGATGCCCTTAATTGACAAAAAAAAAGGAGTTCCTCCCTTTTTAGTTTACTAGTACTTAAAAGAAAGAAAAAAACAGGACCTGCTATTCCAGTTATAATAAAGCTGGAAAAAATAGACATTTCAGAAAGGTGTTCACATGAGTCCCACATTTTCTATACCCCTAGCATGCTGCCTTATGCCCCAAGAGTATGCATCTTTATGAACCTCAGCTTTGGGATTTGCTCTCAGGACCTCCAGAAGTAGGCGGGTTCCTGGATCCACACAGAAAATCCCAGACCGTTACACTTGGCAGGTTTTCCCACTTGCCATCAAGTCATAGGCTGTCTGTATTTCCTTTCATGTGCCTACTGGAACAGACTTTATCTCACTTTTACATTTTTATGATGAGGAAACCAGCTAGCAAAGATTTTATATTGAATGTAAGGATTAGAATAAGTATACCTGAGTGTCTGAAGAATTCTCCTAGGAATAAATATAAGAGCATTAGTGTGTGAACATCATATCTATTTGGGCCACTCGTTACAGCTATAGTCCTCTCTTCTGTATTCTTGGCTACACTACAGATTAGTAAGGTTCCTGGCAGCTAAATTTTGACTCGATGAATTATTACTGAACATAAGCAATAGTATAAACAACAAATTTCCCACTTGAATTAAGAAATAGTACTTAATAGGAAAAGGCTGTGTAAAAAAAAATCAGCCCCAAAACTCAGTGGCATGCAACAATAAACATCTATTCCAATGCTCATAGAACTGCAAGTCAGCTGGGACTCAACTCATCTAAGCTAGGCTCTGTAGGCAACTTTGCTTCAGATTGAGGGTCTGACTGGGCATGACTCTGCTGCAGATTGGGCTCAGGTCTGTTCCATGTGTGTTCATTCTGAGATCTAGGCTGAAAGGGTAGCAGGTACCTGGGGAAGCTCTTATGGTGATGTCCAACAGGGCAAGCCCATCTACTTAAGCACATTTCAGTCCTCTGCTAAGGCATGTCTGCTAACATCTCATTGGCCAAAGCAAGTCTCATGCCAAAACCCCAAAGTCAAAGGATAGGAAAGTATTCTTCACCCACCATGAGGCCATGGCAAAGGTATGGATGTATAATCTCCCTACAGGAGAGTGAAGAATAGTGAGAAATTCAATCTGTCACAGGCTGGATAACTTCTGACCACAGCCACTAATCATAATGGACTTTCTAGAAAAAAGAAAAAACAAGTTTTAAGGCAATTTCTGAAAGTGGAAGGGAGATACCTTGTTGGATATAAAGTGAAAGCTTTCAATTATGATATGCTGAATAAAGGACATTATGAAAGAAATGGAAAATCATGCTTCCTGATGTGGCAGTTGCATTAGGATGCATGTAAAACTGAGTTTGCTATAGGCTGGTTTTATAAGTGATAATTGATTGCAAATTATATTGACAGTTATTGAACATAATTATTCACCACAGGAACCATCCTTAATCAATTAATCAGGGCACAATTCAACTTCACTTCTTGCATGTGGGAACAACCAATTTTTTTTCTTTTTTGCTTTTTTTTCTTTACCTACTTTGTTTGCTGTTGAAACATTTTAACAAATTAATTAGATGCTAATTCTCGGCAATAAATGAAACCCTTAAGGTGCTCAAATTGTAAACTCCACAATAAAACCTGTTTATTCTCAAAGATGTGCCTCAGATTCTGAATAAACACAGATCTCTTCCAGGGGTTGCATTCAAGGAATGGGTCCAAGGTTCTCACTGTCATCAGCCAGGAGAGATATCTCCAAGGACATACTACAGGTCTATCTCTGTTTTATTCAAATTTTAATCAAATACTTAAAAAAATATACTGAAACCAGGCTTTCTGAGTTTTCAACTGACTCAAAGATGGAAAGGATAGGTAGCATATTAGACACAGACTTAAACTTCTGAATAGGCAGAATGATACACAGAAGCTTAGAAGATAAAACTCAATAGGGAGAAAACTAATGCTGTGTTTTCAGTAGTGTTGCAAAGTCAAAGCCTCCAAACAGGATGGAGGAGATAAAAAGAGAGCCACTCACATTAAAAAAAAATCTAGCTGTTTCAGTTAACATCAAATAATAGAAATCAGCAGGGAAATGTAACTTCAAAAGCACTGTTGAATATGTGGGCTGCATGCATATCAATAGCACCCAAAATAAGAAATGTAATAGTCTCATTGTCTTCTGACCTGGTCAGACTCCAGGGAGAGTATCAGATTTAGTTACCAGTGTTATTGTTTACAAAGGAAATTAAAATACAGAACTGTATACACAGGGGTCTGAGATTAGGGTAGAGAAGAGTTTCAACACCAGATTATATGAAGAAGGATGGAAGAAAAAGAAGATACATTGCATGAGCAAGGGAGAAGTCAGGAGAGACACGAGAGTTGTCTCTAAATAGTTATAGCATTGGTCTGACGGAGAGGGATGAAAATAGATTCTGAGCAACAATCTCAAAAATCTGAGAGTCTTCATTGACAAAACCTTCAGGAAGGCAGCTTTCAGCTCAGTATGAATCTTAGACGTCTCCTACCCAATCTTTGTCTCATGGAAGTGGCCCTCCTTTATAAGCACTCTGTGACCTAAGGCCCATGTCAGCCCCACAAGTCTCAAGATTCTGTACAGGAAGAACAGATGTGTCAAATTTGTTATTACACTGAATTTTTAAAGTTCTTTCCTCTATTGAAAAATCAAGTACATCTTTGCAAAATAAAAATAGAATTTTATTATAGCAGTACAAACATTTTATGCTATTCTTTATAGTTTCAAAACTATGAATATCCAATCAAACTTCATAATTGCTTTCATAAATGCCTAATTAAACTATAAATATTATTAAATATATCCATGTACAATAAGAAATGGAAACATCTGGATGAAAAATGGAAAATTTAGACAAGCAGCTGGATATTTTACCTACACAATGCTAGACACCAAGATATTCAGAAACATCAAATGGCTGATAGAATTTTGGCATTTCGTCTGGATATTCAACTCTATCTTCAGCTTTATTTCAAATTACTTCTTAGAGTCTCAGCTTCTCTATTTTTAATGGGAATATTTTATACACTCCTCCTACTGAATAGCATTATCCAGTCACAGATAAAATACTGTTTCTCTTCCTCTGCCAGCTCCCCCTACTCTGATCCCACCCTCCTTCACTTTACTATTCTACAGGGATACCAGAAATGCAGGAAGAATCAAGACAGGGGCTTTGGGGATCCCCCCCTTCCTGCAGCCTCCTCTTACAGGCCATGTTGACTGTCAGAAAGTTCAACATGACTCTCCAATCTGGCTTTGGATGTTCTTCAACCCCTCACCACCCTGGCCCCCACTCTGTGTTTCCATCTTAAATACCAGTGATTCATTTCCAATTCCATATCCTCTCTGACCTCAGTTTCCAAGGCACCATCTCCTTTGATATGCCTGATGGCCCATGCCTTCACGGTGCCTACAGCCAAAACAATATGATAAAAATACTAATTCCAACTTAATCAGCACTACATTACATTCAAACATTGCTGTAAGTGGTCGACATGAATTAACTCATTTAATCTTCACAACAATCCTACAAGCAGGTACTGTTAATATGCCCATTTTGCATACATGGAAATTGAGGCAAGGTATTTAATAACTTGCCCAAATTCCCATAGACGTAGCACCCCAGACCTCCAATACAAATTCTGGTTTTCTCACTTTGGAGCTTCTCTCTTAGCCACTACAATATACTGCCTGTCCAGTCAGTCTACTCTAATTTGTAAACTTTTTGCCAAAATTAAAGTGTTCTCAAACTCAAAGAAGATGGTTATAATGGATTATTCCCACGTTTCAAGCAGTAACTGAAACTCTATCTCTTCCTAAAAGCCTACAGATATTTGGTACATGGAAGAGGACATTTTTTTCCTAAGAAATTCCAACAACTGCCTTCCAAGGATAAAAATACTCGTCCCTTATTTGTTCTCCTTGCTCTCAGAACAATATAAATGCAGCAGGTAATCTTGTACCATTTAAATATTTTACTTGTTTTATAAAGGTTAATCCACATGAATAAAATATCTCAGTTAGTCATTCATTTAACAAGTTCTAGGCACTGATAAGACAAAAATCTCTACCTCACGGAGCTGGCATTCTTGTAGAGAAGACATAATAAGCAAGATAAATATATAAATGATACAGTATGTTAAGTGATGACACATGCGAATGAGAATATAAAGCAAAGAAGAAAGAGATGCAATGCCGGAGAGGGAGTGAAACTTTAGATGCCAAATCCAGGGAGAGCATCGCAGAGAACATGACTTTTGAGTGAGACCTGTAGGAGGGAGGGCCTGGCCATGAAGCTGTGGAGGAGAGGAGCATTCAAGGCAGAAGGGACAGCCTGCATTTGGAATGGGCCTGGCATGTTCCACAAACACCAGGAAGTCAGTGTGGGCAGAGAAAAGAAAATGAGGCAGGGGTGGAGAGGGAGATGAAGGCGAGAAGGATGGAAACAGAAGATAAAGGCATAAAGGCAAGGGAGAAAATAGGGAGGGGGATCTAGAACATGAAGAATCTTTTAGGCCATTATAAAGCGTTTGGCTTTCAAGAGTGGGCTGGGAAGCTACTGGAGGGTTTTGAGTCTAGGAGTGGCAAGGTCTGACTTATGCTTGAGCAGGGTCCTCTGACCGATGTTGAGAACGACAGCAGCAGGGCAGGAGGAGAAAAAGGGGCAGGGAGGAGGTTAGCACAATGATTCAGGTGAAAGATGGGGGTAGCTTGGACTAGGTGGTAGCAATAGGAGAGATAAGAATTGATAGAATTCTATTTTGAAAATAAAACTGATAGAATTTGCTGACAGATGTGGGGTATGAAAGAAAAAGTGGAGTCAAGAAAGACAATGAGATTTTTGGTCTGAACACATAGAAGAAGATTGATTAAAAACCCCTTGGAGAGAGAATCAGCCACATGTATTCACTTAATACATGATGAATATAAATTTTAAAATAGTAAAATGAATTGAAATTCCTCCAGAAACCATTAAGTATGTGTAAAGAAAAGTAGAATAATATGAAGGTGTGTTATTAAAATATAGGATTCTTCTCCATTTAAATATGACATTGATGGTCCTACGTAACCAGTAAATAAAAAGAAAGGCTTAATTTTTTCCATGGTGATGTTCAGATAGCAGATACTAAACACAGCATTAAATATTTGCCAGAAAATCTGATAGTTAGATTTTGATATTTATTAAAGACTTTCCATATTGAGTTTAATTAAGGATTTGATTATGAATTCTACCTTGAAGCCATGATTACTACTTATCTCTTCACTCTTGGGCCAAAGAGAATTACAGATGCTGAATATCTCTCCATTGCATCCATGAAATAGTCATTAGTTTGAAAAGACATCTCTTTTCTCAGTGCTGAAAATTACCTAGAGAAATTTAATTCATTCAGCTTTTATGGTACTCTTGTAAGGAATACTGGATGTATTTTTAATATCAGAGCCAAGAAAATAAATGAATCATCCTAACTAATTTCCTGATAAATATACAATTGTCTTTTATTACCCTTTTATTATCATATATTAGTCTTTTACTCATGTTAATACTGTGAAATATGACAGGGAAATAATGCTGCTTTTTAGAGAATGTGTATAAAATTCACCACTCACTTTCATTACATAACTTGGCATCTTCTGTTCCTAGCTTTCCCATTTCCAGTGTGTCAATGGAAAAACCTCACCATGGATGGAGAGACTCACTCTTTAAGGAATCTTATTGTTAGCTAAATATCTTGCTATCATAAAAAGCTGAAGGGTTATGGCAGCCCATTTTAGCTCTTGGAAACTTTTGAAACACACTGTTAAATGCATGAAGAGTCACATGGCTATTCAGCAAAGAAGGAACTTCTGGGACATAGCTGGTGTCTCTTCCCTAATGGGATCCAGTCAAAAGGCTAGAATATTATAAACTGGCAACCAATGGCAGGCCCACAATCCCTCAAAAAGTAATGGTTCACTGCCAGAAGATAAAGTATGCAACTCCATCACTCAGATTGCCAACTATTTCTTGGGGTTTGATTCCCCAGCCTGGGACTCTGCCTTTGATTCCCCCGTCTGGGACTCTGCCTGAGGAGGTGGCATGGTGTGGGGTCCCTTCTCAGTGACCCAGGGCTCTGGTGTTCTTTCTAGCTCCCCACTCCCTCTTCCCCAGCCGAAAGAAAGCCTTTATTTTCCCCCTTTATCATGGGAGTATGGGTGAATGGGGAAGCACAGTCTGGCTTCATAAATATTTTTCATATCCATCTTTTATACAGTGGTTTGGGCTTGAGTTAATTTGGCTTCAATGTGGCCTCCCCAGCTGTAATTTATCTCTATTCCTTCTCCAGCAAATCTAGCAACTGTACAACTTCTCACTTGATTCATCCATCACCAGTGTCAAAATATAACATAAAAGTTTTTCTTTCTAGTTAAAATATAAAAATATGAAAGGAAGGCTATTTTCTCTGATCTTTCTCTGACGTGATTCTTGATCCTGTCAGAATCTTCAGGTTCTCTCTTCTCTTCTCTATACTTGTCCATGGGTTAAGTGCCATTTCTTAGTGATATATCCCCTTTGTTTTAGACAATGTCAGTCATGATTGTAATAATAGGTAACCTGTTTCTCCAGAACTATAGCCTAGTTTTAATCTTCACTCCTTTCTCAGTAATCCTGCTGGGAGCTATCACATATTCAGATAGATTTTGCAATCTCTACATTGCAGTTGGTTTCTATAACATTCCTTTCAAAAAGACAGTCTCATCATAATACTGAAAATAACTATGTTTTCAGATGGTTCTCTAATTATCTTACATATAATAATAAATATAATTATAAAAAAGAAGAAACTGCAGTGTATCCATTTTGGGTATTAAAATTAGTTGAATCAGTTTTCCTGCGAATATTCTTCTATGAGAATCACATTCAGAACTTACAAACTGCAAATGTTTATTTTTATTGAAGAAAGGTAGCTTGATAAACATATTTAATATCAGGAATAAATATGAATTTGTGAGAGAGAGAACTGATTTAGTGCCAATCATATATCATTGTTTTAAAGGTAAACTAGAGAGCTTTATCCAAAACAAATTTAAATAAAGTAAAAACCTACCTCTCCCTCTTTCTTTGTAGCTCATAGACAAATATTTAAACATAAATATGCAAACCAAAGGATCCACCTTCATCTGGGTTAAAAATGTATGCTGAAAGAGTATTGAGAATAAGAGATATCCTATGTTAGTTGCCAAATGTTTGGGAGCAACAATTAAAAAGTGTAGATTACAAGAGTCTTAAAGAAGAAGAGATCATTCTGGGCTAAGATTATCCACAAATTTTTCAAGAAGGAGGCAGAATTTGAGGTGGGTCGTTAGGGCAGGTAGGATTTAGAAAACTATAGAGGAACTGGGAGGCATTTTTCAATGGGAAGAGTGACGTCATAGTGAGCATACTGAGATGGTTGTAAAAAATAAAAGGCAAATGCATCTAGTTAGAATTGATAGCATAAGCAATCACGAAAGATCATACTAGAAGACAGATTGAGAGCAGACCTGGAGGACCTTAAAAGGCCAAGAAATGTGAACTTCCAAGGATACTACCCAGAAAGTGAAAAGAAAACCCACAGAATAGAAGAAAATATTTGCAAATCATATATCTGATAAAAGTCTAATATCAAGAATATATAGAGAACACTAAAAAATCAGTAATAAGGGAAATAGCCTAATTAAATTGGGAGGAAGAAGTATTTGAATAGACATTTTCCCAAATAATAAATACAAAGGACCAATAAGCACATGAAAAGATGTGCAGTATCATTAGTCATCAGGGAAATGCAAAACAAAGCCACATTGAAACTTTACACCTACTAGGATGGCTATGATGAAAAAGGCAGATAATAACAAGAGTTGACAAAGATGTGGAGAAATCAGAACCATCAAACATTGCTGTAAAATGTAAAATGATATTCCAATCTGGAAAACATTTTGGCAGTCCTCAAAAACTCAAAATAAAAAGGCCTCATAAACTTACATTTATGTTACAGATGACTCAATAATTCCATACCTAGGTATATGCCCAAGAAAAATAAAAACAAATGTTCACACAAAACAACTTGTACACAAATGTTCATAGAAGCATTATTCTTAATAGTCAAAAGGCAGAAACAACCCAAATGTCCACCAAGTGAACAGTAAATAAAGAAAATGTGGTGTATCTACACCATGGAATATTATTTGTCCATAAAAAGGAATGAGGCTGGGCTCGGTGGCTCACGTCTGTAATCCCAGCACTTGGGAGGCCGAGGCGGGTGAATCACCTCATGTCAGGAGTTTGAGACCACCCTGGCCAACGTGGTGAAACCCCATCTCTACCAAAAATACAAAAATTAGCTGGACGTGGTGGCTCATGCCTGTAATCCCAGCTACTCAGGAGGCTGAGGCAGGAGAATTGCTTGAATCAGGGAGGCAAACGTTGCAGTGAGCCAAGATCATGCCACTACACTCCAGCCAGGGCAACAGGGCAAGACTCCATCTCAAAAAAGAAAAGGAATGAAGTATGGATACATGCTACGACACATGTAAACCTTGCAAACATTACGCTAAGTGAAAGAAGCCAGGCACAAAGACATTTATTGTAACATTCCATTTATATATGAAATGTCTAGAATAGGCAAATGCATGGAGACATAAGGTAGATTAGTGGTTCCTAGTGGCTGGGAGGAGGGAGAAATGGGGAGTGACTGTTAGCAGATAATGGATTATTATTTTTTTTTTGGTAGGGGGTGATAAAAATGTTCTGGAATTAGGCTGAACATGGTAGCTTATGCCTGGAATCCCAACACTTTGGGAAGTCAAGGTGGGAGGATCACTTGAGCCTAGGAGTCAAGACCTGTTGTACAACATAGACAGACCCTGTCTCTACCAATCACATATTTTTTTTTTAAATTAGCCAGGTCTGGTGGTGCGTGCCTGTAGTCCCAGCTACTCGGGAGGCTGAAGTGGGAGGATCACTTGAGCCCAGAAATTTAAGGTAACAGTGAGCTAAGATTGTACCACCGTATTCCAGCCTGGGTGACAGACTGAGACCCTGTCTCAAAAAAAAAAAAAGAGAAAAAGAAATGTTCTGGAATTAGATAGTAATAATGGTTGCACAACTCTGTGAATATACTAAAAACCATGGAATCATACACTTTAAAATAACGAATTTTATGCTATATAAATTATATCTCAGTAAGAAAAAATATACAATAAAAGAAAGAAATATGAACTATTAATATATCTTTTAGGCCCTACATAGCTACTGAAGATTTCTGGGTAGCAGAATGGAGTGTTCACATTTGCATTTTGATGCATCTCTTTTTTTTTTCAAATGGGGTCTTGCTCTGTTGCCCAAGCAGAAGTGCAGTGGCATGATCTCAGCTCACTGCAACCTGTCTCCCAGGTTCAAGCAATTCTCCTGCCTCAGCCGCCCATGTAGCTGGAATTACAGGCGTGTGCCACCACGCCCAGCTAATTTTTGTATTCTTAGTAGAGATGGGGTTTCACCACGTTGGCCAGGCTGGTCTCAAACTCCTGACCTCAGGCGATCCACCCACCTCTTCCTCCCAAAGTGCTGGGATTACAAGTGTGAGCCACTGCGCCCCGCCTTAATGCATTTCTTTACCTTAACTTATCCCTTGGCCTGTAATAGCATGTCTCACAATGTGTGCCTAGAATAGTTTAATGCCATGAAATGCTCTAGCAAAAAAGCTCTCCCTAGTCGAAAAGCTGGTAAACCGTCTCTCTCTCAAATATTTCTTATTCATACTAATGCAATAATGGCCCTAAGCAGTCCTGCAATAAAGAAACCTATTTAACTCTGTTCAAGGAGTATTTTCTCAGACTCACTTGACCATGGAGCATCCGCTTATCTCTCAAGAACACAGTGTCCCACAGAAATCACACATTGGGATATGCTGGCCTCTCATCCTGCTTAAGTTCCTCTTATCTAAGATCCCATCACTCCCTCAACGACCTTTGTCTCCTTCTCTCCAAGCCCCCTTTTTGACCAGCCACATGCTCCTTGCCATCTGGCACCCAGATTTATTACCCTAAAATGCTTCTCCCAAAAGTTACCCAAAATTTCCTTGCTACTGATCTAGTGGGCGGATGTTTGTTTGTTTGTGCCCAAGTAAATAAAACATTTTATGTGGTGATCATGATGACTATCCGTTTCTTGTAATTTTCTGCTCCTCACCTCTTTGAACACCTTTTTTCCTCCTCCTGATGCCTAAGTGATAGATATCCCCACAAAGACGTATTCTTGACCTTTTTTCAATTTTTTGAGACAGGGTCTCACTCTGTGGCCCAAGATGGAGTGCAGTGGCACAATCTTGGCTCACTGCAGCCTCGACCTCCAAGGCTCCAGCGATGCTCCCACCTCCGCTTCCAGAATAGCTGGGACTACAGGCATGCACCACCAAGACTGGCTCTTTTGTATTTTTTGTAGAAACAGGGTTTCACCGTGTTGCCCAGGCTGGTCTCAAACTCCTGGCTGCAAGTGATCTGCCCACCTGGGCCTCCTAAAGTGCTGGGATTACAGGCATGAGCCCCCGCACCCAGACCTCTGTACCTTTTTTATCTGCTGGAACCCTGGGTGATTTTATCTAACTCATGATTTCTGGAGGTCTTGAAACTCTTTGCCCCAGCATCTCACCATTGCTCCAGTTGCTCATTTTCTACTGCTGGCTACACCTGCCCACCAGAACATACCAAAAGGCCTTCTCAGCCTCATTGTTCCCACAAAATAAGGCAGTGAAAACTATCTTCCCTACTACTGGAAACCCTGGAGTCACGAAACATAATCACTAGAATATATTTTCCAGTTTAAAATTTCTACTGCATCACTTTTTACTCAACTAGTTCCTAAAGGAATTTAAACTAGCTAACACCTTATATACAAGAAGGCCTCAATAGCTATCTGTTGAATGTGAAATATTAATGTGATCTTAATTTGTTTTATAAGAATTTCTCTTTAAGCATTGCTGCTAGAATTTCAAATATTCAAAAAAAGAAAATAATCATCACAGGCCTCCAACTTACTTATATCTCGTGCAACTAGCTCCTTATCTAGACTAAGATAGAAAGTCTCCTTCCCTCTCAGCTATTACCATTACCATTACCATTATCACAAAGTTCTTTTCCCTCTAGAGGGAAAAGTTCCTCTCCCTTCACAGCAATAGACAGGACATTGGTCAGGATAAGGTCAGAACTTTAGACCCCTGGTGATCCTTATCTCTCCCTAACCATCCCCTTCCTTCCCTTCACCCTGCACATCTCACTTATCTGGTTCCCTTTTTAATCCTTCAGGCCATCCTCCTTCAACCTCTCTCTGCCAAAAATTCGTCTCCATCACAAGAGCCACCACCAGTGCCTTTGATCCACAGCACTCCACGTCCTATTGCCCACAGATGGGAGAGGGAGTTCTCCCGTTCCACTTGGGGATGGGGAAAATGACCTACCCTGATATTCAATGGCATTCAGAATACATGTTCCTATAATAATTAAATACTATTATTAAATATTATTATTTAATTGTAGTATATTAATATTGTTTAATAATATTTAAAATAATAATTGCCTTCTGCATTTCAAATACATTTCACCTACTGCCCAAGAAACTCAATAACCGTTTATCACAGTGTTTTCATGGAAAAAAAATGGCTTCTGAGTTTTAAATGTAAATTTACAAATGAAATTAATCACATAAAAAATTTTCATATATTGGGAACTGTGTTTACCCTGGCATAGAATTATTATTATCTATATTATTATTATTATACTTGATTCTAAATTTCTGTCTGTGTTTCGTTGCTATTGGTAGCTCAAGAGATTAAATCAATGCAATCCAAGAAAGACCTCCCCGATTAAGTTAACTTTTGGAGTTGAAATTCAGGAGACTGTGTCTCAGACTCTTTCAGGTAAAGTGAACAAATATTTTGGATGAAACACAAATGAATATTTGATTTTCCAACTAACTCGATTTTGTGAACCTTTGTAGGTAAAGTCAGTCAAGGTTTTAATATTAAACGATGAGAACTTTTTAGCCACTCTTCAATCTACTTCGGATTTCTCCCACCACCTTAGGAAGATGTTATATTGCTGACGACGAGGTGTGATTTTGTCACATCAAAACACATATACACCTATGCTTAAGATGGAAAGGTGATTGTAAGACTCACAGTTCGAAGGTACAGCAGGATGGGACAGAGCAGAAGGTTTAATAATGAGAAATTACAGTTTTCTGCAATTCTTGAGGACTGGAGGGAGGGAATTATTTGCTTTATGCTGGCAGCAATTTCCCTAAACCCTGTGAGATGACATAACTCAAGCTGTTGTAAATGCAGACATGGTAGCTACCAGCCACAGCTCTTGGTTGGAGCAAGATTCCCTGGGGCATAAAATATATTGAAAAACCTTTCTAAATAGGATTGATCACTTAATTTGACTGTTTTAGAGAACATCCTATGTAGTCTTCCATTTCTGGCACTTGTGCACAGCCCCTTGGAAGCTTAATCATTTCCACCATAGATGTGTGTACATCTGCACATATATTTCAATTAGATCATCTAATCACAGAGATGATCATAAATATAATGTATTAAAAGTGTTAGACACTAGTTATAGAATATTCCTTACCTTGGCTTTCACAATATAGTACCATAGCCAGTAAGTTCTTCCTCTGAGAAAAAAGTTAAATCTATAGTTGCATGCTTGTGTCTTTTTTCCAAAATACATATAGTGACATCAGCAATTGCGACCAGGCCTCAAAACAAAACAACCTGCAGTACAAAGAGGACCATTGTGTTTAAACACAGAGGAGCTGATAGATGTTTAGTTAGCCACACACTTTATTTTGAGGGGTTAACTTTTGCCTCTCACTTATACTTTTTCTTTCATGAATGAGCAATTAATTACTTCACTGCTGTCGCTGTTTCAGCACTTCAATTTACAATAGCCCTTTGTTTTCTTGCAAATGAAAAAAGCTTTGAAGGATTTCAATCTTCAAAAACACAGAACACTTTCTTTCTCTTTATTTCTGAACACATAAAAAAAGTCTATTCTTATGTATATTTAATAACAGGCTTCAAAAAGAGCTTTATTGTGCACCTTAACATGATCTGATTGATTCTTACAGCTAAGTCAAAGGAACACATACAAATCCTAGTTCTGGGAAACGTTTTCTATTTTAAAATTCTAAAGTGTAAACTTTATAATAAACTAGAGGAGAAATGTAAATATGTTGTATTTCATTTTATATACAGTTAAGTACAGTTTAAACACAGATGATAATGTGACTTGGATAATGAAGTGCTTCATCTTAAGTCACAGAAAGTTCAGTGCTGTTACAGTTACAATTAGAAAGAATACCCTCTATGTCTTTATTTTTGTTTGTATCTTGAAAACAAGGAGATACATGTTTGTATTTACACACACACACACACACACACACACACACATTCTTCACAGGCAAAGGAAAATAAAACACTGAGGCATTGTCTGGTAGAATTAGTGGGCATTGATCATACCTGAGACATAAATCCCTAATATTCATCTTTTATTTCTCAAAAACAGATTGTTGATAGGGCAATAAATTTGGCTAGGATAAGTTCAATGATTTAGAATGTTTACAGAATTGAAATCTTCTAGCTGACTCACTAGTCTGATCAATTCAGCATTAACCAATATATACTTCCTGTTTTAGGCCATGAAATTAAAAATATGAGCAATTCAATTAAACGTATAGAATAACTTCCATCCTCAGTGAAGAGGAATTGAACTTAGTATATGTTAATATCTTAGTCTTGCTATTAAAAGGAAAATTATAGTCCTGAAACAAGTTTGCTGATTGTAAATCACTTCTTTCTCATAATATTGGTGAGAATGCCCATGGGCATAACGTCCAAATCAGTTAATAGAGGACTATAAGTAGTTAAACTCCAGCAAATTGAGAATATACTACAAGTACGCAGCTGTTCACTTAATCTTACATTTTACAAGTGCAGCATTTTGTGTTTTTTAATGTGAATGTCTTCTTCCTGGTCCACTGAGAACTCAAGGTGTTTTACCATTTATGTCAAAATCAGATACGAATTAAAACAGCAAGGCAAGATGTATGCTGACCGGACAACCCATCACCCCATCAGCTCATGTCTGCAGAAACAGCTTGCACTCTGGTGGTCAAAGTCACCTCCAACAAGGTCCTGAGCTTTGGAGCTGCACTCCATCATTTTTTTGTTTTGTTTTGTTTTTTGTTTTGTTTTTTTATTTTGAGACGGAGTCTCGTTCTGTCGCCCAGGCTAGAGTGCAGCGGCGCGATCTCGGCTCACTGCAAGCTCCGCTTCCCGGGTTCACGCCATTCTCCTGCCTCAGCCTCCCGAGTAGCTGGGACTACAGGCGCCCGCCAGCACGCCCGGCTAATTTTGTTTTTGTATTTTTAGTAGAGACGGGGTTTCATCGTGCTAGCCAGGATATCTCGATCTCCTGACCTCGTGATCCGCCGGCCTCGGCCTCCCAAAATGCTGGGATTACAGGCGTGAGCCACCATGCCGGGCCC
This sequence comes from Nomascus leucogenys, assembly GCF_006542625.1. NCBI lineage: Eukaryota > Metazoa > Chordata > Mammalia > Primates > Hylobatidae > Nomascus > Nomascus leucogenys. Next base: position 33,053,458 of record NC_044402.1, on the reverse strand, counting down.
ATCATTCTTTATTCAGTTAAATAGTGGTTCAAAGTCAGAGCCATCCTGCTGAGATCCTTGGTGGATACTGGGCATCCACAGTTAGGTTAGATTGATGGGAACACAACTCTTTATTTATGGTTACCTCTGTGCCACCAGAGATAACCATGGGATTTCAGGGCCTTCAACGAACACAGCTGGAATCCAGTGATCTAGAAGTCCTATGTTTCAGAGAACTGGAAGGATCTGGTGCAACCCTGAAACAAATACTCAGCTTTCCAACCTTGTAGTTCTATCTTAATACAACCACACGGAAACAGCCTCACATAAAATACAATGGACCACTTGAAAAGATATTCTATCTTGGCTTAAATTCCTGGCTGGGACACACTACTCATCTCTAGTATAATTTTTGATATTTGAATATATTACCCCATACATGGCTATGGCATAATGTGTTTAATCAATCTCCCAGGGCTGGCCATTTCTAGTGTTTCCCATTTTTACATTAAAATGGTAGCTCTGCAGCAACTATCCACACAGTTGTATTCTTTAGAGGATAAAGCTCAGGAGTTAAGAGTATAATCATGGGTGCGCAGTAGACTGAAGTCCAAACATTAACTCTGTCACTTTCTAATGGTGTTTTCATGGGCAAACCACTTGTCATCTCAAAGCTT